>NC_091950.1:156118572-156718572 GCF_031021105.1 Erythrolamprus reginae | reverse complement strand
GTATCTCAGAACTGATAAGGGACTTGTACCAATTACCAGTTTGTTTGGAGAGGAGTGCTCTTTGCTATACAAAAAGAGGGCTTAGTTTAAATGAATTTTCGTTATAAAGAACATTGTTTTGAATTTTCAAACTCGTGTGTGTCTGAAATTTGTATCTGAATTTTCAGAGGATTCTGCCAGAGAGCTCAACAGAACAGTAGGTAAGGCACCAGGCTAGAAAATATGAGGTTGCATGTTCTAGTTCCATTTTATGCGAGAAGGCCAGTTGGTTCACCATGGGCCACATTCTCTCTCTGTGCAAGCCACCTCATGGGATTGTTGTGAGGAAAAAAAGGAGCAGGAATGAAATTTAGATATGTTCTCCACCTTGAGTAAAAATAACAAAGGAGGGAAATTAATAAATTCATCATATGATAAATTCAAGGTAGACTCCTGCAGTGAAGTCATGTGTCCAATTTGTCAGAAGATGAGGGAGATTTATGTGATTATTTTTAATATGAACCCATCCAATGCATAGTTCCACAAATATTTGAATGAATACATAATCCAAAAAGCAATGATCCATTGTTTCTAAAAAAAAAAATTGACTTCTGCAATATAAAAAATGCAAACAAACCTGCATACAAAACCTACTGAGATGTGCAAACTAACAATGGTGATACATGTAAAAGAAGATATGGACTTTTAGGAAGCATGGGACAAATGGTATAAGTGGCTAAATAACAAAATTAAATATCACATTTTGTTATAAACCAGGTTTACTAATGAAGAAATTGTAATGACTCTTGCCTCTTTGCTTCCTATGTACTTCCTTTATAAGTAAATACTATATTTTTCAAAGTATAAAACACACCTTTTTCCTCCTTAAAAGAGGCTTAAAATTCAGGTGCGTCTTATATTCTGAATGTAGCTTTTTTCGAAACTTTTTTTTCCAGCCCTAACTTGATCTTCCCAGCTCTTACCTTGTAGGCACTTTCATTGTTACTCTCTGCAAAGAATGTTTTCCAAGCCCTAAGTCTTTGCAGGTTTTGCTCTGATTACTCTGAATGTTTCTTTCCAGCCCTAATGAAGTGCTAACCGTGTTCCCAACTCTTGCCGGCTTGCAAGCTCTTTCATTGTTACTCTCTCTGAATAAGGTTTTTTTTTAAGCCCTAACCAGGGGATAAATAATGTGCTGAAGCTGAGCAGACTAAGGATGCAAGTCAGATGAATATCTGGTAGGCAGATCCTTCCCCCCATTTCCTCTCCAAAAACTAAGGTGCATCTTATACTCCATTGTGTCTTATATTCCATAAAATAAGGTCAATATTTTCCTAAACATTTACACTTTACAATATTGCTATTTTCATTTTGACTATCACTATTACGTTATGTTATTATGTTTGTGTATTTTGTATATGTTTTTTATATGTTGTTTTTAAAAGAAAAAAACTTAAATATTAATTTTAAAAAACTGCGGAGAAAAAATATGGAGAACTTTCACATAAAAATAAATATACAGAAAATGCTATTGAAAAGGGCATGTGGTTAAAAAAACATTACTTGTAAAAATAATAATAATAATGGGTGATACAAATGTAAATTATTATACAAAACATTTTTTGTGCTGATTTTAAAATAGATTTTTAAATTGTATTTCATTCATAGTTCATCTTTTTTGATACTCAAAATGCTTTAAAAAATTACTGGTAAATAAAACATTAAAAATTAATAGATGCAAAACTTAGAGTTAAAGTTAAATCAGTATTAATATTATATTGATAACCATTTTGAATACATGATAAAAGCAGATGCAATGAACTTGGGTTAAAAATGGCAAATATTATAGAATGCAAAATAAATTCACCACCTTTTTCAAAAAATTTATTTAGACTTTTATCTAGAGACGCCTTCAGACTGGAAAATCACAAACTATTTTAAGGATAACACACCATTTCATCTTCTAACAAGCCCGTTTTCTTTAATGTCTATTTGCCTTTTTTCTAATTTTATATAAAATTGTCATAGGGTTCCTTCTAATGGAAAGATGATTTAGATATTTTGAAAATAAAATGAACAAAAAAGGAAGGCAGCAGGGTAAAGTGACATACAATTCAATCGAATCTTCATCTTCTTTGATGCTATTGTACTGTATACAGTGTTCCCTCGATTTTCGTGGCTTCGAACTTCGCGAAAAGTCTATACCATGGTTTTTCAAAAATATTAATTAAAAAATACCTGCCCCATGACGTCATATGTCATCACCAAACTTTCGTCCACCTTTAATAAATATTTTAAAATAAACTTTAATAAAGAAACATGGTGTGTAATAATCTAAATGGTTGCTAAGGGAATGGGAAATTGCAATTTAGGTGTTTAAAGTGTTAAGGAATGGCTTGTGATACTGTTCATAGCCAAAAATAGTGTTTTTACTTCCGCATCGCTACTTCGCAGAAATTCAACTTCCGCGGGCAGTCTCAGAACGCAACCCCCGTGAAAATTGAGGGAACACTGTATTTTTATTTCAATTTTAGTAACTATTTCTCAATTTAATTTATTCTATGTGAATATCTGCCCTTCCCTGATGTGGATATCAGGTGCAGTGGGCAGGGGAAGTTATGCTTAAGTCACTTCCTAGGCTACAACACTAAAATAATATAAAATTAAATTAAAGGAAGAAATAATACAGAATTAAAGAAAGAAGTAAATGTGAGTTTAAAATGTAGAAGAAGATTCATGCACTCAGTCAGCAATCCCTTAGATCTGGGAGGAAAAGCTTATTAAACTGTTCTAAAATAATTACAATTTTGCCATATAATTGCATTTCTTGCTGTTGTTTAATTGCTCATTAAATAAATCAAATACAGCAGACAACTTTGTCCTCATAACCATCACAACTAATAACCATCAGATTGTTATAATTGTTTACTTGGACATTTAGAAGATTCTATTTAAAAAAGTTAGAATTTTTCTGTCTCTTTAAAAAAAGTATGGGATATTTAATATTTAGGATATTCTTTCCCAGTCTGGTAGCTTCTAACTTTGTTGCAGTGATTAGGTTTTATGAACACTGAAGGACAACTTCACTGGAAGTGGCCAGATTTGGAATACAGTAGTACCTCTAGATACGAGCTGCTCCACATGCGAGTATTCCAAGTTACGAGCCACGACGTGAGTGAAATTTCTGTTCGACACCCGAGCTCAAATTCGGGATACAAGCCGAGCTTCCACTAGGTGGCGGAAGAATCCTTGCTTCTGGTTATCTCAGCACAAAGTCTAAAGGCATTCGTTCGAGATGTGAGTTGATCGATTTACGAGCTCGGGTCTGGAATGAATTAAACTCGTATGTCGAGGTACCACTGTATAGTAATCCCTCGCTACTTCGCGGTTCATCTTTCACTGATTTGCTACTTCACGGATTTACAAAGCGAACTTAAATCCATTAAACCCATTAAAAAATTTAAATCAATTAAAAATTCATAAAATTCTTCTACAGTACTACTATACTCTATTAAAGAAACTGGTGGGATATCACATGTAGTTCCAGCTGAGAAACATTATAGAATGACTGTTTAATGCAAAGGGTGAGTCTTAAAAGTCCAAACACTTGTTAAATACATTAAAAAATATATTTCCTCTACTTCACGGAAATTCATTTTTCACGGGTGGTCTTGGAACGCATCCCCTGTGAAAAAGGAGGGATCACTGTACTATATTTAGACTAAAGGATGAATGCAAAGGTGGTTTCTGGATCCTGTTGCTGCCGGTTTGTTCAAGGTCATGCCGTGGGTGGGTATGTGTTTTGCGTGTGCCCGCAGCAATAAAAAAATTGCTTCTGTGCATACCGCAGATGCAAAATCCAAGATAGCAATGCCCTCAGAGACACCAATAGAACCAGCTCCGTGACATCATCACAGGATTATTAATGGTTCTAAAGAACCGGTTAAAACCAGCAGGAACTCACCTATGTCCGAATGTTGTTATTTAATACTGAGTGAATCCCAGCAGTTTCTCTCTGAGATGGGTATTTTTTGATGCCAATTGAATAGATTGTTACGTTTTGAACAATTTGAAAAATGATGGTAAAATTCTGCATTTGTTATAGGCTTCAAAAATTGACAGCTACTGTTATGCCCAATTCTACCTACTTGCCCTACAAAACAAATTCTTCAGGAGATTTCAACTGCATTATTCATGCCACATGGAGAAGATGATTGCAAGGACAGCGGGTAAGCATCAAGTGCTTCTCCTCCAAGTTTGCTAAATGGCAACGCAAACCATGGTATCTGTGGCATCAATTCCTTTTGCAGCCATTAAAAAAAAAAGGCAGGCTATTTATTTATCTTATCACCTAAGAATACTTTATGCCTTTATTGATTGGTACCAGTAAATGTGGTAGAAATAATTTCTGCCTCTTAATTGCACATTAAGAGGGACTTGTGACATAAACTGTTTCTTGGTTCCTGAAGTCATGCCACCTACGGCTTCACTTGTAACGCACGAAAGCGTTTCGCCCAACTCACTGAATAAATGCACCTCATTGCATTAATAAATTCCCTTTATATTAAGTCCTCTCTTTCACTTCCACTTTATGAAACCAATTCACTATTTCAACACAACTGGGTATCTTTTATTTACAAAGCTGTCATGGGGCTACAATTATAAGATGCATCAAATTTGTAATTTCTCCCCAAGTGTGTACTGTTAATGCTTTTGTAGCAGATGAATTCTTGACCCCCAAGAGAAAACCTATCTGCATTGCTGCTGCCACAATTGACAAAAAAGATTTTGTAATCAAGTTGGAATTCAGAAAAGTTGATTTACTCTACATCAGACCAGATTCTTTCTTGGGGAAAAATCTAAGGATTGTTTACTTATGAACTCTGATTCAAACTGCAACGCTTTGTACTATGTAAAATATAGATAGGTGATAGGCCGGTCTGTCTGTCTTTCTGTCTGTCTGTCTCTGTCTCTCAGTTGGGACAACAATGAACTTGGATGACTCAGTCAATGTAGCCTTAAGTTACATAACTGACAGATCAATTTTATAGCATAAAATGGCTTTTACATTACTGAAGTATATTTTCAGTTCCATGGGCTATAATGACCACTAGTAATTAAATGCTTAATGTACTCTTCGCAGCTCTTACATTTTTATGTCAGGTCTTGTGAATCTTTGCCTACAATATCACTAAAGCCAAGCCTATGAATATATTTCTCAATCTGAGGGACAGTAGGAAAATGTATTTATATTGGTCTTCCCAAATTTAGTATCTGTTGGGTTATCACTCCCATCCCTGATGAAAAGTGGTTATACTGACTGGGTTGATTGGCACTGTATCCCAACAGGAAATTACTAAGTTACTAAAGTTTACTCTGGAGCATATCTATTGTGGCTTGTGTTAGAACGCTAAATACTAACTAGAGCTAAATATCACTTCAGTACCTGTGTAGCAGTCTGGGAAAGTTGATAGATAGCTTGTCTCATCTTCAACTTCCCTCCCTAAGTATCTCCTGAGCTAGAAAACATAGATGCAACAGCGGAACACATTGATAAGAGAAGGATTGTCTTTGTTTCCAGCCTTGAGAATTTCAGCTGGCAGTCGTTCAATTGGGACACCTTTGTACACATTTGGATTCATTTCCGAACTATCCAGTCCTTAACTATTTAAAATTTGGAAGGAAATTCATCCCAGGCTTCCCTCCTCACTAGAAATACTACAAGAATGGAATAGCTTATTTGAGGAAACATCCCAGCTGCAAAAAGAGACAGTATGAGAATAAGAAAGTTTGTCACCATAAATATTTTGCTTACCCGGTGAAGTTTAGCAATAGATCATTGAACGTAAAAGTTCAGGATTTAATGGAATTTCAAGCATCTGTCAGCTGTTAATTTCCGTATCATAATAGAGTTAAATAATGGCTGAGAAGTTTAATATCTACAAAACCCAGCTCCTATCATCACTTCATATTGATTGTCATCTCAAAAACTTTATATACATAGAATCAGATCCGTGTGTGTAAATTGATCGTGAATGTATCCTTCCCTGTGCTGGAATGTAGTTTCCCGAGTTCACTGCAGGGGCGAATTCTTCTTACTTGCTGCTATCAATGGGCTGGACGCGCAAGCATGAGGATTCGCACGTGTGTGCGTCCTCAGTGTGATTTTGCTTCTGTGCATGCACAGAAGAAAAAAAGACCAAAATTTCAAGAATAAAAGATGGTGGCACTTGAAGGACTGGCACTGGAGAGGTCGTGCGCAAATTGCACCATCTGGCGGCTGCTTCCGGTGCAGAGTTGCCTACCACAGTCTTTCCCAACCTTGGCAACTTGAAGATATCTGGACTTCAACTCCCAGAATTCCCCAGCCAGCATTCGCTGGCTGGGGAATTCTGGGAGTTGAAGTCCAGATATCTTCAAGTTGCCAAGGTTGGGAAACACTGGCCTACCACACCAGTAGCAAACCACCACTGGTTCATTGCCTATTTCTTACTAATTTAACTGCACCACTTTTGTTAGAACATTCACCTGGAGTGTTCTTGGATTGGTTTTGTTCCTGAGTGTACAGGAAATAGTAGTAGCTAAGACGAACCCCATCCACCACTCTGATTTGTGATGTGTTTAGCAATCGCAATAGCACTTAGATGCTTATACCACTTCACAAAGCTTTAGAGCCTTCTGTAAGCGGTTTACAGAGTCAGCATATTGCCTCCAAAAATCTGAGTCCTCATTTTACCCACCTCAGAAGGATGGAAGCATGGGTGGATTCCTCCCAGTTTGGAAAGGTTTGCCCAACCTGGTAGTGACCCATTGGTGATATCACAGTGACATCATGGACCCGGTTGGTGCCGGGCACCGCCATCTTTTTTTGATTTTGTTTTTTAATTTTAATTTTTTTAATTTTTCTTCTTCTCTGTAAAAATATGTTTATTGGTTATATACATTAAAAACGGTACAGAAAAGTAAAGGGAATATATATAATGTACATTCTAGCAATTATAGTTTACTTATATAGCATGTGTGATTGGGGAAGGAGAGAGAAAGAAAGGGAAAAGGATTTAGAAAGAAGGGAAAGAAATACAAGAGGAGGACGAATAGAAAAATAGAGCAAGAAAAGAGTAGTAAGAAGATTAATGTGAATGTGCCCGCTTAAGCATGACTTAAGCGCACATATGCCCAAGAGGCACATCCACATAGGAAGCGAAGTTAGAACCCACTCCTGCATGGAAGGCTGAGTCAGCCTTGAGCCTGTGAGACCTGAAGTGCCAAAGTACTGGCAGTTGGTGATCAGCAGGAGTAGCCTACAGTACTGCATTCTAACCATCGTGGCTCTTGATTTGCTTTGTCATTGGATTGCTATCTTGTCTTCTACCGCATGAATCCCAGCGGTCGATAATGTCCCACAGAGTTGGCTTTCTCCAGGTCCCGTTGACTAAACAATGTCGTTTGGCGGGCCCCAGGGGAAGAGCCTTCTCTGTGGCGGCCCCGGCCCTCTGGAATCAACTCCCCCCCGGAGATTAGAACGGCCCCCACCCTCCTTGTCTTTTGCAAGTTACTCAAGACCCACCTATATCACCAGGCATGGGGGAATTAAGACATCTCTCCCAGGCTTTCTTATATTTTATGTTTGGTATGTATGTGTTGTATGGTTTTTAAATTATTGGGGTTTTTTAATGTAATTTTATTATTAGATTTGATCCATTGTCATACTGTTTTTATTGTTGTTGTGAGCCACCCCGAGTCTTCGGAGAGGGGCGGCATACAAATCTAATGAATTGAATTGAATTGAAATTATTTTGCAGTCATTTTTTCTGGCTTGGGTTAATATTTATATTCTACTGTTAGATGGGTGGTGTGGTTAGGACACTGGGTCGACAAGTGTGCATGCAAGACTCCAGTGCTGCTATGGTTCAGGGTGAGCTCCTGTCCTTTGCTCCAACTCCCATGGTGACATGAAAGGACCCCCCCCCCCATTGGGTATCCCAATTGTTTGGTTCACATAGGAAGGCCAGAGGAAGCGTGCTAATTCAGTGATTGAAAAATGACTTTGTATGAAGCAAGTTTCAATTTTGGTTTTGTTCCTTTTTTACAGAAGTTCCCTTGAGTGAATTGAATCGGATTCTGTTAATTAGTACAGCAGGAACCAATGGGAGGCAGCGGGATTTCATTATAAATAGACTGACACAAAGATGGCAGTTTCCTGATGTTTCTAACCTACTTCAGAAGATTCAGAGCAAGGTGAGTGTTGAGCTAGAAACTCACAGCTGTGAGCCACACGTACATTAACGTTCACATACCTTGTTAGCAAAGGAATTAAAACACTACATGGGTTTCTTTTCTTTCAGGGGGATAGTATTAAAAGCATACTTCCTATGGAAGGAAGTATAACAGACACTGACCCACAAGGGAATGGATGAAATCAAGGTTGTACCGTTCAAAAGTTGCATCTCCCCCGGTTTTCTTCTTGTAATATAATGAGGAATTAAGTCCCTCATTTCCAGCCTCCCCACAAAGTCCTTGAACTCACAAGAAACATTAGCAGATGTTCATTAATGTAAAAGCAACTGGAGGATTGGAGGCATTTGCTGGCGATCCATGTTATGCATAAATGTTTGAAATTCTCCATAGAGGAAAACCACTTCTGGTTCAAAGCCAGTTGGCCATACATGACTGCAGGAGGTGGGTGGGAAGTGGGTTAGGCTTTGATTGGGAATTGTTAGTATTATTATTATTATGTTTGTTTGTTTATAATTAAAGAAACCAGCATCCAAAATACATGGAAATGCATGTTATTAACGGAGTCACTCTGAACCTAATGAAAGAGAACTACTTTGATAAGTTCAATGGTTTTGGATTAAAAGGGAATGAACCAAGAGAAATAATTTCTGATATCGTTCTAAATTTCCTAAAAGAACCTCATTGCCCCTTAAGTTTCACTTTAAAGGCAGAAGCTGAAAACGAAGCAGAGAAATCTAGATTGATGTATAATAAAAATACAATAATAACCACCACCACCATCTAATTCTGACTGCATGAGATCAAGCCTTAAGAGTAACAAAGTTAGGACCGAGAAGATAGCATTTAAAAAAATTATTTATTAAACAAATTTATGTAGCTGCCCAACTCATACATATGTGATTCCAGGGGGCTTACAACATTTAAAAACCAACCACATCATAAGAACCCATAAGAAATCCTCAGCTGACTCTAATGATAGTAACATACCATCAAATGCAAGTTCTGCAAGAAGTTGAAGAAATAGTGACCACCTAATTAGGTGCTGCAAGAAGATCACACAAATTACAATATGACAAAATAACAACAATAGTGCATTAGAATATCTGTAAGAAATGCCATTAGCCTGCAAACAGGAATAGGTGGGACCATAAAACAGACAAAACAATAGAAAATGATGATGCTTGAATGAACTTGGGCTTTGGAATTAAATAGATAAACACCTGCCACATAACATCCCAAATTTAATAAATTGTTGATAAAAAGAACAAAAAAAGTCTGGATAGCAGCCATGGTAGTAGTTGGAATAAATACAATATAAGAGAAAGAACTGGAATAAATAAAAAAATGCAAAGGACCTGCCAAAACAGAATTAGAACAACTGTGTCAAGAGAAAGTAAAGATAATATCAATAGTAATAGCTTCCTTGGATATAATCCCAAAACAACTGGACACCATCAGCATTGACAAAATCTCCATCACTCAATTGCAAAAGGCAGCTTTATTTGGAACAGCTTACATCCTGTGACAATACTTTTAATGTTATTAAACAACAACATCTGCCTGTTCCAGATCCTTGGGAAGGACTTGACAGATGTCTAAAAGCACCAAATTCAGTCTAAACATCTGGCTGGATGCATGACCAACCGCAATAATAATAATTGTTAAGACCAGGTTGTTGTCATGCTCTATTTATAAGGGCCAATAGGAAGCTACTCTAGAGCAATGTCACACCATCTGTGTGATTGTTCTAGAATAACAATTTTGACTCACTTCTGTCTTATATACAACTTTCAAGCTGTTCCAGAATTGTAATGCTGATGGCTGTGGCAGCTGGATCAACACAAAGAAGCATAAAATTGGCCATATAAGTTGAGGTATTAGACACTCAGGAACAATGCAGTAAAGAATATCATGAAAATATTGCTTTCTAGAAAATCCTGGATACTAACATTCCAGTGTATCCACTAACATAATCTGAGATTTGACTATAGCTTCAGTTACTTGTAAACATCCCATCATACGATTCCCACCGCTCCCTTCAGTAGCAATATCCTTGCTACCTATGGAACTGTTATGTAAAGGAGTGAATGTAAATGAATTCTTAAAAATAAAATAATAATAAAATTCTTCAAAATAAAACTACTATTGGCCCAAGGAACATGTTTTATGATGGCATCGAATGTAGTAATAGTTTTGTACTAAAGTTTATTTTAGAAATTGGCATATTGAGTTAGAAGAGTGGGCTGGCTATAGATTGTTGGTTGAGACTAATGAACTATAAATAATTTTACTACTTATTAGTTTATTACTAACATTTAAACAAATCTGTTGACGTACATAGACATCATTTTTCAGTGAATGAGATTTGCCAAAAGAGAAAGAATATAAGATTTTTAAAAACAGAGGTACTCAAGCCTCTTCTGTTCCATAAGGTTGCTAAGAACTGGAAAAGATTTTAAAAGAATTTTAGCTATTTCTACAAGCCAATCAGATGGATAAATACTGGGTTCAGAACAGTCTCACTGTTCCTGAATATGGGAATATGGTGCTTTAAATCTATATAACTTTTTGTGTTAGGGCTTAAAATATATGCAAATGGCTTCATTCCAGAGATGGGATGTTATATTCTTCCTTTGAACGGCACAATTCCAGGAACAGCCTCGTATTTTTTCCTGGAAGTAATTTTTTTTTAAAAAAGGAGTTGTGATTTTCCCAGATAGGTTAAGGTCCCAAAAGAGTATGACCCAAAGGAAGAATGTTCTATCTCCAGGATTAAATATTTTGTGCACATCTACTGTGGGTGGATTCTTAAAAGATGAACTGTCGTAAATTGTAATTTATGACTTAGTAGTTACTACTTTGACATTGGCTTCTGGTTGGTTTTCCCACAAAGAGATGTATCAGCCTCTGCTTTTCCTCAACTGCTTGCCTCAGCTGTTATAGTAACTGGGGAGGGGGTTAATTGGGGTGGGTGGGGGTGTACTAGTGAGTACCTAGTTTGAAGTTTTAAATATTACTAGGGAGGAATTTTCTCATCACTACCTGCCTAGAAGAGGCAGGCATTATGGACTTGTTTACAGCCTACTCAAGGTCAACGGCTTCGGCAGCCCAGATGTGCAAGACCAAATGGCTAGTGCAGCATCCATTGGTATTCATCTGGCTAGCATCCTGTTAGTGTGTGAGAGAGTTGAAGGGTGTTTGGAAACACAAACAGTATTTGCTGTGTAAGCAAGAAGGAGAGAGGAAGGAATCTGTGCTTGGCTTAGCTCAACTGTTCTGTAGTAAAGCTGCTTGCTGCTGTGAAAACAAAAGTGAAACTGAAACACCTCTGCTTGTCTTTTGCATTTGGATCAGATTTCTTTTCAGGTTGGGAGCGGGGAGTAGAACTCCTTAGCATCAGAGCTTGTCAATAATATCAGAAATACTCATGCTCCGATGGCCATACATACATACCAAAACAAGCTGATAGGAGGAGAGCCAGTAGTCTAGAGGCTAAGGCCACTGCCTTACAAGGCAGAGGCTGCAGGTTTAAATACCAGTAAGGCTATGGCTGGCTGACGAGAGCAAATAAGCTCAAAATAGATCTATTTATTTATGTATTTGAATTTTTTATGCCACCCTTCTCCTTAGACTCAGGGCGGCTTACAACATGTTAGCAATAACACTTTTTAACAGAGCCAGCATATTGCCCCCACAATCCGGGTCCTCATTTTACCCACCTTGGAAGGATGGAAGGCTGAGTCAACCTTGAGCCAGTGATGAGATTTGAATCGCTGACAAACAGATCTACAGTCAGCTTTAGTGGCCTGCAGAACAGCACTCTCCTGCTGCGCCACATTGGTTCCCTTCCTTTTCATTATCAGCAAAAATGTGTTTGTGTGTCTATTTATATCTGGTAAGCAAAATGTATGATGGAATTCCTGTCCCCTTGTTCTAACTTTAGGAATAAATGTAAAGAAATATGTAACTCTTGGACTACAGAGAAAGGAACTCCCTAGTCGGTGTTGGCCCAAGCCATTTCCAGTGCCAGAGGCAGGATTGTTTATTCCCATCTGTTGTGGTTAGCTCTGGCCCAGCTCCTGCCCCAAGGACTGTGATGTGGGGGAGACATCCACATGATGCAGGCCTGTTTTGCCCCCGGTGGAATCTGCTGATGAAGGCTCCTCTGACCAAGAAGACATGAGTGACAGGGAGGAGAGAGTGTGGCAGACAGCTCAGAAGGAGATCAATTATCTAGCTCCTCCTTGGATTCAGAACAAGAGTTAATGATACAGCCACGCATGCGGAGAGCGATGCATAGGCAACAACAACTGAGAGATTATTATCAAAGAAAATGAGGCCACCTGTGGTTGGGTGGGGCTGTGGTAATTAGTGAGGCTGCTATAAATAGCAGCCTGTGGGTTTGGCCATTGTGAAGGATTATCTGATCGTTGTGTTTCGTGACTGCTTTACTGACTTTGACCGTTTGTGTGCTGATTTTTCCCCGCTTTGAAACTAAACCAGGGCAAAGTGTCTTTCACTTTGTGAAAGAAGAAGGACTGTGAATTGCCTCAAAGCTGCAAGCTAAGTATCACAGAACTGATAAGGGACTTGTACAAATTACCAGTTTGTTTGGAGACGAGTGCTCTTTGCTATACCAAAAGAGGGCTTGGTTTAAGTGAATTTTCATTATAAAGAACATTGTTTTGAATTTTCAAACGTGTGTGTGTCTGAAATTTGTACCTGCGAATTTTTGGGAGGAGTCTACCAGAGAGCCCGCCAGAACACCATCACACCATGTTATACAATATTTTGGCACCTGAGAAAAGACCCTACAGACATATCTCCCCAGCACTGCAAGTACAACAGTTGTGAATCTAATAACTAAAGACCAGCTGCCTTCTCAAAGCAACCCAAATCATCTTTCTAAAAATGTTGGCTTTGCTCCGCTTAATTGCAGGGCCAGCTTTACCGGGGTCCCGACTCTTCCATGAGTATACCTCAAGTGCTTCTGCTCATGGGAAAGTGGTTTGGCACAATTCCTTGCCATCTAGTTGTCCTCTTTTTTTGGTGGTGGGGGAGGGAAGGAAAAGGTGGGACCTCCCAATGGAAAGAAGCATGCCAAAGGCTGATTCAGCACAAAGGCACTTGATGTTTCCTCACACGTCTGCTTGGCTGGCTTTTGAGATCAAGCAAAAGAAAAATACAATCTCCACCACGCAGACTTTTGGCTGACCTACGTCAACCTAAATCAGCTGAGGCAATGTAGGAATTAGTCTGCTGCTGTTGTTGGACAGCATTCTTTCCCACCACACACTCTGTTGGACAAGCAGCGACTTCCAGCAAATGTAACAGAGCTGCATCTGTCTCCTGAACCGTAACAAAACAAAACTCCACTCCTTAGCTATTGCTACATGTCCCCAAAGGCTTGACTTTATTAAATATTGAAGTTACGGCGAGAAAGCAAGCAAAGAAAAGGATGTTCTTCATAAAGCAAAAAAACCCCAAAAACCACAGGTAACAACCCCACTCCCTTTATGCTATTCCAATTTCATCATCTGCAAAAGAGGTAGTCCTTAACTTACAACAGTTTGTTTAGTGACTGTTCACAGTTAAAACAGCAGTTGGAAAAGTCTTTATATACATCCAATTTAATTATACCCCACTTTTTCTGTTCCTTTCTATCCATTATATTTAATATATTTCTGATTGGGTGTGTAATCTGTCTCCCCTTTATGAAACCATACTGGTCCCTGTCAATTATTTTAGGTAAGATTTCATCTAATCTCTTTGCTGAAATTTTTGTAAAAATTTTGTAATCTTGATTAAGTAGTGAGATTGGTCTATACGAGCTAACTTCTTTAGGGTCCTTATTTGGTTTTAAAATTGTTATAATTTCCGCTTCCTTCTCTGATTCTGGTATCTTACCTCCCTTCAGTATGTTATTAAACAATCTATACATATGTGGTACTAATATCTCTTTCAGTTCTTTATAATATTCTGCTTAGTCCATCTGTACCTCGTGATTTTTAACATTTTAAACCTTGTATTACTTCCATTATTTCCTTCTCTAATATCTCAGCTCCCATCTTATTTGACTCATTCTTATTTAATTGAGTGGAGGTCTGTCCCTCCCATTCCTGAACTCTTCTTTTCTTATATAAATCTTGGTAAAATTCTACAAAAACCTCTATTTTAGCAGTTGGAAAAGTGACTTATTTTTCACACTTAACAACTCTTGCGGCATTCCCACTGGTCACATGATCAAAGTTCAGACGCTCGGCAACTGGCTCATATTGATGATGATTGCAATGTCCCAGGGTCATGTGATCACCTTTTGCAACCTTCTGAACAAGCAAAGTCAATGGGGAAGCCACTTAGCAAGCATACTGCTCACTTAACAAATGCAATGATTCTCTTAACAGCCGTGGCAAGAAAGGTGGTTAAACAGGGCAAAACTCACTTAACAGATGTCTCACTTAGCAGCAGAAATTTTGGGTTCAATTGTGGTCATAAAAATATACCCGTATATCTCCATCACTCTGCGAACCTCATTGGCCTCTGATAGGTTGACGAACGCAATTTAAAGTATTGGTTATTACCTATAAAGCCCTACATGGCTTACCACCAGATTAGTTACGGGGCTGTCTTCTGCCTCACATGTCCCAGAGAACAATTAGATCCCACGGAGTTGGCCTTCTCCAGGTCCCATCAACCAAGCAGTGCCGGTTGGCGGGACCACGGGGAAGGGCATTCTCTGTGGCTGCTCCGGTCCTATGGAATCAACTCCTCCCAGAGATTCTCACTGCTCCCACCCTCCTGACTTTTCAAAAAGCTTTAAAAACACGGCTTTGCCATCAGGCCTGGGACTACTGAGTAAAAACACTCTGCTCCAGCCAGTAGTATGCCAGCAGTAATGGATGAGTGACAGATGACTGTCTCTTTAATGTTTTTTTTTAAAATATTTGGAGTTTTAAATGTTGTATCTTTGTTTTAGAAACATAGAAGATTGATGGCAGAAAAAGACCTCCTGGTCCATCTAATCTGCCCTTATACTATTTCCTGTATTTTATCTTAGGATGGATATATTTTTATCCCAGGCATGTTTAAATTCAGTTACTGTAGATTTATCAACCACGTCTCCTGGAAGTTTGTTCCAAGCATCCAGTACTGTTTCAGTAAAATAATATTTTTTCACATTGCTTCTGATCTTTGCCCCAACTAACCTCAGATTATGCCCTCTTGTTCTTGTGTTCACTTTCCTATTAAAAACACTTCCCTCCTGAACCTTATTTAACCCTTTAACATATTTAAATGTTTCGATCATGTCCCCGCTTTCCCTTCTGTCCTCCAGACTATACAGATTGAGTTCATTAAGTCTTTCCTGATAAGTTTTATGCTTAAGACCTTCCACCATTTTTGTAGCCCCTCTTTGGACCCGTTCAATTTTATCAATATCCTTTTATAGGTGAGGTCTCCAGAACTGAGCACAGTATTCCAAATGTGGTCTCACCAGTGCTCTATACAGCAGGATTTTATTTATTTATTTATTTATTTATTTATTTATTTTGTCCAATACACAATGAAGGTTATAGAGGATATACTCGTAGCAAAATATATCATAGAAAGAATAGAAGAGATATAGGAATAAAATATAGGAATAAAGATATAGGATACTGTATAGGAATAAGAAATAGGAATAAAATATATCAATGAAAGAACAGAGAAAGGATATAGGAATAGAAGAAAAGATATAGGAGATATAGGAGAGACAATAGGACAGGGGACTAGTGCACTTATGCACGCCCCTTACTGACCTCTTAGGAATCTGGTGAGGTCAACCGTGGATAGCCTAAGGGTAAAATGTTGGGGTTTAGGGGATGACGCTATGGAGTCCAGTAATGAATTCCACACTTCGACAACTCAATTACTAAAGTCGTATTTTTTACAGTCAGGTTTGGAACAGTTAATATTAAGTTTGAATCTGTTGTGTGCTCTTGTGTTGTTGTGGTTGAAGATGAAGTAGTCGTTGACTGGCAGGACGTTGCAGCATATGATCTTGTGGGCAATACTTAGATCATGTTTAAGGATCACAGGGTTTTATTCTGTACGCTGCCCTGAGTCCATTAGGAGAAGAGTGGCCTATAAATTTAAGCAAGCAAGCAAGCAAGCAAGCAAGCAAGCAAGCAAGCAAGCAAGCAAGCAAGCAAGCAAGCAAGCAAGCAAGCAAGCAAGCAAGCAAGCAAGCAAGCAAGCAAGCAAGCAAGCAAGCAAGCAAGCAAGCAAGCAAGCAAGCAAGCAAGCAAGCAAGTAATAAATGACTACCTTTATCTATTTTGACTTTGAGGGATAAGCAGTGATGAACCAGTAGATGTCTACTAACAGGCTTTGTGATTTCTAGTGCCACTGTTGCCCCATACCACTAGTTACTGTACAGCTAATCAGTGTGTTAGGCATCACAGCTCAAGCCTGCTGTCAACCGGCTCAAAAAAATTATACAATATTTAACAGTTGGGCTCTTACAAGCTGGTAGGAGCCCTCTTCAGCATGCCATTGAGGAGGGCTCACCTGAGAGCTCTCAAGCCTTCCCCAACTTGTAGCTTCAGGCTGTCACTTGATCTTGCTCAGTCCGCTAAGAATAAAGGCGTAGATTTGAACTGTGGAATGGGATTTTTCTTCTCCAAAGGGTCACCTAAATTAAATTAGAGGACATTAAGGCCAATGCCAGATCCCATAGTTAGACTGATTTCAACCAGATGAGGAAATCAGAGGGGCAATTTAGTTTCTTGAACTAGTCATCCTTAGAAGTTGAACAGAGAATTCTCAAATTCTGAACTACAACAGCAAATAGCAACAATTTATGGAAACAGGGATATTTTGAATAAGCTTCATGGATACATATAGTTTTATACTGCATTATTTTTGTTGTTAAAAATAATGGTGTATCTCTAGCTAAAGACGCTGAGATAGGCTGAGCACGGAATGATGTGAATGAGCTGCTCTGAACTATTGGCTGTGAAGACATTGAAATTTCAAAGAGAAATGTTTGTCCTCATTCCTGATTGTCTTTTATCCACTGGCCTAAAGCTTTCAGAAGTGCAGTAGTATTTTTAAAACTTACATAAAATGTTTACACTGTTCACAGTTCTTAGTTGCTTTTCCTAGCAAAATTTTTCCTTCTGTTTCTGAATTTTCTGAATTCTTCCTTTATGTATAAAATATTAATTTTATTATTTATTTATTTGTCAAATACGTATTGGTAGTATACAAAGATATAACAATATTTATATACATGATATTAGTAAGAGAGAAACATTAGGACAGCGGAAGGAAGCACTTATGCACGTCTGGTGCACTTATGCACGTCCCTTACTGACCTCTTAGGAATGGGGAGAGGCCAACAGTGGATGGTCTAAGGGTAAAGTTTTGGGGGTTACAGAATCTGGTAGTGAGTTCCATGCATTAATTACTAGGCTACTAATTTCCTGCAGTTGAGTTTAGAGCAGTTTACATTAAGTTTGTATCTGCTGTGTGCTCATTTGTTGTCATTGAAGCTGAAGATGATTTTATGGGCCATGCTTGTCTTCTTCCTCTCCTATTCACCAATTATAATCACATTTAAAATTTTCCCTTCTTGTTAAATATTGGGGACAAAATATATAAAGTTAAAAAAGGATCTCACAGGCTGTCACTTTCACAGCATCTGGGAATTATTTTGTTTTCACAGGGGACTTTTTATGTACAAAAAATTAATCTCTCTAACTAACAGGGATTAGTGTTGGGCGAACCGAACCCACCCAATTCGGGTCCGTACCAAATTTTGTGATGTTCAGCATGCCGAACACCGTGAAAGCCACTACCTGGCTGTCATCTGCTAAGAAGAGGAGGAGCCGGGCACCGGTGGTGGCGGAGGAAGGCGGACACCGGGGAGGTGTCAGCCAGTGGGGAGGCTGGGAGGGAGGCAAAAAAGGAGCTGGGGAATCCCACAAAGAGATTCCAGGGGCGGAGCTTTGACGTCACGTATACCGGCAGGTTTCTAAGGACGCCAAAGTGATCACTTCCTGGATTCTTTCCTAATGGGTTTGCACGCATTATTTTACATTGATTCTTACAGGAAAAATTGCTTCTACTTACACAAACTTTTCTACTTAAGAACCTGATCAGGGAATGAATTAAGTTCTTAAGTAGAGGTACCACTGTAATGGAAATTCCAATTCCATTAATTTCCAAGTTATAAGACTCATTTCAGTTATCTTCCACAATGTCTTTGGTGGGCTAGCACTTACCTGGATGGGTTCTTGTAAGACATGGTATTCTCATCAGGCTCAGAGGATCTGGATATATGGCATAGCTTGTGCAATGGTTATATTAATTGTTTATTAATTGGTGGTTTTGTTTCTCCTTTCTCTGCTGAATATATGTGCATAGGTTCTTTACTGTTATCTGTTTCTTTCTGATGGTTCAAAGTGATGTTAACTAGCTAGAGTGATGCATCTTCAAAATTGCTAAATTATCGCTTCTTAGCGAAACTGAAACATTTTTGACTCCATATGAGGGTAATATGCTAAATATTGAAACTTTTGAAAATCCTACAGTCCTAGATTTGGAGCCTTAGAAAACTGACTAATTGAGAAACATCTTACAGGAAGGTTTTCTCTTCTCATATCTCAAGATCAGAAGTTCAAGAAAAACAACAGAGCACAATAACAAATCAGATTTTACCTCTAATTGAAATAAGGCAGTTTTCTCCCACAAAACTGTTTATGGAAAGATTGCCACTGCAACCTCTTTGCAGAGCCCAAGTAAAGATTCAAATGGACTAGGGTTTGAGAAAATAAATGTTTGCTCACTTGTTTCCTTTCTATTTGTCTTTGTCTTTGGTCATTTGTGTTACAGGGAAATAACCAATACACTAAATCTCCATAGACATACTGCTACTGCAATGTTTTTGCCTCAATAATATTTAGTGTGAGATTTATATTTCACCATCTGGAAGAGAAAAATCTGGTGTTCCCTAGCACCTGGTCCAGATGTTTGCAGAGGTACCAATGTCCTGTGGTCTGTAGTCTTGGAAGGATTCCAGTCCATAGAACTAATCTGAGTACTGTTTGTATGCCCACACAGCTGCAAGACATATTTTTTTTCAGTTTGGACAGATTAAATTTCTGAATCTGTGACAGAACAATAGTACAGGGCTGTGGCTCATTCATGATTTTGAAGCAATGTCCTACTCACTCTGTGCCCCTTCCCAAACCTCTTTAAGCACCAAAGGATTTGTGTGAGTGTGTGCGTGTGTGTGTAGTATTACCTTACACATTTTTTTGTATCTGAAATGAGTCCCCAATGTTCGGTTTACTTCTCCACCATGCAACCCCACTTATGATTTCTCTGAGCTTATTAAACATTGTTTTAAAAACCCATTTCTCAACTGTGAATTGGTTAATTAAAAGTATCAGTTTAAAACAAATCCATCTATACTTCATGACTCTTGGAAAACTTTGCAATTTGCTTTTGGAAAGCATCACCGACATGGCCTTGCTTCAGCAGGGGGTAATAAATCAACTGCAGTATTGTTTTTATTAGTTTCTCTGATTATTGAGTTTGCCATGGCTGAAGTTTTAATGGCTTCAATGAAATTCAGCTAATTTAGTCTGGGTTCAAGTCTAGTCTGTCTGTATTATTTTAATATAACATATGTGGCAGTGGTAACAACAAAGATTTCTGTTATTCTATTAAGAGTCGCAGTGGCGCAGTGGTTCGAATGCAATACTGCAAGCTACTTCTGCTGACTGACTGCTGCCAGCAGTTTGGTAGTTCAAATCTCACCAGGCTCAAGGCTGATTCAGTTTTCCATCCTTCCTTGGTAAACTGAGGACCCAGATTGTTGGGGGCATTATGCTGACTCTGTAAACAGCTTAGTGGGTGCTGTAAAACACTGTGAAGCGGTGTATACGTGTAAGTGCTATTTGCTATTAACCTATAAAAATAATTCCAAAATTTCTCAAATTTCACAGGTCATGACATGCTTCTTAACTTCAACCTTTTCTCTCAACAAATCTGTTGATTCTTCTAGAAAATCTTCATGATTCCATGATCTTAATTCAGATCTGGAACTGGAGTAATTGAGGAATGATCCTCTTTTATAGTAGCTAATCATACAATCTAGGAAAGTTATTGAAAATTTATTTATTTGTTTGTTTGTTTGTTTGTTTATTTATTTATTTATTTATTTGATTTTATTTGTATGCTGTAGACTCGGGGCGGCTAACAACAATCCGAGTCTACGGAAAGGGGCGGCATACAAATCTAATTAATAATAATAATAATAATAATAATAATAATAATAATAAAAAATAGCATATAACAAATCTAATATTTAAAATAACTAAAAAACCCTTATTAGAAACCAAACAAGCACACACACAAACATACCATGTATAAATTGTATTGGCCTAGGGGGAAAAGATATCTCAGTTCCCCCATGCCTGATGACAGAGGTGGGTTTTAAGGAGCTTACGAAAGGCGAGGAGGGTGGGGGAAATTCTGATCTCTGGGGGGAGCTGGTTCCAGAGGGCCGGGGCCACCACAGAGAAGGCTTTTCCCCTTGGTCCCGCCAATTCACATTGTTTTGTCGACGGGACCTGGAGAAGGCCAACTCTGTGGGGACCTAACTGGTCGCTGGGATTTGTGCGGCAGAAGGCGGTCCCGGAGATATTCAGGTCCCATGCCATGAAGGGCTTTATAGGTCATAACCAACACTTTGAATTGTGACCGGAAACTGATCGGCAACCAATGCAGACTGCTGAGTGTTGGTGTAACCACATCTACCCAAGAAACTGAGGGAGTAGTGATATTCAATAATGTTATATTACTGAATTATACACTGGAATTATACAATTCTTTTGAAATGGCATCTTTTCAGGTAGATTTTAGTCAGTATTATCTGATCTGATCACATTTTCTCTATTTAATCTACATATACATGGCAAAAAAAATACATCAGGGAGAAGACATAGATTAAATACTGCTACAGGCAAATGGTGTTTCAAAAAGGACAAGAGTTCAGTGATGTTATCTCCATGTTTTTTTTTATCAAGGAATTAAAAGAAAACAAAAGACAACCTAATCAGATTCCAAGCTCCACAGATAGAACTATTCACTAATCAGCCTAATTAATTAGACTGCACAGTCCAGGGCCTAGAATGGAAAAGAGCAGAACTCCTCCTAACTAAAAGTAGTTAACCATGAAACTGCATAAGTAAGCTTAGTGAAAACTGCCCTTATGTGTTATCTTCTCTGCAACTCCATCATGTATTGACTATATAAATAATAGACTCTACCTTTGAATTTGTAAATAGAGTAAATGGTTTTATATTTGCTCATTGGGAATGCAATTGTGATGTGATTTTTAATAGTTCTGCCATACACTTAATAAAATAAAATATGCCACTTAGTATGAACTTTAATGTCTATATTGCAACCAGAATCTTCATCACATGACACATATGTGTCACGTGAATTTCCTTGCTTCACTAACAGTTGATCTTGAATGGGTCTAATAAACTATTCTAAGATGATGTGAAAAGATACCATTGGGGATAAACTAGCACAGGCATAGAGTGTAAACCCAAGCTACTGACTATCTATCTATCTATCTATCTATCTATCTATCTATCTATCTATCTATCTATCTATCTATCTATCTATCTATCAAATTTGTATGCCGCCCCTCTCCGTAGACTCGGGGCAGCTAACAATAGTAATAAAACAATATAAACAAATCTAATATTTAAGTTAATTTAAAAAGAAACCCCAATTTGAGAAACCAATCATACATACAGACATACCATGTATATATATTTTTATAAGCCTAGGGGGAAGGGAATATCTCAATTCCCCCATGCCTGATGACAGAGGTGGGTTTTAAGGAGCTTACGAAAGGCAAGGAGAGTGGGGGCAACTCTGATATCAGGGGGGGAGTTGGTTTCAGAGGGCTGGGGCTGCCACAGAGAAGGCTCTTCCCCTGGGTCCCGCCAAACGACATTGTTTAGTCGACGGGACCCGGAGAAGGCCAACTCTGTGGGACCTAACTGGTCGCTGGGATTCGTGCGGCAGAAGGCAGTCCCGGAGGTATTCTCGTCCGATGCCATGAAGGGCTTTATAGGTCATAACCAACACTTTGAATTGTGACCAGAAACCAATCGGCAACCAATGCAGACTGCAGAGTGTTGGTGTGACATGGGCATATTTAGGAAAGCCCATGATAGTTCTCGCAGCTGCATTCTGCACCATCTGGAGTTTCCGAACACTTTTCAAAGGTAGCCCCATGTAGAGATCGTTACAATAGTCGAGCCTTGAGGTGATGAGGGCATGAATGACTGTGAGCAGTGACTCCCGGTCCAAATAGGGCCACAACTATACTAAACAGGGAGGCACTTTTCATAACCTACTCTGATTGATGAAGTGGAAGAATTTATAAAAAACATCATTAATGCAAAAAGATGACTAAGTTGCTTTCAAAACAAAGGATGAAGAACTAAATTGACTCAGCAATCAAATGAAGCTCAAGATATTCTACTAGAGTTTTCTGAAACATTTTTATTCTGTTTTCCATTACATGTTTTCCTAGACCTAAATATTTTAAAAATATTTTTATCTCCCCACTCAGCCATGGCTTATATATTTAATTTTTATAACAGAAAAAAATTATCATTCTTCAAAGTGATGCTTATCAAAATGTGTTGGGGTGGCAACTCTACAAGTTCCCCATGATTGTGGCTCATAGCTGCTTGCTGATAACATACTTTAGAAGAAACACACACACACACATTTTATTGATAGCAATAGCACTATGGATCAGAATGTAGAGAACGATCTGATGGATCGTCTACTACACTTGCCACTTCTGAATGCCTCCAGAGGGATTTTGATAGACAGAACTCTACCATAGGTCTTCTCATGAAAATCCCAAAGAAAGTATAATAACATAGTTCTAAAAATACCAGGTTCCACTATGTTTTCAAATCTAATACAACTTTAATGAATCCGGCAACAAGTAACAAACGAAAAGTGCCATAGTGCTGCAGGAAAGCATAAAAATGTCTCACAGATGCCCGAGTCTCTCATCCCACTTCAAGACACTTGAAGGTTTTTCTATTTCAAAAGCAAAGTTGTGTCTGGGATAGGATAGGAAGCAAATCACCCTGGAGAAATCTAGGTTACTGTATGCAGACCCGTTGAAGCTCTCTGGGTCCCCTCCCCTCTTTTTTTTCTTCCCTTGTTCTGTGCCTTTGCTACAACCCTAAGACATCTACAGTAGTTAGGAAAGTTTGGAAAAATTACGTGAGGAAAAGCATTTCAGGATATGTCTGAAGAAATTGATGTTGACTTAGAAGCTTTCCAGAAAACTTTTCTTTCCCTCCCCAGAGAATTTTCTAAATGTTCTGATTTTAATCATTTCAATTAATGCAATATCCCATAATTCCCAGGTAATAAATATCATGTACTTTTGAATAATCACTGCATTTTCTTTTGTGCTTCTTTAACAGAGGTGGTGTGAGCAGAGCTGAAAAACAGGAATGCATATTTATTTGACTCATATACAGTATAGCAAGATGCCTCTTATGGTAAGTGGTGAATTTCAGGAATCCATCATAATAACCCTGACAGTCATCTCCTCAAAGTAACTATTACAGTTTTAAAACCAGTTTTCAACAGACAGGTTTAGTTTTGTGCGTAGATATCTAGGAATTAGTTCCACTGAACTGAATTTCTGACTATGGAGGTTAAGTTTGAAAAAAAAAGATAATTGATCTTCAACAAGCAATATTCAACCTAATAAATGGACTGTTTACATTATAAAATATAAATAATATTGTGTGAAGTAGAAACCTCAGCAATGGAAAAGAAACAAGAATGGGAAGAAGAGATGAAAACCTGTATGTATGTATGTATGTATGTATGTATGTATGTATGTATGTATTATTATTATTATTATTATTATTATTATTATTATTATTATTATTATTATGTCAGTACAACACAGCAAACGAGATCACTATGCTGGATTTCGTATTTCATCACCAGTCGGGCGCTTCCCAAGCACCTAGGGCTGCGTGATGTAGCGGCGAATTATGTTTGCCGATCCCAGCAAAGTGGCCTTTTGCAATTGACAGATGGAGATTTTGTCAATTCCGATGGCTTTCAAATGTCCGCTGAGATCCTTTGGTACTGCGCTCAGCGCAGTACCAAAGGATCAAAGGATCTAATATTTATTATTATTATTATTAGATCAAAGGATCTAATATTTATTATTATTATTATTATTATTATTATTATTATTATTATTAATTAGATATGTATGTTTATTTGTTTGCTAAATTTCTATAGCCACACATCGTAAGCAAGTGATTCCAGGTGGCTTACAATTCTAAAATTATAAATCAGTTAAAACAAATAAGAACAATAAAAATATCAAAAGAATCATAAATAAATCATAAACACACAATAGCCAAGCTTATTAACTAATTCAAGTAAAGCCAATAAATGTGTTCCTTAATACATTCTGAGCCCGAGTCCTGGGTGCACAGCCAAAGTTTTGAAAAACTACTTACAATAAGATTCCTTTGAAATCTATTTTGGAAATTTTGGAAAGTCAGCAAGAACTGACTATGAAAACAGAATAGATTTTTTATTGGCCAAGTATGATTGGACACACAAGGAATTTGTCTTGGTGCATATGCTCTCAGTGTACATAAAAGAAAAGATGCATTTGTCAAGAATCATAAGATGCAACACTTAATAATAATTCAGGTACAAGTAAGCAGTCAAATCATATTAGGAAACAGTCAATATAAATAGTAAGGATACAAACAACAAAGTTACAGTCATGCAGTCATTTGTGGGAGGAGATGGGTGATGGAAACGATGAGAAGATTAAAAGTAGTGCAGACTTAGTAAATAGTTTGACAGTGTTGAGGGAATTATTTGTTTAGCAGAGTGATGGCATTCGGGGAAAAACTGTTTGGGAAAAAACTGTGTCTAGTTCTAGCCGCCCCGAGTCTGCGGAGAGGGGCGGCATACAAATCCAATCAATCAATCAATCAATCAATCAATCAATCAATCAATCATCAATCAATAGTGTGTTGTTCCCATGTTACAGATTTTTTTGCAGTAGTCTATTTGTGTGTGGCTGGACCTGCCTGGAGACGGACAGAGGAGCAGTGTCTCAGTTCCTAAGACCATCAGAAATATGTTTTTCCAATGGTCTTAGGTGACCCCTGTGAAAGGATTGTTCAACTCCCAAACGGATTGTGACCCACAGGTTGAGAACTACTGCTCTATACCAAGATATAGCTTTATACCTTGGAAGCAAAACTATAATGGACACAAGCAGAGTTGGGGTTTACGTACTCTAACAACTGGTTCTCCGAGCATTGGAAGTGTGAGAGCACACATGCATGCGCATGCTCACTTGGTTCTCATGTGCACCATCTGCGCATGCATAACAAAACATGGCAATTTGCTCACATGCACCATCTGCACATGTGTGTGAGGACAAACAACATGGCAATTCGCTCGTGCACACCATCCACACATGGATGCGTGTTAGCATACAGCATGGGAAAAGGGGAATAGAATGGTACATGAGGGCTAATTTGCATACTGGTATATAGTTAGTTTTGGCAGTTGGAAGGGAGAATTCTTTTCATTTGTATGTTGGTTGTTGGTGAATCTGCATCACAGAGAGCAGATGTATTCTCTTAATGTTAAAGTTCACGAGGGAATATATATATAATATTCACAGAGAGAATATTTAGGATTAGAACAGGATCTAAATGAAGCACGAGGACTGTGCATATATGTTATTACTTGAGAAAAGAAGTACAGTGTTCCCTCGATTTTCGTGGGTTCGAACTTCGTGAATAGCCTATACCACGGTTTTTCAAAAAATATTAATTAAAAAACACTTCGCGGTTTTTTTCCTATACCACGGTTTTTCCCATCCGATGATGTCATACGTCATCGCCAAACTAATAATTTTTGCAAATAAATAAAAATAATAATTATTGTTAATAAATAATTATGTTTATAAATATCAGGATCACTAAGTGTCTTATTCAATGGTGAGTACCAGTAATAATGGTGAGTAAATGGTTGTTAAGTGAATGGGAAATGGTAATTTAGGGGTTTAAAGTGTTAAGGGAAGGCTTGTGATACTGTCCATAGCCCAAAATGGTGTATTTACTTCCGCATCTCTACTTCACGGAAATTCAACTTTCGTGGGTGGTCTCGGAACGCATCCCCCGCGAAAATTGAGGGAACACTGTATAGTTCTGCTGTCAAGTTGTTATTTGTGAAAACATAAAACAAGTTACATCAAGATGAAATAAAACACATAAGCTTTTGTTGGAATCAGTGTATTTATGTGCCCAATATACATTGTGTTGCACAATTCTGCTATGTAAATTGAAGAAGATTACTTAAAAACATAAATTTCATAGAAACCTAACAATGCGACATCAAAAACACAGTGATATAGGACAGGATTGCTCCTGGGCGGGTGGGCCCACCTGCAAGTCGCAACTACCGGTTCGCCCAAACTGGTCCAATGCAGCTGAATCCCACGTCTGGACACAAGATATGCTGAGTAGAGGTTCCTAAAAATACCCACTCACTGTTGCTAGCATCTGATGATTTAACAGAATCAAGCAGAAGTTTGACATAAATGTGCTTAGGAACTGTTCTGGCGGGCTCTCTGGTAGAATCCTCCCAAAAATTCACAGGTACAAATTTCAGACACGCACACGTTTGAAAATTCAAAACAATGTTCTTTATAATGAAAATTCACTTAAACCAAGCCCTCTTTTGGTATAGCAAAGAGCACTCGTCTCCAACCAAACTGGTATTTGTACAAGTCCCTTATCAGTTCTGTGATACTTAGCTTGCAGCTGTGAGGCCATTCACAGACCTTCTTCTTTCACAAAGTGAAATATACTTTGCTCTGGTTTAGTTTCAAAGCAGGGAAAAATCAGCACACAAAAAGTCAAAGTCAGCAAAGCAGGCACGAAACACAATGATCAGATAATCCTCCACAATGGCCAAACCCACAGGCTGCTATTTATGGAAGTCTCACTAATTACCACAGCCCCACCCAACCACAGGTGGCCTCATTTTCTTTGATAATAATCTCTCAGTTGTTGTTGCCTATGCATCGCTCTCCGCATGCGTGGCTGTATCATTAACTCTTGTTCCGAATCCAAGGAGGAGCTAGATAATTGATCTCCTTCTGAGCTGTCTGCCACACTCTCCTCCTCCCTGTCACTCATGTCTTCTTGGTCAGAGGAGCCTTCATCATCAGATTCCACCGGGGGCAAAACAGGCTTGCAGCATGTGAATGTCTCCCCCACATCCACAGTCCTTGGGGCAGGAGCTGGGCCAGAGCTAACCACAACAGGAACAGTTCGCTCAAATGTGTGAGTCAACTGAAATAGTTGACCAACAGCACTCTATTCTTTTTCTTCCCTCTTTCTTTCTTTATTCTCCCTCTCCTTTTTTTCTTTCTCTTTCCCCCCCTCCTTTCTTTCCTTTTCCTTTTTTCCGTGTATAAATTTAGTCTAGGCTTAAGTGATAAGACAATTAGGTAACCAACATAGTATATTAAGTATATATCAATATTTTAAGTAATCGATATAAAATATATAAAGAGGAAAGAATGGTAAACTGCTGAAATGTAAGCCTAAAAACCTCAACTAATGTTAAACACTTTGATTAACTTTGTTTATTTTATTATTATTATTATTATTATTATTATTATTATTATTATTATTAATATTAATATTATTAATATTATTAATATTATTAATATTATTAATATTATTAATATTATTAATATTATTAATATTATTAATATTATTAATATTATTAATATTATTAATATTATTAATATTATTAATATTATTAATATTATTAATATTATTAATATTATTAATTGGATTTGTATGCCGTCCCTCTCCGCAGACTCGGGACAGCTAACAACAGTAATAAAACAGTATATAACAATAATCCAATACTAAAAACAGTTAAAAACCCATTATTATAAAAAACAATCATATATACAGACATACCATGCATAAAATTGTAAAGGCCTAGGGGGAAAGAGTATCTCAATTCCCCCATGCCTGGTGACAGAGGTGGGTTTTAAGCAGCTTACGAAAGGCAAGGAGGGTGGGGGCAATTCTAATCTCTGGGGGGAGTTGGTTCCAGAGGGCCGGGGCCGCTACAGAGAAGGCTTTTCCCCTGGGTCCCGCCAAGCGACATTGTTTAGTTGATGGGACCCAGAGAAGACCCACTCGGTGGGACCTAACTGGTCACTGGGATTCGTGCAGCAGAAGGCGGTCCCTGAGGTAATCTGGTTTTAATTGTTTAATAAAGTTTATATATATTTTTAAAAAAGAAACAAACAATGCTGAATGTATTAAAGATTTATTCTAACAGAGGCTCCTAAGTAGAATGTCTGCTTAGTCCTTTTAATATTTCTATACACCAAACCATTTTCTCCAGGCTTGTTGAGCTAGGCAGGAAAGTTGTGGTTCAGTTTCCCTCTCCTTCCTTCCTTCCCTCTCTGGTTCCCCTGCATTTGGTAAGAGGCTCGGAAACATTGCTTTATGCTCCAAATGAATAAAAATAGCAAAGGCCAGAAACTGCATCCCAACGTGGCTGCCCTTTTATTAGCCAGAGTCAAGGGTAGGATGTCTCCCTGAAGGTGGTTGCTTCCCGGCACGCTCTAATTTGGAGCGAACCTCAAGCAGGTTTATGACACAGCTGAGAGCAGGCATTAATGCAATAGACTGGTAATTCAATCATTTTATAGAAGTTGATCTGTCCTTTTTATTACAATTATTGTCAGTCGGGGTGTTTCGTTCCATCACTGAAAATAAACATCATCTATCATACTTGCAAAGATTAGCTGGTGACAGATCCGGCTCTGCTTTGCATAAATGTGTATTAATGCCGGCTCTGTCTGAAGAAGAGGGAGAAGTCTATATTTCACAAGAATGATTAGACAATGTCACTGCTGCTTTAAGTAATGTCTTTTCATGACTGATAATCAAACTGAAACTACACGCACAATGCATGTGCTCACACACACACGCACGCACACACACACACACAGAAATTTACTGCCTGTGACTTAGCTTTGCTTAGTTTCAGTAGCATTAAAAAAGAATAGTTGCTATACATAAGTAATATACTCCCACCCCCCAATGCATAGAGGGTTGTTATCAATAATGTGAACCCTATAGTAATATCTTTCTATCTTACAATCTGCCAATTCTTTTCTTTTCAGAATGCAGCAATTATTTCCTATTATCTACTCCTATTGGTATCTTCTTATGAATGTCACTTTGTTGGTATGATTTATGATTTATCACTTTGTTGCTTATATTTATCCTGAGAGTTTATGTACAAATTCTTTGGGTGTCCAGTCACACTTGGCCAATAAACTATTCTATTCTATTCTATTCTATTCTGTTCTGTTCTATGCCTTGCTTTTTGCTTTGCTTTGCTTTGCTTTGCTTTGCTTTGCTTTGCTTTGCTCTGCTCTGCTCTGCTCTGCTTTGCCATGCCACGCCACGCCACGCCGTGGTAGGATTCAATTTTTTTTACTAATGGTTCTGTGGATGTGCCTTGGTGGTTGTGGCAGAGGAAGGTTACTGCAAAATCCCATTTCCTCCCCATCATCTGGTACTCAGGAGGCAGAGAATAAATGGAGATAGGGGCAGTCAGAGGTGGTATTTACCAGTTCTCCGAACTACTCAAAATCTCCATTATCAGTTCTCCAGAACTGGTCAGAACCCGCCGAAACCCACCTCTGAGGCCAGGCCATGCCATTCTTGGAGTCAGGCGGATTCAACATGATGTAATGGTATTCCTTTGATACAGATCTCACAAATGTAAACATCTCTTACAGGGATCATTGCTAGAGTCTGTTCAGAGTCCGTTTGGAATGAGCAGCATATAAATATAATAAATAAATAAATAAATAAATAACCCCCCTTTGATATCTGTATTATGAGGGGGGGGGACTTTTCATATAGCATTCAATACAATATTGGAAAATAAACTTTTGTGCAGTTGGATATGAGAGTAGAATCTAATACGTGTGTGTGGGTGGGTGGGTGGGGTTATGTCGCTAATCACACATAGAATGACATCGCTTCAGGAGGTCTAGTTTTGCCAAACTCTGTTTCTCCCAGATACGATGGATACACTTCTCAACATGCCCTTTGACACTGAAATTTAGAACATCTGGAAAAGTCTATGCTGATAGAATGAAAACCCCGGACTTCCATTCATTCTGGAGTTATAAAATTAAACTAGTGTCCACGGTTGTGGAGATCTCTATTCCTAATTTCCAATTTCCTCTTTTGACCTTAAGAATTTAGGAGCGTATAAAAGGCAACATATGCATGAAAGGAATGCATGTAGAAATGGATTTTAAAATGGTTGTTCTTACAAGCAAGATGTATGGAATCAAAGACTACAGAGCGACGTGTATTCACAATCCCTAAGAATTCAATTCAATTCAATTCAATTTATTAGATTTGTATGCCGTCCCTCTCCAAAGACTCGAAATTGTTCATATCTGTTGGAATACAATTTCCTTTCTTATTCCTCAGCAAGCATGCCTCCCTTTGCAAAGAATTAAGGAGCTATTCAGATCTAGGCAGAAAAAACGATGATTAAAAGAGATCACTTATGAGACATCAATGCTATTATGACCAACCCCTAGAGGGAGCAGTAACAATACTGTTAAGTGAGAAATTGTTATGATATGGGTGTAACTTAAATTATATGAGTGATTAAATGATATGATTAAAAAGCATTCCTTTCGGTCCATCCCCCATTCCCGTCTTCTGGAAGCCATTATATGATTAAAGTTGATCTGGAGCTAAATTCAAGCAAGGAAACCATTTAAACTAAGTCCTTGCATCAAACTGAGCACATCTCAACCAGCCATGTGTTTTGAACTGCCAATCCTTCTGCTTTTTGTTTCCCATTCCCATGGTGGGAGGCAAATTGGGGGCTGATTAATGAGCCACTGTGAGTTTCCATATATAGATGGTGGATTGCATGCAGCTTGGCAGCATTCAGGTTCTGGATGCCTGACCTAAGCGTCCTTATTTGGAACTGTTTCCTTGAAGTAAACTGAGATTCTAAAGGGTTATTAAAGACATCAGAAGACAGATCTATTCCAATCGGTCTACATACTGGAACTAATAAACACTCTTGACTTTCTAAATTCGGCAACTTAGAAGCAGCGTAAGCTAGTCCTAACTTAACAAACTGAGAGAAGGATCCAGAAAATGGTCAAATGGGCATTTGCCCACATCTGTTTCGTCCGCTCTGTGCCCCTGCAGTCCATGTTATTCATGTTTTCTAACGGGCATCTTGCATTATCATTATCCCTAATAGTGCTTTATTGTATTAGTTACAGTTAATTTAAATGTTACCGAAGCATTGAAAACAGATTGCAGATGTTTTCAAACAGACGTTATCTTAATGTTAAAACAAAATCATGAATATTTATAGGGTATTATTGTCTGGGCTGAATTAGTTGGCTTAAATAGTAATGTAGGTATTTAACTTTATTCAGGGGAAATTCTCCAGATAAGGTGAATATAACCAGCCTCTCTCTAGATCATTAGAGTTAGTTTGTGCTAATACTTCTACTCCGTCTGCTATTCCTTTTGGTCTGTTAAAATACGTGAGTTTGAACTCTGCATACCACTTTCACCTGAGAGTGGGAGATTTCCTCATCCTAAATTCCTCATTTGTTGTCATTTATCATCCCAAAGCAGAGAAATAGTTCTGAGTAACCAGAATCCAAGAAAATCTGTCTTGGGTTTCCTCCTGTCACTCCATATTTCATTTTAGAAAAGTATTTCAAGAGTTAGTTGGCAAGTTCTCGTGGAGTTTCACCTGTCTCTTCTGTTTCCAACAAGTTGATCTCTCTTCCCCCCCATGGGTAAATATAGGGAACTTTTCTTTCTTAAATGAATTATTGTTGGATATTATTATTTATAACAATTATTGCCACCAAAGCTTGGAACAGAAGGCAATTACAAAATCCCCAATGTTGCAGAAAACAAAATTGGCACGACAGGTGGCTAACTAAAACCTCAGCTTTTACATTAACTCCAGGATTGCATCTGCAGCAATTTGAATACTTGAGTTTTAGAACCAGTTAGAAAATATAGAAACAATGAAAAAAGTTTGGCAGCAAGGTACAATGGCAGTGGATATATGGGCCTTGCATTTTTACGCAGCTGCAGAATCCTGCAAATGATCCCAAGTGATCATAGCTATCAACTTAAACAGAGGTCAGCAATCTTGAGCAGTCAAAGAGCCACAAAGATCCTAACCGGAAGCCCTCCATTCAATTCTGGGTGGGTGTCAAGAAGTCCGGTTCCTCCACCATAGAGTCTCCCCTAACGCGGCATCACTTTTCCTCTACCTATCCTAATCAAAAGCCTATCAATTGTGGAGTCGACTGTCGACAGGGAGTCGCAGCAGAATGATGAAAGAGCCACACGCGGCTCCAGAGTCACAGGTTGCTGCCACTGGGACTAAAGCAACTGCTGGGCTGCTAAACGAGAGCCCTTCATATGACATGGAGACTGCTCCAGCACAGACAGCAATCTGTTCATAGGTGCTACTGGAAAGGGAACAGATCAGGTTTGTATGAGGTTGTTGTTGCTGTTACAATTGTATCACAGCAGCCAGTTGTTTCACCGGATTTGGCATTGATTACTAATCAAGCGCCAACCAAGGGCCTAGGAGCATGCGGCTTTCTGCATTTGACTGATGGGGTTTTTTTCAATTTAGTACTGCTTTAAGTGTAAAACTTCCTATCTATCTAGAACTATGACTTGGTGACATAAATGTGCCATAATCATTGAATTTCAGTTTTTAAGCCCTGGTATTTTGCAATATTTTCATGTTCTTTTTCATCAGCCCTGCTATCCCATAGTATTGCGGTATCCCCTGTGATGTATATGGTAGTCACCTTGTTTTTGTCTACCTGTGTGATGTCTGGTGTATTATGCACCAGTACATTGTCTCTTTGTATGCAAAAATCCCACAAGATCTTGACCGTTTGATTTTCAGTGACGTTTTCAGGCTTGTGTCCCCACCCGTTTGTGGCAGTATGGATGTTATAGTTTTTGTATAAATTTATTATTTACTTATTTATTTATTGGACTTTTATGCCACCCCTCTTCGAGGACTTGGGGTGGCTTACAACATATGAAATAACAATACTTAACATTCTGAATCCAATTAATAACTAATAACCTAAAAACCCAAAGACCATAAAAACACTCATACACATTCAGTCCACTAACTCGCATAACTTTCATTGGCCAGGGGGCAGAAGTCTAATAGACCCAAGGTTGGCGACATAAATGAGTCTTGAGACTCTTACCGAAGGCAAGAAGAGTGGGAGCAGTACAAATCTCTGGGAGAAGCTGATTCCAGAAGGCTTGGGCTGCCACAGAGAAGGCTCTTCCCCTAGGCCCCGCCAAGCGACATTGTCTAGTTGATGGGATCTGGAGAAGGCCAACTCTGTGGGACCTGCCCGGTCGCTGGGACTCATGCAGGAGAAGGCGGTTCCGTAAGTATTCTGGTCCGATGCCATGTAGGGCTTTGTAGGTCATAACCAAACCAATTGGCAGCCAGTGCAATCCATGGAGTGTTGGAGAGATATGTGCATATCTGGGCAAGCCCACGACTGCTTGCGCGGCCACGTTCTGCATGATCTGAAGTTTCTGAACACTCTTCAGAGGTAGCCCCACGTAGAGAACATTGTAGTAGTTGAACTTTGAGGTGATAAGAGCATGAGTGACTGTGAGTAGAAACTCCCTGTCCAGATAGGGCTGCAATGCCCCCCTCGCCACAGCCAAAAGATGATGGTCCTGAAGTAGACCCAGAGACAGGGTTCAAACAAAATCGGTACTTTTATTCAGCTCAGAGAACAAGTAACAGCTCAGCAAGGCAAGTGACAATTCAGCTAGTACTGACTGGCTCTGCTTGGAGAAACCGCTTCTTTTATACATTTGCGGCTCCCGCCAAAGCAAGAGCCAGCCGCGTCTGAGCCAATCAGGAGCGACTTCCTGCTTTAGCTCAGACAGCGCTGGAAGACGGAACAAACTATCTACAGGAAATACAAGGTAGCCATTCAAGATACAACACCCCTCCCCTCATAGTTGGACACATCCATCACGACAGCCATGTGACAAAGTCGTCCAATCGGTGGGGTCTCCGTGAAGCTCGCTCTGACCTGCGCAATTCAATTTCTCCTTCGACACCGACGGTGGAGGATGGCTCGCTGTTGTTCTCCCGGTGCGGTGGACTTGGCCTGGCGGGCCCAACGAGGACCTCGGAGGAGGAGGATGGCTCGGCGTCGCTGGATGGCTCCCCCTGGCCCGATAAGTTCCTTTGCGTGTCTCTTAATTCGGGCAATGTGTTAAAGTCTGTTAAAGGGCGAGAGTCCATGTCAGCGGTTTGTGGCAAAGGATTTTCTGTTCGTTTCCGAATGTGGTCGATGTGCCGTTTCCACAGTCGACCATCCTCTAGTTTTACCATATAAGTCTTTGGTGCATTTTGTTTAACAACAATTCCCTTCATCCAGTTTACACCTCCATCAAAATTTTTTACATATACATTTTGTCCCAAGTACATTTCTCTTTCAGGTTTTACAAACATTTGATTATTAACACAGAATCTTGGATTCAACCTATCTAGTGGTGACCTTAATTTTCTTCCCATTAATAACTCTGCAGGGCTTACATGTGTGTGAGAGTTAGGGGTGATGTGTTGGGTGAGCAAGAATTGGTCCAAGTTTTGTTGTACATCCCCAGGGCCTGACCTGCGCAATGCCTCCTTTGCCACACGAACGTAACGTTCTGCCAAGCCATTAGCCCATGGCGAGTAAGGCGAGATGAGGGCATGCCTGACCCCTAGGCCGTCTAGGAACAATTCGAATTGTCTGGCTGTTAGCTGTGGCCCATTGTCAGACACTAAGATATCCGGGCAACCATGGGTGGCAAACAGTCTACTCAATACCTTGATGGTGGCACTTGTGGTTATGTTGTTCATTGCTATTATTTCCACCCATTTGGAGAACGCATCAACCACTATTAGGAAATACTGGGATCCCACTGGACCAGCAAAATCAATGTGGATTCTTGACCAAGGCCCAGCAGGCTGCTCCCACTCTGCTGGAGTTGTTTTGGGGGGATTGGGCCGTGATTCTTGGCATGGGTCACACTTTGATACCCAGTTTTCAATATCAGCATCCAAACCTGGCCACCATAAATGCCCTCTTGCTAGGCTCTTCATCCTGACAATCCCAGGATGGCCCACATGTAACATTTTTAGTACCTTTTCCCTTAGGCTTTTGGGGATGATCACTCTATCTCCCCACAGCAGGCAACCCTTTACAAAAGATAACTCAAGTCTTTTGGTTTTGAAGTCACACAATTCAGGTTTCACAGAGTCATTTTGCCATCCCTTAAGTACACAGTTTACCACTTGTTTAAGGATTTGATCTTGCTGCGTGTGTGCAGCTACCTCTTTGGCCGTGGTTAGTGGGTTATCCTCGAGCTCTATCATTAGTACATCAGTGGAAGGAGCAGGGTCCTCCACTAAGTCTGTTATGGGGCACCTGCTGAGGCCATCTGCATGATTGATTTCCTTCCCCCCCTTGTGGGTGAGATCATACTGGTACCCTGAGAGGAAAAGGGCCCACCTGATCAGTCTTGGAGACATAAATGGCGGAGTGGGCTTGTTGGGGGCTAGCAGGCCTAGTAAGGGCTTGTGGTCTGTAACCAATTCAAAACTTCTTCCAAAAATGTAATTGTGAAATTTCTTCACCCCTGCCACTAAAGCTAGAGCCTCTTTATCTAACTGGCTATAATTCCTCTCTGTGCTGGTCATGGTTCTGGAGAAAAATGCGATTGGGGCCTCTGTCTTATTAGGCAGAACGTGAGCTAGGACTCCTCCTATGCCGTACGGTGAAGCGTCGCACGTGAGCCTAATGGGTAGTGAAGCACTGTATTGAACTACCACACTTTTAGAAGTTAGTAATTGCTTTATTTGGAAAAAGGCTTCACGTTCAGTTTTCCCCCAGGTCCAACGGGTTTCCTTCTGGAGTAAACGATGTAGAGGCTCTGCTACTGTTGCCTTCTGCTTCAAAAAAACGGAATAAAAATTAAGGAGGCCTAAAAATGCCTGCAGCTCATTCTTGTCTTGTGGCTCTGGGGCTTCCCTAATGGCCCTCAGTTTCTCTGTTGTGGGGTGTATGCCTTCTTTGTCCACTTTATATCCCAGGAATTCTATACTGTTGGTTCCCCAGACACATTTGTCAGGCTTGATCCTTAAGCCTTTATCCTGTAACCTCTTAAGTACTTCCCTTATTCTTTTGTTTACTTGTTCTTGGTTTTCCCCTGCTATTAAGATGTCATCAAAATATGGGATGGCCCCATTTACCCCTGACAATAGGCGTTCCATAATACTCTGGAATATCCCTGGGGCTATGCTTACCCCAAACTGTAACCTTGTGCATTTGAACGCTCCCCTGTGTGTTACAATCGTTTGTGCGTTTGCTGTTTGTTCATCGACCGGAAGCTGCTGGTAAGCCTGCGCGAGGTCGATTTTTGCAAACCTTTTCCCTTCCCCCAGGGAGTGTAGGAGTTGTTGTACCACCGGGATGGGGTATGGGTGATGCTGTAGGGCCTTATTAAGGGTGGATTTATAGTCAGCGCAAACTCTTAACGAGCCATCTGGCTTTAGAGGCGTAACTATGGGCGTTTCCCATGGCCCTTGTTCCACAGGGACCAGAATACCTTGGCTTATAAGTTTATCTAGCTGCAGGTCTAGCTTGGGGAGAAGCGGGAGGGGTACCCTGCGAGGTTTGAGCCGGACTGGTGGGACCTTGGGGTCAATAGAAAATGATATAGGGGGGCCCTTATACGATCCCAAGGTGGGGCTGAACACCTCAGGGAACTCTTGCACGAAGTTAGGCATATTATCACAGTTTACAGTACAAACACCAGAAATTTCAATCCCCAAAGGTTCCATCCAAGCCAAACCCAGGAGAGAGTGCTTAGCCCCTGTGACAATGAGCATGGGTAGGGTACATTTGACATTCTTAAATACAATAGGTACATTTGCTGTTCCCAGGACCGAGATTACCCCCCCTTGAAAATCTCTGATTACTACAGAGGTTTGCCTTAGATCAGATTTAGACAGGTTAGGCATGTACAGTTTAAACTTCTCCCATGGCATAATGGTATACCTAGACCCTGTATCAAGCTCCATCGAGCATGGTTGGTTGTTAAGTAACAGCGAGATAACAATTTTGCCCCCTTTTTTGGTTGCCGTGTTATTCACGGAAAATTGAGTGTTACCTTTTGAGTAGTCGCGGTTAGCGGCTGAGTAGTTCCTTTGACCCGGATAGCGGAACGGTCGGTTTTCTCGCGGCTGGGGCGTTTGGTGTTGTGGCCGTTGGTGGCGCGGTGTGGCGAATGTTTCCTCTGGTGCCGATGCTCTGCATGCGATGGTGATGTGGCCTCGACGGTTGCAGCGGCGGCATGTGGCGTCCCGGAAGGGGCATCGATGGCGCTGGTGGTTCCCTCGGCAGCCGGCGCAGGGGGCTGTGGGGTGAGTAGCTCTGTGGTGTCTTGGCTGGTCTTGTACCAGGAAACAGTTGTCCTCATTGTGAGCTGGTTGGCTGAGGTCGTCTGATCCCTCGGCGCGGGGAGACGCGGAGTCAATCTTGGCGATGATTTCTCGCCTCCCGTGTTCTTTTAATTCCTTAGCTGCTGCGTCGGCGGCTTCTGCGGTTTGCGCTAGTTTAATCACGGTTTGTAGAGTCGGTTCGTCTTCGGTGAGGAGTTTATTCCTCACCATGGCGCTTCTCATGCCGAAAACCAAGGCATCGGTGAGGCGAGCTTCCGGGTCTTTAAACTTGCATTGTGCAAGTACCGTCCGAAGTCGCGTTGTAAACTGGTTGATTGATTCTGTTTCCTTCTGAGCCATCATGGAGAACTGATGCCGAAAAACCATGGCTGGTTTGGTCGGCTTGAAGTGGCTCGCTAGCTTGGCTTGTAGGACGTCCCAAGCGACGGTTCTCGCTGGCTGCGGGTCGGTGAGAGTCTGGGCAAGGCCACGGATTTCTGGGCCGCAGTAATTCAAAAAAATAGCCCGTCTGCGATCGGCGTCGGCGTCCTGTATTCCTGCCGCTTCGAGGAAGATCTCGAAGGTAGCCAGGTATTCGTCCCAGGACGTTTTTTCGGGGTCGAAGAATTCTGGAGCCCGGCCGATCTGGACGTTGCTCATGTTGCACGCGAGGTTTTCTTTCGTCCGTCGTCGCCAGTGAAGTAGACCCAGAGACAGGGTTCAAACAAAATCGGTACTTTTATTCAGCTCAGAGAACAAGTAACAGCTCAGCAAGGCAAGTGACAATTCAGCTAGTACCGACTGGCTCTGCTTGGAGAAACCGCTTCTTTTATACATTTGCGGCTCCCGCCAAAGCAAGAGCCAGCCGCGTCTGAGCCAATCAGGAGCGACTTCCTGCTTTAGCTCAGACAGCGCTGGAAGACGGAACAAACTATCTACAGGAAATACAAGGTAGCCATTCAAGATACAACAGTCCAATGTCAGCTGTGGATTGAGAAGGACACCCAAGTTGTGGACCCTCTCTGAGGTAGTCAAAAGTTCCCTCCCCCCAGGGTAATGGAAGGACAGATAGAGGTGTCCTTGGGAGGCAGAACCTACAGCTACTCCGTCTTGTCAGGATTGAGTTTGAGCCTGTTAGCACCCATCCAGACCCTAACAGCCTCCAGACACCGGCACATCACTTCCACTGCTTCCACTTGCATACATTCCAATGGATCCTTTGTGCAACAGAGTTGCACCGTAATTTGTAATTGGTCTGCACGATTTTCTTGCAGCAGCTGAGCATGTGGTCAACAGTTTCATCAGCTTCCTTGCACAATCTGCATTTAGCATCCTTTGGGGATTTATCAGTGTTGGACTTTATGGCATTTGTCAGCCAAAGAATCTAGTGCTGGCAGGATCCAGGAGAAGAACCTTTTCTTCTATGTCAACCTCCCTCTGGAATAGCATTGGCATCCTTCAGTCTCGAAAGACCATGGTATCATGTTCTGGATTCCCCAAGCTTCATGCTCTGGGGAATCGTCTGGAATAACCTCTTCTTAAAGCTGAGATATTCCTAGAAGAGCCTAAAAAGTTGTGTTGTTTGGCCTGCCTGCCCCCGCCCCCCAACCACCCACAGCAAGAGGTGTCAACCTCTTGTCAACCACCCACAGCAAGAGGTGGATTGCTGTGGGTAGTTGACAAGATAGAGAAGATTCTCTTCCATAGATTGTCCATCAACTGATTCTTCAATTTCTATTTTTATTCAATTTTTATTTAAAATTCATTTTAATTATTTTTTGCACTGTTCAACTTTTATTATATTGTAAGGTGCATTAGTGAGATTAGCAGCAGAGAAATACAATAAACAAACAAATAAATAAAATGTCACTTATGAAGCGACAATACCTGATTTTAAAATACATTTTTTTTATTAGCCCATGATGACATTGAAACACTTTTTAATTAAAAAAAGGGGCCAGTTTTGGGGCCTTCTTTGTTCTCTTTCATCACAGCATAAGAAAAATCTAATAGGATTTTTTTCCATGGGATGTTCTGCCTTTCTTACAGCAGATGCAAATCTTAATAACATCTGGGATCCATTTTTAAATCCACAATTCTGCGACATGTTGAACCAAAATCCAGACAAAATCAGCCCAGCCACCCTGTCATGTCTTATTGATCTTCCCATATCCTTTAACAGCCAGCATTTACTAATAAACTGCAATATGTAGCTCTTGCAGTTTAGAGTTACATACCCATAACTAAATAACTTTGTAATCAATGACAGGCCATTTTCAGTTGATGCCTTAAGACTGCTTTGTCTTTGAAGAACAGAAAATGGTGCTTATTGAGACAGGCTGTGGCTGGAATTAACAAAAGATCCTTTTATTAGAGGAGAATTACTAAGAGTCTACCAACACCGTTTGTCAACAGTGGTGGAGCTGGCTCTATTGCCAATACTGTCTGGTCTGGCCTGGAAGAAACCAGAGGGCTATGAGCTGTCCACAAACAATTAATTGTACAGATGTTACTCTGACATCTAGTGCTGTCTGGATCATTGCAACCTAGATCTAGAAACCCAGCCTTTTGATTTCATTGATTGGCATCTTGTTAGATTCAGAAGCTAAATGGAGTCTGGGTGGATTAATACTCAGATAGGGGACCACCAGGGGGGGTCACAAGACTGTAGGCTACATTGGGAAATCAAAAATCATTCCCAGATGACCCCATCCCATCATAGTGGGGGCAAATCACATCCATTCTGTTGCCAAGAAAGTTATACGAAGAATGAAAAACTCAACCTGAAGGAGATTTTACATTTCCTTATACACAGAGTTGGGCAGCAAGTGCCATGGCATGGAATGCCGTTCCACTGGCAAAAATGAAGCTGTGCATGCAGCTCCATCATCGCTCGCTGTGCACGTGTGTGCACACGAGATTTGGCTTCTAGGTGGGCCCAGAAAGCACGTAATCTCTGGGCCCACCTTCCTGGAGGATTTCTTCCCGTTGGTGGCTTCTGGGCGTGATTGACAGGGCGCCTCTGCCGCTGCAGCTGGTGGCTGCGGCCAATCCCGCCTGGGAGCCACCAGCCACCAGGCTGCCTGAAGTAAAGCACCTGCCTTTCCTTCCTTCTTCCTTTCCTCGTTCTCTCGAGGTGGGTGAGATACAGCCCCAGAACAAGGAATCCTTTTGGCTGCAGGCAAGAAATCTTTCTCCCAAACTCTGCCAGAAATGAGTCTTCGGGCCTGTGCAGCCTTCTTGGAGTGAACGTGGAGAAAGATTTCTTGCAATGCAGCATGCAGACAAAAGGTCTGTTGTCTTGGTGCTGTGTCTTAACTTGCACTATTTCCGCCACTCTGCCCGGGAGGTTTCTGTTCAGTGGGGATGTCTGAGGTGCTGCGGTTGTTGCTGATGCCCTTGCTGCTGCCGGCACCTATGGAAGTCCCTACTGCCACCCCCCCCAGGCCAAGCTCAGCTGCGGGCAGAGCTGCATCTGTCAGGGCTGCTCTTAGCACGGTTGCCTGGTGCCTCATTGCAGGGAAGAGTAAGTGGAGCCTGGGGGAGGGAGTCCAGGCAGGGGCTCCCCTCCGCAGGAAGAGTCCAGCTCAATCACCCTCCATCTGGGGTTTGGAAGCCGCAGGGCTAGAGTTTAGGGTGGTGGGGGAGAGTCATCTAGGTGGAGGGGTTTCCTGAGCATGCCAACAGTCAGCGCTCAGGTGGGGGGAGAGGAGTGGGGGGGGGCGAGAGAAATGGAGGTCTCCATTGACCATCACCATAGACCAGGAAGCACAATTATATATCAGCTGCTGCTCTGGCTGGGGGTTTGGAAGTCACAGAGTCGGAGTTGGGAGTTGGGGAGAAAGAAAGGGAGCTGTTTCTGTTTTTCTGTTTATAAAAACTTTTGAGTTTTCCTTTTATCGTGTGGTGTGTGTCTTCCTGGACTAATTACTCTGTAATTATGGGCGGTTGAAAGACGCCAGCAGAACACTATCTATCTATCTATCTATCTATCTATCTATCTATCTATCTATCTATCTATCTATCATTTATTCAAACTTATATTTGAAAATTTATTTACATGTATGCTTCCCCACACACCCTCATAGAATAACCACAGGTTTCTCATAAAACAAAAGCAATTCTCGGTGTCATGCCAATAGGCCAAGAAACTCCACATGCTGAAATAGCACTAAAGCCCCAATAAAGCTTGAACCTCTGTTTCCCTTCGGCGTAGTTTTTCAAAAGCTCCCATTGTTTTCAGATTGTCTCTCTCCCCTCCTCCATGTTTCATGCCTTATCAGATACTACAGATCATAGTAAGAGTAATAATGCAGCCTGAAACCCAGATTCCAGGAATTCCTGGCTAACCACGCATAATCAAATGGAAAGAAGCTCTAAGAACTCTTGACATGTAGGAACCTTTTTAAAGGACCTGAAGATTTGAAACCTTAACCTGTCATGGGTTTAGAGAGATGAAAGGTCAGGAAAACATGTCATTAAGTGCCCCCCTCCCTGCAAATCTGAAGAATTAGAGTGAAAGAACCAATTAGAAGGAGAGAGTGTCACACGGAGATTGTGTTGCAGTCTTTTCCTTTTTTCTTTTCATTAAACTTCAGAAACATTACAATGAATATATCCCTTTCCTCCCAAAATTTTAATAGTTTGTGCTATTCTGCGTAAACTGCGCCCCACAACTTCCTTCACAGCTATTCATTTATGAGGTTTAGCAGACTAGGTTTTTCTTCAGATCACATTCATTATGAACGTTGCACAGTAAGGCCTGGTTCTCCCATTATCATAATTCACGGTAGTGTAATGTTTAACTAACATACATGAATTTCTAATTTCACACAAATCCACGGCAGCCCGAGATGACTCAAATTCGTATCTTCTGATCTGGTGTTAGCTCTTTCATTCGTAATAAAACCTAAACTTCCATTTCTATGCACATATTCATCAGTTTCATTTACATGATCAGTTCCCCTTCATTCAGACCTGTTGCAATAAAACATTTAACAGCTTTCCAACTTTGGATGATGTATTATTTTTATAATAATTCAGCAATGATATATAATAATGTAATGATGCTACAGTGGTACCTCTACTTAAGTACGCCTCTACTTAAGAACTTTTCTAGATAAGAACCGGGTGTTCAAGATTTTTTTGCCTCTTCTTAAGAACCATTTTCTACTTAAGAACCCAAGCCTGGAAAAATTTCCCAGGAAATTTGAGTTTCCTGCCATTCCCCTTTTAAATCTGGCCATCTCAGGCTTTTCTGGGCTGCCAGAGGAGCCTTTTAGGAGGCTATGGCAGTCCAGAGTGAACAAAGCATTTTCCTTTCTCTGGGCGACTGGAGAGGGAATAAACCACTGTGGTGACTCCCTTGCGCTGCCTCCGATACACACGGCGTGAGGTTGCCTCCCGGAGCATCTGGGCACGGAAAGGCAAAAGGGGGTGCTTCACCCCGGCCGGATCAACTCAGCTTCAGCCAAATCGTGGAATCACCACAGTGAAGGAAAGGCGCTGGCTACAAAGTGAGCAAGCAAGAGGAGAGGCGAGCCCTTCAACATGGGAAGGAAGAGGAAGCAGGTAGCAGCAGCAGCAACCACCTTTCAGTCAAAGGAGTTGGAGGTTTCTCCCTCTCGCCCACCTGGGTTTCTTTCTCTGGCGCAGTATATGGGAGGCAGCCTCGTGCCAAGTATATGGGAGGTGTGTGCTCCTCCTCGTTGCTTCAGAGTCCCTCTTTTTTTTTAACCCTTAAAGTTTTGGATTTTTTAAATTCCCCTCACCTCACCTTCTTCCTTCAGCATCAACTGTCCTCCTCCTCTTCTTCTTCCTCCTCATCCCACCCAAATTCTGAGCTTTTATTTCTTTCCTAATGGGTTTGCATGCATTATTTGCTTTTACATTGATTCCTATGGGAAAAATTGCTTCTACAGTACTTACAAATGTTTCTACTTAAGAATCTGGTCATGGAACGAATTAAATAGAGGTACCTCTTAAGTAGAGGTACCACTGTATATTGTTAACAGTGCTTCATAGGAAACGTCTGTTTGAATACCCATCTCAAATAACAGACAAGTCCACTGGATCTGTAACAGGCGAGGCAGTTCAGTTTCTGTGAATTTTACAACATTCACAGCTCTTTACAGCATTTATGCAAAGTAATTTAACAACATAATTTATACTAATTATACAACAATGTAATTATACAATTAATGCAAAATACAGCTATTGTAATGAGATAAGGAAAAGAAATGGCTCAGCTGTGAAAACAGAAGAAAAATAACAGCATCCCTTTCAAAAAGCGAAGTAGTAAAATAACTATCCTTCTCTGCCAAATGTATCACCAACTAAAAATATTTAGAGGTCATTTCTTGGCCTGCTAAATTACTAAATTATTTGTATACCATACTCAGCTCATGCTTCCATTTTACTTAGCTAGATGCAGATTTAGAATGATTTGCAAATTAATTTTGTCTTCTTGTATATTGAGGGTGGGCACAACTTACTTAATTTATAATAAATGCAATTAGAGAAATGAATGAGCTATCAGGATTTTTAAAGTATGATCCATCGGTATTGGCCTAACTTGCAATCCTGGTTATTAGAAATAACAAAGAACTTTGGCTATATGGAATACAATTTCCCTTGCACTTTTTCTCATTATTTTATGACATATGGATTAATATTAAATTACAATGCCTTAATTTACAAATTAGAGCTTAATTTCTAAGTGAAAATAAATTGCTTCTGCAGAAATGGGTTTTGGTTTCTGTGTGCGTGTGTTTGTTGCAGCCTTTTGCTTTTTAGATTTGACATATTTCATTAGTTCTTTTTCTCAGAATTTGTGCTCTATTCCACATAGACCTCCACTATCAAGTATCTCTGATCCTACAGGCTAGAAGCAGCTTTAAAACGGATATGAAGCCTTTACATATTGGATGTTTTTCATAACTTCATCTTTCTTATGAATCTGACAATAGTTCGAAATGTGGAATGCTCACACACTGCTAAAACAAAATAAATTTCTTTCTTGTTAGAAGTCTGAATGGAAACTTGTTTAGGAATGTCTAAAATCCTTAAGATAACAGTCAAAAAGGTCAGAACTTTCAGAAACATTGGTATTCAGAAACACCTTTAAATCTTTATTTTACAAGATTTGTACAGGGCTTCAAAAGAATAAGGCATAGATCCTCCAAAGCTATGGCTTCTTGGCTTCCCTATAAAATAGATTCACAAAGAGCTAGAACTACAATGCAAGCAATTCCTGTCTGGAATAGAAAGAAGGATATTTACTGTACTCAATTTGATTTCTTCTTTACTGGAATTGTAGTTTTGACACTTTGGCTCACCAATAAATCCTACAATTGCACTTGAAAGTGACTTTGCATTTGTTTTTTCTTTGACTTCCCAAAATAGATCTATGTATATTTACCTAGCAGCTATGCTTCTGGGCATGGGCATGGCCAGTGGGTGACACATCTGGGTCGTGGCCACAGGTTTGATAACCCTGCCTTAGAGCAGGAGACTGTCTAGCTTTTCACCTTGCAGAATCTCAAAGTAAAATACAAGAGGCCTAGTTTTCTTGCAATGGAAGTTTGAGACGAAGTATTACTTTAAAATAGAATTATTCGTTCTAATGATGAGCAAAGCTGAGGTGTGTTTCGTTTTCAGCTCCTCGTTTTTATTATAACTATCACATTTATCTGCTGTTTAACTTCCTGAGGTCCAGATCAGTGTCAGTCTCTAGCAGGTGCTTTTGATGTCATATGCTGCAAAAAAGAAAGTCAAGGACATAAATGGATCATGAATAATGTGAATGAAGGCAGTGGGCCTTTGACATCAACATTTTTGTAAATCTGGCATTTTAAATCACTTTTAAAGGTGCAGGGTAGCAACATTCTAGAAAGCATTATTCTCTTCCGTACCTATGGAAGAAAGCATGGTGAACTTATAATATTTTCCCTCAGTCATGGTCCACAGCCATCATGCATGAAGCAGCAAGGGGTTGATGTAGTGTACAAACACCAATAATTGATTAACTATCCCTTTCTGGAGATTAAATGTTCTCACACAGGAATATAAATCCATGAAACCACTCATACTGGGAGATGACCAGAGGTGGATTCCTACCTTTGTGAATGAAAACTCTGGTGCTGTAGTTTCTGGTCCGTGTGTGGTGCCATTTAATTTGCAGTTATTTTTTGCTTCTGCGAATGCACTGAAGCAAAATCTTGCGAGAGGATGTGTACATGTTTGATTTTTGGTGATTGTTGGTTCTGCGCATGCGCAGAAGCAAAATCTTGCAAGAGGATGAATGCATGCATGAGCGTAGCAAGCACACAAACACACGGAATGTTGCAATGCGTGCACAGTGCACCAGTATGGACAAAATCTGGGACCGTCTTCTGCCGCACGAATCCCATAGACCGATTAGGTCCCACAGAGTTGGCCTTCTCCGGGTCCCGTCGACTAAACAATGTCATTTGACGGGACCCAGGGGAAGAGCCTTCTCTGTGGCAGCCCCGACCCTCTGGAACCAGCTCCCCCCAGAGATTAGAATTGCCCCCACCCTCCTTGCCTTTCGTAAACTCCTTAAAACCCACCTTTGTCATCAGGCATGGGGGAATTGAGACATCTTCCCTGGGCCTGTACAGTTTATGCATGGTTATGTTTGTGTGTATGTTTTTGCTTTTTAATAAGGGTTTTTTTTAGTGACTTTTAAATTATTAGATTTGTTGTATATTGTTTTATTGCTGTTGTGAGCTGCCCCGAGTCTACGGAGAGGGGCGGCATACAAATCTGATAGATAGATAGATAGATAGATAGATAGATAGATAGATAGATAGATAGATAGAAAAATAAATAAATAAATAAATAAATAAATAAATAAATCAATCAATCAATAAATAAATAAATGAATGAATGAATGAATGAATGAATGACTAAATAAATAAATAAATAAATAATAACCCAATGCTGGAGATGACCTAAATAGAGTACACAGTCCTATTTTACATACAGTGGTACCTCAAGATACAAACCCCTCGTCTTACGAACAACTCGTGATACGAACCTGGGGTTCAGCAAAATTTTGCCTCTTCTTACAAACCTTTTTCGAGTTACGAACCGGCGTTCGGAGACTGCTGGGAAGCCACGCGGCTGTTTTAAAAGGTGACAGCCGGGCGGCGGGGCTTCCCAGAAGCCTCCCGAAAGCCGGTTCGTAACTCCAACAAAGTTCGTAAGAAGAGGCAAAATTTTGCTGAACCCCGGGTTCGGTTGGGTGCTGGCAAGCCCCCCAGGCCGGCTGCGACCTTTTAAAACACCCGCGCCGCTTTGCAGCTGTCTCCCAAAGCCGAACGCGGAAGTTCGGCTTTAGCGTTCGGCTTCAGGAGACAGCTGTGAAGCGGCGTGGGTGTTTTAAAAGGTCGCAGCCGGCCTGGGGGGCTTGCCAGCACCCCCCCGAACCCCGAACCCGGGTTCGGGGGGGTGCTGGGAAGCCCCCCAGGCCGGCTGTCACCTTTTAAAACAGCCGCGCGGCTTCTCAGCAGTCACCGAAAGCCGTTTTTTTGCGGGGGGTTTTTTGGTTGCACGGATTAATTGACTTTACATTGTTTCCTATGGGAAACAATGTTTCGTCTTACGAACCTTTCGTCTTACAAACCTCCTCCTTGCACCAATTAAGTTTGTATCATGAGGTATTACTGTATTTAGTTTTCCAAGAAAAAGAGCTGGGAAAGGAGATGAATTTGTAAAGGAAGTCAGTTTGCTTTAGTGGTTGGTTAAGTTACCAAGCTAGAAACCAGGAGCCTATAAGTTTTATTCCTGCCTTAGGCATCAAGTGCCCAGTGGGTGGTTTTAGGTCAGTCCCTCTTTCTCAGCCCAACTCACCTCAGAGGATTGTTGTCATGAGGAAAATAGGAGGAGGAAGAGTATTAGGTATGTTTGCCACCTTGAGGTACAGAGGTACCTCTACCTAAGAACGTCTCTACTTAGGAACTTTTCTAGATAAGAACCGGGTGTTCAAGATTTTTTTTGCCTCTTCTTAAGAACCATTTTCTACTTAAGAACCCAAGCCTGGAAAAGCTTTTCTACTTAAGAACCTGGTCACGGAATGAATTAAGTTCGTAAGTAGAGGTACCACTGTATTTATAAAAATAATAAAGGCAGGATAAAAAAAATCTGAATAAAAAAAACAAAAAGAAAAGTCAAGATGGCAATTGCAACCATTCAGCTGAAGGTCCACTTTTGTATATGCCCTCACATTGCGTGGACATACAAAGGGGAATTATTTTGATGGTGCCTTTGTGGCCACCATCTTGACACCAACACACTGCTGCCACTGGCTATTAGCCTTTGTTACCATATTGTGTCTCCCAAGCACAGAAAGCTTTAAAGCCATCTACTGGAGCAACAGCCAAGGAAGAGTGGCATCTTCATGCTCACCTTCTGAACTTGTGAGAGGCAGTTTGTAGGTTGACCTCTGTCTAATCTAATAGGGTTTTCCCCATGTTTGTGTGTTCTGTCGAGGTCTCTGGTAGAATCCTCCCGAAAATTCACAGATACAAATTTCAGACACACACACTTTTGAAAATTCAAAACAATGTTCTTTATAATGAAAATCCAAATAAACTAAGCACTCTTTTTATATAGCAAAGAGCACACATCTCCAAACAAACTGGTAATTTGTACAAGTCCCTTATCAGTTCTGAGATACTTAGCTTGCAGCTGTGAGGCAATTCACAGTTCTTCTTCTTTCACAAAGTGAAACACACATTGCTTTGGTTTAGTTTCAAAGCGGGGAAAAAGCAGTAAACAAAGGTCGAGGTCAGCAAGGCAGGCACAAAACACAACGATCAGATAATCCTCCACAATGGGCAAACCCACAGGCTGCTATTTATAGGAGCCTCACTAATTACCACAGCCCCACCCAACCACAGGTGGCCTCATTTTCTTTGATAATAATCTCTCAGTTGTTGTTGCCTATGCATCGCTCTCCACATGCGTGGCTGTATCATTAACTCTTGTTCCAAATCCAAGGAGCTAGATAATTGATCTCCTTCTGAGCTGTCTGCCACACTCTCCTCCTCCCTGTCACTCATGTCTTCATGGTCAGAGAAGCCTTCATCAGCAGATTCCACTGGGAGCAAAACAGGCCTGCGGCATGTGGATGTCTCCCCCACATCCAGTCCTTGGGGCAGGAGCTGGGCCAGAGTTAACCACAACGTTGTGGATATGGGAAGATAATATATTTACACTATAACCTAGGGGTGTCAAACTCACATTGTCAGGTTGTCATCACATGATGTATCACGAGTTTTCCCCTTTGCTAAAACAGTGGTGGGCGTGACCAGCTGAGAGTTTGATACTCCTGCTATAATATCGCCGGCTCGACTTACCGGCCACGGCGCTTTTGCGGAAGGGCCGGGCAGACACCGGACCCTTCATGGTGGCCGCCATTTTGTTTTCGGCCGAAATCTCGCGAGACGAGATTTCGGCCGGGAAAGCCAGGCCCACGTGGCCTGGAATGACGTGGGGACCGGGCGGGGCTTGCTGGCCCTATTTAAGGGCCGCAGGCCCTGGGCCAAGCCTGTTCGCCCGGACCCAGTCAAAGGAGCAGACACTTGGCTGTCTGCTCCTGGAGCCTTTCGGCGGCCGCGTGGAGGCGGCCGTCGCTTTGGAGGCCTCGTTGGAGGCTGGAGGTGGCCTGCGCGTCACGGGCAGCAGGCTTCGGCCTATCCGAGGCTGGCGGTCTGCCCGTCTTCCGAAGGAGTTCTTGGGCAGCAACGGGCTTACGGACGTGTGAGGCCTCCCACCCCCTGAAAGCTGAAAGGCGGCCGCGTGTTGCGGTCGCCATTTTGAGAGCCTCATCGGAGGCTCGGGGGAATGGTTTGGGGGGCTTCGGGTCTGGCGGGAAGGCCAGGCCTGGTGCCGTTTGGCTGTTGCCCCCCCCCTTTCTGGGGGGGATCTTGCTGGCAGCCCCCTTGGGGACGTGGGGGGCTTGGGCGGAGGGCTCGCGTGTGCGGCCCCTCCTGTCTCGCGGCCCCCAAAAAACAAGACATAAAAGAAATAAAAATAAATAAACATAAATGGATAAAAAATAAAAACACAAAAAACAAAAAAGGCCCCTTGGGGACGTGGGGGGCTCGGGCGGAGGGCTCGCGTGTGCGGCCCCTCCCGTTGCGTGGCCCCCGAAAAACAAGAAAAATAAATAAACATAAAATAAATAAAATTAAATAAAAATGGAGGACAGTTGGGCCCGTGGCAGCTTCCTGCTGCTGCGTTGCCTGTTTGGGCAGGGGCCTTTTGCTGCCCTCTTGGGGGCCCTGGGGGCCCCGGTTCCTTCATGTGTAAAACAAGAATCACGGGTACACAAGATTATATTAATAATAATGGGACTGATGATGGTTCTATTATTTCACATATTTTTATGGAACCATGGACATATAATGGCAAGAGAGACCCATTGGTCCCTCTGGTCTGCCCTTGTTCTGTTCTGTTTTTATCTTGGGATGGATATATGTTTATCCCAGGCATGTTTGAATTCTGTTGCGGTGGATTCATCTACCGGGCCTGCTGGAAGTTTGTTCCAAGCCTTGGCATTTCAGTGAAATCATGGACAAACTTCAGTGCAGTTATGGTCCAACTTAATTATTTAAATATTGTTGCCACTCGGTCCCAGTTTCTTGGGGTTTTTTGTTTCGGGGGGGGGACACCTGTACCCAGGTTTGCCCCCCCCCGGCTCCTAGTGCAGGAACACAGGCCCCTGGGGCTGCTTTTGCCAGGGCCTGGTGTGTTGGGGGCGGGGGGGGGTTTGACCCCGCCAACCCAGGCTGTAGGGCCTTCGCCTCTTTTGACGGCTTACCCGTCGGGGCCAGGGAGATTGGACATGGGGGCCACCACAGTGTGGGACCCGTTCTCTGCATGTCATGGGTTTGCTGCAGAGGGGCTTGTTTCCCCCCTTTTGTATGTACAGCCATGCGTGTGGGAAGGCGGGGCTCCCATGCCGCTTCAATGTGCCCCTGCCCCTAAAAGGGGACGGTTAGGAGGGGAAGGGGTCCAGGGTACAAACCCCACCTACTGGGGGGAAAGCTGGGCCCTGCCCAATTAATTTACAAAACAACAACAACAACAACATTGGGGTTGGTTGAGGGACGACCACCCTCGCTCGAGAGCGGCCGCTCTCTTGCTAGGTTTCTCCAAGGGATTCAGGATCCCTTACATGGGTTCGAGCAAGCCTTTGGGTTCAACAACCACAGGTTGGTTGTGGGGCATGACGGCATTGTTCGGTCCGGAATAGCATAAGAGGTGGACATGGGGAGGGACCTTGGGCCCTTCCCGGAGCCGCCCTTCCCGAATCTTGGGGTCTCCCCATTAGGGGGGTCCCCTGCAAGGTGGGTGATGAATTTAGGTTGATTCACCACTTGTCTTTTCTTAAAAGGGAGTCAGTGAAGGATTTCGTTCCTGACGAACTTTATTTAGTCCGGCTCGCATCCTTTGATGCGGTCGTGGCCATGGTAAGGCAGTGTGGGGTTGGAGCCCTTATGGATAAATGCGACATTAAGTCAGCATCCCGGCTCTTCCCCATGCACCCGGACGGCTTCGGGCTTTTGGGCTTCCATTTCATAGGTGTTTTTATGTGGTCGGGGTTTTACCCACGGGTGGCTCCGTCTCATGCTCTCTTTTGGGCGAGCTCGAGCACCTTATTGGAGTGGGCGCTCAGGAGGCGCAGCGGTCTGGGCTCGGCGTTCACTACCTCGAGGGTTTCTTGGTGGCGGGGACTACGCGGGCAGAGCACTGCTTTGCTCTGCTGCGGGTCTTCGAAGCCCTTTGGCTCTGTTGGGGGTGCCTTAGCCCCTGCGGGGACCGAGGGCCCCGCCACCGGGATTACCTTCCTCGGTATTGACTTGGACTCAGAGGTGCAATCTTCTAGATTGCCCCTGGACAAGTTGACTAAAATTAGGGATAACCCGGGTACGGTTCTGGGCTGCAGGAAGGTCACCCTTTGGCAGCTCCAGAAACTAGTTGGGATACTTAATTTTGCCCGCCGGGTCGTGGTGCCGGGCAGGGTTTTTTCTAGGTGGTTATATGCTGCGATGAGGGGGCTCCGTTTGCCCCATCATCGTACCCGCTTATGTGCAGGGGTCAGGGCTGACCTCTGCGTGTGGCGGGAGTTCTTAGAAAGTTTTAAGGGGTTGTCTTTTTGGAGGCAAGAGCTTCTTTGGAAGCTGAATTGCAGTTGTGTTCTGATGCTGCGGGGACCTGTGTTAGGTGCAGGGTGTTAGGTGACCAGCGGTGCTGGTCTGCGTGGCCTCCAGAATGGAGGGCCTCTGCCGTGGTTAAGGATTTGACCTTTTTTGGGAGCTCTTCCCCTTGATAGTGGCCCTAGAGCTTTGGGGTGAGCAGTTTAGGGCAAGACTGTGCATTTTGGTGCGACAGCCTTGTGGTTGTCCACGTTGTGAACGCCCTGTCCTCAAGAATGACAGGGTCATGCGGCTTTTCCGCCATTTGGTGCACAGGTCCTGTCCCTGAACACATTGTTTGTGTCTTGGCATGTCCCCGGGTTGGATAACGGGGTTGCTGACGCCTTGTCCCGTGGTCGGTTGTCCCGGTTTCGGACCCTGGCCCCGTGGGCACGTGTGTCGCCAGAGGTTTTTTCCTGTCCACCTTTGGAGCCTGGGTGGGCTCCTGGGCAGTGGAGAGTAGGGGCTTGCTGGGCTACGGCACTCTCGGGAGTGTCTGGCACTCTGGGGGGCTTAGCAGCAGGCAGGTGAAGAGTTTGGGGATTGCAGGCAGTATACGGGTTACCCCTATAGCTGGCCTGCCCCAGTTGTGTACCCGGCCATATTTGTGTCCAGCTTAGGCAGCGTGGCCTTTCAGTTAGGACTATTATGGTCCAGGTTGGCCGGCTTCGCCTTTTGTCTAAGGCGGGGGCGGGGTTATTGATTTACGGTGACTTCCGCATCGTGACGGTGCCGGAAGGTTGGGCCAGGGCCTTATCGCAGGCCGTCAGGTCATTTGGTACCTTCCACCTCATTACCTCAGTTAGGTGGGTGCTAGTATGTAGGGTTTGGCCAGGCCAAGTATGGATCCCGCCATTAGGGAACGTTGTTCTCGAGAGGCGCTGCCACTAGTGCGGTAACGGCGTTCCCGATACGGAGGATTCGGGGAAGTCGACCGCTGGCGGTCAACGGCCTGTTTTAGGGTACGAACGGCCTGTTGAGGGTCCGAGGTAAGATCTTAGGCCAGGTTCCCCTTTGGTCCCTTTCTTTTCGACCCCGCCAGGACGCAACCGAGGGTGTTGCTTTGGGTCATGAGCGCTCCGAGACCACTCAGCAACAAGGTACCGTCGGGGGTGGGGACCCTGCCGTCGTGGCGGCTGGGTCCTTGTTGTCTGGCGGGGAGACGGGGTGTGCGGTGGGACGGGCGTTTCTACCGCTATTGCTGGGAGGGCGGCATCCCATTGCTGCGCCCAGGTGGTCCTGGGAGGGCGGCATCCCATTGCTGCGCCCAGGAGGTGCTGGGAGGGCGACATCCCGTTGTTGCGCCCAGTTGGTCCTGGGAGGGCGGCATCCCATTGCTGCGCCCAGGTGGTGTCGGGGGGCGGCATCCCATTGCTGCCCCCAGTGGGGCTGGGAGGGCGGCATTTCATTGCTGCGCCCAGTCGGTGGCCAGGGGCGGCATCCCATCGTTGCGCTCAGAGGTGTGCTGGGAGGGCGGCATCCCATTGCTGCGCCCAGTTGGTGCTGGGAGGGCGGCATCCCATTGCTGCGCCCAGTCGGTGCCGGGGGTCGGCATCCCATTGCTGCGCCTGGATGTGTGCTGGGAGGGCGGCATTCCATTGCTGCGCCCAGTTGGTGCTGGGAGGGCGGCATCCCATTGCTCCGCCCAGTTAGTGCCGGGGGCGGCATCCCATTGCTGTGCCTGGATGTGTGCTGGGAGGGCGGCATCCCATTGCTGCGCCCAGCGGTGCTGGGAGGGCGGCATCCCATTGCTGCGCCCAGTTAGTGCCGGGGGCGGCATCCCATTGCTGTGCCTGGATGTGTGCTGGGAGGGCGGCATCCCATTGCTGCGCCCAGTTGGTGCTGGGAGGGCGGCATCCCATTGCTGCGCCCAGATGGTACTGGGAGGGCTGCATTCTTGGCGGCGCCCCGGTGGTGGGTCTTGCACCTCGGTGGCAAGGACCTGTTTGGGCCTGGGGGTCTACTTCAGATCTGCCAGGCTCGCGTTGCCTGCGGTGGCTTCACACTGTGTGCCCCCCACGCAGGGGGGTGGTCGAGATCCTCACGGGGATCGCTTGGTGGGACGCCATTTCCCTTAGGGCCCTTCACCGGGTTAGGAAGGGAGTTAAGGCCCTGGGTACGGTAGTCAGAGGGTTAGGCGGGGTGGTTGTGGCCCATCCCCGCATCACCATAGATCAGCTGTGGCTTTACCTGGCTGCTGGTCTTCCTCTGTCAGATCTGAGGAACACCACTTTCTTACAGGACCTGCAGTGTCTCTGCGTGAGCTGGCGCAGTTAGAGGGGGGAGTCGGGGGGCCAAGATAGAGATCTGACCCCCGCTCCGTGGCAGGTTAGGGGCGGAAATCTGGGTGGTGGTTCAGCAACTGCGCGTTCTCCCTTGGGCATCTTTGGGGATGATTGACAGGTTCTCTCCAAGCTCATGGTGGGTGCTACCTGCGCACTTGGGGGGAACCTGTCTTTGGGTCCCGCTATTGAAGTCCCAGGGTAGGGGTGAGCCGGCGGGACCCCCCTCATGCGAGTGCATGGCAGGGTCTCAGGTGAGGGAGAGGTCCCTCACCTGGACCAGCATCGACTACGCCCTTAGTTGCCCAGGAATGTTGACCTTTTACGTCATTTCCGCCCCAGAAGTGTTTGTTTGACCCTGCAGGTCCACTGTTTCCGGGTCATAGTTGAATATGTTGATTTATGCAAATTTATGCTAATTCATGCTAATTTAATTAATAAATTATGCAAATTTATTTTAATAAAAATGACCCAAGTTTAAATCCAGCTCTGGTGTCCGTGTCGTTACTCCGTCTCTTCTGCAAATCATACCTTAGTTTAAGAGGAGGCGGTGACATCCTCAGAATAGCTTTGAAAACTCTTCCACTGCCAAAAAAGCCAAACACAGAGTTTTCCCAGTAAATTAAGTTTGTAACTAACTCTTGTTGGAGTTCCATATGCAAGTATAATCTAACAAGTCAGGATTAACCCTCTATTTATGAACTTCACTTGGTCTTGTTTGTTTTGTTACTTTTACAGCCACATATTTAAATGGGTAGTTCGCAGATTTTACTTGAAACATAAATTCTGCAGGAAGAAATTATACTTAGAGAAGACAAGTTTGTTTTCTTCAGCTGTTTTATTTACACGTTAAATAGCTGTCAGCAGAAAGATCTGCTTGGCCGTAAATTGTCATCCATACAATTTACTGGAAAATGTTTTGTGGATTTATAATGCAGCCTATCCTCCAGGTGCAATTCTCTGTTATTCAGGAACAAGGTTCCTTGAAGTAGAAAGAGAGAACATTAGACATTTGAAGGGAGGATGGCCATTCTCTTTTATGACCACATCACCAAATTTGTCATTTATAATTCAGTGGATAATAACAGACAGAATCCATACTGAATCTGAATCTGTTATTTTTTGGGAGTTATCCTTTAATAATAATAATAATAATAATAAACGTTTATTTATAATGTCCTTTTAACAAAGGGACATTATGATCTCCTTAATACCAATGTTTATTAAAATTAATTGCTTTTTTTCCACAAGTGCAACTTTTAGGCATGGGACAATGTTATGTTGCTCTTCCTGATGGCTACCATATTTTTCAGCGTATAAGATGCACCTTTTAACCCCCCCCCCCCAAAGTGGGTGAAAACTTGGGTGCGTCTTATATACCAAATGTAGCCCCACCCATCCATCCCCTTTCTTTGGTCTCTGCCTGCCAGCAATTTACCTCCTTGCTGCAAATAGCAGCAGAGACTGATTAGTACAAGCCACTGATTATCTGCCTCCCGACACTCAGCTGATTAATTGAAGTTGGACAAGCTCACATGCTAAAATGAAAGTGAAACTAAAGCTGCATGAGGCAATTGCTGGAGGGATCAGACTGTGCAGAAACTGGCTGTTTGTTTTTTGCTACAAGGTTAGTCAATAACTATAAATGCCTATAGAATTATTGAAATTATTAGATTTATTTTTTTAAAGATTGCTTTATATTGTTCTACATAACTTAACAAAATGAAGAAGATTTTTTTAAATAAATGCTTGATCTGAAGAGGCCCAGTGCTATTGTATCTTCCCCACGACATCCGTTCTGCTCCCACCCTGCTGGCTTTTTGCAAAGCTACGAAGGCCTGGTTTTGCCGACAGTCCTGGGGGCCAATAATTCACAGCTTGATGGCCAACTGTAAGAATGGTGTGTATGTATATGAGTATGATTTTCTTTTTATAATACCTTTTAATGTTTTTTTTAAATTTGTTATGTTTTAACATCAGTTAATTGTTTGACTTCTTTTACTGTTTTGTATTTATTCTTATTTTATTTGTACTGCTGTTGTAAGCCGCCCCGAGTCCTTTGGGATTGGGCAGCATAGAAATCAATCAATCAATCAATCAATCAATCAATCAATCAAACAAACAAACAAACAAAGGAAAAACCTTTTAAATAGCAGAGAATACTTCCAGAAAGCCACATCAATTTTAAAGTTCTGGAAAAGTATAATCTGAAACGCAACAGTGTCCTGTATTAGTATTAAGATAAGGCAGCTGAGTTAAACCCTCACTTAGTCATATTTGGAGTAGATCTGTTTAAATAATTAGGAAGAATTAGTGTGATTACATCTAAGAAAACTTTCTGAGATTTAACATACTGCCATAATGTACATTTTTCCAATTCCTTACTACTGTATTTCTATGGCTCCGGCCCACATGCACAGAATGTGCTGTTTGCTGTTTGGCAAATTGCTGGGAGGCAGAGGTCTTTTTTCCTTGTTTTCCTCCCCCAAAACAAAGGTGCGTCTTATACTCCAAAAATATGGTATTCATTCAACTTGCTTGCATAAACTTTAATACTAACAGGATTTACTCTAGAATAGCCAAGGATCTCTCACACAGTATGGAAGAATAAATAATTAACTTTCTTCAATTTTATCCAACCCACAATAGGTCTGTAAAATGATGTATGGACTGGGAAAGAGAAGATTTACAAGGATGGGCAAAATGTACCAGTCACCAGGCAGAACTTTTGCCCCCTTTGATAATACACAGCAGTGGATTCCCATTTTGTTCATCTCTCCAGATTAAATAAAGAGTTGCAGTCAATGCCAGCAGCCTAGTGAGATGCTTGGATGATGATGATGATGATATCTATTCAGTCCAGTTATCCACTGGCAATCGAATGGGCCAAGTCGTCCGATCTTGCAGTACTTCTTTGAGTTGCAAAGAGTTGTAAATTGTGTGTCAAATTCATGCTATATAATTAAGCTTATTATAAGCTTAATAATAAGCAAGATTCTATAGTGGACTGCATATAAAAAGTTTAACTTCTAATGTTTATGGTTTTAATATATTAATATGTTGTTTCATTATTGATAGTTTTAATTGCTGATTGGAAGCTGCTCAGTGTTTGATATAAAATGTGCGGCTGTATAAATATTTAAAATAGAGATAAATGCTTACAAAATTTAATGATGTAATGTGGACTGATACAGAGTTTTGTGCCTTTCTTTCATGACACATCCTGAACAATAATGAATAAAGACAGAAATTATGAAAAAAATTACTTTTTTTAATGTACAAAACATTTATATACAGTTTTAGCATATGACTGCCATCCGTATGATGTAGAAAACAGATAAAAAGCTCCTGGAGATATAAAGGCAGAACAATTCAGCTACAGTACTCTTATTAATAATGAATGCCTTCTATACAGAATATATACAGAGCCAGGTGTTTTTTTTGTTATAATACTATTTCAGTAAATAAAGGGAGACCACCATGGACAAGGTGAAAAAAATAATGGACAAATTGTTTGTGTTTGCATTTGTTAATGCTTATTGGGATTCATATCAGTATACATTCCTGCAACTAGGCATCCTGATGGCTTGTGGGATGTCCAATATCTTCTTAGCTCTTTGAAACTTTGTGCTGTTATTCTATATCAAGACAATTCTAAGTGATGGGGACCAAATCTTGTGTGTAATGCTACACAATTATCACTTGAGCATGGTCCTATGAACAGATCTGAAAGGCCCATATCAGTAGGTCAATACCAACACTGTCATCCTATTGAAAGAACTGAATTCATTTTTAAAAAAAATATAACTTTCCTGTCCTGCCTTAAGATGTGCAATATTTAGATGTATTGAGAAGAACATCTGTAGTCGTCTCTCCCTTTTGTCTACTTTTAAGTCTTCCATTGTCCATTATGATTTTTTTTAAAGGAATAATAATGTTTTGGAGAACTAAATAGGTTTTCTTGGGACACCTAAGTAAACATATTCTGAGGTTAACCTTTAACATGGTGAAAGGCATAACTAAAGTGATTTTTCTTGATGACACTTAAAAATGTACAGGCAAAGAAAAGAATAACTAATAAGAAATGGATATGGTAGTATCCAGAAAATTTTGCCACTATAAACTCTGATGTAAGAAAAAAGTTTCCTTTTCTATGCCACTAAACATTAGACTCAGGAAAAGCTGTGAAACAGTCATCCATCACCTGCTTAGCTAGTGATTAAATTGGACTTACACTTCTATGCTAAGGTGAGAACCAGTTCATATATTGGCATTTCTTGATGTAAACATGATTATTCAAAACTTCCATACTTTATGTATGGAAAGAGGTAGGGAGAAGTGTCACTGGCTTGACTTTATGTCCATATGCTTGATCCATATTCAAATCATCCTAATCAGACTCGTGTTTGCCTGACTGTGTATTTCCAAGGTAGAAACTACAAGGTGTATAAATGGCACTGGAAAGGGATCAGATTCTGATACAGAATACTGATAGGAAAAAAATATATGAGCACAGACATTCTTGGGGGCCCTGTTTCTTTAAAGAACTGGGTTTACATCACACTTTTTAAAAGTTCAAAAATAAATAATGAAACAAGTCACTCTAATCAAATGTATAAATATATAAAGTGGGGAATTTATAATACATCATCCTTTTACAGCTATGCTTTTATAATTCTGCTGAACCATAAAACCCATAGAGCTAACTGTAACGTCACACAAGACAACTGGACTTTCCTTTTTTTACTGTTGTTGTCTCTTGTGCTCCTCTTTTTGGTGTGCCCTCAAACCCGTTTTAGATAAACTTTAACCATCTGAAGCAGATTTGGAAAAGCAGGAGCTGTATAGGAGAGAGTGAACTTTGTTTTATCAGCAGTTACCCAGAAATGTTGGCTAGACAGATACTGATGTATGTTGATATGTAGTGCCCCTGATTTGGGTTTGAATACTTTAACTCAAATCTCCGAATCCCCTTTATAAAAAAAGGCAAACCTTGATACACCAAGGTTTCTACATTTGATATTCACCCTACCCTGTATTGCAATTGGCAACTGCCAAATTTCATGTTCTATTTCTTTCCCAAGCTTTTCCTGGCTGGGATTTCTGCCCTTAATGATTGTCTGATCTCATAATTTTCTCTTTCCAAAATTCTATTAGATAAATGCATAAGAAAACTCCATTGGTTTGCATGAATTAATTTATGAATTTTGCACTGCAAATACTTCTGGATGACATGCAGTTTTGGCAGGAACTGCTTACTGACAGCAAAAAAAAGTATCTTAAGAGAGAGAGGGGACAGTAGGAATGGATGTACTATCTCTTCTTACTGGAGGGGTTAGGTATATAAATAGTATATGTAAGCTAAATACATGGCAACTGGATGGCAACTTAGATGCCATAATACTGACTACAAATTTGCCATTCTTATAATAGCACTCTTCATTTTTATGAGTTCAACTTGATGAGCATTTAGCACTGAACCATTCTACTACTCTATCATGTTATATTGTCAGTTTGGCTTTTCGAGGACCTTCCCATTTCATCTGTGCCTAATGGAAAAGACGCAGAAGACCTTTTTGAAGGACTGCTGTTGAATCTCCTTGTTAGGCAATATGGGAAGGTCTTCAAAGCAGTTACACTAAGCCTTCAAGAGATTATGCCACTTACAGTTCCTAGTGTGGGTTTGGAGAGGTGCCTGGCATCATTTATTAATTTTGTGCTTAAATTATTTTCTTTCTGTGCTCTCCCTTTTCCAGGGAACTCTGAGCAGTTTATAATCTCACAATAATGACATCACAACTGGCTAAGCAAACAGAAGATCATTTTTATCAAAGCCAGTTGGCCACCTCCAAAGTGACATATCAGTCAGAGCTAATCCATGCAGTGTGTAATTAATTGATAGAACACATAACTGGGAGGAACGAACAAATTTTATGATATAAAAATGTACACATTTCTGCAGCATCATATTTTATGTCATACGTAACAAACTCCAGGACTGTTCTTTCTGTATGAGCATTTCCAAAGTGAAGTCAATAGAGACTCAGAGTGATTTGTGTTTCACACCATGCATGGTAGGGATTATTTTTCCTACAATATAGTGGTACCTCTACCTAAGAACACCTCGACTTAAGAACTTTTCTAGATAAGAACCGTGTGTTCAAGATTTTTTTGGCTCTTCTTAAGAACCTGAGCCCGGAAAAATTTCCCAGGAAATTTGAGAGCGGCACGAAGGCCTGGCCAGTTTCCTGCCATTCCCCCTGGGTTTCTCTCTCTGGCATAGTATATGGGAGGCAGCCTCGCACTGGGTGTATGGGAGGCGCGTGCTCCTCCTCGCTGTCTCAGAGTCCCTCTTTTTTTTTTTTAAGCCTTGAAGTTTTGGATTTTTTTAAATTCCCCTCACCTCACCTTCTTCCTTTGGCAGTGACTGTCCTCCTCCTCTTCTTTCTCCTCCTCCTCCCCCCCAAATTCTGAACTTTTATTTCTTTCCTAACGGTTTTGCACACATTATTTGCTTTTACATTGTTTCCTATGGGAAAAATTGCTTCTACTTACAAACTTTTCTACTTAAGAACCTGGTCACGGAACGAATTAAGTTCTTACTTAGAGGTACCACTGTATTTTAAAATTAGTTTGGTTTTTCAAACCTCCACTACATTCTCCATGATAGCCTCTGATTAGAAAAAGCAAACAAACCAAAACCTAATAGGCTATTCCGCTTTTTCTATTTCCCCATCAGCGTGTCTCTCTCAAATGTCTTTTTAGCAACATAGTGTTGCCTGACACAAATGCTTTTTTATTTTATATATGCTTCTGGCAATACACACTTTATCTGACATTATTGGACAACGGATGCCTAGATGTCTCAGCTGCTAATGCACAGTAAGGTAATTTGCCTCAAAGCTGATTCTCAGCTATGCTGCAAGATACAAGGAGCGATACTGGCTGTAATACTGACTTGTGTGTGTGTATGTGTGTGTCTGCACATGCATGCACAACTGGTCATAAGCAAAGCATGAAGCATTATAGTATGGCTTTGCATATGGTTAAATTTCGCTAGGGAGGACAAGACATTACATATTTGCAGCTATAGGTAAGGGAAAGCCAAAAAAAGATTGCAAAAAGTAAAGCTTCATTTGAAACATTGATTATTTTAACACATGGCTTTTGAGTGTCCCACAACTGGCAAAGTGCCATTTGATTTTGAGGTTGATGGTTTGAAGAAACGTTAACCCTTTGCAAGTTAACAAGGGAAGGGAAGGTGGCAATGGCAGTCAGGTTTTTGAAAGGATTCTCAATGTGTCTACCTTTTACAAATGGTGACACACTTTAGAAGCACTTTAAGAAGGAGAGCACTTTAGAGCACTTTAAGATGGCATCTTTCAGCACTTCCCCAAAACAAAAACAAAACCAAGCACCAAAATAATACTAGAAGTGCATCCTTTCAGTGCTTTTTTCAAAAATATAGTTTATGCATGTTTGTACAAAGATATTTCTTTTCTTACTTGGAATTCCCTTAATATGTTTTAATATTTGTAAAAGTCTACTCTATGGAAACTTTTTTTCCCCTTTTCCTTTTTTTTTTAATAAAGAAAACCACATTCATAACGTTTCCCAGCACATAATCTCTGGATATGTCTAGAGGTACCATTTGTGCTTTATGCATTAAGACATCATGTTAAGAAACTTGCTCTCTTCTGCCAGGGTGGTCAGCATAGAATTCATGTCCCCTATTGCCATGTTGCTAATTCCGGCTGGTATAGCTGGCAGCGTCAGAGAATTTCGGGGAGTTGTAAGGCGAGAAGAGTTCTGAGAGAGGCTCTGCAGGATGCTAGGGCTCAAGGTTCCTGACATCAGACTTGAATGGTCGCCATCATCCATGATAGCATCAAAATCTATCTGAGGAGATTCCGGACCCTGAGAATCCACTGTGCTAGAAACTTGATTGGTACCAGGGGAAGGCATGGTGGCTGGTTTGGTGTTCAGCGCACATTGTTGTCTGACATGGTAATCTGTTTGGTTGTTGACATTCCCATTTTGTTCATACATATGTATTTGACCATAATAGTGCATCAAATGGCCTTCCCTCATATTACAGTTAAATTGTGGTTGCAACGATCCTACACCAGTCGTTCTCTTGGGGGAAGAGTGTGCCCTTTGCTGCCCTGAACTCACATCATTTATTGGGTGAGATATTCTCACGTATCCCAACTGCTGCCCAGCACGGACTCCTTGGTGCTTATTTCCTGGATTAGGATTAGGTGGAGGGTGAGGTTGCACCATTGAGGAAGTGAAACTCTGTCCAACGGTACCAATTGTATTCTGTTGTGGCTCAAAGTTTGGTTGGTTTGAGGTTATTAACGCAGAAGCTTGGTGGAAATCCTCTTGTGTCATGAAGTTCATATGGCTTGACTGAGATGAATAGCTCTGCTGATACCCTGGTTCTTGCAGGTCTTGGCTGTGCACTACATATTCTCTGTCATTGCTAACTCCTGAAATGGGGTTAGCCACATTATCTAATTGCTGAGAATGAACGTGGAATGCAGGCTTCATGGTCATGTTATTACAGGAAGGAGAAAGTTGGGTGGCATCACCACCCATCGTATTTGGACTTAGCATTTGATGAACTTGGTTGAACACCCCATGGGAGTTCAGGTCTAGGTTGTTACTAGAACCTGGATTTACCTGCTGCTGCTTTAAGTGCATGCAATTGAGCCTCTGTCCATCCATGCTTCCATTTTTTTGTACAAATTGCTGCAGATTCCCATTCATATTGTTTTGGCCTGCCTGCAACTGCTGTTGGTTGAAGTTCTGATACTGACCAAAATTTTGCTTCTGATGGAATACAGCTAGGTTCCGCTGAGGTAACTGCTGTTTTGCTTGAGAAGGGGGTACATCAACAGTTCCTGAGCTAACTTCATTCCACTGGACCGGCATGTTATTTTTAGGCAAATTAGAGTTGGCTCCATAGTTTATTTGGCATCCGCCACCAACAGAGGTTGAATGGTTCATATTCAGATCTGGAACAGCCATTCTGCGCTGGTTTAATGCATTGTTATTTTGCACTTTTGCGTTTGCTTGGAAGTTTTGCATTTCACTGCCATACCCTGTAGAAGAGTTCTCTGGGGCAATCCCGTTGTTCTGAGATTTGATGTATTGTACCACATCATCAGGTAGGACAATGTCGTCATCTCCTACAGAATTATCTGCCTCACCAGGCATTGCTTCCATGGCAATATTTTCACTAATACTTGGGGGCCGTGGGGAATACACGTGCCTAGCAAGGCTCCTGTCTGAATATGGAAAGACGGGAAGGTTGAATTGTCTTCTGTCTACATGAGCGTGAAGAAAATTCATGCTGTTGGTGCTATTGAAAGTATGGATTCTAGGAAGGGAACTTGGGTCTCCAACAGGCCTCCTTACTGGGTCACTTGCCCGTCTTGCACTATTTCTAGGCACTTCATGAGAGAATGCAGGCGATGTCCCATACACATAAGCATTGCTGTCGCTGGAACGCCTTGGCCCTGGAGGGAGGCGAAACGAAGGAAAAGCAGGCTCTGAACCATCAAGGAGAGAGATTTTATTCCTCAGGGTCATTCTTTCCATGTTAGGTAATGGCGTAGGCGGTGGGCCTCCTGTGGCAGCAGCATACCTAGCTTTCAGCCTGTACTGCTGAGCTGGGGTGAGATTCAGGAGACCAGAGACCCCGTTACATTGACCGGCATCACTTGACCTGCGAGAGGCATCGGTGGAAATAGGATCATAGGAGTCAGCAGAGCTTATGTTGTTAGGGCGGTTTCCAAATTGGGAAGCTTCACTGGAACGGCGGCTGGAGAAGTAAGGGGATATTCCTGATGATCTGCGGCTGACTGTGTAGGCCGAACTGATGGTACTGGTTGAGCTGTCACGGCGTTCGGCTAGTTGGTTTAACATGGTAATTTCACTGATCGATAGCTCATTTATCCTTGGGTTAGGCAACATTGTAGAGGTGCCATGCATATTGTCCAGCAGACAACCTGAAAGAAAATGTGAAAGAAAGAAAGTAAGACTATTGGTCAGTGATTAAAAAGAAAGGGATCTCATTATTGTACTTGGATACAAACAATACCATTACCATCCTTGGAGAGGGGCGGCATACAAATCCAATTAAATAAATAAACAAACAAATAAATAAATAAATAAATGTTGAATACAATGGTCCCTCGATTTTCGTGGGTTCGAACTTCGCAAAACTGCTATACCACAGTTTTTCAAAAATATTAATTAATAAATTGCTGTTTTTTCCCCTATACCACAGTTTTTCCCACCCGATGACATCATACGTCATCGCCAAACTTTCATCTGCCTTTAATAAATATTTTTTTAATAAACTTTAATAAATAAACACGGTGAGTAATAATCTAAATGGTTGCTAAGGGAATGAGAAATTGCAGTTTAGGGATTTAAAGTGTTAAGGGAAGGCTTGTGATACTGTTCATAGCCAAAAATAGTGTATTTAATTCTGCATCTCTACTTCGCGGAAATTTGACTTTCGCAGGTAGTCTCGGAATGCATTCCCCGTGAAAATCGAGGGAACACTGTACTTATCTAGCTCACACATGTAGAAAATTTGAAAATGGAAAGTGGTCTGGAAGACCCATTGTTGTCTTCCAAATTATTTCCAACAAAATTGGCAAAGAAAACTATTGTCCGTCCACATTGTAACATATAATCTGTGTTGATTGCTTTTATTTAGTATTTTATGACTATCACTGAATGTTGTATTTTGTGCTTTATGATTATTGCATTTTATGATTATGATCACGATATATCACTTGTTGTTTGTATGTACATTGAGAGCTTATGCACTGGACACAAATTCTTTGTGTGTCCAATCACACTTGGCTAATAAAGAATTCAATTCAATTCAATTCAACTCTATTCTATTCTATTCTATTCACAGCATAAAACACAGATGATCAAGAAAGACAGTAATGACAATCAGTAATAAAACCGATTGCTTTGGCCTCTTTGAATTAACAAATAAACAATTTGAGTAGTAATATTTTTAGAAACAGACTGTCAGAATTAAAAAAGGGTTATGGACAAATGAGTTGTTTGAATTAGTGCAACTGAAGACTGCAAATATGTACTTAGGAAAGGGTGTTTAATTTCTTAATTGAAATTATGGCATTCATCTATACCTCTTATGTCCATAATACTCCAATAAGCTGCTATTTTGGTGCCTAAAAACAGAAAGAATGCCCATTTTTTTTTAAAAAAAACAAACTATGCCAATTTCATGTTTTTTTAAATTTCCCATATGACTCTAAGGCAGTGTTTCCCAACCTTGGCAATTTGAAGATATTTGGACTTCAACTCCCAGAATTCCCTGGCTAGGGAATTCTGGGAGTTGAAGTCCAAATATCTTCAAGTTGCCAAGGATGGGAAACACTGGTCTAAGGGTAATGGACTGAGATCAGAAAATATTTATCAAAGAATTAGAAAATTTGTTCAAGATAACAGGGTAAGACTGAGGTAAGACGGGACCATCTTCTACCTCATTCATCCCAGCGGCTGGTTAGGTCCCACATAGCCGGCCTTCTTCAGGTCCCGTTGTCCAGACAATGTCATCTGGTGGGACCTAGGGGAAGAGCTTTCTCTGTGGCAGCCCTGGCCCTTTGGAATGAACTCCCTCCAGAGATATGTACTGCCTTCTCTATCCTGGGCTTTCGCAAGACTTTGAAGACCTATCTCTGCCAGTGGGCATGGGGGCCGTGAGTGGTAAGATTAGCTCCAGCCAATACCATGAGTGATTGGATTGGGTGAATGTGGATGATTGTGTTGGAATAGATGGGGCCTTTTTAGAAATGTGTTTGTTTTATAGTATTTTTAAATAATTAGATTTCTATACATTATATTGTACATCATATTTATTATGCTGTGCATCGCCCTAAGTTGGTTGAGAAGGGTGGCATAGAAGTCTAATTAATAAAATAAATAAATAAAATAAAACTTGTAAGGCAGGTTTCATTCTGCTCTTGCTAACCTAGAGAACCTCTACCATGTTTCCCCCCAAATAAGCACCAGGTCTTATTTTGTATGTACATGGAGAGCTTATGCACTGGACACAAATTCCTTGTGTGTCCAATCACACTTGGCCAATACAGAATTCAATTCAATTCAATTCAATTCTACTCTATTCTGTTCACTGTATAAAACTTCTATCATGTTTTCCCCCAAATAAGCACCAGGTCTTATTTTGGGGGGATGTTTTATCAGTTTACCCTAGGACAGTGATGGCAAACCTCTTTTCCCTCAGGTGCCGAAAGAGCGTGCATGCTATCGTGCATGTCAAAGTGCCGACACCCATAATTCAATCTCTGGGGAGGGAGAAAACAGCTTCTCCCACCCCTGGAGGCCAGAAATGTCCTGTCTCCCAAATTCTGGTGGGCCCAGTAAGCTCGTGTTTCACCCTCCACAGGCTCAAAATGCTTCCCTGGAGCTGCGGGAGGGTAAAAATGCCCTCACCCATCCTCCCTGGAGGTTCTCTGGAAGCCAAAAACGCCCTCCCAGAGCCTCTGTGTGAGCCAAAAATCAGCTGGCTGGCACACACATGCACGTCGGAGTTGAGCTAGGGCAACGGCTCGCATGCCAGCAGATATTTATTTATTTATTTAATTTATTTATTGGACTTGTATGCCGCTCCTCTCCGGCGACTCGGGGCAGCTAACAACAGTAATAAAACAATGTACAATAATAATCCAATAAATACTAAAAATGATTAAAAAAACCATTAATATAAAAAGCCAAACATACATGCAGGCATACCATACATGAAATTGTAAAGGCCCAGGGGGAAAGAGCATCTCAATTCCCCCATGCCTGGCGGCAGAGGTGGGTTTTAAGTAGCTTACGAAAGGCAAGGAGGGTGGGGGCAATTCTAATCTCTGGGGGGAGTTGGTTCCAGAGGGCCGGGGCCGCCACAGAGAAGGCTCTTCCCCTGGGTCCCACCAAGCGGCATTGTTTAGTCGACGGGACCCGGAGAAGACCCACTCTGTGGGACCTAACCGGTCGCTGGGATTCGTGCAGCTGATATGACTCTGCATGCCACCTACCGATGCCATAGGTTCGCCATCACTGCCCTAGGACCACCGAGGCTAGGCTTCCCAAACTCTGACATCTATTGCACCACTACCTGACTTCGTTCGCTGCTTTTGGCCAGATGCTGCATGACTCATTGTGTGGTGCTGCCGCTTGTGGCAGGAGCTGCAGGGCATGTTGAGCCATTGTGTATGCAGTGGTACTGGCACGATACACCATGCAGCATCCTCTGCCATGCAGTGTCCTACTACAAGCGGCGGCCCCAGTGCAATGCACCACATGGTGCCTGGCTGCAAGATGCTGCAGAAGTCAGGTAGTGGCGTGACAGGTGTTGGGGCATAGGGGGGCCTTACTGCAGAGATCTTTAGGTAAGTGAATATAGGGCGCCTGGGGCAACTCTATCCCCTGACCCGAAGCTTGATTTTTACATATGCATCTCACTTCACCTCTTTCAACGAGATGGTGGACGGGGCTTAACTAGGGTTTATTTTTGGAGTAGGGCTTATATTAAGCACAGGCATGAAAATCAGGTTAGGACTTGTTTTTGGGATAGGTCGTATTTTCAGGGAATCATGATATATTAGTCATTTATATTATTGTGCAGGTAGTTCTCAACTTACGACTCTAATGGATCCTGGAACTTCTGATGTAAGACGTAATAGTTGTAAGTCAAGGCACTGACATAACAAGTGTACGATTTAATGACTTTTTTTTGGTCATAGTCATTAAGTGAATGGTGCAGTTGTCATGTATGCCTGTAGGCATTTTGTTTTGCCAGAAACCAAATAAAAATGGTGGGAATCATAGTTACATGATCATGGAGCACCTCAACTTGCTCTTAAGGTGAACTGTGTCAGCTGATTGAACCCTGACAAACTGGTTGTCAAAAACCCAAAATGCAGTCATGGGACTCTGGACCAGGTTATAAGTAGTTTTGGGGGAGTGTCATAACTTGACAAAGCAACAAAATCACTAAGCAACTATTATTATTATTATTATTATTATTATTATTATTATTATTATTATTATTTATTAGATTTGTATGCTGCCCCTCTCCGTAGACTCGGGGCGGCGCACAACAGTGATAAAACAATACATGGTAACAAATCTAATAATTAAAATCTAAAATAACAGTTTTACATTACAAAGTCTAAAAAAACAACAACCCAGTAGATAAAATACATACACACAGTCATATCTAGTTGTTGAATGAATAACTAGTTGTTGAATGAGGACTATCTTGAATGGTTTGTAGAGATTCTCAGTCATCCAGGTCATGGTTGTCCCAAAGGTGCTTTTTCAGGAGGCAACTGGACTTTTTTTGTCAGAGCTGAAGAAGCTTCTTGGATGAGAAGGGAAACATCTTCAAGGAAAAACAAGAAAGTCCAGTTGCCTCCCAAAAAAGCACCTTTGGGACATATTTTGAATGGGTTAACTGGGCTAAATTGAAATGATATTTTTTTGCTTTGTAAGTGTTTGGAATGCACTAATTTTATAGTCCATAAATTAGACACCCCCCCCCCCCAAGTGTATCTGTACAAATCGTAATTTTATATGTCAAAACTGGCTACCATCCCGATATCCTTGTTCATTTGCTGCAAGTCAAGAAACCTTCAAGTATAATGCAATATGTTATCTCTTTCAAGACTGAGACATCCCAAGAGATGCTGGTTGCACATCCCCATTTTCTGTTTCAAGTGTGAACCTGCACGTTACTTTTCAAGAGGACAGAAAAAACTGGAATATTGAACATTGGAATAGAATGTCTATTTGGTCTAGGTAGAAGTCCTTCAGGATTGAGCAGCAGAGAAGTCGAATAAAATAAATAATTTGGAGTGCATTCTCTTTCATGTTGTCCTATACTTTTGACTTTCTATCTCATGCACCGGTTGTCATAACGGATAAGAAACTCACAAAAGCAATACTATAATGTGATCAGTAGTAGGTTCCTACTGGAACGGTAAAGGACGCTGCAGTAGGAGTAAAAGTTGATCTGCATGCGCAGTTTTGGGTGTCTTGCGTGCAAGCACGTCCCAGCATCTTTTTGCTTCTGAGTATGTGCAGGAAGCAAAATCTTGCAAGGGGACAGGAAAGATATTCAGAAACACTGTTGGATACATATCAAATACAGTGGTACCTCTACCTACAAACGCCTCTACTTACGAACTTTTCTAGATAAGAATCGGGTGTTCAAGATTTTTTTGCCTCTTCTCAAGAACCATTTTTCACTTACAAACCTGAGCCTCCGAAACTGTAATTGGAAAAAGCAGGGAGAAGCCTCCGTGGGGCCTCTTTATTTATTTATTAGATTTGTATGCCGCCCCTCTCCGAGGACTGAAACCTGACAAAAACGAGAATCTCCTGGAAGGAAACAGGGCCAGAAAAGGTGGGGAGAAGCCTCGGAGGAGCCTCTCTAGGAATCTCCTGGGAGGAAACGGGGCTGGAAAAGGCAGGGAGAAGCCTCCATGGGGCCTCTCCAGGAATCTCCTGGGAGGAAACAGGGCCTCCACCCTCCTTGTGGTTTCCTCAATCGCACACATTATTTGCTTTTACATTGATTTCTTTGGTAAAAATTACTTCTTACAAACTTTTTTACTTAAGAACCTGGTCACAGAACAAATTAAGTTCGTAAGTAGAGGTACCACTCTAGTAGGCTTGTTCTCTGTCCTTTCTGTACTGCTCTGCTGAAATGTGTTTATTTGAAGGAATAATCTGCTAATGGGATTGTAAATTGAGATGTTACTATGTTTATAAAGAAGTTAATGAATCCAGCTGAATCAGTTATCTGTGTGTGCTTCTGGTTTTGATTTTTTTCAACAACATTTAATAGGCTGACTTACCATTTCCTGGGATGGGAGGCAGCTTGCTGTTTTTGACTTGTGGTGCTGGATTTGCCCATGAGCAAGAATCCTTCACTGTCCTGAGTTTCTCTTTCTTGAGCTGCTCAAGGCGTTGCATTGCTGTCATGTTTTTCCTTAGTTGAAGACTGACAGTTGAATTGCCCGATGAGACTGTCGAGTCCACAACAGGAGTATTATCCTCCAACACAGTCAGGTCCCCCAGACTTCCCCCACTGTGCATGTTCATTTCCACTCCACTGTCATTGTTGTTGATGCTCCCAAGGGGTGATGGTTCACTGCTGCATGATGATTGGCCACCAGGACTGGACTGATACATCTTAAAGAAGGAAAGAAAAACATCACCAATTGAAGACAATCCAGGTTTTTCCCTGGTTAGCTCTATAGACAAAGGCTGTACTCAGAGTGGCTCCAGTTCACAATTCACCGCAAAATCATCACAGACAAGACAACCTAATGAATTCCTAGGAAATATACTATTTATTCTGCTAATAATTTGGAATGTTTTGAAATTCCTTTGATTACTATGCATGTTGGTACATCTTTGTTTTTCATTCCCCCTACTTTGTATTCTCCTCTGCCGCATTTCCCCATATTATATTTTAATTTGATTGGCTGTGATGACCCAAATGATTGAATTGGTGATTGGTCCAGGACATCATCACAAAATATATTGGACTGGGATGTGTTGACAAAAATCCCATGAGTTAATACTCCCTTAAATTAAACTGCAGTGTGAGTAAATGAAAATAAGGAAAAATAGCATTGAGAAGATTGAAATATTTCTGGTCTCTATCTGAACATGTCAGAAATTAGCTATAAATTATAGATGCTTTCAGGGCCCAAGTAAATAAATCTTACCAGGGAGGGGGAGGACTTTCTTAACTAAACCATGTAAGGTGTTTTTTTTAAAAAAAAAGCATTTTAACTGATTAAATAATTCCCCTGCAGACAAAGAAAAAAAATCAGAAAGCTTTACAGTGCCTATTGCAGTACGCCATCTTAAGAATTGTGTTGCTTACCCTAGAAACTTTTAATTTTTCTTTCTGAAAGTTCAGATTGTGTTCTCCAAACCTTGTTTTGATCTCAGGCCTGGGATTAGTGTGTGTGTGTTTTGTATTGACCATTTTAATCTAGTCTGTCCGTGTGGTTTTATATTTTGTTTTTATGCAGGTTTTGGTCCTGTTTGCTGCCCAAATTCCATTGGAGTTGGGCAGCTATAACAAATTTGAATAAACCAAAATATTTTATTGACTTAAGCTTAGGCATCATACTAAATATTCTCAGATTTAAATTAGCACCAGAGGGAGAACCTAGAAAAAAATTAAGTCTGTCTTCAGTACTGAAATTCGGTGTATTCAAGTCTATTGCAATTTTAATTTAAGCCAGGTCTGTCCTCTTTTTTTAAAAATGGTTTTTATTGAAATTTAAAAATTTAAAATAAAACAAACATACATACAAACAACAAAAAAGAAAGAAAAAGAAACATACACAACAATACTAAGATTTACAGAACAAAGGAAAAAAATAAAAAATATATAAAAGTTAAAGTATATCATTCCATTAAACATTTTCCTTAGAAATTAACAACTGAAACAATCTTTTTTCCGTATACCGACTGTATTTGCCAAAATAAGAAAACAAATGAACAAAAGGAAACCAGGTCTGTCCTCTAGGTAAACAAATCCTCATTACCTGATAAGTCAATGGGCCTATTATTGCCGATAAGGGTGATGGCACTGTAATGTGGACACAGGATTTTCCATCAGTTAAGCCACTGAAATGATTTTTATGACTTTTTAAAGCAGTGGTATGTAAACAGCAGGGAGCTAAAAGCCAAGGGGGCGGGTTTGCTTTTTCTTTTTTTGTTAGCAAAGAATTATATGTACTCTCTCAAGAAAAGTTAAGCTCTTGATGACTCTGTCAGATAAACCTGGAACCTGAGTAGATTTCCTCTTCTACAATGTGCTGGTTTATCTGCGGCAGAATCAAACCCGAAATGCTTTAGGCACCATATATGCCTTTTGCTTCAAAGGCAAGCAGCATGCTTGGCTGACAGTCTTTGTAAGCAGATAAGGGCATGATTTGCAGGCCTGGGTTTGGTAAATGTTTTTTATTAGGAATTACATTTCACATTAAGTAATTTATCTGCAATAAAAGTTAAATGTCCTGTGTTGGCTCCCTCAAAGGAAGGCTGCTTTGTTTTCTTTCGCTGCCTGACCCATGGCATTGTGATTTATGACCGCTGGCCCTCTATGGCTATAGACGGGAACGGCTAGCTAACCCCTGAGTTGAATTGACTTTTCTCTGTTTTTAAGCACAATATTTGTTCCTGAGGACTAAACAGGCGGTTCTGCCTACTATGCTTTATTTATCAAAGTGGATTTTCTTATGAACAAAGATTATTTTGTAAATGCACAGGAAAAAGAAGCCTTTTCTCAAGGTGAAATGTTCTAGCAAGAGGATGCTCACCATGTAATTCATAATCAAAGAGGTCCAATGCTATGATAGCACTTAGCAATAGCACTTAGACTTATATACCGCTTCACAGTGCTTTTACAACTCTTTCTAAGCAGTTTAGAGTCAGCATTTTATCCCAAACAATCTGGGTTTTCAGTTTACCCACCTCGGAAGGATGCAAGGCTGAGTCAACTTTGAGCCTGATGAGATTTGAACTGCCAAATTGCAGTCAGCTGGCAGTCAGCAAAATTGGCCTGCAGTACTGCACTCTACCACTGAGCCACTGTGGCTCAACCATAATAATGTTGTTATAACTAGAGGGACCTGGCTAACATGAACACAGTAATGAGATAATTTTTCTGTCACTTCTTAAAATATCATATATAAATGGCAAGTGGCACTACAGGTAGCTCTCCACTTGCAACAATTCATTTAGTGATCGTTCAAAATTACAATGTACTTTGAAAAAAAGTGAGATGACCGTTTTTCACACTTAGGACATAATAGCATCCCTGTAGTCACACAAACAAAATTCAGACACTTGACAAGTGGTCCGTATTTATGATGGCTGCAGTGTTCTGGGGTTATGTGATCACCTTTTGCAACCTTCTGATAAACAAAGTTAATGGGGAAGGTGGATTCACTTAACAACCATGTTATTAATTGAACAACTGCTGTGATTCATTTAACAACAGTGGCAAGAAAGGTCATGAAATGGGGCAAAACTCACTTAAAAACTGTCTCACTTAGCAACAAAAAATTTGGGCTCCATTGTGGTATTAAGGCGAGATTCACCTGTACTTAGTTTGCTGAAAGCATACATTTACACCACAGTGTAAAGCTGAAAATTTCATTCAGAAGAGAATCGATTGCCTGTTCCACACTGTGTCTTGAATTGAGGAATTCCCATATATTTTGGGCCAGGGAGGATTTGTCTAATGAATTTTACAGTGTTGGGTTCTCAATAGGATAGTTAGTTTACTTGTGGAATGCCAAACATAGAAATGATGAGAAAGAAGGAATTACACATCACTGTAACAGATACTTAACTACAGCTGCTTTTCCAAACAGGCCATCTTAACTCCTGCAGAAACTCTATGGAGACCAATCACACAGCTGGTTTGCTTATACACACACACACACGCACACTGGACAAAGCACATTATGTCTTTTGTAACAGACTTTGACAAAGACAGGGTATTTGCTCACCTTAGTACCGACTGTCCTTGTGAAGTTGAGTAGAAAAAGTTAAGAGAGGAGAAAGAACAGGTTGTTAGAACGCAGACAACACAGAGGGGGGAGGGTTGAGATTGTTGATGGAACAAGACATGAAGCAAAAATAATAATAATAATAACGGCAGATTAGCAACAGCCAGGGCACAGATGAAACACTGCTCGAATGTCTGTAACATAACATTTTTTTACACTACCGTCAATGTATATAGCACTTTACAGAATCCAAATGTGACAACATGCCTTGGTACACAATCAGTACGGACGTCTCATCACGAGGAATCAGAAAATAAATATTTTCAGAGTATCCAATTCCAGAAATAATTTCACTCCTTCACCCAGATGTCCTGAAGTGGTATTTTGCACCACTCAAATATACAGAATGTGAAATGTAGCTCTTTCTATTATTACTACCATTAAAAATGTATATCTTATTTAAACATAAGTAATGTTTAGTTTACTTTAATTGGATTTGTATGCCGTCCCTCTCCGAGGACTCGGGGCGGCTCACAGCATATATAAAAGACATAATAATACAATCGATCCAATTAATATAATTAAAAATCTTTAAAAATTCTGACTTTAAAACATTCATTAACATTCACTCAATAAATCACACTAAAAACACTCATTGGTCAGGGGGAAAGATCTAATGACCCCAGGCCTGCGACAAAGATGAGTTTTTAAACTCTTGTGGAAGGCAAGGAGGATGGGGGCAATGCATTTCCTATTTATGATTGACATTTTATTAAGTTCAATGTATTTAATTCAAATGCAATTTCTGGTATATCATAGGGCTAAAATCATATCTGCAATGAATTTAAGGTAAGTATTTCTCAGCCTCAGCACTTGTCATCTTGTCATGTAAAATCAATGTATTCTGCAGAATTGATAATTACTATAGTAATTGCATAAATGGCTTAAATATTTGTCAGTATTATTAGTCTCATGTGATAAATGTCAATATTTTTTAAAAAACCAGTGGTTGAGTTTTGTTTACTTTTGATTACTTTGGAAAGAACATGCCATGGCCCATATTTTAGCCACATAAATAAAGCCAGACCAGGCCACACACATTCATTCACATACAAGTATGGTCTTTTTCCACAGTTCTGTTGGGAAGAAGAAAGTTTTATTTAATATTTTAATCAATCTTCTCCATCTTTCTTGCTAGAGGAGAGAAACTCCATCAATGTCTAGTCCCAGTTGGCTCTTCTATGATTTGTGGACTACAACTCCCAGAATTCCTGCGACAATCATGCTAGTTCAGGAATTCTGGGAGTTGAAGTCCATGTGTCATAGAAGAGCCAACTTTGCCTACCCCTGGTCTAGTTGAAATTAAGATGAAGAGCACAACAGACAAACTTTTTTTTCAGCTTATCTTCTCATTGCAATATTCTCCTGTCTTCATACAAAATTTCCAAGTTAGTATGCCTGCCTGTGTCACTAAATACTGCAACTAAACAGGAACAATTCAGGAAAGCAAGAAAAGCAGAGCAGATGCTGAGGTGAATTGTCACAGGAGTAGAAAAGTTTATCACAACTTTGCTAGGATATTTAGAGTGGATGTAATTTGGGGAAATATTTAGAGTGGATATAATTTGGGGAATGTGTCAAGAATGGAGAGTAGAACTCTGTATTTGAATCCAGGTTTGGAGCTTCTCACACAGAGTCTTCAAACTGTCTTTTCATAATAGTTTGGAGAACCAAATGGACAGTACAGCATAATTATGGTCTTGCTTAGAACATAGGTATCAAAAAAATAAAGTCTTTATACCAGAAGTGGTTTCCTGCTTGTTCAGATTGGTTCTATAGAACTGGTAGTGGGAATTCCCCCCACTTGCTGAACTGTTTAGGGATGTGTCCAGCGATGGCCGGTTGTGTCAGAAACAGGGCCATACCTGACGCAATATTCCAAATTGCAGAGAGAACTGTAATCAGTGTAATGACTTTAACAATGTAAAACTGCTTAGTCATGGTGAAACCACAGATTGTAATGTAATCTGATTGGTTGACAAAAGTATATCCTGTCATGCCCCTTTGCATAGGTGTGGCTTATGGCTTGTGGCTTATGGTTTAGTGGAGCCTGTGAATTATAATGGCTTGTGGTGTCTGAAGAATATCATGGCTGAAGACTTGTAGCTGAATATTGTAACTGAAAATTGTAGTTAGAGAATTGTGAGTATTTTGTATAATAACTTCTAGAGAGAGATAGCTACAGTGTAAATAGTGTAGGTTTGCTACGAAAGAAGTAAACATTTTGATTGGTTGACAAAAGTATATATTGTGATGCACCTTTGCATAGGTGTGGCTTATGGCTTATGGCTTATGGTTTAGTGGAGCCTGTGAATTATAATGGCTTGTGGTGTCTGAAGAATATCATGGCTGAAGACTTGTAGCTGAATATTGTAACTGAAAATAGTAGTTAGAGAATTGTCAGTATTTTGCATAGTAACTTCTAGAGAGAGATAGCTACAGTGTAAATAGTGTAGGTTTGCTACGAAAGAAGTAAACATTTTCCTAAGAAACTCTGCAGTACTTGTCTTCAATTACCTTCAAGACAATGGTTCCTGATATCCTGGTCTGAGGCAGACTGGCTAGCTATCTGGGTAGACTAGCTTCTGCAACACCCTACTCCAACAGCCTGGACCATCTCCCTCGGTGGTGCCATAGGCGCCACCATCTTGTATTTTGCTTCTGCACATGTGCAGAATCTGGGCTTTTAGGACTGTGCATGCACGAGCAGACCCACCCACACTGTGCGTGATGAAGGCTACTGGCAGTGGGGTAAGCTAGAACCCACCCCTGCTTTTCAGAAAAGACAAATATTCAAGAAATTGTAGCTTTATGTGTTATTAAAATTCAAAATATTATGTCTCTGAGAGTGGACAATTATATTTTATGGATTTGCTCCTGGGAATCCTATCAAATTTTAATCCCAGTGCAAGGTAAAAGCTAGTCTGCTCTTTTCAGTCATCAGGAAAAACAGTTTTCCCATTCTCAGAGAAAAACTCCAAACGTTAATTTTACATCTTTTTGTTTGGCTTATGCATATAAATATCTGTTATACATGTTGTGGATGCCATCTGGAATCAACTCGCCCCATAGATTAGAACTGCCCCCACCCTCTTTGTCTTTCGCAAATTACTTAAGACCCACCTGTATCGCCAAGCATGGGGGAACTGAGACACCTCCCCCAGGCTTTTATATTTTATGTATGGTATGCGTGTGTTGCATGGTTTTTAAATGATGGTTTTTTTAGATGTTTTTTAATATTAGATTTGTTTCCATTGTAACATTGTTATTATTATTGTTGTGAGCCGCCCCGAGTCTTCGTATCAATCAAACAATATCAACTTTATTTGATTAGTCAATTGACCATATCAAAGCAAGGAAAAGGACCACATTGGTCGTCATAAAACTGTGACTGGTTAAAATACAATAAAATTGGCTAAAATAGAGGGAATTTGAATAAATAATAAGTTAAAATGCAGTATAATATGCTAAAATTGAGTAGTAAAACATGAGAATATAACTCATGCAAAGGATTATATTAAACAAATCTAAGATACTGATATAAAATATTCTTAAGTGAGTTCATCGCCTTTGCATGCCACCCCAATATGATCTATAAAACGTATTCTCATCTGAACAGCCCTGACTATAAACTTAGCGGTTCTAGAAACTACATATATATTTGTACCCTGAAGAAAATATGATAATTGTTTATTACAGTCCCAGTGTATGATTTTGTCAAGTAGGTGCTGTAAATACTGAGGTCTTACTGAGGAGTATAGTTTACCATTGAGTAGCACATGTGCAATGTCTTCTATTTCTGGTGCACCGCAAATGCATGTTCTCTCAAAATTACTTGGTGGAATCGTCCATATTTGACCATAGAATCTAACTGCTCAAATCTTCATAGAGGGGCGGCATACAAATCTAATAAGTTATATTATTATTATTATTATTATTATTATTATTATTATTATTATTATTATTAAATTTGAAGTGCAAAAGGATGCTGAAAAAATTGGAACTGAGCTAAGGCAAAATCTAAACTGGCAGATCAGAAAAGATTGTACGTCTGTGTGTTCAGGGGATGGGATGGAGAAAAAGTTAACATCTATTTGCAGTAATGTTAATAAGTCAACGAAAGCAAGTGCTTCTCTTACCACAGACTTCTCTGTCTTTATCGTTTTGACTTGTAAACTGTCTTCCGTGCCTGTGGTGGTGCTGTTTGCCTCAGCCCGCTCTCCAGTAGACCGGCTGCTTGGCTTGGCACTTGCTTCATTGTCATTGTTTTCCTTAAGGACAGGCGGCCTCAGATGAATGTCATTGCGTTGCTTTTTGGTGACGTGGGCTTCCGGTCCGTGCACTGTCTTTACGTGTTTCCTGAGAGAACTGGGGTCTGTGTATCTCTTGGTGCAGCCTGGGATCTTGCAGACATAGGGTTTCTGCCAAAAGTAACAAAGCTGAAGTGATTCACCAAAATAATAATAAAACAGCTGAGATATGTAACTTAGTGGCACTTTTGGGGTAGAGAAAATGGCGAGAATGTGAGAATGGTAAGAAAAGTATGTGAGAAAGGTATTATATATATATATATATATATATATATTTATATATAGTCAAGAAAAACCAAAAGCACAGTTCTGCAGAGAATAGGGGGTCAACCTATCCTTTAAGGTAGTGTTTCCCAACCTTGGCCACTTGAAGATATCTGGACTTCAACTCCCAGAATTCCCCAGCCAGCATTTGCTGGTTGGGGAATCCTGGGAGTTGAAGTCCAAATATCTTCAAGGGGCCAAGGTTGGGAAACACTGTTTTAAGGCACCTCAAGCAGGGATGAAATGCTCCTGGTTTACTCATGCCTGTCAGTCGTCGGATAGCCGGGTATATAGGCAGCACCAGGCTCCGCCCACTCACCTGGATGCCGCCATTTGGGTTCTTTTACCTCTGTACATGCACAAAGCATTCTGTGCATGCACAGAGGGTAAAATAACCCAAATGGCGGTGTTCGAGTGAGTGGGTGGAGCCTGGTGCTGCCGTTGCAACTGGCTCTCAGATAGCTGACAGGCATGAGTGAACCAGGAACATTTCACCCTTGATCTGAAGGCAGGACAAGAAGCAATGGATGGAAACTAATCAAGGAGATGACCAACCTAGAAACGTTACGATGTAAACCGGTGGCGAAGGTAACAGCACAAATAAAAAGCACACAGTACAAATAAACAGTGTTAGGCTCTACAGTTGGAAAGAGAAGCAAGCAAACGAGCTGAAAAGAGACTTCCCCCTCCCTTAAACCAAACACATTTCTTCAAATCTGCTTTCAGCAAGATAGCTCTGGTATCTCCTTCTGAAAGGCTGGATTCATGCAGCATTCTGCTTCAGGCTGCTTAAAGACTTTTTCCATTAGATCTTAGAAGAAGACCATCCAAAGAATGTTAATTTACTGCTTAGCTTTGGTGCAAAATACTACTTCTACTTTCCTTGATTCTGATTTAGATATTGCTGTCCATATCAGTGGTGGGCTACTGTCGGTACAGCTAATTGCATGTAGCTTTGCTACTCTGGCACGTAAGTGTGGGATCAAGTGCAATTTTGCTTCCCGCACCTGTGCAGGTAGCAAAATCTTGTCTGGGGACGCACATGTGTGCATGTTTCGGTGAGTTGTTTTGCTTCCCTGCATGCGGGGAAGGAAAAAAACCTTGCCAATAACACAATAGTTACAACTTCTGCACAAAACAAGTAGAGATTAATCCTAAACTAGCAACATTCTTAAAACATTGTCTGGCAAAACAATGTTGCTTTTGCTAAGCACTTAAAGAGATAGTAATGAGAAGCCAAGCATCATTTCTTTAAGGAGGAAATAATACAATAATTTGGATCTGCTAAATAAAAAAAGTCAATTTGAAGTTTCCACCAGCCTTGCCTTTGAGGCAAGAGAAACATGTAAATAAACCCAGAAGAGAGAGAAAGAGAGAGAAAAAGGGAAAGAGGCAAGAGAGAGAAAAAAGAGAGTTGAGAATTTTATAATAATCCCATCTGGAGTGCCTCTTAGTAAATCTACCTAGGTGTAAACTGTTTACAAGCAGACTAGAGTACTTTGACTCATTGACCTACTTTGGGGTGCAGCTACAACTTTGGCTTATTTTAATTTTCGGTCCTTCTTTCTTAGGGAGCAAAATTTCCCCTGCTTAATAAAGGGTTTTGATGGTTCCACTTCTTACCATTGGTAGCCTTCTGCCACCAGCGCAGTCTTTTGCCTTCAAGCCATACATAACAAACACAAAATGTTATTTGTTAAGAAAAATATTTGTTTGAAAAGCAGTGGTGATGTGGCCAAAAAACTTATAGCACATCACTGGGGTATCTCACTGACAATGATCCCCAAGTTTTTGAATCTGATATCACTTCTAAAATCTTCCACTTGTATTGTTCCACTTGTTAATTATAAAGTATACCTATGATTAGATTATAAATTAATGTTACTCAGTCCCCAGTGGTTTTTCAGAACTCTGGAGCGTTTCCCCTTACTGTCCTTTGCTTAATTAGTGGTAATATAAGTTTCAACCTCAGCATTAGCCATTTGCAGCAGACCATCACATGTTGTTACAATAAATGCAATTTCCTGACCTTCCCCAGTTACTAATAATGGATCTTAATTAGCCAAGAGGACATACAACATTTGTCTTGTGCGCCAGCCCTACGCGCTCCCAAGGCCAGCCGTTTCATTTAGTTTTAGGCACTCAAGAGGCTAGCTTGGTGAATTTATTTCTCAAATATACCAAATAAAATTGAGCAGGAGGAATACTCAATCTGGCCCAATTTCTATGAGAAAATATGCAGGTATTAAACTAGCATAATCTCCCCTTTCAGCACAAAATATGAGAAAAAGTCACTATGATAGAATTATAATACAAATCACTGCACATTATTATCAATGTAAGAAAAAAAAGTTTGATAGAGGACATTCCCTACCTCATTGGAATGTGTTCTGTTCTGGTGTTTTGCTCGATCCGAAGCATTGGAAAAGGCCTTATTGCAGCCCTCATGTTCACAGACATAAGGTTTTTCTCCTGTATGTGACCTCAGGTGTGTCTTTAAGTTCTCTAGCCGGGAATAGGCTTTGGAGCAACCTTCAAACTAAAATAATAAAAGAAAAGTGGAGTGTTAATCAGCTGGAGGCATTTTTCCATCTCATCTGGTTTTAATCTCTCTTGAAGAGAATAAATCCCAGGCAGATCTTAGCTTTCATGAGGAGTCTGAGACAGAGAAGGGCCTCCCCCCTTTTCTCTCTCTCTCTTTTTAATGCAATTTGTAATCTGGGCAACTGATGGAAAGCAGGTGCTTGTATTTTTAAAACCAACCCACTCATTGGGGCTCTCTTCATGCACAATTTTCATGCAAGGAGCATTCCTGTTAAAAGTCTACATGGACTGCATGTCTGAGTTGCAGATATCTGGATGGTCACTCAACTGCAGCAAAATACACCCAAAAAACTTTAACCAACAATAGAAATTCTGAATACACATGCTCATATTTGAACAGGACAGTTGGCCAATCCAGTTTCTTATTTCTATGCCTGGATCTTGGTATCCAACGGGATTGTCTTCCATCAAATTCTTTATCCTGGATAAGGATGCAAGCTGAATATTGTAACGTGGCCTTTTGTTTCATATTCTGTTCCTTATCTCAGTTGGCTTTTAAAGAACAAGGGTAGGCTGAGACATGTTGCACAATGAACTTGGACACTTCTTCACTCAATAAGTTTTTAACATAGATTATGGCACTGTGTGGGAAAGGTCTTTTGCTCTAAAGTTAAAAGTGCCAATAGGGTCACAGGTGGCTAGACGTTACCATTCCTAGATGCAGGAGACGTTGCTTTAATCCTTAGAATTCTCAAATGACTTTATGGGGTTTCAAATAAAAACACGAGTAAGAAGGGACATAATAAGTAGTGGGTTCTAAAACTGTTGCTACCAGTTCGTGCGACGCTTCTGCGCATGCACAGAAGCATCTGAGTGGGTGGGCGGAGCCTCCTGCTCCTGCCACTACCTTTTTGCAGAACTGGGCCGAACCAGGAGCAACTCACCACTGGACATAATTAATTTGCTTTAACAGGAGACCAGCAGAAGGAGGAGAATAGGAGCCTTGCTTGCTGTATCGATTTGTGCAGCAAGCTCAGTGATGGGCTACAAGCCCAACATAAATTACACTCATGGCCGCAGCTCGTAGGTTCTTGCGGGACCAGCGCGATTTTGCTGCCTCACCTGTGGAGGTAGCAAAATTGCACCCGTGTTTTGGCAAGGTTTTACCTGCGGCTCTGTACGCGATTTTGCTTCCTCCACAGGTGCAGCAGCAAAATCGCGCTGGTCCCGCAAGAACTTACGAGCCGTGGCAGCGAGCGCAATTTAGCGTTCTGGCTCGTAACCCATCGCTAAGCAAGCTCCTTTGTGCAATTCAAGCAATCCAGCTGCTCTCTTTGTGAAACCTGTTTTATTAATCTGCAAGACACAGTGGCACACAGTGTAAAGTCTCCTCCTGACAGGGACCAGTCTTTGTTCTTTTGCTGGATACACAGTGGATATTTTGCCTGATATTATATACTTAAAAAGCACGAGCGTATAGAGAGGATAGAAGAAATGCAGGGATATTCTTCACATATTGAAACTGGATCGGTGTGCTTATGGCCACATGTGGAGGATTATAGTACTGGAGGCACTTGGGGCAGAGGCTGAAATCGGAGTGGGGGGTTCTCATAATTGTCTGCCAAACATCTTTCCTTCCCCTCCTTCTACACCAGACCTCACCTCTGCAAAGAAATCCTGGGTTTTTCTACCTTAAGGTAATAAGGATTTCTCCTCCAATCAGATGCAGATCAGAGCGAGCGAGCGAGCGAGAGAGATCCAGTAGTGGGTTGCTACCGGTACGGTAAAGGACGGTGCACCGATAGCAATCGCTGTGCTGTGCGCGCAGCTTCAGTTAGCTTGTTCACATGCCTCCCAAAATGTTTTTGCTTCTGTGCATTTGCAGGAAGCAAAATCTCATTAGGGGATGTGCGCATGCATGGGATTTCGGTGGTTTTTTTGCTTCTGCGCATGCGTGGAAGCAAAAAAATTTGCGAACATCTTACATGTGGGGGAGATTTTGCTTCCTGTGCATGCGCAGAAGCAAAAACACATTGTGATGCATGCGCACGCACACAAGCTAACTGAAGCAGCACCTGCAGTGCACCAGTAGTGGCAGTAATAAGAATCCAGCCCTGGAGAGATCCTCTTTTCCTTCCCTGCCACTGAAAGGATCTTCCTCTCATTCGCTCAGAGATATGGCAGAGGAAAGAGTTGATAGGTTTAATCGGCTCCAGATTGCAACCCGCTGCTCCTCTGCTTGTGTTGGCTAGAGCACTGTTTCCCAACCTTGGCAACTTGAAGATATTTGGACTTCAACTCCCAGAATTCCACCCTTCTCGACCGACTTAGGGCGGCGTACAGCATAATAAATACAATGTATAATATAATGTATAGAAATCTAATTATTAAAAAAAAAATACTATAAAACTAACAAATTTCTGAAAAGACCCCATCTATTCCAACACAATCATCCACATTCACCCAATCCAATCACTCACAGTATTGGCCGGAGCTAATCTTACCACTCACTGCCCCCATGCCCACTGGCAGAGATAGGTCTTCAAAGCCTTGCGAAAGCCCAGGATGGAGAGGGCAGTACATATCTCCGGGGGGAGTTCGTTCCAAAGGGCCAGGGCTGCCACAGAGAAAGCTCTTCCCCTAGGTCCCACCAGATGACACTGTTTGGACGACAGGACCTGAAGAAGGCTAACTCTGTGTTACCTAACCAGCCGCTGGGATGCATGAGGCAGAAGATGGTCCCATCTTACCTCAGTCTTACCCTGTTATCTTGAACAAATCTTCTATTTCTTTGATAAATATTTTCTGATCTCAGTCCATTACCATTACACCAGTGTTACCCATCCTTGGCAACTTGAAGATATTTGGACTTCAACTCCCAGAATTCCCCAGCCAGCGAATGCTGGCTGGGGAATTCTGGGAGTTGAAGTCCAAATATCTTCAAGTTGCCAAGGTTGGGAAATACTGGGCTAGAGAAGCTGAGAGGCACAGGCCTGCAGTAGCTTGTTTGCTAACGCCTCGGGCTGAGCCACACGTCCACAGCAACACTCTTCTTACCGTGCACTTGTGGGGTTTTTCTCCAGTGTGCCTTCGCATATGCACCACTAGCATGTATTGTGCTTTGAAAGGCTTCTGTTCCCGGGTACATTCCTGCCAGCGACAAACAAACTCCTTCTTCTCCCCATGAATATGATCATTGTTGATGTGCTGAAAGGCAAGAAGAGGAAAAAACTGGGCTGTGAAATGAGAGGCTCGGAATCCCCATGTCAGAAAGACGGAAGGACATCTAATTGGGCTCCAGTCTCTCCTTGACAGGTTTCCTGGAAGTCCTGGATTACTCTTAAAGGAATAGAATCATGCCACTGGATTATTCATACAGTTGTTTTGGTAAACGGCCTTAGTTAAGTATAGTTTGTGTCTTTTTCTTTTTTGGTGCCTTTCAATCAATGTTGACTCCTGATGGACAAATCCCTGCAATTTTCCTATTTTGAGAACCAGTTTGTTGCAGTGCTTAAGGCATCAGACTAGAAACTGGGCAGCCATGAGTTCTAGTCCCACCTCAGGCACAAAGCCAACTGGGTGACCTTGGGCCAGTACTTCTTATTTCACTTCTGAACAACCTTGACAAGAAAACTACACAGACTGGCAGGGCTGGGCATTTGTCAGGAGTGAACACTGATTTGAAGGGGAAAAAAAGCTCTATTTTAAACTTCACCCTGCAATTTGCTCAGAGGAGGTTTGCCTTCAAAAGGCAGTGTCAGATATTTCAGAATACAGTGGTCCCTCGATCATCGCGAGGGTTCCGTTCCAGGACCCCAAGCGATGATCGATTTTTCGCGAAGTAGCGGTGCGGAAGTAAAAACACCATCTGCGCATGCGCAGATGGTGTTTTTACTTCCACCGCAGCCCGCCCTTCGCCTGCCCACCCCGTTGCTCGCGCCTGGGGTTTCCCCGCGCGCGTGCCGCCCGCCCGCCCACGCTGTTGCTGGGGCCGCTTCCCAGCTGGGGAGCGGAGCTGGGGTTTCCCCAAGCGCGCGCGTGTTGCTGGGGCCGCTCCCCAGCTGGGGAGCGGAGCTGGGGTTTCCCCAAGCGCGCGCGCGTTGCTGGGGCCGCTTCCCAGCTGGGAAGCGGCCCCAGCAACGCGCGCGCGCTTGGGGAAAGCCGCTCCCCAGCTGGGGAGCGGAGCTGGGGTTTCCCCAAGCGCGCGCGCGTTGCTGGGGCCGCTTCCCAGCTGGGAAGCGGCCCCAGCAACGCGCGCGCGCTTGGGGAAACCCCAGCTCCGCTCCCCAGCTGGGGAGCGGCCCCAGCAACGCGCGCGCGCTTGGGGAAACCCCAGCTCCGCTCCCCAGCTGGGGAGCGGCCCCAGCAACGCGCGCGCGCTTGGGGAAACCCCAGCTCCGCTCCCCAGCTGGGGAGCGGCCCCAGCAACGCGCGCGCGCTTGGGGAAACCCCAGCTCCGCTCCCCAGCTGGGGAGCGGCCCCAGCAACGCGCGCGCTTGGGGAAACCCCACCTCCGCTCCCCAGCTGGGGAGCGGAGCTGGGGTGTCCCCGCGCGTGCCGCCCGCCCGCCCACGCCGTTGCTCGCGCCGCCGCTGGGGTCTTACCGGGGCAAGAGGGGGAAGACCCAGGGAAGCCGCCCAGCTTCCCAGCTGGGGAACTCCACCATCTACGCATAGAAAAAAGGCCATAGAAAAAAGGCACGCATGCGCAGATGGTGGAGTTTACTTCCGGGTTGAAAACTCGCGAAATAGCCCTTTCGCGATGCTCGAGGACGCGAAACTCGAGGGTTCACTGTATATCAATATACATGTTTGGTTGGAAAAATCCTTTCTGCCCAGAGGATGCTCTGTGTTATGGATTCATAACCTGTTGTCTTCACATTCCACATCAACCACAAAAACCTGATTAGAGGAACATTTAGAGCATAAGAATTTCTTAATTTTAGCAATAGCAATAGCATTTAGATTTATATACCGCTTCAGAGTGCTCTACAGCCCCTCTCTAAGTAGTTTACAGAGAGTCAGCATATTGCCCCCAACAATCTGGGTCCTCATTTTACTGACCTTGGAAGGATGGAAGGCTGAGCCAACCTTGAGCCTACTGAGATTCGATCTGCCAAACTGCTGGCAGCCAGTGATCAGCGAAAGTAGCTTGCAGTATTGCACTCTAACCAATGTGCCATTGAGGCTCTTTCTATCATTTTAATCCTGTTCTGGTTCAAACTCTTTTCAAAGGAAATATGTAATCGCCAGTTATTTAGGTCAGTTTTTCGCATTTATAGCCTACTGTTCCTACAAGAACTTTGAAGCAGTTTTGTTGTTTTTTCAGGACTTGTCGTTCAGGCAACATGCAGGAACAAGCTTCTTTTGCTCTGCAGAATGTATTTGTAGAATACAATTTAAGGACACTCTTGGAGTGCAGACAGCTTTGAGTAAATTTCAGTTGTATTACCAGTTCATTTTTCTGCATCATCATAAAGAAAGGAAGAGTTAACATGTTCCCAAAATGTGGTCTAAACAGAGCAGTGCTAATATGAAAGCCCATAAGGAATAATTTAAATCCACAGCATCATAAAAACTGATTCTTCCTTATTGTGATAATAGGGCAGTTCTTATTTGATGTTGCTCGCTTGCTCATTCCCTTAGATCTCCAAGAACATCTTCTTTGGGCTACTAGCTACTGCCCATATTGCTCAGGCCAACATAGTCTGGTTTAATAGGCCTTTCACTGCTTTAAGAGATCTGTAGATTTTTGATGGGGTACTGCCTGAGATTTCTCGCATGCACATCAAACAGAATTCTAAGGTTGCTTCAGAAAAATTCATGACAAATAATGATGTATCAAAGTGGAAAATGTGAAATGTGCATACAGCTATTAAGAAAAAAAGGAAAGGGATAAGGGTATAAGGAGAGTACTGCAGAATCATATGTGGGTGCCATGTAATTCAGCCATACAAAGGGTTGGTCTTCTGTGGTGATAGTCACAGAGTGAAATTGACCTGACCGTGAACCCTTAGAACCCCAAAGTTATCTGCTACTACAGAATGTAGAGATATGGGAGAAGACAGTAAGACCAGCTCCATTTTAGGAACTGATATTATCTCTGTCTGTCCACAGTCTCCACCTAATGAAACTCTAGAAAGAGTGCAGAGTAGAGCAACAAAGATGATTAGGGGACTGGAGGCTAAAACATATGAAGAACAGTTGCAGGAACTGGGTATGTCTAGTTTAATGAAAAGAAGGACTATGGGGGACATGGTAGCAGTGTTGTAATATCTCAGGGGTTGCCACAAAGAAGAAGGAGTCAAAACTATTCTCCAAAGCACCTGAGGGTAGAACAAGAAGCAATGGGTGGAAACTAATCAAGGAGAGAAGCAATTTACAATAAGGAAACATTTCCTGACAGTTAGAACAATTAATCCGTGGAACGGCTTCCCTCCAGAAGTTGTGAACACTGAAGCTCCAACACTGTAAGTTTTTAAGAAGATGTTGGATAACTATTTGTCTGAAGCAGTGTAGGTTTTCCTGCCTGAGCAGGGGTTGGACTAGAAGACCTCCAAGGTCCCTTCCAACTCTACTTTCTTCTTCTTCTTCTTCTTCTTCTTCTTCTTCTTCTTCTTCTTCTTCTTCTTCTTCTTCTTCTTCTTCTTCCTCTTCTTCCTCTTCTACTCCTCCTCCTCCTCCTCCTCCTCCTCCTCCTCATTATTATTATTGTGTTGTTGAAAATGACCACTGGTTAAATAATTAGTGAAAAATTCCTAAATCATTTGTAACAGGATAAGTGGATGGCAGAAGGACAACTTCTGTGTTCTGTATTTTTAAACATAAAGTACCCTCAGATCTATAAGATTTCAGGGGACCCTGGCTCCAAGGTTGCAAAAGTATAGGAGGTCACTAAAGCAGTGTTTCCCAACCTTGGCAACTTGAAGATATTTGGACTTCAACTCCCAGAATTCTCCAGCCAGCATTCACTGGCTGGGGAATTCTGGGAGTTGAAGTCCAAATATCTTCAAGTTGCTAAGGTTGGGAAACACTGCACTAAAGGACAGCCAAGAGACTCACATAACGTTTCTGGCATCTAGTAATTTTTCTAGGTTCTTATAGTCCAAACCTGGTAACTCTAAGTTTATTCAAATATTAAACGGCTAAGGAGTTAAACTGAAATATTAAATCTTGTTTTAAGGTTGATTTTATTACTAAAAATTTTAGGAAAAAATATAATTACATATAATTATCCATATTCGAGGAAAAAGAAACAAACCATTTCGCAACCGTATAATTGTTTCTCGATACGAAGGCTTAAAATGCAATACCTGAAGGGCTTTTTAGAATCTGGATTTCTTTTCCATTTAACACTGAGATTTAACATGTGCACTGCATCCCTAGAGGCATGAAAACTCAGACAAGCCTGGATACTTTTTGAGGAGAAGCATTCATGTGAAAGCAAAACTTCCTTTAATAACTGCGTACAGCACACTCTCTCATGTTATCTTTCTAAATTCTTCATATGCATTCCTGAATAATACTTTGCAGCAGCATGTCTTCCCTGGCTCAGGGCTCTCCAGATTATTCTTCAATTGACTTACTTTTCAGAGTTTTGCAGACCCCCTTTCATTTTAGACAGGCTGAAAAGAAACACACCACCCTTTCCTTTTCTCTGTAGAATTTAGAACAACATTCTTTTAGAGTAGAATTATCTCAGTACTTCCTCATAATTTCTTTTGATGGAAAATGAGTCATTTTTGATATAATGGCAAGCCATGGCATGACACTCTTTGCCTGGCAGAAGTTGTTTACATGAACAGTTTGGGGTGAACACTATAGCATTTGAATAGGAAAAACCCATTTGCACAAACAATGATGAACTGGTTTGTTGAAAATCAAAATCAAAAGTAAACAAATGGCCTGTATTTATTGTATTGAAGGAAGGAGGAGGAGTGAGTAGAGACAAGTACCTACAAGGTGGGACCAAAATGACAATCCAAACATCATGGCATCGGCTGTGCTTTAGGTGTCATTTTGTAATATTATTATTACTTTGTGTGGGTCGTGATATCATGACTCAAATCACCTTTAAGGTGATTATATCTGGTTACAGATTATAGGTGATTATAGCTGGTTACAGAGGCTATGCATGAGGCTCAGGTATTATGGATTTAGGATTATGTCTGAAGGCCAAAGTCATCCAACAAATGTTATGAACCAATGACATCTGAGTCGAAGTGGATCACTCACATCACTTCAGTGGCATTTCTCCACAGAGACACAATAGGCATCATCCAGTGAAGTAATGTAAATTATGTCCACATAATATTTTGCCTCTGCGGTGATTGGAGAGATACACCTTAATATGTTCACGAGGAAGAGCTCATAGATTAGGGATGTCTGTAACCTTCTTGTCTTGTGTGCCGAACGTGTGTGTGCGCCCGAGAGCATGTGTGCATATACCCATAATGCAATGCATGCATTATACCCCTATGCACCCCATGAACCTTGTGCTCCCTTGTGGATGTGCATGCAACACCCCCCCCCATTTTGGGCCTATCAGGCCTCTTTGTAGCCTCTTGGAAGCAAAAAGAGGCTAAATGGGGGCGCACCCTCCACATGCCATTTTGGGCCTATTCAAAATTACCCAATATTTCCCCCCTAGTAAAATGTAAGACAGCATGAAAAGTGACAGCAGGATCCAGCAGAAGCCCAGTTTCAATAGGAAGGTATTATCACCTGTACCATCATAACGACTCTTGGGACATTCTCACCTGTTAGGCAGGACAAGGAAGTGGACATGACTGTGAGTGCCAGGAGAGTAGAGTGACAAGCAGAAGTAGTCCTACTTGTCTCTTTGGTGCAACTCTTCATTGCACAATCAGCACAAGACTGGATCACTCAGTAATTAGTCCACAAAGGTTTTCAGAATACAGTAAAGTCCAGCAACAGATCACTATTGATCCCAGAAGGATGCGTGTGGCAACACTTATTCTTACATGCTGGTCGCTGAGAAATATGGGAAACTATCCAAGACTTTCCTGCAACTACATTCTTCTGAACATTTGACTTCATTTGGCAAGGTTTACCTATGCCCAGTTGGATCAATTTTAAAGCTTTGTAGTTTGAATTTTGGCTGAGCAACTCACACAATATGATGGGAGGCTAACTCTTCAATTCAAGGGATTAGGTCTCTTTCATAAGAACACTTACGTGGACCAGCTGCTCCTGCGTATCATACTCCTTTGTACAACCTTCCCAGTGGCAGTTGGTCTCATAAATAACTTCAGGCTCCTGCTTGCATTCGTCCTTATCAAGTTCTTCTTTCAAGTCTGTCAGAAGTTCCTGTAAGATATAAAATGCTTTAAGTAAGATGGACTGGCTTTGCCAGAAATCCTCAGTCACCCATAGATTAGCTAGCAGGTGCTATTGTGTGAAAGAAGAGAGCTTTTCTGACCAGCTTATAAGAGGACCTGCACTGAGATATACTTGCATAAAGAGACAAGCACCATAAAGTTGGCTAGTTGGTTGAAAATGTGAACAGATATTCTTCTTTGTATTGAATAATACAATACATCCTCATCCTGGGTGTTCGACAACCATTTTATTTCTCTAACTATCTTAAACCTCATTTTGTCCTCAAGAATTAATATGGCTTTTTATCGCACATTTTCTTTAACAAAATATAAGGACCAAATATTAAGTACAGAACAAGAGCTAGGTGCTGCAAAGTCAGAAACTGTAAAGGATTATAGTGGATAGAAATGATTTAAATTAGCACAGGTAGATTTTTTCAACACTATTAAACTATTTCCTAAATCTGCACTACTGTTAATCTCATTATTCCCATCACCCACCTCCTCCCACAAGTGATTGTATGACTGTAACTTTGTTGCTTGTATCCTTACAATTTATATCGACTGGTTCCTAATATGATATGATTGCTTATATGTACCCAGACTATCATTAAGTAGTGTACCTTATGATTCTTGACAAACTTATCTTTTCTTTTATGTACACTGAGATCATATGCACCAAGACAAATTCTTTCTGTGTCCAATCACACTTGGTCAATAAATTCTATTCTATTCTATTCTATTTTTAAAGACATGTCGCTTTGTGTGCAAACTTGGCATCAGGCCACTTTATGCCTGAAATAAAACCAATTCAAACCCACCCACCCCTTCATTGGTATGTAGGCCATAAGAAAAAGTGCTCTGGACCAGAAATCTGTAGATAGGAAAATGGATAAAGTCTGGCGTTTGAATTTTATACCAGCTGAAGTGCCAGAGACAGCCCTAAAGATAAGTGTAAGTAGACGATGCCTATTTGCAAGAGGTTGTAAGCTGAGATATTGGGCAAATCTGGTGAAAGATCCTGCAGCTTAAATAAATCACGTAGGCCCTAACTCTCCAGATCCACCTCCAGCTTGCAAACCTTTCAAGAGGAGAATGATCCCATTGAGTAGTGATCATTGACAGGTTAGCTACCACTTACAACAGTTTGCTTAGTGACCATTCCGAAGTTACAACTGCATTGAAAAAAGTGACTTTTTCATACTTATGACTTTCGCAGCATCCCCTTGACCATGTGATCAAAATTCAGATGCTGGACAACTGGTTCATATTTATGACCGTTACTGTGACCCACTTTTGTGACCTTCTGGCACGCAAAGTCAATGAGGAAGCCAGATTCACTTAACAACAGGGTCACTATCAACTGGAGTGATTCACTTAACAACTCTGGTGAGAAAGGTCATGAAGTGGGGCAAAAGTAACTTAACACATATCTCACTTAACAACAGAAATTTGGAGCTCCATTGTGGTCATAAGTCAAAGATACTTGTACAATCTCATACATAATGTATAATCCAAAGATATGACACGTTAGATAATATGAGAGATGGAATATAGGATGTCCAATTGAAGAGAATGAAAAGCAGAATTTGAAAAAAATGTGCCAATATCCGAAACGGAGCTCCAGTGTTCTCCAGAAAAAGCATTCTTTCATCGCTTCAACAGTTTAGGGTATGAGCAAAAGAAATCAGTGCAATTCTCAAGAAAGACTTCAAACATAACACAAGCGTATGGTGCATACACTTTTTTGGGGGGGAGGACTGATTTATAAGACTATAAATACGAGTATATGGTCAGAATGCAGAACTGCAGGCTATTTCTGCTGACTTCCAGATGCCAGCAGTTCAGCAATTCGAATCTCACCAATCTGAAGGTTGACTCAGCCTTCCATTCTTCTGAGGTAAAATGAGGACCCAGGTTGTTGGGGGCAATATGCTGACTCTGTAAACTGCTTAGAGAGCACTGTAAAAGCACTGTGAAGTGGTATCTAAGTGCTATTGCTACTATGCTCCTGGTACACTTGTTCAATAGAAACATAGAAACATAGAAGACTGACAGCAGAAAAAGACCTCATGGTCCATCTCGTCTGCCCTTATACTATTTCCTGTATTTTATCTTACAATGGATATATGTTTATCCCAGGCATGTTTAAATTCAGTTACTGTGGATTTACCAACCACGTCTGCTGGAAGTTTGTTCCAAGGATCTACTACTCTTTCAGTAAAATAATATTTTCTCATGTTGCCTTTGATCTTTTCCCCAACTAACTTCAGATTGTGTCCCCTTGTTCTTGTGTTCACTTTCCTATTAAAAACACTTCCCTCCTGGACCTTATTTAACCCTTTAACATATTTAAATGTTTCGATCATGTCCCCCCTTTTCCTTCTGTCCTCCAGACTATACAGATTGAGTTCATTAAGTCTTTCCTGATATGTTTTATGCTTAAGATCTTCCACAATTCTTGTAGCCCGTCTTTGGACCCGTTCAATTTTGTCAATACCTTTTTGTAGGTGAGGTCTCCAGAAGCTACAGAGAGCTACTTGTAAAAAATGGCAAGTCTTTCAGCACTGCATTCTCATCAACAGCCCAATACACTCTAAAACTATTGTCCCTTTTGAATAATACAAAATTGGAACACTCTTTAGTGGGAGAAGGGGGATGACCCATGTAAAAAAATAAGGACAGGGCTTCCATCACAGCCACTGTCTTGATTCTTTTGACATATGCCCTCCTGCATGTCATTGGTCCATTAATACCAGACAATTTTGACCAGCATCCATCCCAATGCATTACAACATGTATTTGCTACTCCTTGACTAACTGTTTGCCTCTATGCTACCCTAACGTGTCAAAATGTAGGGTGGTTTATAAAAATGATTTATATATACATAGTCCAGGTTTTCCTCAGCATTTTATAATAAGCAATCAACAGTGGGTGGTTTTGACTAATTAATCCAATTTCATTACCCACAGCCTTTAAAGACTTGTATAAAAATTCAGAGTCATGATGAGAAATCATCGTGAGGACCTAAAGAATAAAATAATAAAATAAGCCTTTTATTGATTGTTTTACTGATAATGAACAAAAGGTTGCACCTAGGGGCAATCCACAACAAGTTCTGAAAACCAATTGATTTGGAAAGAATCAGATGCTAAGTAGGATTATGGATGCTTTTATATCAATGTATTTGAAGCTCTGTATGGGCATAATAAAAATAAAAGCAGCATTGTAAGGACACTGGAAAATTTAGGACTAAAGACTGCATTATGCTTAACCTTTTCATCAGAATTGGAAAACAGCCTAGTCTGGAAGAGTCATTTTTTAATTGTATCTTTGATAAAACTGATCTTTCTGAGGAGAATCTTCCTTTTTTTTAAAAAGGAATTTGAATTCAAGCTGGAGAATTAAAGAGTAAAAGAATATCATGATTTCTATGCTAAATTCTGTCATTTTATTATAGCATTTATGTTATTTTTACTTTTGATTGAGAGCTTCCCATAATTGGGCAGTTATATATATATATTTAAATTAAATAAAGTGTAATTAACCACAATGCTGGACAAACTTCTGTCAGATTTTTGAAAGGTGCAGTTGGGAGTTGAAACATGTGCCCACCTAGCAGTGACACCCATTTCCATCCACTTCTCACTCTCCCTCTCTCTCCCTCCTTCTCTCTCTCCCTCCCTCCCCCTCTTCCTCCTCTTCCTCTCTCTCTCTCTGTCTCTCTAATAATAATAATAATAATAATAATAATAATAATAATTATTATTATTATTATTATTATTTATTAGATTTGTATGCCGCGGAGCGGCTCACAACAAATAAAAAACATCATATACAAATCTAATGTTAAAACAGTTTTGAAAAACCCCTATTAAAAACAGTCATACAACCCAAACATACCATACATAAAGTCAAGGCAGCTAAAGATATATCAATTCCTCCATGTCTGGCGACATAGACTCGTATTTATAGTCATATACTCATATTTATAGTCTTAAATACTCATATTTTGAAATAATACTCCTGGCATGCTACAGAAAGACTAGTGCGACCTTTCGACCTGACAGAAGGTACACATTCTAGCTTTGCGTTGCTGTTTGCAATGGGGACAATCATCTGAGGCTTTGATTTTACACTTCTAAAAAGCTGAATTCATCTGAAATCAACTTAGAGGTCTATATTACGGAACGGCAGAAAGGTACACACAAAAGAAATTTAACGAATTGGGACTTTTGTAAAACATATGGATGTGTGTGCAAATATGGATGTGTCATATGGAAATACTACAATGGACCTGCAAAGTTATTTTCAAGGAGAGTTCTAAACATGCAATGTATGAAGAAATCCATGCTTAGCCACAGGTGCCAAAATTGGTATAGGTACATGGTGGACCATATTCAATTTGAGATTATGGACAAAAGGATTAATTCGACTAATGAAACTGATTTGCAACAGCTGATGGGGTGATGGGACAAGATAAGACGATATATGGTGAGTAGGATTCGAGACCAAGCTATAAGAAACAAGTTGGAATCACTTTATAATATGTAAATAAATATTGCGCTCTTGGGTTAAAATGATTTATACAAGAAATACCCCCGACTGGTGGTGGGGTATGATTTATTTATTTATTTATTTATTACTTAGATTTGTATGCCGCCCCTCTCCGAAGACTCGGGGCGGCTAACAACATGTAGAAACAAATCATAAGCAATCAGACAAATTTAAAATATTTAAATATTTAAAAAACCCCATATGCTAACAGACACACACACAGACATACCATGCATAAATTAAACGTGCCCAGGGGGGAGATGTTTCAGTTCCCCCATGCCTGACGGCAAAGGTGGGTTTTAAGGAGTTTACGGAAGGCAGGAAGAGTAGGGGCAGTTCTAATCTCCGGGGGGAGTTGGTTCCAGAGGGCCGGTGCCGCCACAGAGAAGGCTCTTCCCTGGGGCCCGCCAACCGACATTGTTTAGTTGACGGGACCCGGAGAAGGCCAACTCTGTGGGACCTAATCGGTCGCTGGGATTCGTGCGGCAGGAGGCGGTCTTGGAGATATTCTGGTCCGATGCCATGAAGGGCTTTAAAGGTCATAACCAACACTTTGAATTGTGACCGGAAATTGATCGGCAGCCAATGCAGACTACGGAGTGATGGTGAAACATGGGCATACCTAGGTAGGCCCATGACTGCTCTTGCAGCTGCATTTTGCACGATCTGAAGTTTCCGAACACTTTTCAAAGGTAGCCCCATGTAGTGAGCATTACAGTAGTCGAACCTCGAGGTGATGAGGGCATGAGTGACTGTGAGCAATGAGTCCCGGTCCAGATAGGGCCGCAACTGGTGCACCAGGCGAACCTGGGCAAACGCCCCCCTCGCCACAGCTGAAAGATGTTGTTCTAATGTGAGCTGTGGATCGAGGAGGACGCCCAAGTTGCGGACCCTCTCTGAGGGGGTCAATAATTCCCCCCCCCAGGGTAATGGACGGACAGATGGGATTGTCCTTGGGAGGCAAAACCCACAGCCACTCCGTCTTATCCGGGTTGAGCTTGAGTCTTGAGCTTGTTTGTCTGGTGGTGGGCACAATCACTGAGCACATGTTAAATGTCATATGTTGTGTGTGTGTGTGTGTGTTTATATTATAAAAATAAATAAAAATGTTTTTTTAAAAATACTGCCACAGGTGCCAATTCCCAAAATCAGGATATTTCCAAAGGCAGAAGGAATGACTGCTACTTATTAAAGGGGCGTACATAAGTGCACTGGTGTGCCTTTCGTCCCCTGTCCAATTGTCTTTCCTTTCTTTCAACTATCCTATATATTCTCTTCCTTTCATATATCCTCTCCTCTAAGTTCACTTTCACCCTCTTTTATATTGTCACATGTCTATTTTCTTCCTATGTATTTATGTATTGGACAAATGAATAAATAAATAAATAAATAAAATAAAATAAAATAAAATACTTGGATGCCCTTTCCTTTCCTTTACAAACTCTTTTCCCCTGTGACAGAGGAAAACTCCCTTTCCCATCTCTTGGCCCGTCTCTTGGCGTAAGGCAGCTATCTGATTTGATTATGCTGGGAGCAAAGCAGGATTGTTGTTGCTTCAGATCCTGTGTTGTTTTGCTGCCTTTGTATGCCGAGCAGTTCCCAAACCAAATGCTCTAGAGAGATGTCTTTTTGCCCTAATCGTGCTGACTACAGCATGTTTATCTTTCCCAGATATGCTATCTTCATCAATTTCACCAGCCCCCTGATGATTGCACATGTTGCTGTCCCCATGCATCATGCCAAAACCCCCGCTTCTGAACTGGAACCGAGAGAAATTTGTCATAAACTCTTCTGTTGGCTTGACAATAGCAAGCCTCATATTTCATGAAAATGAAGTGCCTAGAGCACTCCCAATAGTTTACAGTCGTGATAAAGAACCATCAGAGAGTGTGCCAGCCATTAAGCAGCCTGGAACTCAGCAGTTCTGATAAGGACACAGAAACCAATGGGCCCTTTCCGGGTGTCAAATACTGTGTCACTGGGGTAAAAGGATGCTGCTCTCAGCAATTGCTTCCTGAAGAGGAACAAGTCTTTTATTGGGAGCTTCCTATTGTGACACCAGTTCTTCCTGTCATCTATCTTTGCTCTCTGGTACCATTATCACTCGCATGGCAAGTCAGAAGTGTCAAACATCTTTCCCCTGGTTGCTTAGATGCAGTGACATGTCTGTTGAAAAAAAAATGCCGTGACCCAAGGACTCCCAACATGTTCCTTTCCAAACACCCATTGAAATCGGCAATCATGTTGAGATGCGCATAAGGAGATCGCTGATCTTGAAACATTCCCACTGATACAGTTTCTCTAGAAGCCACACCCCACCATCATTCCAACCCGTGCAACTTTCAACGTGCTTTCTATTCAGGATGAGAACGGCAAATTTGTTAAATTCAAATCACTGAATCCTGTACTCAGAATGAAACTGTACTTGAAATTCTTGAGACTGCAACCCTGAATACGCACTACAGAGTGTGACTATTTGACACTGAAAAAGAATATAATTTGCATGACATCAATCTTTGCAGTAAACAATTTCAAATAATTTTAGGTGAAACAGCCAAGGAGAAACTTGATTTTATTGAGGAGGTTGTGTTTGACTTCGAGGGGGCTGGGGTGTGGCCAGAGTGGGCGTGGCCAGCCCAATGTCACTCATGTCATGGTGGCACCACGGGCCGATCCTTTGCTGTTTCCAGGATGGCCCTGCAGGCCAGATTCAAACACTCTGTGGGCCAGATCCAGCCCCCTGGGCCTTGAGTTTGACACCCCTGACCTAGAGGAACACTTCCAAATTCCAGTATGACTCTATCACTTCATGCATTTCAAAGACAATGTACATCCCACACTTGAGCTTGCTGCCTTCTTCTTCACTGCAAATTCATAATTTGCTCAAATAGTTGTGGCCCACAAAATCCTAGTCAATCAGTCCAGGGACTGAATGTAATTGTTTAAGAGTTACCTGAGTTGGTGGAGAAGCTGGTGGGTGAATCTCTGTTTCAGTCTTAACTTTACTGCGTTTATGAATTACCGGATTGACTGTGCTGCTAACAGCTGACTCGCTGCTTTGCTTGTTCTAGTAAGGCAAAAATAAAATGGAGATGAATTAAGTGGTCATGATCAATGTGCTTAAGTAAATGAAGCATTATGGCATTGTAATTGACAGAAATCGCTCATTTTCAGCTGACTGATAAGCAGCTGCTTTGCATCAAGATGAAAATCAATCCAGGAAACAAAAATATGGATGGGTTCCTGCCCCCCTTAAAACCTGCCTGCATTTTCCAAATACTATTATGCTCAGTGAAGTATCCCTTGTAATGTATTTCACACAGAAATGGACAGTATTATTGTTTGTCTATGATGGACATTATTATTTTGTAAGACAGCAGGACAACCTGCAGCCCCAGGGTCAGACGGGATCAATTAAGATCATGGGTCTGACCCTCAGAGATCTCTAATGGCGTTAATAAATGTTGCATTTTAATATATCACCAAAGGAAAATTATTATTCATGTTGGCAACAATTCTGTGAATTGTGTTTCAGAGTAAATCAAATGTCATCTAGGTCTATCCATTTTGGAGTTTCAGCACAAAACATCACAATCAAATGCCAACTTTGGCCAACATATGTTGTATGTTCCCCTAATTTATGGTTTAGGATAGACCCGCTATCCTAAATCTTCATCTCCATTAAAAAGGAACCCTTTGGATAGCAAATGTTTTGCAGTGTTATTTTTCACATCCCACCTCTGATGAGCATGCACATGGCAACACAATTGCTGGAATATGAATTGAACTAACCATATGGATTTTAACCAAGCTGGGAACTTCAGTTTAACTGATTCATCTGTACACTGGAGGCAAATAGCTGTATTATTTCCAAATAGATACATTCAGCCCTTACTTGCGAACTAAAAGGCCCACAGTCATCAGAATGCTGTCTGATAAAGGGCAAAGACAGTCTCCTGTCTCATGTATCTCAGCAGCCGATCAGGTCTTACAGAGTTGGCCTTCTCCAGGTCCCGTCAGATAAGCAATGCCAGCCGGCAGAACCTAGAGGTAGAGCCTTCTCTGTGGCAGCCCCGGTCCTTTGGAATCAACTCCCTCCTGAGATTTGTATCGCATCCACTCTTCCAGCCTTTCATAAGGTCTTAAAAACTCACCTTTGACTGCAGGATCGGGGCCGTTGAGCATTGACATCTTGCTCCGGCTGAATGTATGATTGCAATGGAATGATTGTAGATGTTTGTTTTTAATAATTGGGGGGGGGGGTTAGATTAGTTTTAAGTTGGCTTTCTAACATGCTCTATTTCAGTGTTTCCCAACCTTGGCAACTTGAAGATATTTGGATTTCAACTCCCAGAATTCCCCAGCCAGCAAATGCATTTGCTGGCTGGGGAATTCTGGGAGTTGAAGTCCAAGTATCTTCAAGTTGCCAAGGTTGGGAAACACTGCTCTATTTTGTATTCACTCCTGTTTTGTAACTCGCCCTGAGTCTATGGAGAAGGGCGGCCTAGAAATACAAATAAATAATAAATAATAAATAAATAAATACACATATAAAATTAATGCTGTACCAAAACCGCTGCTTCGTAATCTGAGTACTGAGGGATGATTTTATGGCCAGTCATTGTAGTTCATCAGCATTCACTGCTGCAGAAGCACGAGCATTGAGGCACAGTTGGTCAAGGGTAGGACAGGTTAAAACATCTTTGAGAGGGACCAGAAATGCCTGGCCAACGGCGTAAACCGCTGGCCGAAATTACCTCCGGGGCTGGGGAGACGCTGCCGGCAGCTCTTTCAAGCTCCAGACTTCCGGGTTCCTCTGGAACCCGGACGTTCGGCTTTTGGCAGCGCGCCAAGGTGGCGCACTGCCTGCTGGTCAGGGGAGGTCCTGGATCGCCCTATTTAAGGGCGATTCAGACAGGACCTCCCCCTTGCCTTGGCTCTCCTGAAGCGAACACCCGCCCACCCTCTGCTATCAACAGTGTGTCCTGAGGAGGTCGCCTCGGGGCCGAATAGGAATTTTTTGTGGCCTCCCCTTTAGAGGCTGCCGTTTTTTCGCCTATTCCACACTGACGGCGCGGACTGGATTGGTTAGGGGGTGCGGCGCACTTAGATATCAGTATAGGCCTCCCTCTGGTCATTGGGGTTTGGCAGGTTAGGGGCGGAAATGGGCAATTAGAAGCGACTGTGCATGCTCCTTTGGGCATCCTTCAAAGGGTGATGGACCGCCTCTCTCCAGGAACTAGAGGTTGGAACAACATCGGGGATTGGAGAGAGGATGTCCATGGGAATCACCGGATCCAATTTCCCACGAGGATTGGAGGGTGAACTCCTCCCACACGACGAAGGGGCATGGCTTGGATCCAGGTGAAGGTGGTACCTTCACCTGGTTCAGCAAGGAGTTTTTGCCCAATGTTGCCAAGGAATTTTCTGGTAGGAATTTCCGCCCCGTTAGTTTTGGCCTCTGCAGGTCCTTAGTACTTTCTGAATTTAAATATTTAAATTGACGTATTCAAATTTATTTAAATTTATGTTAATTCAATAAATGACCCGTATTTAATCCACAACATGTCTCAGCGTCGTTACTCCGCTTCCGGGGCTAATTGGGAAGACTTGGGGTGCCAACGATTTAACACAAAAAGCCAAGGTTATGATGAGTGAAATTGACAGGGCAATTGAAAAAAATTAATGCTAAGAGATTCACCATGGCTTTCTGAAAGTGTTTTCCACAAAACCAGCTAAAACCCTGCCAGAAACTGATGAGGATCCTACCTGGTTGGACTCAGCGATGCAGTTGCTGCTATTGCTGATCTGAGGAGAAGAGTTGACCGAGATGACAGCTACATGCTGCCGGGCAGGAAAAGTTGGAGATGGCTGTAGAAAAGGAGGGGTATGTCCAAATGCTGAGCTCAAGCCTCTTTGCTGGTTCAGAATTTGTTGGTATGTCACCGGATTGATCGGATGAGGGAAAGTAAAAGCAGGACTGGAAAGAAGGAAGAAAAACGAAACTGGATTGGTGGAGCCTTTAACAATTACAAAAAATTACTGAAGTTTACTAAGTTGCTGAGTTGAATTCAGCCTGGCTGGGCTATTTTTTCCTCCTTTAGACAGCAGGTTGTCCCATTCATGTCTTACTTTAGAATCTTAAAATCTTTGCTTACAAAATAGGCAAAACTAACAAATTGATGAACAATAACTTTAGATTATTACATTTTCCTTTGGGGCATTCTGGATTTTTTAAGGAATCCCCTTAAGGCAGTGCTTCTCAAATTGTGGGGTGGGGCCCAGTGTTCCCTCTAATTTTTTTTTGGGGGGGGCGGAAAAGTATAGTATCTGAGCGGCAGTCCCTTCGAGACTGGGCGGCACAGAAATAATAAATAAACAAACAAACAAACAAACAAACAAAAAACCCACCCTGTTTTGCCTCAGAGAATTTCAAAATAAAATACTGTACTGTGTGTCTATAACAGTGAGCTCATAATAGGGCAACTCTATCAATATCAAAATGCCACTTAAATAGTTGAGCTAGTTTCAAACTAGATTTTGATTTTCTTTCTCTCTTCCTTACTCCCATTCTTTTTCTTTCTCTTTTCCTTCCTCTCTTTTTTCTATCTGTTTCTCTCTCTTCCTCTCTTCCTCTCTCTCTCCTTCCCTCTCACTCTTTCCCTCTCGGCTTCTGGGCAGGTTTGGAAAACTCTGAGTTGATGATGATTTTTAAGTGAGCGATTGCTCACTGCTCAGTTTAGAGGGAACTATGGTGGGGCCCCCTGGGGAGGCATAGAGAGATGCCAGGGGCACGTGTGACACCAGGGAACATGTGTGGTCCCTCTCGATCAATTCCCCTGGACACTGCTCCGAGCCAGGGAGGGCAGGGCAGCTGCATGGGTTCCTGCTGTTCTTGGCAGGTAACCATGAACGGCATGGTGAACTTGCTGCTGGACAAAGAGGAGCATCTTCTGCAACTGGGCGAAAGGCATCCTAAAGTCTCCTTCCACGCCATTAGCTGTGAATGTCTGGCACAGGTGACACTTATGGGCCAGGCCGGCAAACCCAATACATCGGTTTGATTAAGCTGGCCTGTCCCTGTGTCAAAAGAGGGCCTTATGGGGTAACCTATGCTTCTCTAACCGAAAACAGGCTCCGCTGAGTTCAGTGTGACTTACTCCCAGGTAAGTTGGTACAGCAACCTTCCCCAGCCAATTGTTTGCAGCTTATAATAAGTAAAATTATAAATATTAACACTAAAATTCCATTGGGGCCCAGATCAGAGAGTTGGGGGCATGCAAAAGATTTACTTCTTCCTTGCCTTAAGGCAATTTCCCTTGAATTTATGGGGTTTTTTTTCCTGAGACTTAAGCTCACTGGAGCTGGCCTTTGTCAGTTGCATATTATCTCTTGGTTGACAATGAATTACACATGGTCAGTCCAAGATTATCAGAAGATCATTGACAAGCACTAGAAATTTTTTGGGAGCCATGTATCATTCAAGGTCAGTATTTCTATTGAGATATTGTGTACTGTTTACTATAGTTTCCTGGCCCTGCTGCTTCTACTATTTAAATCTTTCAAGGGAGGAATTGTACGTGTGGAAATTACTGCTCACTGTAAATTAGAAATTTGATTAATGAAAATGTAAAACCCCTAGATCTACCAAACAAAGCACAAGAATGTGCTGATGCTTAAAAAGAATATTTACTCATACCACCAGGAAGTGTGTTTCATTTTAATCATTATTTTTTATTAGCGGTTCATCTAAGGATCAACACATTTATAAATATCAGAGAACATAATTTAAATAACATTGCTCGGTTGTTGATAACTTGGGTAAATAGATACAAGCTTTAAATAATTGTTTACAATTGACAGTGATGCACAGTTTCTGAGGAACATAAAATAATCCACTTGAGGCCTGCTCACTTTCAACTTAATGGAAAAAGAACATACCTCTCTCTACGTTGCTGAAATCAGGGAATAGTTTCAGCTCTGTTTACCAATAAAAGCCTTTGGAATCAGTTTGCAAACAAGACATTTGCACAAGTTCCATTTTAAAAATGAATGAATAAGAATCAAGCTGTTTATTCTGGGCCTGTTGCTTTAACTGTACAAACATCATAGGCATTTTACAATCTCTGAGTCACTACTGACTCCTTGGTTGTCCTGATTCAAAATTAAATATGGCTTTTCTGCTAGAAGCACCAATGGGGGAATGTCAAGTGTTTTGACAAGTCTAGCAGGCTAGCCCATCTCATGCTTCAAAAGGCAGGTAAACAGTCTCTCTTTGGGCTGCTTATGGTGCATCCATCAAAGGCCTGGTAAAGCGGTCCACCCTAGGCCATGCAATTTCTTTTCAATTTATGGATATGCCCATGTGCAACAGTATGCATCTATTGGTTTAGTTCTCCACAAGAATCCCAGTTTGGCCTCTGGGGAAAATGAATTCCTAATCCCTGCTGTAGAAATGGAAAAGTTGAGAGTTTCATTGCCTGAGATATTTCATCTTCCCTTACCTTATTGCCCCTGCTGATAAATGGCCGTATGAGCCACTAGCGGCAGAACTACTTCTGGAATTATTGATATAAGCGACCAGGGAATTGGGTGACGTCCGAATCATGGTCTGGAGATCAATGCTGGCATCAGACAAGGGGGATATAGAAAGCGCTCGCTTCCTGCTGAGTCTTGGTGTTACTCTGGGGCTGGAGAATCTTGACACTGTTTGAAAGGAAAATAAGAAGAAATGGCATGAGTCCAGAGTAAAAGAAGCTGATTTTCAATTTTTAAAAAACAAATATTTCAACACAATACAGGCAGTCCTTGATGTACAAAAGTTGATTTAGTGACTGTTCCAAGTTAAAATGGCCCCAGAAAATGTGACTTATGTGATTATTTTTCCTTCGTTACGTCCTTTACAGCCTCCCTGTGATCATGTGATCAAAATTCAGATGCTTGGAGGCTGGGTTCATATTTATGACCTTTGCTATGTCTAAGGATCGTTGTGATCTCCTTTTGCGACCTTCTGATAAGCAAAGTCAATGGGGGAAGCCAGATTCACTTAACAACTGGCTTACTAACTTATCAGCTACAGTGATTCATTTAACAACAGCATCACAAAAAATGGGGCAAAACTCACTTAACAAATGTCTCACTTAACAGCAGAAATTCGGGGCTCAAATGTGCTCGCAAGTCAGCAATTAATCTGTACATTTACAGTTTGAGTGATGTGTATATCTGGTCAATAAGACTATATACAAACATCATTTATCTATGGGCATACATGAGTGGCCATAACCGACTCCTGATTTTGGATGAAAGAAAGGGAAGAATAGACTGCTACTAACTATGCTCTCCATCTATGGAATGGGAACATTTCCAAGGAATCCCATTAGTGTTTTCTGAAAGGGATGGTCAAACAATGAAGACTGTGACCACAACCATGTAGTCACAACCTTTTTCACTGGTGATGCAGGTGCAATGCATGTAAAAAGGAGTAGGGCTTTGATGTTAATTATATGAGCTTCATAGATCCTGGAATATACTTCCCAGTGAAGTTTAGGTGGTATCTCTTTTGATACAATTTTGATGTCAGACTTACAGACTTAAAGAAAAACAAAATCCGGCCCCCTTGACTCCATGTTTTAATTGAGTTTATCTCCGCTCTCTTTGGTTTTATATAGCATTATGAGACTTATTGTTGACTGATTTGTTACATGCAACAAACCTGCTACTTTGCTTTCATTCTGGTTGTAAGTTGTGAGTTACTAGAGTAGCATGTAAATTACTTTGCATAAATTAAGAAAAAATAGGCATGCTAAAGTTGCACATGATACAAACATCTTTGATTTTCACCTTCTTGTCCCTTCCATAAAAGTGGTGAAAAATGAAGATTTTCTATAATATTGTAAAGGGCCATACTCAATTTTAAAAATATCAATATACCTACTGGTAGTTACATCGAAAGTGCCTTTGCCCTGGGCAAACCTGTTGTCATTCTCCTGTTATGCATTTGCTGTACTCAGGAGCTACTCAAAGTTAAAACTAATTGTACTGACCAACAAAATCAAAGCAATTGACATATTTATTTTACACAGAGCTAAAAGATAGAAATATAAGTTAAGTAACCAGATATCTTGAAGAATTTTGTTTGGCTTGTCGCTACAAAAGCAAAGCAACCTTTCATTAACCTGGCTTGCATATCCCAAACTAATTTACAGATCACAACATGTTCATCAAATAAGCTGTTGGTGAAATAGCATTTATAGGCTAAAGACTTTAGAAAGAGATGTGAAGTATAGATACAAAGATTGATATTTAGTACAGTAATGGGAATTTCAATCCACACCAAATATTTTATTTAGAGAAATCAGTGTGAGAGAATTTACTGCTGGTATATTAACTTAGTACAGATTGCTAGAATGGACAATTCATTTTCTAAAAATGGTTTGCAATGTAACAAAAATCTTGGCTCATTTATGTTCTGTACAATCACTCTTCATTTATCAAGTACTTTGGTTAGATACCATACATAAAACAATTATAATAATCATGATCCAATCCAGTGTTGTGTGTCTGACAATAATGCACTTTGGAACGAGAGTCTTCTGTTTGTTGCACAAGAAAATTAGTGCAGTGCTTCCAAAATCAAGGCTTGGTGCCAAAAGGAGAATCCCAATCAAGGCACAAAAGGAAAACAGATCCAATGCCTACTTACGAGGAACTCAACGGTTCAAAAACAGTCATGGTCTATTTGTCTAGCAGGCAAGATTCATTGCTTTCAGGTTGGTATGAGCAACTACAATTCTCAATGGAGCCTTTAAAGATTCTTCAAAAAATCCTCCTATTTGGAGAATAAGCAAAGTAAATGGATGTAAATAGTGTAAGTCCTTCATTTTAGATCTTCCCCTCTCAGTGGACTTCATAAGAGTTTGGTATTTAATTAATAGTTGGGTTGTTTGCTTTCCTTCTTTAAAAAACATTGAGTTTAGTTGAACTGGTCTTTATATTTGTCTGCTTTTTTTTGAGGAGTAGAAGGTTGGCCTCCAAATATGAGTCTTGGAATAGGATCCTCTTTGAACTGGAAAAATTAATTTAGTTGGGAGAGGCCAAAACATTAGGTTGGTTCATTTATGGTTTGTGGAGGAAGACGATGGTGGTTTTAAAGAGTAAATAAGAGTTCTCCTTTGGAAGAGTTGTCAGTCAATGACTTTCATCATTTCATCACAAATAAATCAAAGGTTTTGAATACAGGGAGGTTAGAAATTAGTTGACCAAGCAACCTCAGAGGCTAATTCTGGTTTCAGCATGTTTGCCATTAAATTAGCAATTCTCAACCATTCAATCAACTAATCTCTGCTTTATAGTGCTAGGATGACTGGTTTAATATAATAAGAGAGAGAGAGGAATGCTTAGTGAATAGTTGCTAGAGGATTTGTCCCCAGAAGACTCCTTCCTATGTATCAATTATTATTAGTAATTAATTATGAACATATTATTTATGAACAGGCTCACAGAATGTACTGATGTTTGATTTCGTAATAGCCAAAACATGATTCATGAGTAATGTTTCATGAGACATGATAACACATATAGGTATCTTAACAAATTATTATTATAGCTTAAATTTCCATAATTTGCCATCAAATTCATCAGACTAAGGTGATCAAATCTCAAGATCCAAAACCCCCCAGAAAATTTGCATATTATTTTGCCTTTTTAGTTATTGGCCCCAACAAACTCAGAATATATTTTTCCTTCACTGGATTTCACTATGTCTTGCTTTCAAACATGTGCAATAAACAAAAGCTCTTTCATATAACAAATAGTACAATAACAGAAACTCTTTCATCCAGCAAATAGTATATTTTTCCTTGATTGGTTTGGCTTACTTTATCACGTGAACACTACTAATTGTGGCTTATTCAATAAAAGATGGTTAAATAAAGCCAGGTTTATTATAAGGTATGAAACAGGTCAGTGCATTGTGTAGTGGACTGCAAATACATTGGACTGGGGAAGTCCAGCTTTGCATTTTGAAAAAAAGCTATTTACATACAGTAGTTAACCAAGTACACGATAGACTCAGCTTGTTCCAAAACCACCTTTCCTAACCAGTCGCCTCCTTTTAATGCTCTGGTGCTTCCTGCTAACACAAACCTATTACCACTGTGGTTCTGAGCCCACATGCAATTCAGACTTGGCCACATTATTCTGCTTCTACAGTGGTGGTGGAAGTTAACACAACCAGTACTCCTAGTGAACCCAGTCCTGCTTAGATATTAGCAATACTACAAGCAGAAATAGCAATGCTATTCTGGAAAAAACTGGACAATCACCTTGGGGAGTTCAAAATCCCAACCAGTCCAAAGGCTAATCTAAAGGCTTCATTCAGTAAAGGCAACAATTATCAGTCAGGTAAACCATTTGAAGGAGCTGAATTGACAGGCAGGAGCACTAGGTATCTCTGCAGGAAATCACGTGTGTTTATTGCCAAAGAAAATTCAGTGAAACTTTGCCAAGCCTGGTGTGAACAGCTGCTTCTTTTCACATACATTCTTCAGCTAGCACCATATATAGAATGAGCTCTAAATTTTACAGTTTGGGCATTTAGGAAATTCTATTTATTTAAAACAATTTATTCCGGTCTTTTTTAGATATGAGTTGGAGGCCTCCAAGGCACTTGAAAACTTACTCACTTCCCATGTGACCCTGAACAGTTTTTGCAACTCACCATTTTGCTATCAAACTTACAGACCTATCTTAAAAAATTCCTTTTAATTTCTTTAAGAGAGCTTACACAACTGCATGTTGAGTACAATATACTATAGCTCTCTACTGTTTATATTTTTAAATGTTTACCTACCATTAGGGTAAATAATAATAATCATAATTTATTGGATTTGTATGCCACCCCTCTCCGTAGACTCGGGGCGGCTAACAACAATGATAAAAACAGCATGTGACAATCCAATAATAAAACAGCTAAAAACCCTTATTTTATAAAAACCAAACATACACACAAACATACCATGCATAACTTGTAATGGCCTAGGGGGAAGGAATATCTCAACTCCCCCATGCCTGGCGGTATAAATGAGTCTTGAGTAGTTTATGAAAGACAGGGAGGGTGGGGGCAATTCTAATCTCTGGGGGGAGTTGGTTCCAGAGGGCCGAGGCCATCACAGAGAAGGCTCTTCCCCTGGGTCCCGCCAAACGACATTGTTTAGTCGACGGGACCCGGAGAAGGCCAACTCTGTGGGTCCTTATCGGTCGCTGGGATTCGTGCAGTACCTGGTGATGCTCATCTCCATTTGCAAAGGGAGCCACCAGTATCCAAAGACATTTCTGTGTTCATGTGACCAGTATGACTATACCCTGAGGTACATGGAATGCTGTTACCTTCCCACCAAAGGGATACTTATTTATCTACTCATATCTGCATGCTTTCGAATGGCTAGGTGGGTAGGATCTAGAGCAGTGATGGCAAACCTTTTTTCCCTCGGATGCCGAAAGAGCGTGTGTGTGCACTATCGCGCATGCACTAGTGCCCGCACCCATAATTCAATACCTGGGGAGGGCGAAAACAGCTTCTCCAATCACCCCTGGAGGCTGTCTGGAGACAGGAAACACCCTGTTTCCCAACTTCTGGTGGATCCAGTAGCCTCGTGTTTCGCCCTCCCCAGGCTCCTAAGACTTTCCGGGAGCCAGGAGAGGGTAAAAACTCCCTTCCCCATCCCTCCAGAAGCCAAAAATGCCCTTCCAGAGCTTCTGTGCAAGCCAAAACTCAGCTGGCCGGCACACACATACACATTGGAGCTAGCTAGAGCAATGTCTCGTGTGCCAGCAGATATGGCTCCATGTGCCACCTGTGGCACCCACGCCGTAGACTTACCACCACTGTTCTAGAGCAAGAAATGGGAGCTCACCCTATTGCATGGGTTTCAAACCTGGACTGTCAGCTTTGCAACTGACAAACTTAGCATCTTTCACCGCTGAGCCATACCTACCGTACAGCCTCATGTATTGTATAGAGCAGGGATGGGTTCCAGTAACCTTTGCTACCGGTGCACATTGCGATATTTCGCGTGTACGCCCTCGCTCCACTCACGCATGACCACATGTCCCCTTGAGCGATTTTACTTGCATGTATGCTCAGAAGAATGTTTCAGCCCAAAACAGGAGCTGCTCAGCTGTGTTTCGGATGAAAAAATAAAGGTCGGTATTATCCCTCCTGCGCAAGGGAGGGCTTTTCTTCAAAGCAGAGGACGAGGAGAAGTCCACTAACCCCCCAAAAATTCACTGAAAATTCCCCAAACAAGATGGCGGCATGCACAGAGCGGCACAGACTGGAACTGTTATGCCAAAATTATACCACCAGTGAGTCGCTACCGGTGTGCACGTATTGTTCCGCACCAGTAGGAACCCACCCCAGTGTATGCTACAAAAATAAAATAAATGAGAAGATAACACATTCAACAATCTTGTTGTTGGCAACACACTGCGGTTTATTGTTTTACGCTGGGAGATCTAAGTACATTTAAACAAAGATACTCACAAAGGTTTCATGAAGAAGACTAATACTACTGAGCAGATGAGAACTTAATTGAGAAATTGAGTACGTCCCCTTGATGGAACAGAGCACACCATTGGCTTGCACGAATCCCAGCGAACAGTTAGGTCCCACAGAGTGGGTCTTCTCTGGGTCCTGTCAACCAAACAATGTCGCTTGGCGGGACCCAGAGGAAGAGCCTTCTCTGTGGCGGCCCCAGCCCTCTGGAACCAACTCCCCCCAGAGATTAGAATTGCCCCCACCCTCCTTACCTTTCGAAAGCTGCTTAAAACCCACCTCTGCTGCCAGGCATGGGGGAACTGAGATACACTTCCCCCTAGGCCTTTACCATTTTATGCATGGTATGTCTGTATGTATGATTGGTTTTTATATAATGGGTTTTTAACTGTTTTTAGTATTGGATTTTCTTATATACTGTTTTATTGCTGTTGTTAGCCGCCCTGAGTCTGCGGAGAGGGGCGGCAAAGAAATCCAATAAATAAATAAATAAATAAAATAAATTCCCATGCTGATGTTGCAGATGTGCTCATACGGGCTGCATAACTGGCTGTCAATACTGCACACTTAATCCAGCAACTGCTTCCCTCTGTGGTAAGCAAGACAAGCATCTCCCTGAGGATGTACTGCCGAGGTTGGATAACATGTAACATATACCTAACCTCCTTTCAAAACCTCTGTGTGAATGTGCCTTCTTGAGCAATAGTCATCCAGCTAATGAGGAATGATGCCGCACATTATACTTATTTTGATTATTCCTACAAGACAGAATTTTGTCAGGAGAAGAGACAAACATATTCACCCATTCGCCTAAATTTATACATCCATGAAGGGCTTTTGTGTGTGTTCATTCTCTTATTTTACCAAGAGGAGGGAGCAAACTGGCTTTCACAGTCATATTTATCTCTGTTACTCCCACCTCTCAAGAGAGATCTGTTTATTAATGTGCCACTTCCCTTGATAAATTACTAAATAGTAAGAAAAGCCTTGTACTCGGTCTTCGCTGCTCCTTCTTACCATGATTTATGCTTGCCATGTCAGCTCTGCCATTGGTTCCCATTAATTTGACCACTGTAGAAATCTTGATGGCCAAGAGCAGACCAGGTTTTATTGGTGCAACCATTTAGAGACCTCTAATCTTTCCCCCACCCCCAGGGTATAAAGCTCTGCTGGAAGCTGTCAGTTTCTGCAAGATAACCTGGGACTTACTGTATTTTATCACAAATCATGGCATATGTATTTCATTACTGTCTGCTCTAATTTGGATCCTCCAGGTACTGCAAGATATGGTGAAATTTCTTCGGTGTTATTGATTTTTATATTTAGAATCGAACATTGTGGATTTACATTTCTACTGGAATCTGCTACGTGATGCATTCACAGTACTGTATATGTTAAAGTCACAGAGTTGATCTCAGGCAATTCTATAGGCAAATTCATTTTTTCCACCTCCTAGTACAAATTTCTAGGAGAGATAAAAGCACATCAAATGTTTGTTTGTCTTTACTGAAAGGCTGCCCAAACAAAAATATAAGAAGCTAAAAATATTTATTCAACTATAGACTTTCACTAATTAACATCTCTGCTACCTAGTAATCCAAGACACTCACACACCCTTTTACTAATCTTCAGATTGCATTCACTGATGTACTTTTGAATTACTTTCACATCCTAATTATGGAATATAATTAGTTTATTTGATTTTTTTAATGCCGTCCTTCTCCTATGCTGGCTTTTAACAGAGCCAGCATATTGTCCCCACAATCTGGGTCCTCATTTGACCCACCTTGGAAGGATGGAAGGCTGAGCCGGTGATGAGATTTGAACCACTGACCTACAGATCTACAGTCAGCTTAAGTGGCCTGCAGTACAGCATCCTACCTGCTGTGCCACCCCGGCTCTTCTCTACATACATTAATTACACAAATTACATACATAATCTGTAATTTTCCAAATTCAGGACCTGGATTGATTAATTATTAGATGGACTAATGAAATAAAAAGTTTGATTCCCAGTTGTCCCCAGCTATGTTTATTTACTTAACTCCCTATCAAAGTCAAAAATAAATAAATCCTAGTACTGGACTTCTATGGCACAATTATAGATGCTCAGAATACAAGTAGCATTGGGGCTTGCCCACTATCCTGCACTGGCCTACCCACTTTATTTCCCCATTGGGATCAAGGTTAAGATTGTATTAATCTGTAAAAATGCTGCTTGGTGCATCATGATTGGATAGAGAATGAAAGTGGGGCGGGGAATGTGAATTGGGAAAATATGGATTTAAGACAGATACTATCAGCTTTGATCTCTGAACTGTTAGATTTTGTTACAAACTAACATGTCAAGCCATGCCCTTTATGTCTATTTATGTATACTAAAAAGCATACAGACTTGGTAATAACCAACCAAAGATGACATTACCTGCCTCATGGATAATCATTACTTTGTCCCCCATATTCTCATTTTGGGATATTATTAAGAAAACCAGAGGTTCATGCTCTCATTATCTAACATGGGAAAAACATCAATTCTCCCTCCCTCTCTCTCACACACAAACTATTGTGTAGTCAATTTAATTTAAAACTTACTGATGCTCTTCCCCCTGCTCTAAAGTCCATCATAACAAGAACACTGGATTGAGTCTGCAGGAGATTCTTACGTGCCACCCTCTGCGAATTTATATTTCATTGTCAAGAATCAGCCAGTTATCTTTGACGTATGATTAATTTCTCTCCTACTGTTTGCCATTGGGTAGACTATTGAAGTCTGCAATCATTGTTTTCTTCATCATCATCCAATTCTCTGTGAACAGGGATAGTCATTTTTGTTTTTCTTGTACCCATTGACCTTTCCCTCTGGATGGGTATTATGCCTCGTAGGATAACCAGTGGGCACCAAATTGTACTTGCCTTAAACGAAGTTGCAGTCTTAGTAGAAATTATTTGGCGTTCGAAGGTATAAGGACTTCCTTGTTGTAGATCTAGTCACTGTTATACTGCTGCCCTTAAGCACACAATTGAGTGCTCCAAAAACTTTCTAAACCCTTAGAGATCAACAGGACCTTCTCCAAACAAGAAAAGTATGAGAGATAAGGACCATTAATGCAAAAAATTGGAGGCTTGTTAATTATTTTTCTTTTTTACTAAAGTCATGATCTGTACCCTGGTAGTGATAGAAATGGAATTGCAAAATAAACAGGGAAATGACTACTATACTGTATGGGGAAAATTATACAATTGGATGGAGAAAAAAACAGAAATGAAAAATGTATAGAGTGAGATAATTTCTTTTTGGTGAGTGTAAAAAGACTACCATTGTATTATTTTTATGTGACTTCATTAGACTTTTAATATTTTTTTACTTTTTATTTTATTAGGTTGTCTGTCTGTCTGTCTGTCTGTCTGTCTGTCTGTCTGTCTGTCTGTCTGTCTGTCTGTCTGTCTGTCTGTCTGTCTATCTATCTATCTATCTAGGGTCAATTTTTTTCTGATGATTCTATCTAATATACTAGCACACACTCCTACCAGTTATATCAAAATGGAATCAGGTTATGAGGAGCGTGGAAAGGTATTCACACCACAATATAATATTTACAATGATTTATGAAATGTCAAAAAAATTAAAAGTTACTGAAAGTAATGAAGAATCAGTAGAAGAAATAAATGAGAGGCAGGTTTGATTAAAACAGCTATTACAGATAACAAATTATTGTGGGGAAGCAAAATGGAAGGTTGAAATATGACACGAAAGGAATGGATGGGAGTGAAAAAAATTGCAAACCTGCGTAAACCATTTAACTGACTAATATGGGGGTAATGCATGGTAAAATTAGAATAAAATAAATAAATAAATTGGTTATTCACAAAAAAGATTGTGGTTCTTCCTCTCCATAGCCATATAAGAATAGATCTTGGTAACCAAAATACAGCTAGTTTTTATTTAGGTTGATATTTGCTTCATATTTCTTGCCCTGTTTATATATGCCTATAGATTTTTATACCTCCAAAACTACAAATACTTTGATTCTTTTGGAAAAGAGCTGAAAATTCAGAAAGGGTGAGTGAAGTACTACCCTACAGGACTTCACTTCACCTCCTTTGATGCATAATAAGAAAAATAACAGCATTCATTCCTAAATGGGTGGATATCCCTTCTGTGCTGCTTCTGTTTTTGAAAATCCTATTCATAGACACCAAATCAGAAGCAATATTAACTTAAGCTGAAGCACAGTAAATAAATACATTATCAGAGTTCTGTGTCAGGCAACCCCTTTATCGCCAAACAGCATGTGGCTGCCATCTGTAATTTCCTTGTGATTTTTTTTAAAAAAATGTTCTGCAGTGTCCCACCGTGTCAGTGGTGGTTTGCTACTGTTTTGCCCCAGTTTGGGTAAACTGGTAGCAGCAATGGTGGGAGGCTCCGCCCACCCGCCATCATGGACAATCTTCACATGCGCAGAAGTTTTCTGGCACAGGTGATGGATGTCCTAAGAAACAAATTTCATAGGGTCCTTTAGTTTTGCAATTCAATTATTCCAATATCCTTCTTGAGAAACACAAAAGCTGTCTCACCACCCTTAAAAATCATTAAGGCTCCTTAAGCCAGCATAAGTGAATGGGATTTTGGAAGAATCCAGGACTCAGCAAAAGTTTAGCCAAAAGATCAGAGGAAAGAACTTTGAGAGACACCTTGCATTGTACTTTCTGTTGAGTGCAGTAAAATTAAATTTCAACAATGCACACACTATCCACCACTCACAACATGTATTAACTTATTTTTTTAAATTGGTATCCATTTCACTTTGAAACCTCCACTTTTTGCAATGACTAAAAAGCAGCGTAACATAAAGATCTTGAATTCATGCTAATAAATCATATGCAACTGGATTTTGCCAGTATTTCCTAGACTCAGAATGTGTGAACTATAGAAAGTGGAAACACTACTGGGATAGCCATTGTTATTCATTTGTATGCAACTTATTTTTGGTATTGGCGGCGTTAGGAGTGGGGGTAGGAAATCATCCCAAGGATTGAAAATCAGAGCCACAAAGAACTCTTCGGAGAAGACAAGGACTGAAGGGTGGGGGTGGGGGTAAAACAGCCCTTCCAAACTAGTAGCTTTTTAAATTTACAGATGAATCTCCTCAGATTTAAAAGCTGACCTCATTTCTTTGGAGGTTGCTAAGGTTTTATCCTCCTGCGTGAAATTAACATAAATGCAACAGGGCGGAACTGAAGTTTTACTCCACAGAGGCCTGCTGTGAATTCTTCTATGGCACATTAAAGGTTGAGTAGTTTACTGTGGCCTACACGTCAACAGAGAAGCCATGAGCTGGAGGGGTGGAGACACACTCTGAGAGAGGCCGATTTGAAAAGAGAACAAATGAAGGAATCTGAACCATAGAAAACAAATTTGTGTGCTACTTTATTTCACTAAACTCTATAAGCAAGAAGTAAACGAGCTTATGTATTCATCTTTCCCATAAGCTTCATGGCTAAAATTCATTATCGAAGCTCATAGCACTATAAAATAATTGATCTCCAACATGCTACTAGATTGTGTTTTGTAAAACACTCACATGGTTTAACCTGCAAAACTATACTCAAAAGACATCTTAAACTTACTGTTCAGTTATAGCAATCCATAAGACTTCAGACACATGAGTTTCACAGTGGCTTTTTCCAATGACCTGGTAAACATTTTCCTACTTAAGCTCAAATATTGTCATCAGTTAGAACCTGCTCAACAGTTGTGTTATTTCCAGTTGTTCCCATCTTATCTATACTTGTGACAGGAAGGAAACTGGAACATACAATCCAGGCATATTAAGCGCTTGTTAGTCACATTTATTTAATGGACATTTCCTCTCTGAAAACTGTTAAAAGTGCTTCAGCTAACATGATTTGTCTATAGTCTGTCAACAACTTGAAGAGATCCTTATCACAAAACCTGTATTAATTCTGCAAAATAAATTCCCCCCTTTCTTAACTGGCTTGAAAGACTGGAGCGGTTGAAAGCATGAAGTTTAACAAGAAAGCAAAACTTTAGATGAGAACTTTTTTCCCCTCTGTCCCTCCCAGTTTCTAAAGAGGCGGGGTCCAGCATTTGTTTTTGCACTGTGAAAGCGATCATGCCCGCTCTCATTTAGCATGGCAGAGCCTTTCACTTCACACGTCTTAGCTTCCCAGTGTCTGCCAAGTTTAATGAGGGTGTTTGTTATCCAGTAGAACGGGAGATTTAGCTAGACAAGTTGTACATTCTTTCAGAAGAGTTTGCAAAAACAAGCGGGGGAGAGGTTGGTCCTATTATTTGGGCCATGTGGCAAAACAGGGCCTTCAGCCACATGCAAAAAGTAAGGGGATGTCAACTAACTCAGTGCTTTCGACAATCTTGTCTTTCTTAAAACACCCAGGTGAGTGCACACAGGGACATTTTTTAGGATCAATGTTACAGTGCCATTCAGCCGTCTAGAACAGCAGTCAGCAACCAGTGGTCCATGGACCACTGATGGTCTCTGAGAAAATTTTGGTGGTCTGCAGAAAAATTATTTGCATTTTTAATATTGCAATAAATTAGGGGTACTGCTTCTTGGTCAGATCCAATTTGAATTGAGCCAGTTGTTTTGCCAACTTTGTCGTAATGGCTGCTTAGGTCCAACAACTGCTTCCAATTGGGGCCGTAAGGAGCCTGGGAGGGCAGGGGGAGGAGTAGCTGGGAGGAGAGAATAGAGGCCGGCAAAGCAGCCATCAACATGAATGACATAGAGTTGGCCACGCCCACCCTGTCACATGACTACCTAGCCATGTGACCCAGCGATCATTAAGCAGATCATGTTAGTGGTCCGCGAAATTTAAAATTATGAATTTAGTGGTCTGAAAGGTTGGAGGCCCCAGATCTACAAGTGATTATTCCAGCAAGAACATAGAAACATAGAAGATTGATGGCAGAAAAAGACCTCCTGGTCCATCTAGTCTGCCCTTATACTATTCCCTGTATTTTATCTTAGGATGGATATATGTTTATCCCAGGCATGTTTAAATTCAGTTACTGTGGATTTACCAACCATGTCTGCTGGAAGTTTGTTCCAAGGATCTACTACTCTTTCAGTAAAATAATATTTTCTCATGTTGCTTCTTATCTTTCCTCCAACTAACAGATTGTGCCCCCTTTTTCTTGTGTTCACTTTCCTATTAAAAACACTTCCCTCCTGAACCTTATTTAACCCTTTAACATATTTAAATGTTTCAATCATGTCCCCCCTTTCCCTTCTGTCCTCCAGACTATACAGATTGAGTTCATCGAGTCTTTCCTGATAAGTTTTATGCTTAAGACCTTCCACCATTTTTGTAGCCCGTCTTTGGACCCATTCAATTTTATCAATATCTTTTTGTAAATGAGGTCTCCAGAACTGAACACAGTATTCCAAATGTGGTCTCACCAGCGCTCTATATAGCGGGATCACAATCTCCCTCTTCCTGCTTGTTATACCTCTAGCTATGCAACCAAGCATCCTACTTGCTTTTCCTACCGCCTGACCACACTGCTCACCCATTTTGAGACTGTCAGAAATCACTACCCCTAAATCCTTCTCTTTTGAAGTTTTTGCTAACACAGAACTGCCAATACAACACTCAGATTGAGGATTCTTTTTCCCCAAGTGCATTATTTTACATTTGGAAACATTAAACTGCAGTTTCCATTGCTTTGACCATTTATCTAGTAAAGCTAAATCATTTACCATATTACAGACGCCTCCAGGAAACATTCCTGAACATGGATCCAGCCAGAGAAGGCTCTTTTACTCACCATCTACAGGGCTGAGGTAATCATGAAGATGCGTGGCCCCGGCTGCTGCTCCACTCTGCATGAGAAGGTCCCCATAAGGATTCGGGTGGCTGGCCATGAACGCCATCTGGTGATAGTAATCTGCAGGGCTGGCTCCGGGAGGAGGATGGGGAAGGCCAAAGAGACTCCTCTCTTTCAGATGCTCATGAGCTACTGCACAGGGAACAAGACAGGGGCAGAGGAAAGAAGAAGGGTAAAATGTTTCCAGACAGCAAAATATCTGCAAAGATGTTAGAAACTCCCTGTTCCCTGCCAAAACTGTGTAGTTGTAACTCTGACGTGTGCTCGCTCTGGACAAAAGACATCAGGCTGGGGCCCTCTACATTCCTCTATTTCCGCAAATTTATAAACAATCTCTCATTTCTTAGCCCCCCACTCCAAAATAATCCTGCTGTATGAACACAGAGTTCACAAGGGAGAAGGAAAAGGAGAGAAAGAGGGGGAGGAAGGGATTGGAGCAAAGGAGGGGAGACTTCTGGATGCAGTAATGTTGTCAAAATTAACATCCTGCCTCTTACAAAAGAAAAAGACAGACAAAGCCTAGTTAATGAGAAGCAGCATAAGACAATTAAAGCAGGGATCTAATAATCTGTGTGTGTGTGTGTGTGTGTGTGTGTGTGTGTGTGAGAGAGAGAGAGAGAGAGAGAGAGAGAGAGAAAGAGAGGGAGGGAGGGAGGAAGAGAGAGAAATGGGATAGGGGAGAATGAAAGAGGTTTTTTTTAATAGTGTGCCTGGCAGTGGAAAACCATTTAGCTTGCCAGAACCAATTATCCTCACTTTTGCCCATTTGTGAATTTTCAAACCTGCCTGCCTCTATGCCCATTCTGCACTGAACTTATTTACAAAGGGAGGAGGAGGGGGGAGAGGGAAGGACAGGGAGAGAGGGAGAAGGGGAGAAAAACGTGAAAGCCAAGATCAAGACCCCTTTCGAATGCCAAATAATAATAACATTTCTTTTGCAGGAAGAAAGAAGATTCAGGGGTCACACTGAGAGGAAGAAAGACTATTAAGAGCAATAAAACACATCTGTAGCTTACTTAATGCAGAAGCTTGGAAGCTTAACACTTGCTAAAGGGAAAGGCCCCTGGGATCAACAAAACCAAGTAAGCAACAAGAGAGAAGCTAGGTTTTGCCAGATGTGTCACATCTGTCTAACAGAGGACATGCATCGCGCAGTCTAGTTCTTATTCTTCTGAGGTGAAGTTCTATCTTCATCCCAGATATAAAGGAAGTGAAGGTTAGATACTTTCTTTCGACTTTACTACTAAGTAGCAGATAAGCACCAATCTGTAGAATCTTTCACAAAGGAGGAGCTAGTAAGGAGGCTGCTTTTGACTGAAATCCATTTTGATGCCACTTACTTTTGATTACTTTTGAGACTGTTTGCAAGAATAAACACAAACAGGACAGCTAACAGTATTCCCGATTATTATTTTCAGCCTTCCACCTTTCTCTTCAGACCTGACTCCTCTCTTTCTCTTTCTCTTGAGATTAGCTATAATAAATACTCAATGTATAGCTGGTAATAGATGGCAAATGGTGACATGTGATTTCTGGTCTACTTTTCATGTGGCCTCCTCTCCCCCACCTCACCCTTCCCTTCAGATTCCTTGGTGATTTAGAGGTCAGCCTGGAAGGTAAAACAAACAAAGCTGTTCAGAAAGACCGCAAGGGCAACATACTTCCATATTATTACCGAGAAAACTGGATGGCCATGACAGGAAATCAGCAAGAGTCAAGCTTGATTAGAAGAACTGACCTTTGCTTTCCTCCATGAAGACCGATAGCCGGACCTTCAGCAATTTGAGAACCTTTGCCCTGCAAGCCTTTACACCAGTCCTGGAGAACACTTGGTTTGAGATATCTCACTTAGTATCCTTTCCCTCTTCCTCACCAGCCTGCTGCAGCTGGCTAACCGAAGAAAGCCTTACACTGAACCATTGCTCTCCGGAACTGGACAATTCACTGCAGCCGTCTTGTTGTAGCCAACTCACCATGGCCATTTTGATGCAGCCAACTTGATTGGGGACAACTTGGCATGGACAATTCCACTCAATGCAATAAACTTTATCCGTCATTGTTTCTTTGTTATCATTTCCACTTTTGTCAATGGAAATAATGTCAAAGAAACAGTGGTGGCTCACATATATTGGATTGAGTTCTCTCATGTGGAATTGAGCCGGCGCAGCAGGTAGAGTGCTGTACTGCAGGCCACTGACGCTGACTGTGGATCTGTAGGTCAGCGGTTCAAATCTCATCACTGGCTCAAGATTGACTGAGCCTTCCATCCTTCCGAGGTGGGTAAAATGAGGACCCGGATTACGGGGGTAATAGGCTGGCTCTGTTAAAAAAAGTACTATTGGTAACATGTTGTAAGCTGCCCTGAGTCTAAGGAGAAGGGCAGCATAAAAAAAAAAAATCGAATAAATAAATAAATAAATTGTCCATAGCAAGATGGCTGTGATGGGTTGGCTGCGGTGAGCTGTTATAGACCCATTACTCTCTACTTTTCCTTTGAATGCATACAATTCAAGGGGTGGGCATGTATGAGTGTAAGGGCTACATCCATTACTTCATTACCCAATCCTATTGAACCATCTTTTGTCAATATTTCATTTAGAAATAAATGTTTTTAACTTCCTTTAAGAAATAAATAAAGAATTTGTCTGGCTTCTTCTTCTTCTTTTCTCTCACTAGTTACCATCATGAAATGAATCACACACACAAAAAAGGAAAATCTATGGAAATCTATTATCTAATCATAAGGGTGTATGTTTATGATCAATATAATCCCCAAAAGATATTGCAGAACTGGGAAATATATAAATAAGATATTATATAGAAGAATATTAGTAGTGAAAAGAAAATGAATAATATTAGTACAGTATGTTAATAATTATATTAGTACATTATAATATACAATGACCAAAACTACCAATGATGTCAATTCAGTCTGATTGCCCTTCTACCATAGAAAAGAAAGGGTCAAAGGTCTATCCACCCATCCTCCAATTTATTGGAGAATATGGGGAATTCTAGGATCATACACAGGAAGAATTTGCAGAGCAGCTTTGGTTCCGAAAGATTTCCTGTAAGAGCCAGCAAGGTTTAAGTTGTGTGATCCAAGAATTCCAGTGCCTCTTTATATAGGCATGGAGATGTTGTAATGAAAAGAAACGTTAATTGTAAAAAAGCAGATTTAAATTAGACATCAAGAAAATGTCTTAAAGGTCGCATCACAATGCAATAGACTACCTGGCGTGGTAGTGTACATTGGAAGTCATGAAGATGTTGAATAGTACTGGGCAGTGTTCCCTCTAAATTTTTTTTGGGGTGGGCGGAAAAGTATAGTATCTGAGAGGCAGTCCCTTTGGGACTGGGCGGCACAAAAATAATAAACAAACAAACAAACAAACAAATAAAAACCCCACCCTGTTTTGCCTCAGAGAATTTCAAAATAAAATACTGTACTGTGTGTCTATAACAGTGAGCTCATAATAGGGGCAACTCTATCAATATCAAAATGCCACTTAAATAGTTGAGCTAGTTTCAAACTAGATTTTTATTTCCTTTCTCTCTTCCTTACTCCCATTCTTTTTCTTTCTCTTTTCCTTCCTCTCTTTTTTCTATCTGTTTCTCTCTCTTCCTCTCTTCCTCTCTCTCTCCTTCCCTCTCACTCTTTCCCTCTCGGCTTCTGGGCAGGTTTGGAAAACTCTGAGTTGATGATGATTTTTAAGTGAGCGATTGCTCACTGCTCAGCTTAGAGGGAACCATGGTACTGGGCCTAAAACAGAGCCTTGGGGTACTCCACTGCATACATCCCTCCATGTAGATGTAGCTCCATTGAGCACTACATGTTGAGTGCAGTTAGTTAGCCAATTTTGAATTCATCTGGTGATGTTGCTGTCCATCCCATATTTTTCTACTTTATGTAGTATTTATTTATTCATTCATTCATTCATTCATTCATTCATTTATTCTTTGCCCAATATACAATACATATGGAAGAGAATAGACATTAAGTAATATATATAACGATAGAAAGTAAAAAAGAAGAGAAGTAGATGGGAGGGAGAGAATATATTTGATATAAGAGATAAGGAGAGAATATATATGATATATATATATTATATATATATGGAGAGAATATATATGATATATGACATAAGGAAAGATAATTGGACAGGGGACAATAGGCACATCAGTGCACTTATATACGCCCCTTAGTAGTAGTAGGTTATGGTTTACTTTGTCAAAAGTCTTACTGAAGTCCAAGTAAATCACATCGACAGCATTCCCCTGGTCCACTAATTTTGTCACTTTGTCAAAGAATGCTAAAGGTGCTTTTTCAAAAGGCAACTGGACTTTGTTTCTTCTTTAAGACATTTTGCTTCTCAGACATTTTGCTTCTCTAGCTCTGACATAGGAAGCGTTATTGTACAGATGCACCCTGTTTGCCATAAATGTTTACTTTACCATTGAGTCATTCCTCAGAGTCCCACTTACCATCAGCTGGGCTGAGACCTCTAGCCGCTGAGATCATAGACAGAGTAGGGCTGCTGTGCATGGATCGGAAGTAATGCTCCACATGGGGGTTCATGTATGGATGAGGGTGGCTGAAAGGTGAGTCAACAGGTCCCGCAGGATGGGGTGACAGACGGATGAGGGAGATATCGGAGATAACAGGACTGCCACTTAGAGCGGAAGGTCTGTAAAAGAGGCAGAAAAAAACCCAACTTTTTATCAAGAACAGTCTCTTTAACTACTGAAATATGAATACACTACAAAACCAGAAGGTAAGGAAAACTACTGATAGTCCTTGTTTAGCGATTGGGACAGAAACTCCATTATTGTGTGCTGTAGTTGCTAATTGGAAAATCACACCGCTGAGACATCTTCCACTTCAGTCATTAAGCAACTAACCATGGGAATTAAGTGAAACAGCACATGACTGTAACATGCATTCTCCATTAACTCTGCTTGTCACAAGCCAATTGTGGAGCATGTATTGTGCATTGGTTATGCTGGCTAGCTAGCACAACTGGAAATCATGGTTTAGTAACATCTGCAGGGTCACAAATTGCCTAGCCTTCAACCAAGGACAATGGGGGGAAAAGAACCTGTAATTTAAAGATAAACGTTTAGGGATGCAAGTAAGCAAGTCAAAATAATTTCCAAGGTCATCTGAAGAACATTGTTATTAAAATTCCACTGGAAATATAGTACTCCAAATGCCAGTTTCATAGAAACTATTGGCAGAACAGCATTTTATTTGTGACATAATCCTACACCTTAATCCTCAGGAAAACATCATAAGAACATAAGAAGAGCCATGCTGAATCAGACCAAAGCCCATTGAGTCAAGCATTCTGTGTTACACAGTGGCCCACCAATTGTCCTTGGGGATCTTGAGCCGAAAGAAAAGGCAAGACCCTCCCTTTCCAGCTTCCTATTTCAGGAAAGGCTACAGCAGGGGTGCATTCTTTATGGTTCGGGACTGGTTCAACCGAACTAATAGAGATCTGCTGGTGGTGTCACAATGGTGTCACAAATCCGGTTCAGTCTGTGCCAGTCCGTGATTTGCCACCATATTTCTTTTTGGAATCTTTTCCCATTTTTTTTTACTGTTTGGAAGTTTTTTCCTCTGCTGTTGCTTGACAAATGGCCCTCCCCACCCACTCTCGAGTTTATACTTACCATTATTCCTTTGCCCTAAGCACAGTTGATCAGCTCCTCAGCTGTGTTTCAAGCTGGTTCTAGCTACTGAGCATGCGTAGAAGCAGAATTGCATGAGGGGCGTGCATGCGTGTGCATGAGTGTATCAAGCACATCTGTGCAAAACGCCATAATCTGAACTGGTGGAGAAGGTAAGTGGAACCCACCCTTGGACGTCAGGTAATAAAAGAACTGTGGCAAATCTAGTTGTTTAATTCACATTGGTATAAAAGAGCTAACAGAGAAAGAGAGAGAGAGCAAGGAACGAGAAAGCAAATAAAAAGGCTGCATTTCAGACTCAGCTAGAAATCATTACAAATAATTTTAGTCCCATCTGGAAAAAATGAAACGGGATTTTTAAAAAGTGATGTCATTAAGAAAACATCTGACAATTTAATGGTGATGAAGGCTAAATTGAAGTGTGTGACTTGCAGTGGGAAAATGAAGTGGGGGTAAACTCAAAGCAGCCCCAGACTTCCCCGAGCCATGAAACCTGCCTTAATACATCAGCCTTGAAATAAATTCTCTTACATACACAATGAATACTCTCTTTCATCAATACTCGGTTTTTCCCAACAGGGTTGTGAATGCCTTTGATGGCTGCTTGAAACTATGTATTATGTAGTTCATGAGCTTTTGAGTCAATTCAGATCAAACTAGGAGACCAACATCTAAAGTCCATTAACAAGAGCCAGGATTTGCATATCAATTTTGCTTATGGCTTATGGGGGGGGGGAGTGAATCTTTTCTGCCCCACAGAAAAGATAATGTCTGCATTGGTCAAAAATAAAGATAAAATGGATTAACATTCTCTACCAAGAAATGGTTTGAGACTACCACTGTTGTACTTCATAGCCATCAAAACAAAATGTAGAGCAATGCTAGAGAATATAAAATCATTTTTTTTAAAATTAGGGAAATTCATTACAAAAGGATATTATTATAAACAACTTCTTCTCAGAACAGACTATTCTATTTGATAATGAGCATTAAGTGAAACAGTCCCTAAAATGAACAATGTCCATGAATAATTGTGAGCTGTACCATGTAGTCTGCAGAGTTAATTTACTGATAATAAAGCTAGAGTGACTAAGTTGTAGAAGGAATGTTTTATAGTTATGTTATTCAACAAAATGCATGCATTTTTTCCCTAGCTATAACATTCAGTCTGCGTAAATCAACACTTCCAGTATCAAGATTATTTTGCCTTAGGAATTGTTTATATCCTAATTCTTTACAATCATTGTATTGCTAAACATTTGATTGTTATACAAATTTTACAAGACTACTTAATAAAAGATGGCAACATTTTTAAGTCCAAACTTTTTTATTATTAATCCCTTATTTTTTTCACCATCAGAGTTGAAGCCAGTGTCTTTCTACTAATTGGATGCATGTTTCAATACTTTCTCTTTCATCATTACAGAATATATTTCTCTATTATTAATTCTCTCTCACTGCCTGATACTCACATACAATTATGCTTTTCCTTGGATCATTTACTTACATCTCTTCTGGGTTTGGGGCTGCAACTTTAAAGTTATTTGTTGTCTGATCCCCCTCCAGCCATAAGTCATCCACCTAGACCTCCTGATGCTTCTTATAGAATGAAAACAGTAAAGAACAAACTATTTATTGACTAGAAAAATATATGAGCACCTATCTTTTGAATGTACAATAGCTAGATGTAGCTCTTAGCAAGTTCCTCTCAACCCCTGCCTTTTAACTGTCTCAGTCTAGAATTAGATTCAAAATGGATTTAAAGAACAGAGCTTCCATTAGGTAAATAATATGGGGTAAAACCATGTGATAAGCTGACTCCATGATACATGCCAGACTTTAAAAAAATCTTTTTAAAAAATTTAAATGTCTGGTCAGTTGTTACTAGTGAATCATAGGAATTTCATCAGGGACAGGATCTTTAATAGTTGGAAGAAATGGTTTTATTGACTACACTGAAAAAGTACCTGATTTTTTTTTACCATTCTTGCCATAGATTGTTTATATGAGAACTAAATCTAGATTAGTCAATTTGGTTTGAATTCTGAGAAGTGGCAGTGGATAAAATGTCATGAAAGAAGTACTACTTTGAGCTGGTAGCATCCTATCCACAAATAGTCTCCAATTCCTGGGAAAATTGGTGTGTATGTGTGTGTTGGGTGGTGCTAGTAGCTTTGGGATGGAGACAGTAGTGGGTTTTACTTACCTTTGCTACTGGTTGGGAACTGTGAACGCATTCATGGGGTACTTTGCCCATGTGCAGAACCTTCTGCGCATCACTGGTAGGTTGCTCTTGGTTCTAAGAACCAGTAGTGCTGGGAAGCTCTGTCCACCTAGCTAGGATGCTTCTGCACATGCACAGAAGCATCACACATGCACATTAGCACATGCACGAACTGGTAATAAGGGGTTTTAGATTGTCTGTGATGACTTCTGGGTGGGTGGAGCCTCTCACTGCTGCCACTACCAGTTTGCTCTAGTCTAGTGGATGGAGATTATTAGGGAATGAGGCTGCAAAGCTAACATCTTTTATCCCTTAGCCTTCTTTATTAAAGTCAGGCTGCAGTTTCTAAACATGCTTTGGGAAGAAAAGTACAGGAATCATTTGGGATAAACAAACTATAGTTCTGAACAGTTTATTTTGGCAAACTAGCAGAGGAAATAGAATTATCCTCCTTTCCACATTTCAGATTCAATGTTGTATCCTACAGGATGGCTTATTATTGACAATTTATAGTGCAGGGAATATAGATTAAAAAAGATAAGATATATACAAGGACATGTATTATTACTTTTTCTGTGTACACACTAAAAGTGAAATTCTGATGCCATCTCTCAAAAGAAAATTGTGTATGTGTGTATACATACCCATACAAAAATTAACAAAAAATGGTTAGTATCCTACAGTAATAGTGGTGCACCTGCTTTTGCAACGTGAAATACCCAATTTCTCTTTCCATTAATCCTAGTTCTTTATGCCATACCCCACAAGTTTCTAAAGAATCCCAACCTTTTAAAATAACTTCTGAAGATAGAGGAGGGCTACAATGAAGGTTCAGTGATAACCCTTGGACTCTGCTAATGCTAAACCACCACTGACTACAGTCGATTATTCATATTCTTTGTAGTGGATTGGATGTACTGTATAGTCAACCCTACTTGCAAAGGTAAACTAGACAATACAAAAAGGAATTAATGTGTTTATATTCCAATTTTATTTTGCGTAACTTAAGGCAGTACATATAATGTTCTTTTCTCTCCTCTTCTTCACAACAACTCTGTGAGGTTTGTAGGCTCAGAGAAAAAGACTACCCCTAAATCACCCAACTGCCTTCTTTCATAGTTGTTTTAGCCTGTCTGTGGAGCAGCTATGGAGTTTTTTTTAATTATTAGTTTTTGGATGAAGAGCCTGGGAACAAAAGAGAGGATGAGATCACAGGCTAAAGGATGCGTCTCACTTGGAGCCTAATTTGCAGCCATGAGAAGAAGGTCTCAGATTATTTCACCAGCTGTCAAAAGTCTTCCCTGCTGGTGCCATGTTCTCACCTACCTGTCAATGTTGAAAGCCACCCTGCTGAGTTGGGCCTAAAGTACATTCCTCCACAGGCACAGAAATGCTCAGCAGTTGGTGTGCAATGGGGTGCAGGAATAATGCACTGGCAGTAAGATATATTAGGAACTGACACCTGACACATATAATCAGTAGGAGATCAGGAATGTCATTTATTTCCAGAAGTACCATCAGCTCCCTATGTCTTTGAGGTCTAAGAAAAGCAGCATAATTTTCTTAACATCTGTGTTTCCTTTGATGCAGCAAAATGAAATTGAAGCAAACCTATGATGTTTTAGTCTATGCCACAGAACTGAAGTCTATCAGACAGGCAACACTAGCAGCCTCTTGGGAGGAGGAAGGGAAAAAAATGCAGCAGCAACTTCCGATCAGCAGAATATCTCCGGGACCATCTTCTGCCGCACGAATCCCAGCGACTGGTTAGGTCACACAGAGTTGGCCTTCTCCGGGTCCCGTCGACTAAACAATGTTGTTTGGCGGGACCCAGGGGAAGAGCCTTCTCTGTGGTGGCCCCCACCCTCTGGAACCAGGTCCCCCCAGATATCAGAGTTGCCCCCACCCTCCTTGCCTTTCGCAAGCTCCTTAAAACCCACCTCTGTCGTCAGGCATGGGGGAATTGAAAATTTTCCCCTTTCCCCTAGGCTTATAGAATTATTATAGTTATTACAAATCTAATAAATAAATAAATAAATAAATAAATAAATAAATAAATAAATAAATAAATAAATGGATGGATGGATGGATGGATGGATGAATAAATAAATAAATAAATAAAATCTCTCTTCCTGAAAGTCAAGATGGCTGGCAATCACTCCTTTACCTCAAGTCTATTACCATTTTATTGTCATTCTCTTGAAGCAGGTGTGAACCAAATTTGAGGGACCTTATTCATATGGTAAAAGGTTCCTGGAGAATAAACTGGATCTAATGCTCTTGACTATAGTCTACTACCAAACCAAAAACCTGGATATATTGTTATTTGTTGTTAAGTTGAGTTTCTGGTCAGTTGAGTATTGTGATTTGTATAGACCTGATTTGATTGCTTGTATCAGTGATGGCAAACCTATGGCATGGGTGCCACAGGTGGCAGGCAGAGCCACATCTGCGGGCATGTGAGCCGTTGCCCTAGCTCAGCTCCAACATGCATATGCGTGCTGGCCAGATGATTTTTGGCTCACACAGAGACTCTGGGAGAATATTTCCAGAGAGCCTCTGGGGGTGGATAGAGGAGGGCCTTTTTATCTTTCCCGGCTCCAGGGAAGCTTTTGGAGCCTGGGGAGGGTGAAACACGAGCCTACTGGGCCCACCAGAAGTTCGGAAAGAGGCCATTTCCAGCCTCCAGAAAGCCTCCAAGGGGTGGGAGATGCTGTTTTTGCCCTCCCCAGACATTGAATTATGGGTGTGGGCACTCATGCATACACGATAGCATGCTCACACACTCTTTTGGCACCCAAGGAAAAAAAGGTTCACCATCACTGGCTTATACTTTACTTCTAAAATCTTTCAGTTGAGCTACATTATTTCAGCATGCATTTCTTTTAGCAACAGGAAGCAACAATCACTGAATCATTTGACTGAGAATGGGAAATGGAAGGGAAGGTAGATAGGTAGGTAGGAAGGAAAGAAGGAAGGAAGAAAGAAAGGAAAGAAGGAAGGAAGGAAGGAAAAAAGGAATGAAGGAAGGGAGGGAGGGAGGAAGGAAAGAAAGAAGGAAGAAAGAAAGAAAGAAAGGAAGGAAGGAAACTTCAAAGACAAGAATTGGAACAGAAATATATGAAATCAAATTAAATTAATGTGGTAACGATAGAACTTTGATTCAAATTTAATAATGGTGATTTTTGTTGTTGTTTAACATGCCTCACAGCCCACTTTACAAGCACATGTTTCTATGCTACATCAAAGGAAATAAACAATCTGCTTCAGCCTAATATCCTTTTTTATTTAATTATCTATGATCTTTGTATTTGAAATTCTACAAGCTCTACCTTTTTGCACAAACCTTCAGCAATGGGGCCAGAACCTGACTATTTAAATGTTTTTGTTAGCGATTTTTAGTTTAAAAGAAAAAGCATGAAAGATATCTGTACTGTATAAATGTTAGTTCATCGTATTGCTGAGATAGACAACTTTAAGAACTAAGAGAAAGAAGATCTGATGTGTCCAGACAAACAAAATCCCTCAGACAGAAAACATACAGTCCTCAGACAGGACTTCCCAAACAACCTTCTCAAACATCTGGGGGAACAGTTATATTTTTAAAGACTTTTGGAATCCCCTCAGGTTGGGAGCCACATGGATCTTGGGGGTAGTCTTAGTCAGAGGAGCAGATGTCTCAGTAGTGAAGGCTTACTTCCTGGACCCTGAAAGATGGCATTGTTTGATTGAAGAGGCCCAAGGTGCACCAAATTAGTACAGGTCATCTTTGACTTACAATAGTTCATTTAGTGACCATTCAAAGTTACAATGGCACTGAAAAAAGGGACTTATGATTTTTTATACTTATAATTGTCATAACATCCCCATGGTCCCATGATTTACATTCAGATGCTTGATCACTGACTCATTTATGACAGTTGCAATGTCCCAGAGTTATGTGACTTCCCTTTGAAATCTTCTGACAAACAAAGTTAATAGGGAAACCAGATTCACTCTTCTCCGGAGAGAGGCAGCATACAAATCCAACCAACCAACCAACCAACCAACCAACCAACCAACCAACCAACCAACCAACCAACCAACCAACCAACAAATAAATAAATTGTGTTTCTAATATAACAACTGCAGTGGTTCACTTAATGAATAGAATAGAATAGAACAGAATAGAATTCTTTATTGGCCAAGTTTGATTGGACACATAAGGAATTTGTCATTGGTTCATATGCTCTAAGTGTACATAAAAGAAAAGATATATTTGTCAAGAATCATGAGGTACAATACTTAATGATTGCCCTAGGGTAACAATAAGCAATCAGGAAACAATCAATATTAACATAAATTGTAAGGATACAAGCAACAAAGTTACAGTCATAAAGTCATAAGTGGGAAGAGATGGGTGATAGGAATGATGAGAAAATTAATAGTAACAGTAACGAGTGAATAGTTTGAATTAGTGACAGTGATTTAGTGAATAGTTTGACAGTGTTGAGGGGGTTGGGGAGAAAACTATTCTTGTATCTAGTTGTCTTGTGTGCATGCTCTATAGCAGGGGTCCCCAAACTAGGCAACTTTAAGACTTGTGGACTTCAACTCCCAGAATACTCCAGCCAGCTATGCTGGCTGGAGAATTCTGGGAGTTGAAGTCCATAAGTCTTAAAGTTGTCAAGTTTGGAGACCTCTGCTCTATAGCATCATTTTATGGGTAGGTGCTGAAACAATTTATGTCCAGGATGGGAGGGGTCAGTAAATATTTTCACTGCCCTCTTTTTTGACTTGTGCAGTATACAGGTCCTCAATGGAAGGCAGCTTGGCAGTAATTGTTTTTTCTGCAGTTCTGATTATTCTCTGAAGTGGCAAGAACATGTGGCAAGAAAAGTCATAAAATGAGGGCAAAACTCACTTAACAAATTTCTCATTTAACAACATAAATGTTGGACTCTACTGTGGCCGTATGTTGAGAACTATCTGTAGTGACAAGATCTCTTAAAGGCAAAGAATGGGCTATAGTGGCTAGGCTCTTCAATCATATCCCTCTCTAAGCAATTGCAATTCTTCGGTAAATGCCAAGTAAATTTAAAACAGAAATATAGAAATAAATAGCAGACATGAAGCACTAGCACTTAAATTGTCCACTGACCTCAGAAAGAAACTACCCATTGAAAGAATAATTTAACATGATCATTGAAATCAATGTATTTAATGCTGGTTACAGTTAATACCTACAATACTTACTGTATAGGTGGTCCTCAACTTCCAACAGTTCATTTAGTGACCGTTCAAAATTACAACAGCACTGAAAAAAGTGACATGGCTATTTTTTCATACTTATGGCTATACCCTCATGGTCAGTTGATCAAACTCAGTTGATCAAACTTGACAAGTGGTTCATAGATATGACGGTTGTTCTGTCCTGGGGGGTCATGTGATAATCTTTTGCAGCCTTCTGACAAGCAAAGGCAATGGGGAATCCAGACTCACTTAAAAACCATATAATTTACTTGGAGTTCAGTAAAGCATTTGATAAAGTAGACCACAATCTACTACTAGGCAAAATAGAAAAATATGGGTTAGACAGATGGATTCGTAACTGGCTGACCAACCACACTCAACATTTAGTACTCAATGGAACTGCATCAACATAGAGGGAAGTATGCAGTGGAGTTCCCCAAGGCTCTGCTTTAGGCCCAGTATTCTCAATATCTTCATCAATGATTTGGGTTAAGGGATGGATGGGAAATTCATCAAAGTTGCAGACAACACCAAGCTAGCAGGAATAGCCAACACTCCAGAAGATAGGCTTAAGATACAGAAGGATCTTGACAGACTTGAACATTGGGTCCTATTTAACAAAATGAAATTCAATGGTGAAAAAAGTAAAGTTCTACATTTAGGCAAGAAAAACAAAATGAACAGATACAGTATATGTGGTACCTTGCTCAATAGTAATAACTGTGAGTGGGATTTTGGAGTCCTAGTGGACAACCATTTAAATATGAACCAGCAGTGTGCAACGACTGCCAAAAAGCCAACACAGTTCTAAAAGAGGGATAGAATCAAGATCACGTGAACTTTATAATGCCTTAGTAAGGCCACACTTGGAATACTGCATCCAGTTTTGGTTGCCACAATGTAAAAAAGATGTGGACACTCTAGAAAGAGTGCAGAGAAGAGCAATAAAGATGATTAGGGAACTAGAGGTTAAAACATATGAAGAACGGCTGCAGGAACTGGATATGTCTAGTTTAATGAAAAGAAGGATTAGGGGTGACATGATAGCAGTGTTCCAATATCTCGCGGGCTGCCACAAAGAAGAGGGCACACCAAGACAGCTAGAAACAAGAACAGTTTTTTCCCGAATGCCATCACTCTACTAAACAAATAATTCCCCCAACACTGTCAAACTATTTACCAAGGCTGCACTAATATTACTATTAATCTTCTCATCGTTCCTATCACCAATCTCCTCTCACTTTTGACTGCATGGCTGGAACTTTGTTATTTGTATACTTACGATTTATATTGATATTGTTTCCTGATTGCTGATTTATACCCTATGATTATCATTGTGTTGTACCTTATGATTTCTGATAAATGTATCTTATCTTTTTATGTACACTTAGAGCCAAAGACATATTCCTTGTGTGTCCATTCACACTTGGCCAATAAAGAATTCTATTCTATTCTATTCTATTCTATTCTATTCTATTCTATGCCATTCTCCAAAGCCCTTGAGGGTAGGACAAGAAGCAATGGGTAGAAACTAATCAAGGAGAGAAGCATCCTAGAACTAAGGAGAAATTTCCTGACAGTTAGAACAATTAATCAGTGGAACAAGTTGCCTCTAGAGGTTATGAATGCTCTGGAAGTTTTTCAGAAGTTGTTGGATAATGATTTGTTTGAAGTCGTGTAGGGTTTCCTGCCTAAGCAGGTGGTTGGACTAGAAGACCTCCAAGGTCACTTCAAACTCCGTTATTCTGTTTTTTCTGTTTTCACAACCACACTAGTAATTTAACAAATGCAAATGATTCACTTAACAAGAAAAGTCATAAAACGGGGCAAACTCACTTAACAAATGTCTCACTTAGCAACTTAAATTTTGGGCTCAATTATGGTCGCAACCTGAGGACTACATGTAGTCAGTTTATCCACCCACCTACTGACAAGTAGCAATTTCGTCTTATAATGGAAACAGCCTCCTGTAGCCCAAGCAAAGGTCTCAGCAAGACCTCATCTCTCATTCTCTTGACGCATACCTTAGTTTTTTATGCAGACATATATCTGTATACAAATACCATTCTGCTTGACCCCAAGATCACCCTGTTTCCATTACAGCATTGTTGTAAGCTCAACCAGACTTGCTTCAGCGCCAGCCCCAAACCGTCATTCCTTTTGCAGAGTGGTAATAAAGAAATCACTGTTTGAAACTGACGAAAAGCAGATTTCTTAACTGAGTAAACCCCAGCCTTTTGGTAATGAAATTTAGTTATAAAATTATTTCTAGAAAGAGATACCAACTCATTCAGATGCACTTTGTGAAGTCGCTGCTGCAGTACAATATCACCTCAGGCAAATTCCAGTTGGATATTTGTTGGAGTTTAATTTTTTTTAAAAAAATTGTGTGTGTGTGTGTGTGTGTGTGTGTGTTAGCTGAAAAAGCAAGAGTGTTACTTGTATAAATTGGTTAATTATAGGAAGCAGAGGAGTAACAACATTTTTTACTATCTTGGATCAATTACTATCTAGAAAGACAGATACTATATATCAGTGATGGCAAACTCCCCCCCCCCCCCGTGCCAAAAGAGCGTGTGCATGCGCTATTGTGCATGCGCGAGTGCCCACAACCATAATTCAATGCCCGTGGAGGACAAAAACAGCCCTCCCCCCAGAAACCCTCTGGAGGTAGGAAAAGGCTTGTTTCCCAACTTCTGGTAGGCCCAGTATAGGGGTGGGTTACGAGTCGGAATGCTAAATTCCGCTCGTCGCCATGGCTTGTAAGTTCTTGTGGGACCAGCGCGATTTTGCTGCTGCACCTGTGAAGGTAGCAAAATCGCGCACGGAGCCGCAGGTAAAACCTCGCTGAAATATGGGCGCAATTTTGCTACCTCCACAGGTGCAGCAGCAAATCGTGCTTGTTCCGCAAGAACTTATGAGCCGTTGCGGCGACCACAATTTAGTGTTCCAGCTTGTAGCCCATTGCTGGCCCAGTAGGTTCATGTTTCGCCCTCCCCAGGCTCCAAAGGTTTCCCTGGAGCTGGGGGATGATATAAATTTATGTTTTAACGTATGGTTTATATGAGATGTATGATTGTTTTTATATTAAGGGTTTTAAATTATTTTAATCATTGGATTTGTAATGTTCTGTTGTTGTGAGCCACTCTGAGTCTTCAGAGAGGGGCGGCATACAAATCTAATACATAATAATAATAATAATAATAATAATAATAATAATAATAATATAAAATGCCCTCCCCATCTTCCTGAAGGCTCTCTGGAAGCCAAAAATGCCCTTCCAGAGTATTTGTGCGAGCCAAAAATCAGCTGGCCAGCACACACATGCATAGTGGAGCTGAACTAGGGCAACAGCTCACATGCCAGCAGATATAGCTCTGTGTGCCACTTGTGCCATGGGTTTGCCATCACTGCTATATATGCTTGGAAATAAATCCCCCTACTGTTTAGAAGAGCTCTTGGAATTTCATAGCTATCAGGAAGATAAGGCTGGCCTGAGGAATAATTGAGAGGGGACTGCTCTCATGGAGCCTTAGTCAGAAAATACAATTGACAACCTTCCTGACTATTGTAATATGGGAAGGACTCTATGACCATAATGTATGTTTCTTTAAACTGATGCCTTCTAGACTCACTTCCATCTGGAATTTCTAGTTGGCTATCAGAAATGCTGGCTTGGAATTTCGCTCATTGTAATCTCAATACATCTGAAGGGTGGCAAGCATTTCCATCTTTTCCCTGGACCTCTGAAGGTTCTCTGCTTACCAAAACATGTTTCTTCCTTATTATTCCTGATCTGAAAAAATCATATTCCAGAATGCTTCCATGATGCCAACAATTTTTTTTATTCATAGCCCTCCTCAAAATTCCCTTTTTCTTTCATTGTGCCTCGGATCAGTCCCAATAAAGCCAAGTGTCCTTTGAGTAAAACTGATCTCCTGACAACTTTGTAGATATGTCCATCTGGTTTTTGTGAATAACAGGGAATTGTTTTGCCACTGTGGTATTGTTTTTGTTTTACTTTCTGTTCTAGTGTACAACCTTGATATTCCCTGGAGTTTTCTCATCCAAATATTATCCAAGTCCTACCTTGTCATGTGCTACCATAAATTGAGATCATACTTAGTTTATTTACAATTATGTGTAACTAAAACTATACACTATGTTTTGTTTGTAAACCCAGCAATTGTACAAATACAGTATATGCCCAATCTTCATTTAGTTTATTTTCTATTTCCCCCCCATCTTTTGAGATATTATCTTTATGACTTGATTAAATTATTGGACTATAAACAAATAGCAGAAAATAATTCTCTTGGTGCTCTTTATTAGTTAAAGTACCAGTGTGTTTCTTTATGAAATCAATTTGCTGTAAGGGATATTCTACTCCTTTTGAATTTGAAGGGGAAAAAAATTAAAAATGGCCCTTATGTCTACAAGTAACAGTGAAAATGACTTATTCATCTCAACCTATGTGCTAGTAACCTTGATCTACATTTCTTTTGAGCACTGTGTATGAATGTTTATTTAATTATTATATATTAGTTAAAAGTATAATTATTAAGTCTTTATTCTTTGGGCCTTCAATTTGAAAAGAAAAGGAATGAAAGAATTCATAAATGAATTGGGTGAAGACGATAGTGGAGAGTAAGGAAACAAATCTGGCCCCTCCAAAGAAAATCATCCAAATGTAGTACACATGTGTATATTCCTGAACCCAGGCATTTAAGATTATTTCAACTTCTTTTTGAAACAGCTACAAACAAAACTCCAACTTTATGTTCTGAGATTTCTGCAGTGGATGGATATGAATTTTACCATTTAGCAGTGGACAGAGCGCTTATTTTTGCACACAATGTTTATGGTAGTTGTCAGCAAGTAGCATGATGTCAGCCACTATGTCAGCCAAATAGCTATTATAAGCTATATTCTTTACATAAAACATTCAGCAAGGTTTTTTTTAAAGCATGCTTAGTCTAGAGTAAAAACACACACACAAAAACCTCTTTAACTTATTTAAAGTGGAATATGACCTATTTTAAAAGTTTTAAAAGAATTGCATCATGAAAAGCTTGTAAACTTCACAAAACATAACAGCCAGGATGACTGATTAGCAGCCAGATCAGAAAGAAAGAAAGAAAGAAAGAAAGAAAGAAAGAAAGAAAGAAAGAAAGAAAGAAAAGGAGACAGAAAACTGAGCATTCCAGCCCAAATAACTTTTTGGCTAGTATATTTTGGAGTCTGGCTAAAAGATTTTCCCCGCACTTAGGTTTAGAATCTATAAATAAAGAAAATAAAAAAGTATTGCTCATCTTAATGATAATACAGCCACATAAATACTTCAAGAATTAATCAGTAGTGAAAATCCACCCATGTGGTCACTAAGACACCTACTTGATGGAACATGATTAAATAACCAGTATGCAAAAAGAGGGAAAAGGTGATCAGTGAAAAGTTATCACTATTTGAATAGAGTGATTCCAACTTGACTGAGAGTCTGTTCTCTGTAAATAAAACCCAGCTCAAATTTGGATCTGCTTAAACAGGAACATTATTTCCATTCTTCCTCTAATCAAAAATGATAACTTTATTCCAGAAAGTTCTACAGAAGGTAAAAGAGGATTAAAAAATGCAAGCCATTCTTCGTCTTGCAGAAAGATGGGAGGTTACAGAAAGGGGAGAGTTCCTCTTACCTTCCTACTGGTACGCTGCATGCCCTCACGCCCCTCGCTGCGTCCCCTTGCACGATTTTGCTTATGTGCATGCACAGAGGGATCATTTTCCTTCTGCACATGCTCAGAGAGGAAAAACGTGCTGAAAAATAGGGGGAAAAAGATGGCATCATGCACAGACAGGCAAAGAGCCATCGCACGCAAATTGTGGAAATGGCAGGCCACTACTAGAGCAGTGCCCCAGGGCACCCTGGTAGGAGCCCATCTCTGGTTACAGAGATGGGTAAAACACCTGGTCCAACTCCAATTATTGTAGCATTCTAGAGATTGCCATTCAACCTCTACTTAAATGTACATTTTACATTATATATTCAACCATTATTAAATTTATCTATTCCTGAAATTTGAAGTCAAAGGTTTGGGGCTTCAAATAAATTTGCCCCATCCTTTGAAGACAAAATTATTTCACTACTTCTTATTTGAAGATGACATCTGTAATATTATTCCAGTCAACGAAGCAGTGGAAGTGATGTGCCGGTGCCTGGAGGCTGTTGGGGACTGGATGGGTGTCAACAAACTCAGACTCAATCCAGGCAAGACGGAGTGGTTGTGGGTATTGCCTCCCAAGGACAATTCCATCTGTCTGTCCATAACCCTGGAGGGGGGAACTATTGACCACCTCAGAGAGGGTGCGCAACTTGGGCGTCCTCCTCGATCTACAGCTGACATTAGAACATCATCTTTCGGCTGTGGCAAGGAGGGCGTTTGCCCAGGTTCGCCTGGTGCACCAATTGCGGCCCTATTTGGACAGGGAGTCATTGCTCACAGTCACTCATGCCCTTATCACCTCGAGGTTCGATTACTGCAACACTCTCTACATGGGGCTACCTTTGAAAAGTGTTCGGAAACTCCAGATCATGCAGAATGCAGCCGCGAGAGCTATCGTGGGGCTTCCCAGATTCGCCCACGTATCTACAACACTATCTACAACACTCCGTGGCATGCATTGGCTGCCGATCAGTTTCTGGTCACAATTCAAAGTGTTGGTTATGACCTTTAAAGCCCTACATAGCATTGGACCAGAATACCTCCGGAACCGCCTGCTACCGCACGAATCCCAGCGGCCGATAAGGTCCCACAGAGTTCGCCTTCTCCGGGTCCCGTCGACTAAACAATGTCGTCCGGCAGGCCCCAGGGGAAGAGCCTTCTCTGTGGTTGCCCCGGCCCTCTGTAATCAACTCCCCCTGGAGATTAGAACTGCTCCCACCCTCCTTGTCTTCTGTAAACTACTTAAGACCCACCTATACTGCCAGGCATGGGGGATTTGAGACACCTTTCCCCCAGGCTTATTATAATTTATGTTTTGGTATGTATGTGCTGTCTGGTTTTAATTATGATAGGGTTTTTAGTTTTTTTAATATTAGATTTGTGCCTGTATAATACTGTTTTTATTGTTGTTGTGAGCCGCCCCAAGTCTTCGGAGAGGGGCGGCATACAAATCTAATAAATTATTATTATTTATTATTATTATTATTATTATTATTATTATTATTATTATTATTATTATTATGTTTATGCCCTGGCTACTGTAATTACTTTTAGTTTGTATGTCTTTTATTGTTTTTTATTTAAGATGCTTTTGTCTAATGTTGGATGTTACCAGGGATATTTTACCACTGAGAGTCTTTTGAATTGCAATAGGATAAAATGTTTACTAAATTATATAAATAAATATGTAAATAAATAAACAAACATTGATGCTTGCTTCAATGATGCAATATCTTGCTTGTTTATGTAGAGATGGAACATATTTATCAACAAACTACCTTTTGCCATAGATCCTAAATATTGTCTAGTGTTAAGGTTGGAGCCAAAAGAACACTCAGATTGTAAATGTATACCTTCCAATCTCACCCCCTATATTAGCAACAACTGTATCTAGAATTTACAGAACAGTTCAGCTGTGAACTTAAAGAACTAGTTCCAACCCAAATTTGATTATTCCCAGATCTATCTAGTACATTTGGTGCTTAAAGCTGCCACTGTCTCAAATCTGGGTTTGAAAGACTTTAAATCAGTGGTTTTCAACCTGGGGGTCGGGACCCCTTTGGGGTCGAACGACCATTTCACAGGGGTCGCCTAAGACCATGAGAAAAGAAAATTTCCCATGGTGTTAGGAACTAAAGCTTCTATTCTGGCGCCTTGGAACATATTTTTACAATCCGACCAATCAGGTGTTTACAATAGGGGTGTCCCTCTGACCTTCCTGCCAATCAGCTTAAAGCTCTGTTGGGAGAATTAGTGCTAGGTTTATGGTTGGGGGTCACTATAACATGAAGAACTGTATTAAGGGATCTGGCATTAGAAAGGTTGAGAACCACTGCTCTAAATGATATTTCCCCCTTTAATTCTTAGAACCAGAACACTCCTACCTTTCCCATCAGTCTGGCTACTGCCTCATTGCAGTTAAAATTGATCACATGGAAAAATACCTTCTTAAACCTTCTTAAAGGGTCTAATCATTTCTCCCTTTAAAGTGGTAGGCATTTATGATCTGAGTAATGATTAGAAGGACAGAGGCATTAGAGACCCTTATAAAACAAGTTAGGGAAAAAAATTAACATGCATGTTTTGGTGTAAATAGATCCAAGAAGCTTATCTGCTTCCTGGGAGATAAACAGTAAGGCTATCAAAAAAACGTTATTAGATAGTGTAACATTAGATTTAAGTATACTGAATCACATCCAATCTGGCATAAATCCAAGCAATTGAACTTATACAAACTTTTTCAGAGAATGCTAAGGGACTGGCTGGAGCCATGAATGTCATTTGTATGAGAGCTCCACTAACTATTTCTCCATAAGACATTATCTAATCACATTTTTGCTCCCTAAATATAAAAGCATATCTTTGTTATGACACCTACCATATTTTTGGAGTATAAGACGCACCTTAGTTTTTTGAGAGGAAAATAGGGAAAATAATCTGCTTACCAGGTATTCATCTGGCTGGCGTCCTTAGTCTGGTCACCTTCAGCATATTATTTTATCCTCTGGTTAAGGGCTTAAAAAACCTTTACTCTGAGAGAGTAACAATGAAAGAGCTTGCAAGTCAGTAAGAGTTGGGAACATCATTAGCACCTGGAAAGAAACAGTCGGAGCAAGTAGAGCAATGGAAATAACCCTGCAAAGACTTAGGGCTTGGAAAACATTCTTCTTTGCAGAGAGTTAACAATGAAAGAGCTTGCAAGCCAGTAAGAGCTGGGAACATCATTAGCACCTGGAAAGAAACAGTCGGAGCAAGTAGAGCAATGGAAATAACCCTGCAAAGACTTAGGGTTTGGAAAACATTCTTCTTTGCAGAGAGTTAACAATGAAAGAGCTTGCAAGCCAGTAAGAGCTGGGAACATCATTAGCACCTGGAAAGAAACAGTCGGAGCAAGTAGAGCAATGGAAATAACCCTGCAAAGACTTAGGGTTTGGAAAACATTCTTCTTTGCAGAGAGTTAACAATGAAAGAGCTTGCAAGCCGGTAAGAGCTGGGAATATTGTTAGCACCTGGCTAGGGCTGAGGGGGGGGGGAGCTACATTTAGAGTATAAGATGCACCCTAATTATCAGCCTCTTTTATGGAGGAAAAAGATGCGTCTTATACACTAAAAAATACGGTATAGAGTGTGCAGTTGGATTCATCTTGCATTACAATTGCTGATGTTCTTGGCTTTTCATCTTCTTTATTACCCTGTTATGGAAAATATTTTGCTTGCCTTGGGGGAATCTGGTATCTAGAATTATACATATTTCAGATGAAGGCTATTCAAAGTAGAGCAAAAGCTAAAGATTGCCTTGAAGTAAGCTTAGCTGCTGCTGACTTTATGAACATGCCCATGTACATTTTTCTTGGCAGCAGTGTTAGCTGGGTTGCCATGCCTTCCTTCAGGAATTTTTTTAAATATAAAATTTCTCAATCTAGCCTACAGCTTGGGATTTCCTGATGTACTCTCATCTGAATACTAACTGTTTTGAATATGCTTATTAGCTTGTGGGGTGTTAGACAAAGTCAATCAGCTGCTGCCACAGGCTGTAGACAAACAGCGTGCATCACTATTATTTCCTGTAATTTGAATCTTATAGTGTAATTTAGTGTAAGTGCAATTAGAACAGGATTAGCCTGATTAGTAATTATACTGCATTGCTGGCTGATATTTAGATGGCATGCATTCCTGCTGGGACCCAACTGATCCAATGTTGGCTGTATTGCAACATTGCTTTTAATTGTCTATTGGTGCTGTGAGGGAAGCTTTGTAGTCTACAATTCTAATTACATTAAAGATATGACTAGTTGCCCCATAATATGGGTCACCTGCATATGAATTTTTCCTTGAAAGCAATTCTTTCATATGGGAATACAAATACAGATCACATTGTACTGCAGCTAATCAATTGCAGATGATTAGCTTGAGGGTGAAGACTATTAGTCTAGGCCAGTGATGGCGAACCTATGGCAAGGGGGGCACAGGTGGCACGTGGAGCCATATCTGCTGGCAAACAAGCAGTTTATTTATTGTTTGTTTGTTTGTTAGAGTTGAAAGGGACCATGAAGGCCATCGAGTTCAACCCCCTGCCCAAGCAGGAACCCTATAATACACCAGTCAAGTGGCAGTTCAATCTTCTCTTAAAAATGTCCAGAGTGTTGGAGTTCACAACGTCCGCTGGTAGGTTGTTCCATTGGTTGATCGCTCTGACCGTCAGGAAGTTCCTCCTTATCTCCATGTTGAATCTCTCCTTGGTCAGCTTCCAGCCGTTGTTCCTTGTCTGGCCCTCTGGTGCCCTGAAGAATAAAGTGATTCCCTCCTCTCTGTGACATCCCCTCGTATACTTGTAGACTGCTATCATGTCCGCTCTGGCCCCCCTTTTCTCTAGGCTATCCATGCCCAGTTCCCTCAGTTGCCCTAGCTTAGCTCCAACGTCCATGTGAGTGCCACCCAGCTGATTTTTGGCTCACACAGACGTTTTGGAAAGTTGTTTCTGGCTTCCAGAGAGCCTTCGGAGGGATGGGGTGGGCGTTTTTACCCTCCCCAGGGAAGCCTTTGGAGCTTGGGGAGGGTGAAACATGAGCCTACTCAGCCCACCAGAAGTTTGGAAACAGGCCATTTCTGGCTTCCAGGAGGCCTTCAGAGGGCGGGGGAAGCTGTTTTCATTCTCACCAAGGATTGAATTATGGATTTGGGTACTCGTGCATGTGCAAAAGTCCATGTGCACGATCTTTTTGGACCCAAGGAAAAAAGGTTCACCATCACTGGCCTAGGAGATCTGGCAAGAAGGAATCTTGCTTTCTTCTCATCAGACCTTTCCCTGAGCCTTTTTTTAAATGATGGCTTTTATTCTGCCTTTACTGTTTTTCATAAATAACTCAAGGTGACAAACCCCCTACAACCACTACCCTGGTTGGGTTGGGTTGAGATTGTTGGGTTGGGTTGAGAGTGACTGACCCAAGGTTTGCATTTTGACATGAATGGATGTGAAGCACTGCAGTAGAGGGCAGCTCTTAGAAACATAGAAACATAGAAGATTGACGGCAGAAAAAGACCTCATGGTCCATCTAGTCTGCCCTTATACTATTTCCTGTATTTTATCTTACAATGGATATATGTTTATCCCAGGCATGTTTAAATTCAGTTAGTGTGGATTTACCAACCATGTCTGCTGGAAGTTTGTTCCAAGGGTCTACTACTCTTTTCAGTAAAATAATATTTTCTCACGTTGCTTTTAGGCTAAAAGCATTTGTGAAATAATCAGTGAAATCTAATAAAGTCAAGGAGGCCTTGATGAGTCTTTAAAAGATTACTTTTCAATGTAGTCTTGCTCTAATAATAAAGGACAATGAAAATTAGACAGAAGTCCAGAAAATTCATAGCAGAAAACACTTGGTATACATGCATGTAGATCTGTATTGAACTAGGAGGGCTTTGGTGAGTAAGAAAACCACATATTAGGAGAAATATAAATGATGAATATCAGGCTTTGCTTTGGGGAAGATGAAGCCAACCAAACTGAATGTTGTGGTGGATTAATTAACTTGTTTTCTTTTACTATACTGTATAGCAATTATCTGCAATCATCTTTTGATTAGTTCTAAAAAAATGCTGAACTTAATTTTTGCCTGTTTTGAAAGAAAACACGAAACCATTTAGTGTCAGCAGATAATCTGCAACCATGACTATTAAAATGTCTACAAAGTTCAGTATTTCAGATTTTCCAGTGAGATGTGAAAAAAAAAGTTCTAAGCATCCTTATAAAATAATCCAGACTATGAGATTATAATGAGGGTTTGAAGAATTGGAAAGAGTCATATACAGACAGTTTTCGAATTATAAAAGGAGTTTTTGCTCCTTCTATAATTATAAGAAAAACTAAAATTACCAAGGGAATGTATATTTTTTTCTAACATCTGGGGAAATCTCCCCTTCAATCATCATTTACACTGGGGTTGGTGATCCTGTGACCTTCCAAATATTTGTAACCCTCCAGATGTGACTGAACTACAAGTTCCAGCCAATACACTAATTGGAGTTGAAGCCTTGGAGGACCATATGTTCCTTACTAAATTAACCACCATTCATTTTGTCTAGATTTGGCCTAATGAATGAGTATAATAATAAAACTATCTTATAACCCGTCTCTTGAATGCCAAAATTGAATGAATTCAAAGGACAAGAAACATACAGAGTAACAGGTGAAAAACAAGACATAGGATTGGTTAGCCAAGACCCTTTCTCTTCCTTTAATGCTTCCCATTATTGGTGCATCTTGATGTGAGTGATTTAAGAAAGGTTTTAAACATTGGATGCTGAAGGAGGCAATATGTCCCAAAATACCTTGCCTACCAAAGAATGCCAGTATAAGAAATTAGTATTGTAGAACATCTGATACTCCAGTGAAGGCTCCAGCCAAGAATCTAATGTCACCAGCTCTCCTTTCTCCTTCACAATTTTTAATCCTCACTTGCTCTTGACATTTATTTTTTTTAATTTTTTAAATTTATTTTGTCTAAAACACAATGAAGGTTACAGAAGATATACTCGTTGTAAAATATAACAATGAAAGAATAGAAGAGAAGATATAGGAATAAAATATATCGATGAAAGAATAGAAGAAATGATATAGGAATAGAAGAAATGTCATATGAGATATATGAGATATATGAGAAAGATATATGAGATATAGGGCATACATATGAGCAAAGGCAAAAAAGTAAGGAAGAGTAGCAACTCTCATTTTTATCTTGCTTTTCTATCCCTGGGAGTGATATAGCTTGAGCATAAAGAGAAAAAGCAACAAGTGGGCCATGGGTCAGAAGGAAAAAAGTAGGCTGATCTAGGACACTATGAGCTTCTCAATGCTGCTGAGCAGAAAAGGGAAAAGCTATTGGAAATAAATGTTCCTTTCTACTCCATTTCTCATTACTTTTCATCTTCTGAGTTCCTACTCCTTGTTCATGAACATTTTTTACACAGCCTACCACATAGATAGAAGATAAATTGGCTGATGTTCCTAAATTTATACTGTATCTTTAGAAGTTTGAAATAAATAGCAGCAGGTAGATACTTAGAATTAACTTCTCATGGACTCTTCCTTAACCTGGGAATGAGCTGGAGGTACAATTCAGGGTCTTCCTGGTGTGAGTGAGTATATATTACCACAATCTCGTTTTCTCCATTCATTTCATTGCTACCTCCTCCTTTAAATGGGTAAGCAGTCAGATCCGTACCTAACTCCTTTCCATTTCTTTTATGACAGTGCTATTCATTGACCGTCATCTTTTATAGCAGTCTACAGATCTATTAAAGCTGTAATTCCCAGAACAACTCCAATATATCTGAAAAGAATAAGGCTGGAGATTGTTCCAATGATTTACCATTCTAGACAGAATACCTCCGGGACTGCCTGCTGCCGCACGAATCCCAGCGACTGATTAGGTCCCACAGAGTTGGCCTTCTGCGGGTCTCGTCGACAAAACAATGTCATCTGGTGGGACCCAGGGGAAGAGCCTTCTCTGTGGCGGTCCCAGCCCTCTGGAATCAACTCCCCCCGGAGATTAGGACTGCCCCCACCATCCTTGCCTTTTGTAAACTTTTGAATACCCATCTATGTCGCCAGGCATGGAAGAATTGATATATCCTTAGCTGTCTTGACTTTATGTATGGTGTGTTTGGGTTATATGATTGTTTTTTAATAAGGGTTTTTAGAACTGTTTTAATATTGGATTTGTACATGATGTTTTACTTGTGAGTCGTTCCAAGTCCTCAGAGAGGGGCGGCATACAAATCTAAATAATAATAATAATAATAATAATAATAATAATAATTATTATTATTATTATTTGTATGGGTCCATTTAGATTTGTATTATTATTATTATTATTATTATTATTATTATTATTATTATTATTATTATTATTAGTTGGTTTCCTCACAGGCATTTCATTATCCAAACTTGCTAACATCATTAGTGAATTGGATGATGTTACCTAGTTTGGGTAATGAAACAACCAAGCTCAGAAAGCACCAAGGACTCCTCATTTCGACCCTGAGTTACCAATATTCCTCCTGTATTGGCAAAGCTACAGGCAAAGAAACAACACCCCAAAATAAAGATTGGCTTGATAATGAGGTTCTTCTAAAGGAACAATGACCATTAAGCAGAAGGAGGTTTAAAAGGTTGGCCACAAAGTAAAAACAAAGTATAAAGCCGGTCTTTTTCATGTTATTTATGTATTAACCTCAGGTTTGCATCCTTTGCTTTAACAGCAATAATTGTGACCATGTGGTCACATTGTGGGATCTTATTAAAATTTTTTAGCCACTTCCTATTCCTCATCTGGCTCACACAGACGAGCAAAACTAAAGATTTTCCAAAAACCACGGTAAGGGAAGTTCTTTAAAACGACATAACCTGTGTTATAGCACCATACCGCAAGAAATAGACTACCGGTAAGAATCCAATCTTTTCCATGCTTACTCAAGAGATAAGCTCAGCTGATTTCAGTGAAAATTGTTACCAAGTATATATTGGGAATGCAGATTTAGTGTATCAGACACTGCTTTGTTCTTAATTCATTCCATTATTAACATTTAAAATAACAGCGTGGTGCAAAATTAGTGTCACATGGAAAATATAAGCATGCATCTTTGACTTAGCATCAAATTAAAGGTCTCCAGACATCCGTTCAAAAGAATTTTGAACAGCTAAAACACAATACAGATGTGAAGATTAGTCTGATCAGCACCCAAATCTTTCTCTTGATTTTTTCCCCCAAGAGCATATTTTGTTGAGTGAAATTCTGGCAAAGCATCCAGATTCAAACCTCTGCCAAATCAGGCTTGCTGTAACCACAGACCACTTGGGTGGTCTTACACTAGACTAAAGTGTGTACAGTCTTTCAAACCACATGGTCTAGCAATCTAATTGAGTTGACTCATCTCTTCCAATTTCAAGTTTTTCCATCATGAAGCCATAGAGAATCTTCTGGAGAAGATTATGTTCCTCAATGATTATACTCATAAGTGAATGGAATCAACAACAATAAAACAAATAGTGACGTTGCCATTTCTATTGGTTGTAAGTTCTCTAAAATGTTCCTAACAAGCTAATATTCCATTGTTATGGGCCAATGGATTACTTTTAGTGTCAAACAATATATTACAGACATGGTGGCACAGTGGTTAGAGTGCAGTACTGCGATCTGCATTTCGGCAGTTCAAATACCACCAGTTTAAGGTTGACTCAGCCTTCCATCCTTCTGAAGTCAGTAAAATGTGGACCCAGATTGTTGGGGGCAATATGCTGACATGGTAAACTGCTTAGAGAGGGAAGCAGTATACAAGTCTAAGTGTTTATTGCTATTGCTACTTTCAGAATACAGTGTCCCCTCGATTTTTGTGGGTTCGAACTTCGCGGAACGTCTATACCACGTTTTTTCAAAAATATTAATTAAAAAATAATTCGCGGTTTCCCCCCCTATACCATGGTTTTTCCCACCCAATGACGTCATATGTCTTTGTCAAACTTTCGTCTGCCTTTAAAAAACATTTTTTTAAAATAAACTTTAATAAATAAACATGGTGAGTAATAATCTAAAAGGTTGCTAAGGGAATGGGAAATTGTAATTTAGGGTTTTAAAGTGTTAAGGGAAGGCTTGGGATACTGTTCATAGCCAAAAATAGTGTATTTACTTCCGCATCCCTACTTCGTGGAAATTTGACTTTCGTGGACAGTCTCGGAATGCATCCCCCGTGAAAATTGAGGGAATACTGTACATCAAGGCTTTTAAAATAATTTCAACATGCTTCAGCAGGGTAAATTTGTGAATTTCAATTCAGTTTCAAATATTGTTCCATAGTAAGACACATTAAAAAAAATATGTGAAATTCACTATGAGTATAATTTTCATATAAGACAGTGACCTGTACCTGAAGATAGAAAACAGAGGCTATATTTTTGAATGCCATGTTTGAAGAAAATATTAGGGATCAACACTACACAATTTTGATAGGAGTTTGAACTGTCATCACACAAAGGAACATTTTTGACTTCAGGCTTTGGCTTCGAATTAGACACAGCTTTTTTAGAAAATGGGCCTTTTTGTTAGTTTTTTTGCATTATTATCATGAAAACCATTATAATCTGTCTACAGTGATCCCTCGATCATCGCGAGGGTTCCGTTCCAGGACCCCTCGCGATGATCGATTTTTCGCGAAGTAGCGGTGCGGAAGTAAAAACACCATCTGCGCATGCGCAGATGGTGTTTTTACTTCCACCGCCGCCCGTCCTTCGCCCGCCATTGCCAGCTCCGCTTCCCAGCTGAGAAGCGGAGGGGGGGGTGTCCCGAAGAGCGCGCGCGCTTGCGGACACCCTAGCTCCGCTTCTCAGCTGGGAAGCAGAGCTGGGGTATCCCGCGCTCGCGCGCGCCGTCCGCCATTGCCAGCTCCGCTTCCCAGCTGAGAAGCGGAGCAGCTGCTACGAGGGGCATTTCACCTTCCCTCCCAGGCAAAAAGATGCCGGCATTCTGGGATGATGGGGCCGGACTTCTCAGGCGGAAGGCGTGCCCCTCTCCCCGGCATCTTTTTGCCTGGGAGGGAAGGTGAAATGCCCCTCGTAGCAGCTGCTCCGCTTCTCAGCTGGGAAGCGGAGCTGGCAATGGCGGACGGCGCGCGCGAGCGCGGGGATACCCCAGCTCTGCTTCCCAGCTGAGAAGCGGAGCTAGGGTGTCCGCAAGCAGACGCAGAGATTTGCCTCCCACCCCTCGCCCGTGCCGCCGGCGCGTCATCTTCCCTCCCAGACAAAAAAGGCCGGCTTTCGGGGAGGAAGGGGCGTGCTCGGCTCTGCGTCTCCAGCCCGTTTCGGCCAAGCCTCCCTGGCCAAACAGCCAGGGAATCCGGGCCGGGCATGGCAGTGAGGGGCTGGAGATGCAGAGCCGAGCATGCCCCTTCCTCCCCGAAAGCTGGCCTTTTTGTCTGGGAGGGAAGATGACGCGCCGGCGGCACGGGCGAGGGGTGGGAGGCAAATCTCTGCGTCTCCAGCCGATGTTCCCTGCCATGCCCGGCTCGAATTCCCTGGCTGCTTGGCAGTGGAGGCTCGGGCAAAAGGGGCTGGAGACGCAGAGCCGAGCACGCCCCTTCCTCCCCGAAAGCTGGCCTTTTTGTCTGGGAGGGAAGATGACGCGCCGGCGGCACGGGCGAGGGGTGGGAGGCAAATCTCTGCGTCTCCAGCCGATGTTCCCTGCCACGCCCGGCTCGAATTCCCTGGCTGCTTGGCAGTGGAGGCTCGGGCAAAAGGGGCTGGAGACGCAGAGCCGAGCACGCCCCTTCCTCCCCGAAAGCTGGCCTTTTTGTCTGGGAGGGAAGATGACGCGCCGGCGGCACGGGCGAGGGGTGGGAGGCAAATCTCTGCGTCTCCAGCCGATGTTCCCTGCCACGCCCGGCTCGAATTCCCTGGCTGCTTGGCAGTGGAGGCTCGGGCAAAAGGGGCTGGAGACGCAGAGATTTGCCTCCCACCCCTCGCCCGTGCTGCCGGCGCGTCATCTTCCCTCCCAGACAAAAAGGCCAGCTTTCGGGGAGGAAGGGGCGTGCTCGGCTCCAGCCCCTCACCGCCACGCCCGGCCCGGCCAAACAGCCAGGGAGGCTTGGCCGAAAGGGGCTGGAGACGCAGAGCCGAGCACGCCCCTTCCTCCCCGAAAGCTGGCCTTTTTGTCTGGGAGGGAAGATGACGCGCCGGCGGCACGGGCGAGGGGTGGGAGGCAAATCTCTGCGTCTCCAGCCGATGTTCCCTGCCACGCCCGGCTCGAATTCCCTGGCTGCTTGGCAGTGGAGGCTCGGGCAAAAGGGGCTGGAGACGCAGAGATTTGCCTCCCACCCCTCGCCCGTGCCGCCGGCGCGTCATCTTCCCTCCCAGACAAAAAGGCCAGCTTTCGGGGAGGAAGGGGCGTGCTCGGCTCTGCGTCTCCAGCCCCTTTTGCCCGAGCCTCCACTGCCAAGCAGCTAGGGAATTCGAGCCGGGCGTGGCGGCGGCGGCGGCGGCGCTGCTACTCCAGTCACCCAGTCCTCTCCTGCCTCCCGCACCAATGTTCCCCGCTGCGTCAGTCGCTGCCAGCCCCGAGGGACATTTCACGAGGGGCATTTCACCTTCCCTCCAAGGAAAAAACATGCCGGGGAGAGGGGCACGCCTTCCGCCTGGGAAGTCCGGCCCCATCATCCCAGAATGCCGGCACCTTTTTGCCTTAGAGGGAAAGTGAAACGCCACTCGTAGCAGCTGCTACGAGGGGCATTTCACCTTCCCTCTCAGGCAAAAAGTTGCCGGCATTCTGGGATGATGGGGCCGGATCTTTTTGCCTTGGAGGGAAGGTGAAACGCCCCTCGTAGCAGCTGCTATGAGGGGCGTTTCACCTTCCCTCTCAGGCAAAAAGTTGCCGGGGAGAGGGGCACGCCTTCCGCCTGGGAAGTCCAGCCCCATCATCCCAGAATGCCGGAATCTTTTTGCCTTGGAGGGAAAGTGAAACGCCACTCGTAGCAGCTGCTACGAGGGGCGTTTCACCTTCCCTCTCAGGCAAAAAGTTGCCGGCATTCTGGGATGATGGGGCCGGATCTTTTTGCCTTGGAGGGAAGGTGAAACGCCCCTCGTAGCAGCTGCTATGAGGGGCGTTTCACCTTCCCTCTCAGGCAAAAAGTTGCCGGGGAGAGGGGCACGCCTTCCGCCTGGGAAGTCCAGCCCCATCATCCCAGAATGCCGGCACCTTTTTGCCTTAGAGGGAAAGTGAAACGCCACTCGTAGCAGCTGCTACGAGGGGCATTTCACCTTCCCTCTCAGGCAAAAAGTTGCCGGCATTCTGGGATGATGGGGCCGGATCTTTTTGCCTTGGAGGGAAGGTGAAACGCCCCTCGTAGCAGCTGCTATGAGGGGCGTTTCACCTTCCCTCTCAGGCAAAAAGTTGCCGGGGAGAGGGGCACGCCTTCCGCCTGGGAAGTCCAGCCCCATCATCCCAGAATGCCGGAATCTTTTTGCCTTGGAGGGAAAGTGAAACGCCACTCGTAGCAGCTGCTACGAGGGGCGTTTCACCTTCCCTCTCAGGCAAAAAGTTGCCGGCATTCTGGGATGATGGGGCCGGATCTTTTTGCCTTGGAGGGAAGGTGAAACGCCCCTCGTAGCAGCTGCTATGAGGGGCGTTTCACCTTCCCTCTCAGGCAAAAAGTTGCCGGGGAGAGGGGCACGCCTTCCGCCTGGGAAGTCCAGCCCCATCATCCCAGAATGCCGGAATCTTTTTGCCTTGGAGGGAAGGTGAAACGCCCCTCGTAGCAGCTGCTATGAGGGGCGTTTCACCTTCCCTCTCAGGCAAAAAGTTGCCGGGGAGAGGGGCACGCCTTCCGCCTGGGAAGTCCAGCCCCATCATCCCAGAATGCCGGAATCTTTTTGCCTTGGAGGGAAAGTGAAACGCCACTCGTAGCAGCTGCTACGAGGGGCGTTTCACCTTCCCTCTCAGGCAAAAAGTTGCCGGCATTCTGGGATGATGGGGCCGGATCTTTTTGCCTTGGAGGGAAGGTGAAACGCCCCTCGTAGCAGCTGCTATGAGGGGCGTTTCACCTTCCCTCTCAGGCAAAAAGTTGCCGGGGAGAGGGGCACGCCTTCCGCCTGGGAAGTCCAGCCCCATCATCCCAGAATGCCGGCACCTTTTTGCCTTAGAGGGAAAGTGAAACGCCACTCGTAGCAGCTGCTACGAGGGGCATTTCACCTTCCCTCTCAGGCAAAAAGTTGCCGGCATTCTGGGATGATGGGGCCGGATCTTTTTGCCTTGGAGGGAAGGTGAAACGCCCCTCGTAGCAGCTGCTATGAGGGGCGTTTCACCTTCCCTCTCAGGCAAAAAGTTGCCGGGGAGAGGGGCACGCCTTCCGCCTGGGAAGTCCAGCCCCATCATCCCAGAATGCCGGCACCTTTTTGCCTTAGAGGGAAAGTGAAACGCCACTCGTAGCAGCTGCTACGAGGGGCATTTCACCTTCCCTCTCAGGCAAAAAGTTGCCGGCATTCTGGGATGATGGGGCCGGATCTTTTTGCCTTGGAGGGAAGGTGAAACGCCCCTCGTAGCAGCTGCTACGAGGGGCGTTTCACCTTCCCTCTCAGGCAAAAAGTTGCCGGCATTCTGGGATGATGAGGCCGGATCTTTTTGCCTTGGAGGGAAGGTGAAACGCCCCTCGTAGCAGCTGCTATGAGGGGCGTTTCACCTTCCCTCTCAGGCAAAAAGTTGCCGGGGAGAGGGGCACGCCTTCCGCCTGGGAAGTCCAGCCCCATCATCCCAGAATGCCGGAATCTTTTTGCCTTGGAGGGAAAGTGAAACGCCACTCGTAGCAGCTGCTACGAGGGGCGTTTCACCTTCCCTCTCAGGCAAAAAGTTGCCGGCATTCTGGGATGATGGGGCCGGATCTTTTTGCCTTGGAGGGAAAGTGAAACGCCCGTATCCAGCAGAAGCGGCGGGATTCAAAGTGCTGCGGTGGGGGGTGTCCCGACAGCGGCGGGTGAACGGGGCGAGCGAACGAGGCGGGGGAACGAGGCGGGGGAACGAGGCGAGCGAACGAGGCGGGGGAACGGGGCGAGCGAACGGGGCGAGCGAACGAGGCGGGGGAACGAGGCGAGCGAACGAGGCGGGGGAACGGGGTGAGCAAACGGGGCAAGCGAACGAGGCGGGGGAACGAGGCGGGGGAACGAGGCGAGCGAACGAGGCGGGGGAACGAGGTGGGTGAACGGGGCGGGCGAACGTGGCGGGTGAACGAGGCGGGGGAACGGGGTGAGCAAACGGGGCAAGCGAACGAGGCGGGGGAACGAGGCGGGGGAACGAGGCGAGCGAACGAGGCGGGGGAACGAGGTGGGTGAACGGGGCGGGCGAACGAGGCGGGGGAACGAGGCGGGGGAACGAGGGGAGCGGCGGGCGAACGAGGGGAGCGGCGGGCGTACGAGGCGAGCGGCGGGCGAACGAGGCGAGCGGCGGGCGAACGGGGCAAGCGGCAAACGGCGGGCGGGCATCAGCGGGATCCGAGGCGGCGGGGAAGACCCAGGGAAGGTTCCTTCAGCCGCCTAGCAGCTGATCTGCTCGGCAGCGCAGCACCAGCGAGGAGCCGAAGATCTTCGGCTCCTCGCTGCTGCTGCGCTGCCGAGCAGACCAGCTGCTAGGCGGCCACTCGAGAGCAAGAGGGGGAGAGAAAGAGAGAGAAGGAAAGAGAGATGAGAGAGGGAGGAAGAGAGTGTGAGAGAGGAAGAAGCAACATAGAGAAAGAGAGAGAGAAAGAAAGATGAGAAAGGAAGGGAGTGACCTCATCGGGTGGGAAAAATCGCGATATAGCGTTCGCGAAGATCGAGATGGTCACAATTGCTGAAAAATCGCGATATAGCGTTTCGCGAAGATCGAGATCGCGAAACTCGAGGGATCACTGTACTTCCTTTGAATACCGTTCCAATCCATATCAGAAGATCTATAGCTATTCGTGGGTAGAGCTAAAATTCAAAGAATGATGTGTACAAACATCCCAGTATTTAATGAGTTATTGACTTTCAACACATACGTACAAAAAACTCTCAATGCTTAGTCTTTTCAGTGTTAGAGATGAGTCTTGAAGGAACTCCAGAAGAACCATCAATCAAAGGAAACTGAAGATTAAAACAATCCTATAGAAGAATGAGTAACAATGTACAATGCTGAGATACTGCTGTGAAATTAAACTGTTTTATGAGCTTCCTTCTATAAAAAGTGACTTTAAAAGCAAAAGGTGATCCCCCTTATTTATTTATTTATTTTGTTTGTTTATTTGTTATATTTATATGTTTTTAACCTCTACTTAGACATAAGAAATGGCAATCATTTTCTTTCCTTCCTTAAACTTGGGAAACTTGAATGCAAAATATTTAAAGAAAACATAAGACCACCAAGCTATGTGATATTTTGTTTTGAATTTGTTATATCAAGGGGTCCATTAATTTAGCCCAAACTTTGGGAAATCATTACTCTAGAAAATATTCACTAGCAAAAGTCTAATTTTAGTGTATTTTAGCTCCTATAAGAGTTTATTTTGAGTAAAAGTAACAATTCTATTTCTCTCCCCAAGATCTGAAAGCATGATCTTACCCAGGGGTTCTCAAACTTGGCAACTTTAAGACTTGTGGACTTCAACTCAGAATTCTCCAGACAGCTATTCTGGCTGAAGAATTCTGGGAGTTGAAGTCCACAAGCCTTAAAATTGCCAAGTTTAAAGACTTCTGATATTCTTACCCTTCCAGTGACCATATTAAGACATTGCTGTACTCCCACAGTTATTAGTGAGTGAAAGTAATTAAAACAAAGTTGAGACTGCCAGAATTTCCTCACTAGAATAGCTAATAGGCAAGGTAGCTGCAGAGTTCTGGTATTGTCTTAGGACTTAGAAAACAGGGGTGGGTTCCGCTTTTTGTTGCGTGTGCTTTGCACATGCACAATGCTAAAATAAAGCTTCTGTGCATACAAGCAAGTGAAAAACAAGATGATGGTGACCAGGGTGCCGCTGAAAGAACCAGCTCGGGAACATGGCCAGGCTGCTATTACTGCTGGTTCTGAGAACCAGTCCCTATTTTTACTACTGGTTCTATAGAACCAGTCTGAACAAGCAGGAACCCACTTCTGGTAGAAAACTAGGTTGGGGAAGTCTAATAATACAGTGTCCAATTAGAACTACAATATACAAACACTAGGAAATGCTAGCATAACCACCTATTTGTAGACATGATAGAACACATATTGGGATGATATAAATTTCCCAGAACAGGCAGGATATAATGCAGAAATCGATTAAGTAATGCCTATTTAGAAACTTAGTGTACAATTTTCCAGTGCTATAATTTAAAAAAAAAAACCATGTTAACATACAGGAAGAGATAATGCAAAATTACAATATTCTTATTGTGACAACATATTTTTAACTGGATAAGAGTAATGCAAGAGTTTAATCTTGCTGATAAAAACAATACAAACTATTCTGAAGAAACACCAGGAAGATCTGTCTCTAAAGAGGGCTGTTTCTTAACACTGATTTTATTTTATTTTTTTTATTTTATTTTTTAAAAAGTTATAATACAAAACACCAAAAATATTTTAAAAGGCAAACAAAGAAAAAAACACAAACTAAACATGCCATTAAAAATGCATTAAAAATTAACACATATTCCAGTTGAATACTGATTAATATATTACAATATTAGTTTCCCATCCTTTTCAAAATACACCTCCCCCAATTTTAAACTACTAATTCTATTTGCAAATTATTAATCTAATTTGCAAATTTGTATATAACCCAAATTATATACAAATGACAAAATTGTTAACAAGAAGAGTCCTTCAGGAGTGGGTAGCATACAGTTTTAAACAAACAAACAAACAATACTGGTAATAAAAAAGTCAAGATTAAAATGTCAAAACCCTTCGTTATAATCAATTCACAGAAAATTTACCATGGCTTCTTAACCATCCCAAATCACCCCAAGAATTAACTCTGATCCATCCTGGATCAAATTTCCATGTTTGTTTCCTAATAGCATCTCTTAAATATAGTATTGTAAATCCAATCTCCAAAGCTAGTCTATCTTCCCAAAAGGCTTATGAAGATATTTTCTGGATATTTGGATGCAAACATTTTTAAAAAAGATTTGAGAAAAATAAGCTCCAAACCTTTTAGAAATTGTTAAAATATAAAATCCATGTAGTGAATATCCAATAAAAATCTAAATCAAGTAAAATCACTTTCACTATCCAGAAAGATGTGTGATTTTCCATATGGAAAAGCAGAACTTAATAAAAACAGCCAAGTAAATCAAAGGGGAAAAGTAAAAAGAATAGATAAAATCTAGCAGGGAGTTGAAATAAAGCAGCATTCAACCAGCTAGTTAATTTTTAAAGAGAAAAAATAAAGCAAAACAAAAACTTCAAAAAGTGAAGTTAAAACTCAGGCTAGCTTACAAGAATAGTCTGCTGAGAGGAAAAGGTGGATAAAAGATTAGTGATTTTCTTGTTGCTCTCAATATTCAAGAGTTCCCATTCTGTGCAGGTCCACAGCCATCCGAATATTGTCTTGGGTCATTCCTAAGTGCTCCTGTTGAAATCCAGGAAGGAACACTGCCAGAGAACCAATTTTGGCAGCAAGATCAGCAGATTGTCAGCAGGAGAGAGAATTCTTCCTACTGGGCAGCAGCCATCTTGGGGAGATTCCCTGATTTTATTTTTGTTGATCAAATCATCAACCAGGTAGCCTAACAGATATCCAATGTGAATGTCTTATTAGCCATATATAACTGATTGATGACTGTTGTGAGCTGCCCCATACAAAAGCTGCTGCACCATACAAATCTAATACATTATTATTATTATTGTTGTTGTTGTTGTTGTTGTTGTTGTTGTTATTATTATTATTATTATTATTATTATTATTATTATTTATCTGGACAGATTCTAGCATTTCCCCAACAATTCTGGAAGCCAGCTGAAAGTAGAATCTGTCCAGATATTCACACTATACAGAAGATGTGTATTTTGAACTGACAAGATAAAGAAAATGTTTATAGGTATAGGTCACTCACATGAGAACAAAAATAACCTCTGAAGCAGTTATCATTGCTCTATTAATGATTCAGTTGTGTTAACTGTTGTTGCATTCCTGTGCATATGTTCTCAGAAGCCAGGACTACCGTAGCATTTCTTCCTTATTATATCCTTTCCTAATGCTGTATGGAATTTCCCGAATCTTTCAGTCAGCAACACTTAAAACTTTCTTTGGCCATCCCAAACTAGAAATTATGACAGTCGTCATTTAATAAATCTACAGAGCAGTGGCGGGTTCGACTTACCTTTCCTACCAGTTCACATCGTGTTGGAAGAACATCACATCATACAAATTACCCTCTGCATATGTGCAAAAGCCTCTGTGCATGTGCAGAGGGTTCTTTGCAAGCCGCTTTCAAGGAGCGGTGACCGAAAAACCAGTTTGGGAGCATGGCTGGCCAGCCATCGCTGCCGGTTCGGTGAGCGGGAGCAAATTTCCACCACTGGTACAGGAAAACTGGTTTGAACTGGCAGCAACCCATCACGGCTAAGGAGGGAAAAGCTGTCCAATTAAATATGCTAAAATTTCATCTCCTTTCTGACCAAACATTAATGTGCTATTTGGGACAATAAATATCGGCATATGAGGACTAGAACAGGCCATATATGAACTTAACACATATTGTGATTGCCAAAGCTTATACAGAATGGGCCAACCACTTTTCTATTATTTTCAAGCAGCCAAAAGTTACTCGTAGTTGTGGTCTATCACTAAGCAGTAGGTTCTGCTGTTGAACAATCCCTAATGTTTGAATGGAGATGATTACTAATATTAACTACTAGCAGATTAAAATCCGCAGAGACACCTTTACTTTATCTTACAGAAACTGGGACAGGGAATTATAGAATCCAGTCCTTAATCTACTTGTAGATTAATATAATATTCCCCAGCGCTCTTGAGGCAGAGAACTGGTGTTAGAAGCTCTGTTTAATTCAACGATTTTCTCACTCCTTTTGCCTGAATTATGAAGATTATAGCATCTAACCGGTATAAGAGGCAGGAGAGAGAGAGAGGTCCCTAGAATATACATTAGAAAACTTCCCTTCTGCAACTTCTCTGTCAAAAGCAAAATGACATGGGTTTCAGTCTGTTTTCTTTTCTTTGTTAAGTCGTTCTGATTTTGGGGGGGTTTCTTCTTCTTTGGCTTGACAGAGGAAGGGGAAAAAAACACTGGTAACACTTGAGGATCTTTTCCTGTATTAAGGACTTCACCAGCCATGTAGCCCTGCAGCTTTATAGTGCTGTCTGAATAACAACTACAGTGCTGAAATTGCATCCTAAAACGTGCCAGGACATCAACCTAAAAACAATACTACCTTTCTTCTTACATTTCATGGTGTCTGACAACTTTCAACCACAGGAAAGCAGCTGCTTTGAAGAATCATTTGCTAAGTCAAAATCTAGCAGAGAGCTTATAATGCATTAGCCTTTGGGCTCTTTCTTTTTCTTTTGGTCCAAGAAAGCTGAATTAGAGTTTTTGTCAAAATCTTTTGTGTCTGCATAGGCAGGAATAGGTGGCTGAAGGAAAGAAGCGCATATGACTAGGGAAGTTTAAATCAGGGAGAGGGGCGGCATACAAATCTAATAAATATTATTATTATTATTATTATTATTATTATTATTATTATTATTATTATTATTTATTGGATTTATATGCTGCCCCTCTCCGCAAACTCGGGGCGGCTAATAATAATAATAATAATAATAACAACAACAACAACAACAACAACATAGCACTGATTAAAACAAACTTCATAAACTTAGAAACTATTATTGGCATTTGATTGGGTTAAATTCTATAGTAGTTCCTTAAAAAAAAAGAATCTGATCTCATTGATTCCAGGCTGCAGGATTAAAGAAGAAATATTTCAAAACATTTGGATAAAAATTTCATTTTTAGCTACTGCTTTTTTCCTATGATGTCCTCTACACATGTACAAATTAAACAATAAGTTCACCTTCAAGGCTCCCTACATATAAAATGACTGTGGCCAGCTTACTGTTAAAGATAAGACAATGGGTATCAAAGAAAAGGAATATAATTAAAGCAAATTCCTCTTTGGGGATCACATGATAATCCAGGGTGGGAGGAGGGGATATGTATGCTTGGAGGACTTTGAATTTGCATAACCTTCACCAAGCCCCTTTTCTTCCTGATTCTGCGTCTTATTTACTGTAAATGAGGTGGGTTCCCTAAACATGCTAATAGTTGTTGTTGTTTTGGCCACATAAGCATCGGCACTTTGAAAATGAATCTGTAATATTTTCTTTCAGTGTTTGTGTGTGTTTGTGAGCACATCTGAAAATTAAGACTTGATGTGTTCAAGAGTTGATTCCCAAAATGTGATTCAGAACATGGGTGTTATGTCCCCTGTCCAATTGTCTCTCCTATATTTTATACATCTTTTCTCCCATCCATATATCCTTCCTCTACTCTTCATTGATGTATTCTATTCTCATATCTCTTCTTCTATCCCTTCCCTGATATTTACTACTTCATGTTTTTATTCTCTTTAACTTTCAATTTGTATTGGACAAAATAAATAAATAAAATAAATAAATAAATATGTCTCTGCAGAATTTGAAAATTGTGTTCCTGAGGGGAACACGTAGGATGCTTAAATTTTGTTTGGATAATGCAATGCTTCTCAAATACTGGGGCGCACCACTCTGGGCTGGAGCAATACCGGGAGGGGAGTGCGTGACCCCAGGGAATGTGGATTTTTTGCCATAGTGAGTAGGACACATGTCCTACACACGTCCTACAATATGACACTTGTACCAATACCTCTGTCGCATTCCTTGGCGTTGTGTCCAGGGCAGCCCATTCTAAAAGAAAACGTCTCACAAGTTCAATCAAACTTCTCAAACTTGCGAGATGTTTTCTTCTAGAATGGGCTGCCCTGGACACAAAGCGAGGAACGTGATGGAGGTACTGGTACAAATGTTAGGATGTTCTGGTTATACATATTTTAACAGCCGCTAGGATAGTTTATGCACAAAATTGGAAAGGGGAAGATATCCCCAAAAAAGAGGATGTAGTTAAAAAAATATTGGACTGTGCAGAGATGGATATGATGACGAGAAGGCTGAATGATCAAGAAGAATCTGATTTTTATATTATTTGGGATAAACTTTATACAGTACATGGATAGATAAGAATAAGTTGAAAATAAGGTAACGAAAACGGTATGAATATAATTAAATGTTATTGATATTTTTTGCTGTTGTTAGTGTTGTTGGCTTCTTCTTCTTTTTATCAATTTAACTTTATGTTTATTAGAATATATAAACAAAGTTTTTCTTTTCAATTAGAATATTTAAAGATTTAAGATTTTATCCTTTTTTCTGTATTAAAAATTGACTTCAAGAAAAGAGGGGTAATTGTAACCCCTAATATGTGTTTAAATGTTTGTAAGTTTGTATGTCTTTTTTTACTGAAAATCAATAACGTTTATAAAAAACAAAAAACAAATGTTAGGTAGGACATTTTGCATCGTCTGATGGTGGGGTGCAAACTGGGGGTGGCAGGTCGGGCCACAATACTATTTACAGTCACGGTGGAGAATTGGGTTTGTGTGTGAAATGTTTACTTCTTCCTGGGGTAGGCATAACAGAAAATAATTGAGAAGCACTGGGATAATGGAACATTCTTGAAACCTAACAAAGCAAAAAATAGTATCCTCTCTTACCCAATGAAAGAACTTGCAACTGCAAATCTATTTACCTGCTACCCATTTATTACCTATATGTCAATGTTCTCTTTGAGTACTGCTCTAATTCGGGGTCACTTTCTCAATGCACAAAATCAACTTTCCTTGTGTACCTCCAACTTACATTGGGAACTCCAGCTGAACCCATTCTCTCAACAGCTGGGATAAAATAACTCCCACTCATTAGGCTATATGCAAACAGTGATAAAAGGGGCATATAGAGTCCCGTTATGTTGAGGAGCTAAAAAACAAACCTTTGACACAAAGCAGCAGGCAGATAATAAGACTCTGTGGCTGACAACAAATGAGACTACACTTAATTTGCGGTGCAGTGTTCATGTAATTAGATACATTTGGAACAGGCAAGAAAGTCGACAGCTAGAATATGGCCATGATGAATTGGGAGAGCCTCTTTTGGGCTCTGATCATATTAATCATAAAGCCCAAGCTTCGTGACTTCATTTTTCTTTAGAATATAAGACTTTTTTGGTTTCCCATAGGAAAACTGTGAAGCAGTTTGGGAACAAGATTCCTTTTTTTATATATAAATTTTAATTATTAATTATTTATTTATTTATTTATTTATTTGTTTATTTATTGGATTTCTATGCCTCCTCTGTCCAATGACATTATAAAAATATTGAAATGATTCATTCAGAAATATTATTATTATTATTATTATTATTATTATTATTATTATTATTATTATTATTATTATTATTTCTATACCACCTCTCTTTGAAGAATATACCAAACCATTGAATACTAGGCTATTGCATGGTTATTCCTAATCCAATGCTTGCTTGCTTATTTGTTTGTTGGTTTGTCACGAGGATTGCACATAAAAGAGGCCAATTTTCCGACTGTGAATTTAGTCAACTACATTTGATACAATGTCAGTTATGTACTTAAAACCCATAGTTTCTATTAATTCTTTGCTTATAATGGATCTTCTTGTGATCTTCGAAGGCTTTACAGGTTTAATACAGAATTGCCAACAAATATAGTGGTAGTTGTGTCTATACACCTTCATTTCTGAAATAACTTTCACAATTCTGAAAAAAGACTCCATTTTCAATCTTTACACCAATCAATAACAATGTCTAGTGTAGAACTTTTTGAATAAGAAAGTATCTACTAAAATTATACATACAGTGGTACCTCTACCTAAGAACGCCTCTGCTTACAAACTTTTCTAGATAAGAACCGGGTGTTCAAGATTATGAATAATTATGATTATTGTTTTGGTATTGTTTTATGTATTTATATTTGTAAATAAAAAATTATTATTAAAAAAATGATTTTTTTGCCTCTTCTCAAGAACCATTTTCCACTTACAAATCTGAGCCTCCGAAACTGTAACCGGAAAAGGCAGGTAGAAGCCTCTGTGGGGCCTCTGTAGGAATCTCCTGGGAGGAAACAGAGCCGGAAAAGGTGGAGGGAAGCCTCTGTGGGGCCTCTGTAGGAATCTCCTGGGAGGAAACAGGGTCAGAAAAGGTGGGGAGAAGCCTCCTTGGGGCCTCTCTAGGAATCTCCTGAGAGGAAACAGGGCCTCCACCCTTGCTCTGGTTTCCCCAATTGCATGCGTTATTTGCTTTTACATTGATTCCTATGGGGAAAAATTGCTTCTTCTTATAACCTTTTCTACTTAAGAACCTGGTCACAAAACGAATTAAGTTAGTACTTAATTTAATGCTATTTAATATCTACATGAAACCGCTGGTTGAGATCATCCAAGGGCATGGGGTGAGGTATCATCAGTACGCTGATGATACCCAGTTGTACATCTCCACCCCATGTCCAGTCAACAGTGGAAGTGATGTGCCGGTGCCTGGAGGCTATTGGAGTCTGGATAGATGTCAACAGACACAAACTCAACCCTGATAAGACACAGGGTTGAGTCTGTGTCACAATCACTCATGCCCTCATCACCTCGAGGTTCGACTACTGTAATGCTCTCTACATGGGGCTACCTTTGAAGAGTGTTTGGAAACTTCAGATCGTGCAGAATGCAGTTGCGAGAGCAATCGTGGGCTTTCCCAGATATGCCCATGTCACACCAACACTCCGCAGTCTGCATTGGTTGCCGATCAGTTTCCGGTCACAATTCAAAGTGTTGGTTATGACCTATAAAGCCCTTCATGGCATCAGACCAGAATATCTCCGGGACCGCCTTCTGCCGCACGAATCCCAGTGACCGATTAGGTCCCACAGAGTTGGCCTTCTCCGGGTCCCGTCGATGAAACAATGTCGTCTGGCGAGGCCCAGGGCCTTCTCTGTGGTGGCCCCGACCCTCTGGAACCAACTCCCTCCGGAGATCAGAACTGCCCCCACCCTCCTTGCCTTTTGCAAACTCCTAAAAACCCATCTCTGCTGTCAGGCATGGGCCGTTTCATTTTATGTATGGTTTGTTTGGGATGCATGACTGTTTTTATAGCATGGGTTTTAAACTGTCCTTTTTTAACCATTAGATTTGTACTATGTATTGTTGTTGTAAGCCGCTCCGAGTCTCCGGAGAGGGGCAGCATACAAATCTAATTAATAATAATAATAATAATAATAATAATAATAATAATAATAAGTAGAGGTACCACTGTATTGCTCAAAAAAAATAAAGGGAACACTCAAATAACACATCCTAAATTTGAATGAATGAAATATTCTCATTGAATACTTGGAGTTATATTCTTTTTTTAAAGTGTTCTCTTTATTTAATAAAGGGAACACTCAAATAACACATCAAAGATCTGAATGAATAAATATTCTCATTGAATACTTGGAATTATATTTTGTTGTTTAAGTGTTCCCTTCATTTTTTTGAGCAGTTTATAATCAATCCAGAAACAGTGTTACAAGTTAAATTTATGAAATAATCAAAAATTAGAAATGTAGGCTACTCTTCCATATCTTGATTATCACAGTGATGTTCTAAGCCAGCATGATATAATGGTGAAAATGTTGGACTTATACTGGGAGATCAAGGTTCAAGCTCATCCTTGTCAATAAAAGCTTCCTTTGTGACTTTGAGCTAGTTTATCTCTTTCTCTCTCTCTCTTAGACCAACCTACTGTATTCCACAGGATTGATGTTGAAGGGGAAAATGGAATGAAAAAGCAATGTATATGCTGCCTTGATCTCCTGAAGGAACACGGGAATATAAAATAAAATCAATAAATAAACAAACAGCTTAGCTTGGGGCTCCCCGTGAACATGGGTTTGGTCACTATGGGAATAAGAATTCTAGGCCACTGTTTCTTAAACTTTGCTTGACTCCTTCTCCAGTGGTGGGATTCAATTTTTTTTACTACCAGTTCTTGGTAGGCATGATGTGGCTTGGTGGGTATGGGGAAGGATACTGCAAAATCCTCATTTCCTCCCAATCAGTTGAGGCTTGGGGGGGGGGGGCAGAGAATAGATGAGTGTGGGGCCAGTCAGAGGTGGTATTTACCGGTTCTCTGAACTACTCAAAATTTCAGCTACCAGTTCTCCAGAACTGGTCAGAACCTGCTGAAACCCACCTCTGCACTTCCCCATATAGATACAAGTCCTTAAATTAATCCACCTCCTCAGCACTGCTCATGATGCAGTTTTATTGTCAATCATACTGAAATGGCCTGCCATTGTTTTTTGTTTTGGTTGTGCTGGTGATTGGGTGTTTTTATGATGTTCTAATCCTTTCTTCAGCCTTATGAAGAGCCATTGTGGTGCAGTGGTTAGAATGCAATACTAGATACTACTTCTGCTGGCTGTTGACTGCCAGCAATTCAGTAGTTTCATTCTCATCCGCTCAAGGTTGATTCAACCTTCCATCCTTCCAAGGTTGGTAAAATGAGGACCCAGATTGCTGGAGGCAATATATGCTGGCTCTGTAAACAGCTTAGAGAGGGCTGTAAAGCACTGTGAAGGGCTATATTAGTCTACCTGGTATTGCTATTGCTACTATGAATTTCCAAGCATTACCCAGGATGAATGCTTAGCTTTTCCAATTTTGGCTAAGTCTGGAAATAAAGAAACAAAACAAATGCTGTTGCCCCCCCAAAAAATTGGATTCATTTTGGTTTAATGGAATCCTTTCTTCACAGGTTTATTAGATCAATATCTTATTGTAATTGTAACTGAATCCATCCATTGGTCATCTTCTTCTATTTTCTTCCACTTTTCCCAGAATTAGACTCTTTAATGGGCTCAAAATACAATAATTTGAGTCTAGTTGTTTATGCTCCCACTGAGAATTTTGAGTGGATCTGTTTTGAGTTCATCTGTTTTCTTGAATGTCCATAGTATGCTCAAGTTTTTTGCCGACAGAAAAGTTCAATGCAATCAATATTCTTCCTATCCTGCCACTTTAAAGTCCAATTTTGATTCCATTGAGTGTGAAATTGAAATACCTGAAAAGTCTTTCCTTTACAAAGGAAATCTAGGTACATGTATTATCTATTTGAATTGATACTTGTTTTTCCAACTGTTATCTATACCCCTAAACTCACAGAGATGAATCAACTTTAATAACAATATTATTTTGAAATATTTACAACTGAAGACCTTTTAACAAGAATTATTCTGTATCATTAGCATAACAACAGGTTGTATTCAGCCATGTTTATGGCCAGATAAGAAGGAAGCGATATTAGTTTATAGTAGCCAAAAATCAGAAACAACCTGGTACCAGAATTTCATTAAAAGACATAAATATCTCATGAAGTAAGTTTTGATTCACAAAAGATTGTGCCATTTAATAAAATATATTCATCTGAAAATATTTTACCACGCTTCTAATTTTATATCTAGAATGGCCTTCAATTGTTGGCCAACAAAATAAATATAACTGCCATGTAGCAAGTTTAAATATTTTGGTTTTTAAAAATAAAATATCAAAATAAAATAAAATAAAGTGAGAGAAACTTCGTTGGAAAGAACTATTCTCTTGAGAATTTACTGCAGAGCAGATTATCAAAATAGTTATTTTGAATCCAAATGACTTTATTTATTTATTGTGCGTATTCAAATAAAATATTTGAGGTGTGTTTATTTTTAATAAATTAATACATTCTACATTATAAAATAATAAAATTAATAAAATATTTAATTATCTTAAAATAAAAATATGTTTTTAAAAATAAAAAAAATCCATAGAAAGAACATTTAAGGGTTGAATTTTTTCATGCAGTGAATAAGACAGCATGATATAGTCATACTGGCAGAATTTGAAAAGTTGAGATAAAGAAACTACTGAAAATGCAAGTTTTAAAAGACAAAAGAGGCCCCAGACATCTAATTCACTTAATGAAACAAATCCAGCAGTCCAGGGTTCACTCACATAACTTTTTTTAGGAGAAGAAGAAGGCTAATCAGATTTATTTTGCTGGTGCTCTTCTTATTGTGGATTCATCTGGAGCTGAAGACCATGATGGAATTTTTCCACATTCATATTTCTATTTCTGACCTGTTGTCCTATCAGTTTGCATCTACAGGGTGCGTTCTGGCTCATTCTTGGCCATGTTTTTCTAACAGCACACATACAAGCCTGTTCTTAAGTTGTTTTCAGTCTGGAATCAATGAAAGCCATGCTCTCTGACTTCCCTACTACATTTTCTGCCAAGGAGACAGAAAAGGCCTCTCATTCCTAACAGCATCTTGCTATGGACCTTCCAGTACCAAAGTAAACTGAAAATGTTGATGTCACTTTTTTAAACAGTTTAAAAACAACATTTTATTGCATTTGGCTGCAACTTTGTGTCTAAATAATAAATCTGGTTAAACATGCACATTTCAATCAGGGAAAAGAATTCTGCTAGGTGAGCTGACCTATGTTGATGCCTTCATCTTTTTAATCAAACCAGTTATTAGCAATGAGTGCAACTATTCTTGTGGGGCATTGAGTCTTTAGAGGCTGGAAATTAGTAGCATTATACAGTGATCCCTCGATTAGCACGGTCTCGATTAGTGCGAAACGCTACAACACGGTTTTTCAAAAAATATTAATTAAAAAATACTCCACGGTTTTTTTGCTATACCACGGTTTTTCCCACCCGATGACGTCATACGTCATCACCAAGAGTCACTTCTCTGTCTCTTTCTCTTTCTTTCCTGTCATTCTCTGCTTCAATCATTTTCTCATTTCTCTTTTTTTCTCCCCTTTTTTCTATCATTTCTCTCTCTCTTTCTTCCTCTCTCACACTCTCTTCCTCCCTCTCTCATCTCTTTCTTTCCTTCTCTCTCTTTCCTTCTCTCTCCCCCCCTCCACTTGCCCACGAGAAGAAAAAAAGCAACCTCTGCCGGGCAGCTCCCCTTGTGCCCCCGCTTTGTGCCTCCTCTTGTCCCTCTCTTTTGGGGATTTTTTTTTCTTTTCTGTCTGAGTGCGTCTGTGTGAGCGCGAGAGAGGGAGTGCGTGTATGTGTGTGTGTGTCTGTTGCGGCTTGGGCTGGTCGGCCTCGGAGGCGGGAGAAGGCGAAGAGGTAGCAAGCGGGGAACCCGGCGGGGTGGATGGCGGCGGCGGCGTGTGTGGTGGCCGCCTTCAGCTTGGGGTCGCCGGCGGCGTGCTCGAAGGACGCGCCGCCGCCCGCCTTGGAGCCCTCGAAAGCCTCGTCGTCTTCTGTGCTCTGCTCGCCGCTGCTCTCCAAGCGGGGCGCAGCAGCTGGGAGCGCGCGCCTTTTCTCCCCTGCGTGGATCCTGGCTAGCCGTCGCGCCTCTCTTGAAGATGGGGAGCCTGGCGACGCGCTGTTTTCCCCCACCGAGGACAATCGGGGTAAACTCTTTTGGTTGGGAACCAACCGGCCCGGTGCTCTTTTGGCTCTCTTGGGGTTTCCCCTTTGCCTGGGCAGCAGGAAGACCCAGGGAAGGTTCCTTTGGCCGCCCAACAGCTGATCTGCTCCGCAGCGCGGCAGCAGCGAGGAGCCGAAGATGGGGTTTCCCCTTTGCCTGGGCAACGGGGAAACTCCATCTTCGGCTCCGCGCTGCAGAGCAGATCAGCTGTTGGGCGGCCAAAGGAACCTTCCCTGTGTCTTCCCCGCTGCCCACATGCAAACTCCACCATCTGCGCATGTGCGGCCATGGAAAAAAAAGGGTGCGCATGCGCAGATGGTGTTTTTACTTCCGCACCACTATAACACGGAAAATCGATTAGCGCGGGAGGTCTTGGAACGTAACCCCCGCGCTAATCGAGGGATCACTGTATATCACTAACCTAAACAGATCTCTAAAGAGAGTTTCTGCTTAATAAGATAATATGTAATAGACCACTGGCTGATTTATGGTGTATTTGAGGGCAATTGGTCTCAGTGGTTCAGGTAGATTACCATCTAATAAAATTAATAAATGAAGCCCCTGAATCTCTGGGATAAATGAGTAGTAAAGAAGGAACAACAACAACAAGGCTATTAGAGATCCCTAGTAATTATTCCAGTTTAAGATCAATACTGACAATGTTGGTTTATTTATTTAAAACATTTATATAATTGCCCATCTTATGACCAACTCTGGGCAGTTCCCAATCAAAAGTTAAATCAGCAAACAGATTTATAAAACTTTTAAAATGACAGAAAACTGCCACTGTTGCACATATTTGTGATGCTTCTTACTAATTTCCAATTTGTAATTCTTTGCTTAATGATATTTCCCCCCGCCCTAGAAATTTAAAAACAAGGGGTTTGCTTTTTATTCGTTTTTGTGGAATTGGCAGAATTCACCTGCATATTTTGGATGGCTCCATTCTGTTTATATTCAGAATAATTTTCAGAGAATAAGATTAGATTAGATTTATTGGATTTATATGCCGCCCCTCTCCACAGACTCGGGGCGGCTCACAACAATGGCAAAAACAGTACATAGTGACAAATCTAATATTTACCAATCTAATTACAGTTTTAGGTTAAAAAATTCATAAAAGCCACCCCAATATATATAAAAAACAAGCACACAATCAATCATACACCAAAACAACGTGGGCAAGGGGGAGATGTTTCAATTCCCCCATGCCTGACGACAGAGGTGGGTTTTAAGGAGTTTACGAAAGGCAAGGAGGGTGGGGGCAATCCTAATCTCTGGGGGGAGCTGATTCCAGAGGGTCAGAGTCACCACAGAGAAGGCTCTTCCCCTGGGTCCCGCCAGACGACATTGTAAGGATTCGGAGACAAGCCTATTCTCAGGTAAATTGGAATGAACTCTATGGAGGTTTTGAGATTGGAAAAGGTTTATTTCTATACAAATAAAGAATTTAGCACTTTCTAATCTAGATGCACAATAAATTACAGCACACCTCAATAGGCCTCAAGATTAGAAAGTGCCGGATGCTTTATTTGTAAAGGAATAAACATTCTCCAATACTGGGTACCTTCTTTTCCTTTGCAAAACAAAAAGTTTACAGCATTCTCTCTGCTGCCGCACACGCAATAATACTGCTTCGGTTTTATTAATGATCTCCCTCAGAATGATGGGACGTTTTGCTGCGGCAATCAACAAGCTTGCTAGGCGGCTGTGATAAACCCACCAAGGGATACTCTGAACAGCCAGAGAAGCACATTCTGTCCCAGGCACTGTGCCTGATATTTCTGTGCAACAATGAAGCAGTTAGTACCCTTTTCAAAGACCTCCGCAGTTCTTCATTGCATGAAATTGCCCAGCTGTCAGGACTTCAGACTGCCTTCATCCTCACAGCAGTTCCTCCTCTCAAAAAAAAGGGGAAAAAAAGAGGTGGTGAGGGGGGGGGATATCCGGAAACAGCATTCCAGAAGAGAAAGGGGGAGGAAAGCCTCCTCAGCTGCCCAGCTCTTCATTATGCTGTGATGAAAAGAGAGTTCTTCCCCCCACACTCCAATTGCTACAAGATTTGGAAGCAGCTAAGGAGCCCCTCGATGCCTCTCTCTCTCAAGAGAAAGACTTTCCTCTCTCTCTCTCTCCAAAGTCTTCTGTTGTTTTACGGCAAATCCTTCTCTTATCACTCGCTGGTGAGAAAGACTCAGAAATACAAATTCGTCGGAAAGGTTTGGTGTGCCTCTGAGACACTGAAGAAGGTTTGCAATATTGATGAACGGTGGGTTCTAAATCCAGAGTTGACTGGAGTAGAAAGAGCAAACAAGTTCATTTATATGGCAAACGTATTATGCCGCATGGAAAAAGTAGCTACAATACGATGCTAGGTCCATGCTCAGATAATTGAGAATCTCAAATGTTGGTTGCTGTAGTTAAGTTGGGTGGACGGTGCGGTTTCAAGGGCAATCTTGAAAGCAAAATTGACTAAATTCTCAAAGACAGAAAGATAAATATTTCCAGTGCCTCTGCCTTTATTGCAGTTCCACATCACTCTCTATTTGCCTTGGCAATACAAAATGAAGCATGCAAATATTATTGAAATGATCGATACTTCTATATTCACAGTATAAACCATTCAGGGGAAATTTATTCTTTGTGCACAATTCTTACAAGCCACAGAATTCATTTTTTCCAGAAGTATAATGTGGGAATATGTAACTGCAGCAGGTTAATGGTCAAAACAACACCAAATAATCCACGTTTTGGATTATTATCCCACAAATTCCATGGGATAATCTCTTGCGTCCAGATTTAAGCTTTGCAGTTTTTGTATTGAATGGCACTGATGCAGTCATCAACACTGTACTCTTAAATTCACTATAGTACATGGATTTAATTTGCAGCGATTTGACTATTTATGTAATTTATTCAATTTATGTTAATTACTAGAAAGAACAAGCAGATAAAAACCTGTGGCAATAGCCTAGCCCCAGCCAATATTATCTATATTCACAGGACTAGAAACTTCCTTTTTGAAGAGGACTGTATATCCTTGAAATGTTGGATTAAATGAATCAATGCACTTAGACACAATGATGTGATCTCCCTTCTAACAATCACATAGATGACCAGCCATGGAATTATTGACAATGGAATGACAGCTTACATATAAAATGCACATCACTTTGATTTATACGCTGTAATATTTCCAAATCTCAGGGACATTCATGTTAGGAAATATATAGAGAGGAAACAGTAACAGGTTTTGGTGAAGTCAAAAATACAATGAGTTGGTCACTGAATAAAAATGCCTTACTTGCTACACTAGCACAACCCTTCCCTTTATTTGCCTATCAGAGATGCTATCTTACAATATAGCTCCCATATGCTCCAGAAGTTCAGCCAAAGGCTTTTGAGAAACCCTTTTAGCCTTTCTAAAGGGAAAGGAAGCCGTAACAGATGTATTTCTTCTCTACATCATAAAACACAAGAAAGGCTAGGCTATAAAAGTGAACTTGCAAGACTTACCCATGAATCGCATGAAGGGAATGAGGTTCATAATGGTATCTTCCTTCTTGGTGACGCATGTCAATTGGCAAAGGAGAATGGAAGGCTGGAAAAATGTGCTGTGGAACTGTGGATGGGGGAGAAAAAAAAGAAAAAAAGAACTTCAAAACAACAAAAAAGAGCACGCTTCTTCACCATATCTTACTTTATTTTTTTAAACCCATAGTTTCAAAGGCAGTAAAGCTCCATGCATTTTAGAGCAAGTGCGAGGCAGACAAGGGGTCTTAGTGATAGCAGCCCTAGAGTACACCAGAGAAGTGGAATGAATAAATAATCAAAGTCATGGGGAGAAATCCTACATCTTCGACATAAAAGATCTCCTACAGGGTTTTTGACAAAGACAAGCAACTAAGGGCTCTTTGAACTCAGGGAGATGATAGGAAGCACCAAGGAATGCTAGACTCCTAACACAAATCAGAGTTGACAGAGCTTGGCAGAAGCCACATCAATTCCACTGCCAGGAATGGCTGCTGAAGCACCTTTCCCTAAAAGGTGACTGTGCGCATGAATGCACCACGCACAGGCACACATACACACACTCAAAAAAATACACACATAAACATAGTGTGCAACTTGGAAATATTTACCTATCTATGGAAAAACAAGCAGTGAAATGTGAAGTCTGTATTTCAGAGGAAACTGGCTAGAGAGGACCTGAAGCTCCAGTTCTGAAAAGGCAACCTGAATTGGCCTTATTGTTTTCATTCATAGTTGGGCATCCAAAGAAAGTGGCCAGAAAACACTCTTGGTTTATGATACGGCATGATAGCTTTATTGATTAGCCTATAGCCATGATGGCACGCAGAGCCATTTCGGAGGGCACGCAAGGTGCTGCACTATGTCACCTCCAGTGCGCATGTGCATGCAGGTCAGCTAATTTCTGTCCTTTTTCAAGAACCATTTTCCACTTACAAATCTGAGCCTCCGAAACTGTAACTGGAACAGGCAGGTAAATGGTTAAAAATAGGCCATTTTTCGCTGTCCCCAGGAATCAAGAGTCCATTGTGAGGCCTGTGTGCATAGGCAGGGGGCAGAGATGTGGAGTGCGCATGCATGGGGGGTGTTGTACACATGCACGGGGGGAGGACAAAGGTGTGGGCATGCGTGCTAGTGTGCAAACATCATTTTGGCACACAAACCAAAAACCCTGCAACTTTTCGGCACTTGTTGCATGCACGTTCATTGGCCATGCAACCCAGAAGAGGATCTGCAAAGGGGGCATGTGGGTCCATGTGCGTGCTGGGAAATCAATATCCGGTTTCTGGCATGCACTTGTGCACCAGACATCTAGTCTTCTGGTTACTGCTGCACAAATGTGTGTGATGATCAGCCAGCCGGCGTGCATGCCCACACTGGAAAACTTTCCAGTTTCCAGTATTGCCACACATACGAAGGTCAGTTTATCATTGTGCGTACATGCATGCCAGAAACCCGGAAGAAGATCAGGTATTGTCATGCATGCCAGGCGAAATGGCTCCATGTGCAACTTTGAGCATGCACATGCGTGCTGTAGGTTTGCCATCTTGGCTATAGGCCATATTAAAGCACAAGGTTCAAACACATATCACCAATAAAATAGTATACAAATAATTTAAAATAAAAGTTGGGTAAAATACAATAGTTAAAGGATAAGATACATTGTAATTTAATACATAAATATATAACTACAGTGATACCTTGTCTTACGAACTTAATTGGTTCCGGGACGAGGTTCGTAAGGTGAAAAGTTCGTAAGATGAAACAATGTTTCCCATAGGAATCAATGGAAAAGCAATTAATGCGTGCAAGCCCAAAATTCACCCCTTTTGCCAGCTGAAGCACCCATTTTGGCTGCTGGGATTCCCCTGAGGCTCCCCTCCATGGAAAACCCCACCTCCGGGCTTCCGTGTTTTTGTGATGCTGCAAGGGAATCCCAGCAGGGGAATCCCAGCAGTGCAAAAACGGGCGCTTCTCTGGCAATGGAAGTCCAGAGTTGGGGGTTTCCCAGCGAGGGGAGCCTTTGCCTGGCAACAGAAGCCTGGAGGCGGAGCACCCCAGCAGCGGTGGCGGGTTCGTAAGATGAAAATAGTTCTGAAAAAGAGGCAAAAAAATCTTAAATCGCGGGCTCGTATCTCGAAAAGTCTGTATGATGAGGGGTTCGCAAGACAAGGTATCACTGTACAGTATTATAATATTTATTAGTGGTCCCAAAAGTACAGTCATAAGTGCAGATGAGAGTTGTCCAATAAATGGGAATTTCAGTAGGTCAAGCTTCACCCTGCATATCTGCACATTCAACTACTCACTGAGTAATGTCCCAATTAGATATAATTTACATATTTTGAAATAATATTCATTTATACAACTGGGCTTAATCATTTTATTAATCAAATTAATTTATTAATCTAATCAAATTGAAAAAGTTACACATTTCACCAAAGGCGACTCTAGGCTGAACAATCAGATAAAAAACAAAAAAGCAAACATTAAAATGCAAGACCCTTAAAAATTCAGGAAAGATTTATAAAGTCAATTTCTTCTATCAGGGCTAAGAGGAAAATAGTTTTTTTAATCAGATTTCTCTTACTAGACTTTTGCTGACAAGGAATGACTGATAAAGCTTATGGATTTTATTTTTTTACGAGATGTGAATATGAAAGGGAAGACGGATAGTTATATTTAGAGATGGTGACAAGCTCTTAAAATTGTACAGTTGGGTATCATCCTCACATTGGTGATACTGAACCTGAAACTGATAAATAACTCTGGGCATCCTCCAAGTGAGAAACTATGGATGAAAATCCCCCCCCCCCCGTCAACACTCCTTGGAATCAACCACTGAAGATGGTGGTGAATGACTGCAGCCTAGGGTCCTCCGCTTCAAGCCAAGCTGATTCAATGGTTGCAAAATGTCACATGACGAGATTCTGTCATTGTGAGTTTGATACTCCTGGTCCAACTGAACAGGCCTATCTACCTAAAACAATTTAAATTGCCCTTATTTAACTTATCACTGTCCAAATATGAAGCTTAAGTATCAGAAGGTAAATGAAATGCCAATATCATTCTTTAAGAAAAAGTAGAAGTTTCTCCAATAATATTTGCCATGAATGATCAATGTTCATAGATCAGAACAGAACAGGATATAATTTTTATTGGCCAAATGTGACTTTAAAAATATGTCTGTGCATTCAAAGTAAGCCTGTAGCTTTAACTTTGCTTCTTCAGTCCAAATCCTCACTGATTTAATTGCTGGTTTTGTGGCTTTAAAACCCTTGTCTGTAAGCAGGTATAAGGTGAATCATGCAATGATCAGAGTGGCCCACAGCTGCTCATGTTCAGAACCGATAAGCATCTTTTAGTGTTGTGTAGCAGTGGTCTAAGATATTCTTGCCTCTACTGGCTGTAGTTCACCAGTTCAAATCTCACCAGGCTCAAGGTTGACTCAGCCTTCCATCCTTTTGAGATGGGTAAAATGAGGACCCAGATTGTTAGGGGCGATATGCTGATTCTGTAAACTGCTTAGAAAGAGTTGTAAAGCACTGTGAAGTGGTATATAAATCTAACACTATTCTTGCCCCTGGTGGGATAATTGACATGCTGAAAATATTTTGGAAGCTCTTTCCTTATTACCTTTGTTAAAATTACCTAGAATCTGGGTTTTTGGCTTTAACCTCCATAATTTGATCAGCCAGAGTTCGTAAATCCTTGTGGTGGGATAAAGCTCTTGAGAAGAGCATGGAATAGTGGAATACAAATTTCCACAGAAGACTTGTTTTACAGAAAGACAATGTGGAATGATGAAGAAGGAGAATATTTTTCTTTAAAAAAAAACCCTGGCATTTATTTGTATTTGTATTCATATTCTCTCTCTCTCCCTCTCTTTCTCCCTCTTTCTCTCTCTCTCTTTTTGTTAAGCCGCTGTCAGCCCAGACTTTTTGGGGCTGCCATTCAAGTAGAGGGAGGCTAGAATTGCTCTTGGGCAGTGGGGAATCTCCTGATGTTCGTCAGCTGACGGACTTTCTCCAAAGCCTGGAGTGGTGTTAGTGACACCTAGCTGGCTAGCGGGTGTTATTGGACACATACACGAAGTGCCGAGAAACTGTGCAATCATGGTTTGAGTCAAGCAACATGAAGATGGTGTGGAGTCACGGGGTGTGGCGTGTGCTACGGCTTAAATAGGTGGCAAGCGCACCAGGTGATTGCTGCTGACAACCTGTCAGGTTCCAGGAAGTCGTCGGAACAAAAGTCAAACACAGATGTCTGTACATGAAGTTCTTTAATTCTCCAACTCCTGGGCCATGGTTTTGACTGTGGCAGCTGTGTTGGAGGGCGAGGCGGTCAATGGGTGGCTGATCTATATGCTTGAAGCAGATGGATAGTTCTGTGTTTGGCAGGCGGCCGACAGCACACAAAACTGAAGGATTCTCCTTAGAAATCAGACTCTACCAAGAATAGAGCTATCATAGTTATACCACGTACAGTGATACCTTGTCTTACAAACTTAATTGGTTCCAGGACCAGGTTCTTAAGGTGAAAAGTTTGTAAGACGAAACAATGTTTCGTCAATGGAAAAGCAATTAATGCGTGCAAGCCCAAAATTCACCCCTTTTATTTATTTATTTATTTATTTATTATTTAGATTTGTATGCCGCCCCTCTCCGAAGACTCGGGGCGGCTCACAACAAGATAGAACAAATCATAAAAAATCCAAATAACGTTAAAATATTTAAAGATTTAAAAGAACCCCATATATTAACAGACACACACACAAGCATACCATGTATAAATTGAACATGCCCGGGGGAGGTGTTTCAATTCCCCCATGCCTGACGGCAAAGGTGGGTTTTAAGGAGTTTACGGAAGGCAGGAAGAGTAGGGGCAGATCTAATCTCTGGGGGGAGTTGGTGCCGCCACAGAGAAGGCTCTTCCCCGGGGGCCCGCCAACCGACATTGTTTAGTTGACGGGACCCGGAGAAGGCCCACTCTGTGGGACCTAATCGGTCGCTGGGATTCGTGCGGCAGGAGGCGGTCTCGGAGATATTCTGGTCCAGTGCCATGAAGGGCTTTAAAGGTCATAACCAAAACTTTGAATTGTGACCGGAAATTGATCGGCAGCCAATGCAGGCTGCGGAGTGATAGTGAAACATGGGCATACCTAGGTAAGCCCATGACTGCTCTCGCAGCTGCATTCTGCACGATCTGAAGTTTCCGAACACTTTTCAAAGGTAGCCCCATGTAGAGAGCATTACAGTAGTTGAACCTCGAGGTTATGAGGGCATGAGTGACTGTGAGCAATCAGTCCCGGTCCAGATAGGGCCGTAACTGGTGCACCAGGCGAACCTGGGCAAACGCCCCCCTCGCCACAGCTGAAAGATGGTTCTCTAATGTGAGCTGTGGATCGAGGAGGACGCCCAAGTTGCGGACTCTCTCCGAGGGGGTCAATAATTCCCCCCCCAGGGTAATGGACGGACAGATGGGATTGTCCTTGGGAGGCAAAACCCACAGCCACTCCGTCTTATCCGGGTTGAGTTTGAGTCTGTTGACACCCATCCAGGCCCCAACAGCCTCCAGGCACCGGCACATCACTTCCACTGCTTCGTTGACTGGACATGGGGTGGAGATGTAAAGCTGGGTATCATCAGCGTATTGATGATACCTCACCCCATGTCCTTGGATGATCTCACCCAGCGGTTTCATGTAGATATTAAATAGCAGGGGGGAGAGGACCGACCCCTGAGGCACCCCACAAGGGAGAGACCTTGGAGCCAACCTCTGACCCCCCACTAACACCGATTGCGACCGGCCAGAGAGGTAGGAGGAGAACCACTGGAGAACAGTGCCTCCCACCCCCAAACCCTCCAGCCAGTGCAGAAGGATACCATGGTCGATGGTATCGAAAGCCGCTGAGAGGTCAAGGAGCACCAGGACAGAGGATAAACCCCTGTCCCAGGCCCGCCAGAGATCATCCATCAACGCGACCAAAGCAGTTTCCATGCTGTAACCAGGCCTGAAACCCGACTGCTGGGGACCTAGATAATCGGCTTCTTCCAAGGACCGTTGGAGCTGGAGTGCCACCACGTTCTCAACAACCTTCCCCATAAAGGGAAGGTTGGAGACTGGATGATAGTTATTAAGTACGGCTGGGTCCAGGGAAGGCTTCTTGAGGAGGGGGCGCACGAGCGCTTCTTTATAGAGTGTTGGAAAAACTCCCCTCCCCAAGGAAGCGTTGGTAATCTCCTGGACCCAGCTCCGTGTCACCTCCCTGCTGGCCGAGACCAACCAGGAGGGACACGGATCCAGTAAACAGGTGGCGGAACTCACAGCTCCAATGGCCTTGTCCACTTCATCAGGTGTCAGGCAAAGCATCCGTTTTTGCGCTGCTAGGATTCCCCTGAGGCTCCCCTCCATGGGAAATCCCACCTCCGGACTTCTGTGTTTTTGCGATGCTGCAGAAGTCCGGAGGTGGGGTTTCTCAGAGAAGGGAGCATCAGTGAAATTGCAGCATTGCAAAAACACCGAAGTCCTCGAAACTCCACCTCCGGACCTCTGTGGTTTTGCGATGCTGCGATTTCACGGAGGCTCCCCTCGCTGGGAAATCCCACCTCTGGACTTCGGTTGCCAGCGAAGCGCCTGTTTTTGCGCTGCTGGGATTCCCCTGCTGGGATCCCCTGCAGCATCGCAACAAACACGGAATTCTGGAGGTGGGGTTTCCCAGGGAGGGGAGCCTAAGGAGGATCCCAGCAGCGCAAAAACAGGTGCTTTGCTGGCAATGGAAGTCCAGAGGAGGGGCATCCCAGCGGTGGCGGTGGGTTTGTAAGGTGAAAATAGTTTGTAAGAAGAGGCAAAAAAATCTTAAACCCTGGGTTTGTATCTCGAAAAGTTTGTATGACGAGGCGTTTGTAAGACGAGGTATCACTGTATAACAAAAGCCATAGCTCTCAGTTTGGTGTGGCTGGATAAATGGGGCCTGACAATTTGGTGCAGTCATTGGAGGATATCGACTTCCAATTATATCAAAGTCATATTCAATACTTAGTGCTTTGGAAAAGATACCCACTGGCGGACACGTCATGGGTCCCATACCCATGAGAGCTGATAGAATCATCATCTGATTTCACCGTAAACATCCTGGAAAACCAGAGCCAACCACGTAACAGAATGTCCTTACACTCCACCTTTTCTCTTTTATGTGTCCTCATGGTAGAGGGGCAGCATGTCAGCCCCAACTTTTGAGGCTGCCATTCGGTGGAGGTAGCTTCGTGTTGCTGGCAGGGGGGGAACCTCCCGACCGTTTGCCAGCTGATGAACTGTCTGCAAAGCCTGGAAATGCCAGTGGTGTTAGCTAGCTCAGCTGGCTAGAGGGCGCCATTGGGCGCTTGTGTGAAATGCTGGGAAGCTGTGCAATTGTGGTTTGAGTCAAGTGATGCTGGGTAGGGGCAGTGTCACAGTGTCGGGTGCATGCTACAGCTTAAATAGGTGGCAGCAGCACCGGGTGATTGTTGCTGACAAAGTCTTCATTCAATGAATGATTGTTGGTGAGTGCCAGGAGTTGGCGAATTAAAAGACTTCGTGTACAGATGTTTGTATCCAAGCTTTTGTTCCGACGACTTCCTGCAACCTGGCAGCTGCAGAGTTACCTCTGCCTTTCAGTATCCAGACAAAGTATAATTAGCAACCACATTATTATCTTTGTTGGTGTAAAGTACATGCATTACTCACTGGGCATATTTTGTAAACTACTTCAAATAAGTAATTTTACTTTAAATGTTATTAAATGTAAGCCCCTAATGGAGTTTTGATCACAGGTTAAGTCAGAGCAACTGTAAATTAGTTGCCTCTCCTCCCTGTGTTCTCATTCTTAGTTAGATGAGGGTTCTGCAGATGGTTTTCCCAGCATGTTAATATTCAGTGTGGTAATCGTGACTTCATCTGAGGAGAATCCCACAGGCAAACCAAGGCGATATGCTCTGTCATGCGGCTCTGACCCAGCTCCCTCCCACTTTGTCTGAGACGTCCTCTGACCCCTTCTCTATTCTCTCCTCTGATAATACACCTCAGGTCTTTATTGACAGTGCATTAAGTTGGGTTTCCCTTTCAAAAGAAAGAGAGAGGGGGTTTTTTGGGTGGCGTCTGATTCAACTCATTTGAAAATAGCAGATTATTCAAACAGCATCATAAATATATCTAATGAAATGAGTGCATCTAGGTCACTTGGCCATCTAGGATGGGAAGTGATGCATATGTGCTTGTAAGCCTCTCAAGGAAAATTACATGAATTCCATAGGATCAGTGATAAAGAATTTATAAAAGGAAAAAGATAAGAAATAATCTAAAACTAATCTGCACCAATATTCTTCACTGGACCACCCCAAATCTTCCTTACAACCCATCTTTGCTTCCATTATATGCATGTCACATTTCCTAAACTACAGTACAGTGTTCCCTCGCTTTTTGCGGGGGATGCGTTCCGAGACCACCCGCGAAAGTCGAATTTCCGAGAAGTAGAGATGCGGAAGTAAATACACTATTTTTGGCTATAAACGGTATCATAAGCCTTCCCTTAACACTTTAAACCCCTAAATTGCAATTTTCCATTCCCTTAGCAACCATTCAGATTATTACTCACCATGTTTATTTATTAAAGTTTATTAAAAATAATATTTATTAAAGGCAAACCAAAACTTTGGCGATGACATATGACGTCATTGGGTGGGAAATACCGTGGTATAGGGAAAAAACCTGCAAAGTATTTTTTAATTAATATTTTTGGAAAACTGTGGTATAGACTTTCCACGAAGTTCGAACCCGCGAAAATTGAGGGAACACTGTATATTACTTCTTCTTCTTTAAACTCCTCCCCTCTCTCTATAGACAGACAGACAGGCAGACAGATAGATAGATATAGATATACATTGGACTTGTATGCCGCCCCTCTGTCTGTGTGTGTGTGTATTGGTTTTTATAGATTTTCACGGGTACAGGTATGAAGGTCTTGGCACATTCTGGTTTCTTCCCGTGTAAGTTTCAGAGATTCTGCCTCCCCCACCCCAATTTTACTATCTCCTGCAGTTTAGGTTTCATAAAATACATTCAATACTTTCCACACAACACAGTGAATAGAAGTACAGTGCTACCTCTACTTATGAACTTAATCCGTTCCGTGACCAGGTTCTTAAGTAGAAAAGTTTGTAAGAAGAAGAAATTTTTCCTATATTGGCATTAAAATCTTTTAGCTTTTGTAAAACTGGACTGTAAATGAGATTTTGTTTTTATTTGACATCAAATAGGGCCATGCTGCATTTTTGGTTTGGGAAGATTTTGGCTGTATTTTTATTTAAAAGAGTCCCACTACACAAGCCCTTTGAGTTTCTGTCTACATATTTTAAAAAATTATCAAAACAAAAAAATCAGCAAAAAACATGTGATACATACAGAATATAGTTGTCAGGCTATGAATAAATTAACTGCCTTGAAATGGCCCTGGGTTGGGCCTAGAGGCAAAAAAGGAGCTGTGACATTCCTTCACTATACCAGGGTGATCCGACATAAAAAACATATAGCCCCTTCCTGGTAAAGAGCTGAAGGGATCAGGTCTGCTGGCCTAGAGGTTAATTCTCTGCCTTACAAGGCAGAAGCTGTCAGATCAAATCCCAGTAAGGGTGTGGCTAGCTGATGAGGCCAGAACAAGGCCGAAATGGTGCCATCCTAGTCTCCCTTAATTAGAAAAAAAAATTCAGCAAAAAACATGTGATACATACAGAAACCAGAGTGCGTAGTACGTGTCTGTAAATTTATAATATATTTATATTAATGTCTTTTCCCCTTTCTTTGGTGGGTTTAACAGTTATTCCACTGTGTATTGACACTGGGCATGTTGTGAAAAAAATTGCTGTGATAGGACAATCATATACACAACTAGGAGTCTGATGAACCTCTTAATGAAATCCTGCAATGAAACTCTTCATTACAGGGATGGTGAATTTCATTTGTCTCATTCTGATTTTTTAAAATCTTTTTCTTCTTTTCTCAGCAACTTGGTAATAACTTCAGGGGGAACTCAAGGGATCTTTCCCATTTCTGTTCACTAAACAGCTAAAGGCCAGGATTTGAGGATTCATCCTAGTCTGAAGAAAATATATTAACTCTATCAGTTAGGAATCAATAGTGCCACCAGGAGTAAAATGAGCAGGTGTGATCCTTAGAGTATCAAGGACTTTTCTTATATGTTGAACTGTAACATTACCATCCAAGAATCGTCTGCTTAACCCAAGGTCTGGAATTTGCAAATCTAAGAGGAATCCAGATACACTCTTTTTTCCAATAGGAATGATTTGGCAATAAACATAGTCTGGGCCTTGAAGTTTTACTGTAGCCTTTTAATCTGTATTTCTGATCTTAACATTTTTAAGATTATAAACTCACAAGGGAACAAGATATTCCAAATGTATTCATTTTTATTTTCAGTATAACGTAGGATCAGATATTCAACTGGTAGGAAAAGAGAGTTTAAACAAGATTGAGACTACAATTATTTTATGGTCAATTCTTCTTTAGAAGTTTTTTTTTATCATATTGCAGGTGGGTCTTTGCTTTCCTTAACTGGGGGCGGGGTCTTCAGATGGTCACTCCTGCCCTAACCATCTCACAATTGGACTACAGTGATCCCTCGAGTTTCGCGATCTCGATCTTCGCGAAACGCTATATCGCGATTTTTCAGAAAATATTAATTAAAAAATACTCCACTCTTCTCTCTCTCTCTTTCTTCCTCTCTCTCACTCTCTTCCTTCCTTTCTCATCTCTTTCTTTCTTTCCTTCTCTCTCTTTCTCTATCTCTCCCCCTCTTGCTCTCCCTCTTTTTCTCACTTTCCCTCTCTCATGCACCGAGCGGCGGGCAGGCGGGCAGGCAGGCGGCGGGCGGACAAGCGGCGGGCGGACAAGCGGCGGGCGGACAAGCGGCGGGCGGACAAGCGGCGGACAAGTGGCGGCCGGACAAGCGGTGGCCGGACAAGCGGCGGACAAGCGGCGGGTGGACAAGTGGCGGACAAGCGGCGGGCGGACAAGCGGCGGGCGGACAAGCGGCGGGCGGACAAGTGGCGGGCGGACAAGCGGCGGACAAGCGGCGGACAAGCGGCGGGCGGACAAGCGGCGGACAAGCGGCGGGCGGACAAGCGGCGGCCGGACAAGCGGCGGCCGGACAAGCGGCAGCCGGACAAGCGGCGGCCGGACAAGCGGCGGCCGGACAAACGGCAGCCGGACAAGCGGCGGACAAGCGGTGGGCGCGGCAGCAGCGAGGAGCCGAAGATCGCTGCTGGGCGGCGGAAGGAACCTTCCCTGGGCCAGGTGCGGAAGTAAAAACACCATCTGCGCATGCGCGGCCATGGAAAAAAGGGCGCGCATGCGCAGATGGTGTTTTTACTTCCGCACCACTATATTGCGAAAAATCGAGTATCGCGAGGGGTCTTGGAACGTAACCCTTGCGATACTCGAGGGATCACTGTATTTCTATTCTCTCTATTTTAGGATGTTTTTGAAGACCATTCAGAAGATACACCTGATCCAAAGTACAGTGGTACAGATTGTAATATTGTCCCAGCTATTCTGATATGACATGTAACAGTACATGAGCTGCTTATCCAAAAAACCACCTGCCTCCCATTGTTTCTACCTGTTCAATCCTCTCAGGCAGAGTGAGTATATGCTAGGACACCTCAATTAAAAGTTGTCATCTTGTAAGACTAAGGAAACATATCTTCTATGACACAGCCCCTACTTTATGGAACAACACTCTCCAAGCTTGGCAACTTTAAATCTTCAACTCCCAGAATTTCTCAGCCAGCTTTGCTGAGTAGTTGAAGTCTACAAGTCTTAAAGTTGCCAAGCTTGGACACCACTGCTCCAAAATTACTCTACACCTACTCTCCAAATGTTCCAGAAGACCCTTAAGACCTGGCTCAGACTTGGAGTTAGGATGTTTTTAGGACCCTGTCAAGCATTTTCTGAATGTTATTGATATCGTTCTGACTGCTTTTTTTAAAAAATGTGCCTTTTAAATATTGTGAGAAACCAATCTCCCTTTGGAATTTACAGCCTCAAAAACATAAGAAATAAATAAATAAAATCCTGCCAAAGAGGAAAGAACATGTTCATGTAAAAACAGGGTAGAATATTACAGACCGCCCTTTACTAACCATGCAAGTACACAGTCAATTACCACTGATAGTTTTCTTATTTTTATCCACTGACCAAGAGAGGACAGTAAAAAAGAACATATCTTAAACTGACACTAAGCGAGTCCATTAACTATTATACCATCCTCAACAAAGAAATAGGATCTGTTGATCGTAGTAGATATCTGCATATCCATGAACATGTTTGGACCAGGATTCAAGCCAGCTACAAACCTGATTTATATGGGGAATAAGAATGGGCATTTTCTTCTGGATGACTGAGCCATCAACCTTTGTCATGTTTGTTGTTTGACAGTCTTGTTTAAAATTCATCCCTGATCCACTCTATCACAGCTTTTAAGTATGCATTAAGATGTGAGGTGAGAGAACGCCATCCCTCACAGTGAAAACTGTATATTCATTATTACTGGACAACTTAATCCACTTAATCTTGCAGAACAGGAGATCATATCAATCCTTACAAATATCACAGCATCTTCATGTTCCAGAGCTATTTTCCAGCACCCCTGGCTTAAGTATAGAGACAAAGACATACTGTAGGTTTAGTTCAGAAGAATACAAAATCTAGAAAGAAGATGAGCTCCAAATCTCATAATCTCCAACGACTGAGATAAACTGCCAAAAACTATAATGCAGCAGCAGCAGTATCTGCAAAGCAGTAGTTTCCATAACTTTCTCTTAGTGAATAGTACCAAAAGCCAAGATGAACAGGTACATGCGTGTCTCTGAATGAGAAATCCACATTCCAGATAGGTGCTGCAGGAAATATGAGTCTAATAATGGGGTTTCCCCACAACTTCAACGTGTGGAGCTCCCCCAAGGCGTTGCCTTATATGGGACTGTATATTATAGATATTAATGCTGAAATCACTCAGAGATAATGTGTCTGTGTTGCCTTTTAGCAGCTCCTTTTCTAGTCGAGGCTTGTATCACAAAACATTTGTCTGGAAAGTGTGATGAAGCCATGTAACCTGGCATGTCAGAAAGTCATGCCAAAGTATATTCATATTACTGCATTATAAGCAGTTTTTGTTCCGTTCCGTCCCGTCTGGGAAACAATGTCATCTGTTTCTGATAAAGATACCGGAGATAGTAGAACAATATACTTTTTAAATAGCTTTCTAATACTCCCATTCGCTGGAGATCAGTGACACGCCTTTATTCAGGTTCATTTATTATTATTATTATTATTATTATTATTATTATTATTATTATTATTAATTAGATTTGCATTAGATTTTTTTTTTGTTTACTAAATAATTATTACACTTTAAATACTCGGATCTTCTGTTTTGAAATCCCAGATTTCATTCCCCAACCATGTCACTGAATCACTTTGACAAAAAAGAAAAAAAAAGTTCCTGCAAAAATTAATTCAGGCCCATAAACTGCTAAAACACATCCTGATAGATGTTATGATGGAGGGTGTTTCAGAAAGCCTTGTAAATTCTGGATGTTTTTAGTTAAGGAAGGGGAAAATAAGGTGTCTATAATGAAGACTGGAAGCTAATGAATAAGAAAGCTATGGTATAATATTCTTTTATATTATAATGCAATATGTAGTGTTATTTAAAGCTTCCAATGAACTTTTTTTAAGGGCTATCAGTATACCATTCCCCCAGTTTTTACAAAAACTAGCAAATGATTAAATCATAAATCCTACCATGACCTTGTGCAGATAAGTAATGAAACTTTTTATCAGGGTGACTTAGTCATTTAATTCTTGAACTCAGAATACAGGTAAGTCCTTGACTTACAACAGTTCATTTAGTGACAGTTTGAAGTTATAATGACAAAAATGATCGTTATGATCGTTTTTCACACTTACGACCGTTACAGCATCCTCATGATCATGTGATTTACATTTAGCCGGCTCATATTTATGACGGTTGAATGTCCCGGGGACATGTGATCACCTTTTGCAACCTTCTGGCAAGCAAAGACGATGGGGAAAACAGATTCACTTACCGACCATGTTACTAATTTAACAACTGCAATGATTCACTTAACAAATTTGACAGGGAAAAAAATTGTAAAATGGGGCAAAACTCACTTAGCAAACTTCTCATTTAGCAACATACATTCTGGGCTCAATTGTGGTTGTACGTTGATGACTGTACTATGTTTCTGTACTATGTTTCTGAGATCTAGGCCATTTTGGGAGAACTCTGCTATACCAGAGTTCAAGACAGTCATATACCTTGGAGCTCCGGAATGGACATCAATGAACTCAAGCAAAAGTTAAGCAGCGCACTAAAATACTAAATGACAAGCAAGCCTCAGGGGGATAGAAACTCCTTAAAATAAGAAGGGGAAAATGTAGGCATAAATGATCCCTGTGAGAAAGAAGAATGGAGTAAGGTTTAAGAGTTCAGAAGGATGAATAGGGAGCTCATTGAGAAGCTTACATACAAGATTTATAGAAAATAGAAGCAAGGACTAATAATTAATAACAATCTAATAATAGCTCAAGCCCCTAGGGATTTAGTCAAGCAGGCCAAAGTTCAGACTGAAGAGAATTAGAAATACAGTGAGGCATTAGCCATCTCTTAAGTATTAGAGGAATGGATTTGTTGCACTGAGAGAAAGAAGTTACTACCAGGAATAGGGAAAAGAATGCACAGCTAAATTGTTTAGCTGTTGTATTTTCCTCCAAAAGTTGACAGGCTTTGATTTGGTTTGACACGGAAAACTCTGCTTGGGTTGCCTGGCTCTCGAGAGTTTTTAAACTCTGGCATCGCTATTCATTCACCCTCTTGCACTCTGAGCATTTGCATTCTCTTGTGTCCTTGTGCTTATGCAGAGTGGTTTTAAAAATACAGAGATGCTCTGTTCTGATTGGCCTGATAACCTTACAATAATGTATATGCTTTGCGCAGGTTCCTGGTTGCTGCTGAGATTCTTGATAGTTATATAGTGAGAGGGTCTTCTATAAGCTGTACAGTGAAAAGGACAAGAAGTATTTTCACAGTGTGTGCATGTAGCAACAGCAATAGCATTTAGACATATGCCACTTCATAGTGCTTCTACAGCCCTCTTGATTCTTGATAGTTATATAGTGAGAGGGTCTTCTATAAGCTGTACAATGAAAAGGACAAGCAGTATCTTCACAGTGTGTGCATGTAGCAACAGCAATAGCATTTAGACTTATATGCTGCTTCTTAGTGCTTTTATAGCCCTCTCTAAGTGGTTTACAGAACCAGCATGTTGCCCCCCAAAATCTGGGTCCTCATTTTACCCACCTCTGAAGGATGGAAGGCTGAGTCAACCTTGAGTTGGTGGTGCACTATAACCACTGTGCCACTCCTGGCTCTTTTACATGTGAATTCCAGAAACTATTGATGATATTAACATCATCAAAAAATGCCAGTCAAAGAATAAAATGAAAAGACTGGAAGATCTCTTGATGATTATCTAAATTCTCCTCAGTGCAGGAATCTACTAGTACAACATCTCCAGCAGATGACCAACCATTCTCTATTTAAATACAGTACTTCTAGTAAAGGAGAGTCCATTGCGTCTTGAGGTCATCTGCTCTGTTGCTGAACAGCATTTACCATTAATGATGCCCATTAAGTTCTAAATTCTTTTAAAATCCATTGTTTCTTATCCTGGCTTTATGGTATGCTTATGGAGTGCTGAATAAATCCCTTCTGACTTCTTCAAAGTGGTTCTCAGGTACCTGAATAACTATTATTGTTGATTCCCATAACCTTTTCTTCTCCATTGTCTCTTGTTGATTCTCTCTTCCCCGTACTCCCAAGACCCCTTATCACATTGATTGCTTTCCTCTGGATAGGTCCTAGTTCGGTGATGGCGAAGCTTTTTTCCCTTGGGTGCTGAAAGACTGTGTGCATGCATTATCATGCATGTGTGATTGCCCACACTCATAATTCAATGCCTGGGGAGGGCAAAAACAGCTCCTCCCCGGAGGCATTCTGGAGGCTGGAATCACCTGTTTCCCAATTTCTGGTGGGTCCAGTAGACTCGTGTTTTTCCCTCCCCAAGCTCCAAAGGCTTCCCTGGAGCTAGGGGAGGGTAAAAATGCCCTCCTCCATCCCCCCCCCCCCGGAGGTTCTCTGGAAGCCAAAAACTCCCAGGACCTGTGTGTGAGCAAAAAGTCAGCTGCCCGACAAACACATGAATGTTGGAGCTGAGCTAGGACAACGGCTCACGTGCCAGCAGACATGGCTCCGCATGCTACCTGTGGCACCCTTGCCATAGGTTTGCCATCACTGTCCCAGTGTGTCAATGGCTTTCCTAAAGTGCAGTGCTCAGAACAGGGCACAACATCGCAAGTGTGGACTGACCAATGCTAAATAGAGAAGAATGACATTGTTCTTGTGGTTCTCTTACAGGAAAAAAATACCAACAACAAATGAAAATGTTTGCTCTGTTGACTAAGGTTCAATTTATAACCCACCTGGACACCTACATTGTTTTTGTATGTGTGGCTGTCCAAGTATGCTCTCAAATTGTTATTTGGAGTTACTGGGCCAGCTACGTAGTTCTTAAGCTTTGTACTGAATTTTATATTACCTTTCCTTGTAAATGTTTTTTCTCCCTTTACTTAAAAGTATAGTCAGCTCACCTTTCTGGATTTGGTAGCTCAACTTAAGAGCCCTGATGGTGCAGTGGTTAGAGTGCAGTACTGCAAGCTACTTCTGCTGATCAGTGGCTGCCAGCAGTTTGGCAGATCAAATCTCACCAGGTTCAAGGTTGACTCAGCCTTCCATCCTTCCAAGGTTGGTAAAATGAGGACTCAGATTGTTGGGGGCAATATGCTTACTCTTTGTGAATCGCTTAGAGAGGGCTGTAAAGCACTGTGAAGTGGTATATAAGTCTAAATGCTATTGCTAAATGCTATTGCTATCTTCAGCCGAGTATAAGAATCTTTGGCAGCGGCACCTGCAACCAGCCTGATGACCCCAGGATGAGAAAAGTTGAGTTGTGGCTTCAGAACCCAAGTTTCATTTTTAGCCCCATCATTGCACCACCAGGATGGGTAGAAATTGTGCACCTATGTACTTTATAACAAGGGTCTCCAACCTTGGCAACTTTAAGACTTGTGGACTTCAACTCCCAGCTGTGCTGGCTGAGGAACTCTGGAAGTTGAAGTCCACAAGTTTTAAAGTTGCCAAGGTTGGAAACCTCTGCTTTATATCACTTGCCCCCTCCCCCATTGTGAATGCTTGGGGTGCCTGGCTTTTGCTCAGCTATCCAACCATTTCCATTTGGGGGAGGTTAGGCAGGGCTTGGTTTCAAAGAATTGACAAGGTATCAGCAAGAATAAGATTCCTTTCCTGTCTTTTTGGATCTTTATCTGCATAAGGAATCTCAATCTATATTCGAAGGCCTTTTTTTTTTCTTGTGGCAAATAATTGGCCAGGGAGGTTGAAGAGAGGCAGGGAAGGCTGTAAAGAAACCTGCGACATGCATTAAGCCAGTAGCTGTGGGAGCTCTCAGAGCATATGTGATCCTGCTTCTCTGCCATTTCATCACTTAGGATATATCTTTCTCTACCTATTGGCTACTTTCCAGATTTTCCCTGTTGTTAGGAGGGGAGGGAAAAACCCAGAAAGAAAGACAGCCAGGGGGGACAAGGCAACATGCAGTGCAGCCCTTGGGAGGATCTTCCATTTGGGGGGCTGCGGGATTATTGAAGAGACAGGCAGCCTTCAGGTGATCATCTGGCAAATGTATACAGAAATATCTAAGTTTACCACTGGCTGTGGATGTTGTATCCAAGCTAACTCACAGCAAATCCAGCGAAGCAGAAAATTCAACCCAGAGGGTTTTTAAATCAGCGACTCATTAATTCTACAGGTCCAAAGCTGCAAAGCGCTAACAGCCTTGGAACTACTTAGTTGCTTGGTCGTCATGCCAAAACATACGCCTAAGCATTCCTCCAATCTGAAAGTTATTAAAATACAATAAGGACACAAGTCTTGACTGTTCCACCATCCTTCCCAGGTTCCGCTTTCTGCTTCTTCCCAAGAGGAAGTGCTTAATAAGAATAATAATATCCTGAAAGGGGAACCCATGGCCAGGGTAATTAAAAAAGCTTCCCTTCGCCCCGTCTCACTTTGAAGGAGGGGAGGAGGGGGTAAAATATGGGAGGAGGGGGGGGAGGAGGGATTAAAATCAGACAGGAAATTCCACTAAACAAGTTGGCTTCTGTCCTAATAATACAGGCCTTTGCCAATTCCACCAGAAAAAACGGAGGGAGGAGGGATCGTCTAAGACAAGCTTGGATCTGAAAACATACTATGGTAATTCTGAAGAGAATTTTGAAGAAGAAGAAGAAGTACTAATTGTTGTTATATAATGTCATCCTTGTGTTAAAAGGGCAGTGGCTGCAATTTTAGCGGAAAAAATGAGCACACAGAATAGGGAACTTTTTAAAAAGCCAGATGGAAGCTTAAGCTCCTTCTGCCCTCAAAATGAAAGAGAGAGAGATTTCCATTGGCTGTCAACATTCCTATAGAGAAATAAGAGCAGATTAAAAGAGAAAGCAGGTAGTTGTCCGAAGCATGGGAGCACATTAATTGGACGGCCAGAGATTTAAGCAGTGGTGTAAATAATGAGGAACACGGGTAGAATTCTTTAACAGGTGGGGAGAAAAATAGGAGCTGGCTTTCTTTTAAAAAAAGGGGGAGGAAACTCTTTTCTAACAGGGTTTGAAAAATCATTCAACACATATTTATTACTAAATATATGCTGTTAGCTATAAACTATTTCAACAGCAGGGTATCTCTTTTCTATAAGAGGACCACAATGATATCTGATTCAGGTGTTTGAGACACCCAGAAGCTGTGCCCTAGAGGTGGAGCTCTGGCCTCACAATCAGTTGGTTGTGAGTTCTATCCTAGGTAGAGGCAGATGTAGGGTCTCCTGCTTGGGCAGAGGGTTGGACTAGATGACCTGCAAAATCCCTTCCATCTCTCTTAATATGTTAAGATATTGGCACGGTCACTTGCTCCAGTAGCTTTCTCCTGTTGTTGGTGAATTCTCTCATTTGGAGGAGCACAAAAGTTGCTGCAGGTTATACTATAGTTCAGCCTGCACAATTTCCTTTCAAAGAATATAGACAAGCATTACTGCGACGACATTCATCTAGATTCTAATTTTGTACAAAACAACTTCATGAGTTTAATATCCATGCTTGTAAAGACACAACCTCTAGTCCCATTATTTCATGGACTAAGCATTATTTTAATTTCTTCTGAGCTTTAAGGCCAATTCCCCTAAGTGCTTTCAGAAAATTTCCTAAGGCTTTGGTCTCCTAGTAAAGAAGTATATGAGACATATTGCAGGAACTTCCCTCTCCAAAATTTGTTTCATTGGATCAGTCCAATATGAAAAACATTGGCCTATAATTATTTTTTCACTAAATTATTATTATTATTATTATTATTATTATTATTATTATTTATTTATTTATTTATTAGATTTGTATGCCGCCCCTCTCCGAAGACTCGGGGCGGCTCACAACAGTAATAAAAACCAGTATAACAATGGAACAAATCTAATAATAAAAATTATATAAAAACCCCAGCAATTAAAAACCATACAGCACATACATACCAAACATAAAATATAGAAAGCCTGGGGGAGATGTCTTAGTTCCCCCATGCCTGGCGATATAGGTGGGTCTTGAGTAACTTGCGAAAGACAAGGAGAGTGGGGGCCATTCTAATCTCTGGGGGGAGTTGATTCCAGAGGGCCGGGGCCGCCACAGAGAAGGCTCTTCTCCTGGGGCCCGCCAAATGACAGTTTGGTCGACGGAATCCAGAGAAGGCCAACTTTGTGAGACCTTATTGGCCGCTCGGATTCGTGCAGTAGAAGGCGGTTCTGGAGGAATTCTGGTCCAATGCCATGAAGGGCTTTAAAGGTCATTACCAACACTTTGAATTGTAACCGGAAGATGATCGGCAACCATGCTCAAAGATGATTGCAGGGGTCCCAGGACTATACATTTTTTCTATAGAGCTTTAGTTGCTATTATATGGAAGAAATGTTGCTAGTTGAGGTGGATACTAAAGTTAATAGCAATCAAGATTTCACTATGAGAATCTTCTGAGCTTCATATCCAAGTTCTTTTCATGGTAGAAACTGCATTCCTGGAACTCATTTGCAAAATGGGATGCATGTAGGGATCAAAGCAAGAATCGTACAGCCTCTTCAGACAGTCTAAGCCACAATCCCCTTCTTATTCATGCTGTGGAGTGACTAACATTGAAATCAATGACTTGCTTATAAAGGATTTAGCATGACTTTTACAGTGGACAAGCACAGGCCGCCAAGGAACACATTCTTGCAGAGATGCTCCAGAGCCAAGCATAACTTCATGAATAGAGGAGTGTAGAAATTTCACTCATTACCACGACTGGCTCACCCACTCTGAGGGCACCATTTCAAACATTTCCTGCAAATTCCAGTTTTTGTGAAAGTGGGGCCATTTGTCAATACGACTGGCAGAGAAATAATTCAACGTATCCGTGCAGGTTGCTGGTAAAATTTAGGAAAATACTAATTGTTTGTTTTTTGGGCAAATGCTAGAGTTTAGTTGTGTCATTAGAGCTATTGCTAAAGAATCCCACAGAAAACAGATTACTACAACAGGTTTTGCACCTTATCCCTCATTCTTCAAGCAATGGATTACCAAGATGCAAAGGAAACATGAATGAAGGAAAATTGAGATTGTGATTTACGAATATATAAGTAGGGCCTTTCCCCCAGAATTCTATGCAAGGTTGACTAGTGGTGACCACAGGGTTCTTTTATTCATTTCTCTGTGAGTAGAAGCTTACTTTCATAGAAGAAACAGAATTATCTATAGATCAGTGCTGATAGAGGATTAGTGTGGAGGATGTTCTGATATGTGTGCGTCTATTGATTTGGTAAGAAAGGATGAAATTGTAAATTCTTATTAGTTTGATTCTTGAATCCTTGAAATATGGTGAAAAATAACTTAGCTAATATCGTACCAGTTGAATACCCATCTGCTCTCTACAAGAATGCCTCTGGGAATGACGCTATGCTGTTATGTAATATTAGATGTCAGAGTCACAGTAACTAATTTACTAAGTGAACATGATGGAGCTGCTGAAGGCTATCAAGCCACCACCCTAAGAAACAGTAAAAACCACATACCCTGTTTGTGATCTGGGAATTTATTTATTTGTTTGTTTGTTTATTTATTTATTTATTAGATTTGTATGCCGCCCCTCTCCAAAGACTCGGGGTGGCTAACAAAAATGAAAAGACAATGAAAACAAATCTAATATTAAAAATAATCTAAAAAATCCCAATTTAAAGAACCACTCATATATGCAAGCATACCATATATAGATTCTATAAGCCTAGGGAGAAGTGAAATTTCAATTTCCCCATGCCTGACGACAGAGGTGGCGAAAGGCAAGGAGGGTGGGGGCAACTCTGATATCTGGGGGGAGCTGGTTCCAGAGGGTCGGGGCCACCACAGAGAAGGCTCTTCTCCTGGGACCCACCAAATGACATTGCTTAGTTGATGGGACCCAGAGAAGGCCAACTCTGTGGGACCTAACCGGTCCCTGGGATTTATGCGGCAGAAGGCGGTCCCGGAGATATTCTGTTCCGATGCCATGAAGGGCTTTATAGGTCATAACCAACACTTTGAATTGTGACCGGAAATTGATCGGCAACCAATGCAGACTGCGGAGTGTTGGTGTAACATGGGCATATCTTGGGAAGCCCATGATTGCTCTCGCAGCTGCGTTCTGCACAATCTGAAGTTTCCGAACACTTTTCATGTAGAGAGCATTACAGTAGTAGAACCTCGAGGTGATGAGGGCATGAGTGACTGTGAGCAGTGAGTCCCGGTCCAGATAGGGCTGCAACTGTTGCACCAGGCGAACCTGGGCAAACGCCCCCCTCGCCACAGCTGAAAGATGTTTCTCTAATGTGAGCTGTGGATCGAGGAGGACGCCCAAGTTGTGGACCCCCTCGGAGGGGGTCAATAATTCCCCCCCAGGGTACTGGATGGACAGATGGAATTGTCCTTGGGAGGCAGAACCCATAGCCACTCCATCTTATCCGGGTTGAATTTGAGTCTGTTGACACCCATCCAGGCCCCAACAGCCTCCAGGCACCGGCACATCACTTCCACTGCTTCGTTGACTGGACTCCTCCACCCAATTGGCATGTCATCTTTAAAATCCCCCAAATGTTCAATTTCCTTTTCCCAAAAAGTTTTCTATATGCCCACCAGTTTCCCCTTCCGATATTCAGCCTAGTTTTAATCTTTAAAAAAATAAACCTTAAGGAAAACACTGCTGAGAAGATCAACAGATTTGATAATCTGATAATTTAAAAAAACTCAAAGTATGAATGGGAGGCAATACTCATTTTTTTAAAAAGAAAAAAACCCCCTTCCCTTTAATTTTCAAATCTCTCTCTTGTAACCCAAGCCATCTGGAAAGTTTCAGGATAAAGAGTGAGTTAGGTGGCTGATGGGCAGATGCTGGAGATATTGTGGGAAGCCTCCCACCAGAAGAATGAAATATTTTGGGAAATATTAAAAATGGTAGGATAAAACATTTTCCCTAAAGAAGAAATAAATAAATAAAAAATCTCAAGGGAGACAGAAACCAGCCCCAGTTTTCCTGCCCCAGGAAGAAACTGAGGAGGCCAGCTTTTAGAAATTAGAAATGCAGATTTGGTAATCCATTCAAAATGACTTGGTCAAGACAGAAACTCAGATAAGCAACAAACAAAAGATTGATAAAATTAGCTCAGACAAGCACCTAGGATTTGCATTTTTCCTTTTGCCTATAGAGCCATCCATGACCCCATAGGAATATGACAACAGCCAATAGAATATTAGAGGACATGTTCTTGAATAGGAAGCTCAAACACAAAGCCCAAAACGAGGTATAAAAACCCACCCACTCTCAACTCCATTTTGTCAATGGCCCAGAATCACATGTGATCAGTGGTTCTGTTTCATCAATAAATTCTTTCCAATCAGCCTCTATTTTGTTTCTAGTGTCTTTCTCCTGGATTGGGACTGAACCCACCGTTCCCCATAAGCTGCGCGTGTGCGCGCTCTCTCCAAAATACCCCCCCCGCACAGCCTTTTCCTCGGGCGCGCGCTCCCCATCCCCCTGCCAGCCCACGGGGGGGGGGGGAAGGTGCGGGCAGTAGAAGGGAGCCGCGACTGCCCCTGCCTCTCCATGGTGCCTCCGGCCCCCTCGTGCTCCTGGCCTCTCGGCCCTGCCCCCCGCCCGCCCGATCCGCCCCCTCTCCTCCTCCGCCTCCTGCCTTGGGCGAGACTTCTCTCACAGTGGCTGTGGCTGCGGCTTCGGCTTCTCGGGACGAAAGCCCTCCCAGCCAGGGGGCTGCGAGAGGGGGGGGGGCGGGCTTTCCCGAAACGGACGGAGAAATCCCTCTCTCGCAGCCCCCTGGCTGGGAGCGCTTTCGCTGCAAGAGAGGGTTTTCTCCGTCCGTTTCGGGAATGCCCCCCCCTCGCAGCCTCTTCGCTGGGAGCGCTTTCGTCCTAGACTTCCAGCAAGGGGGCTGCAGTAGAGGCAGGGCAGGCATTCCCAAAGCGCTCAGAGAAAGCGCTCTCGCAGCCCCCTCGCTGAGAGAGAGAGAGGAGGAGAGAGAGAAAGTAAGTGAGAAAGAGAGAGAGAAAGGGGGGGAGAGATAACAAGAGAGAGAAGAGAAAGAAAGCAAGAGAGATAGAAAGAGAGAGAAAGAAATCAATAGAAAGAGAGAAAGAAAACAAGAGAGGGAGAGAGAAAGTGAGAAAAAGAGAGAGAGAGCAAGAGGGGGAGAGAGAAAGAGAGAGAAATGACTCTTGATTTAAAGCATATGGTAAAAAGCACCCAAATAATAAGAGAAAAAACCCCCAGCCGTTTGTTTGTGTGTGTGTGTGTGTGTGTGTGTGAACTCTTGAACCATTTCCAATAGCTCACCTGTTATTGGAAATGGTTCAAGAGTTCGCACACACAAGGGGTGGGGAGACAGGGATGGAAAAAGAGAAGATAGTAATAATAGTAATAGATTTTGGTTTTGTTTTATTATTAATTTCTTTTATAAAAAAGGGATTTTGTTTCTTATTTATTTATTTATTTATTCATTCATTCATTCATTCATTCATTCATTCATTCATTCATTCATTCATTCATTCATTCATTTATACTTCTATGCCGCCCAGTCCCAAAGGGACTGTCGCTCAGACACTATACTTTTCCGCCCACACCGAAAAAAAATTAGAGGGAACATTGACTGAACCAGGGGTGGTTTTCACTTACCTTCTCTACCGGTTCGCAAATGTTTCTCTTTTACTAGTATCATGTATATAAATACTATTATATCTTTGTATATCACCAATACATACTTGACAAAACAAACAAACAAAGAAATGTAAGTGTGTACCACCATCGCAGATGTACACAGCTTCCCATGCATACTTTTTACTTATACACATGCCTTCCACGCATGCGCCTAGCCACGAATTGTGGCTAAATAGGACGGCATTACATCCAGGCAAGTGGGCGTACTTCCCCGCAGTCGGTGCAACCAGTTCACCCGAAATAGTACAAACCAGCAGAACACCACTTCTAAACTGAACCAGATGGATTTTCCTTCCAACAGTACCAAATACTGACAGAGCTTAGGTTGCTATCTTTCTTTTCTGACATGCCGTGTTGTTCTGCTCCATATCATTCTATACTAAATAAACATGGGTCCCTGGGTTTTTCCCATTTAGAGAAGAATTTCATTTGCTTGAAGGAACCCATAATCATGAGATTGTTTCTCCCTTCCTTGTCCTAGATTAGAAGCATATGCAAATAAGAGGAAGGTAGATGTGGCCATTTTATAATGAGCACAAGACAGTCAGCCCGGTTTGGGGTAGAGGAGAATGAGTGAGTTATCAGCTGTACCCAGCTGTGGTTCTGGTGCTAGCTAATAAACCCCATGTATCATCCTGCCTTGGTAAGTAAATGTTCTGACTGGTATTAAAAATGGGCCTAGTGGATTTTACAGCACATCCTCCTTGCTGTTCATGCAAAGTGCTGGTTGTTAGCTTGCTGCCTGTGCAATTAAGGTGCTTAAGACTGTGAGAGGTCTTCAGAAGGTCCGAAGAGTGATTGCAGTTCAGAATAATCACCCACCTGGTTGGGCAGTGATTTATGGCCTCCTCTGTTAATAGCTGTGCTTAACACAGGAGTTTGCTGAGATTAAGTAATTGCCTTAAACAAACAAACAAAAAAAAGTTTATTATCTTTTAAGTCTTTTAACTGATGAATGAATGGGCACTGAAGAAATCATGTAATGGATCATCTGAGATTTCCCTCCTAGCTTTAAAAGAAGAAATGTTATAAAATTGTTGAAATTAACTGTTTTTTATAATGTCTTCTACAGACTGTCAAGAGCGATGTAACTCTACTAAATATTAATAGTGGCATACACTGTTGCTTCTGTTGTTGTAGCATGTCATTTACAGTATTTTGGGAATAAACAAGTTGCAATTACACATTTCATTCATGATTTACACATATATATAATCACTCAGTTGTGAACTCTACACCTCCAAATTAGATGATGCAAAATTATATTGCATGATTTGGAACGCTGTTCTACCTCACATGCATGAGGGAAGGACATATTATTTTTTGAACTGATGATTTTCTCTGTGTGCAAAAGGCCACCTCGAATATTAACGAACACTAAAAAAAACAAGTTTACAGTCTGTAGCAGCGATGGGTTGTTCGCAGTTGGAATTGGTTTTTAGAACCAGTAGCGGTAGCAGCAGCGGCAGCAGGCTCTGCCCACCTATTAGGGATGCTTTTGTGTATACACAGAAGCCTCACGTGCACGTGCAAGCACACACACCAAAGTGGAGGCAATCTACTTTAGAACTCATCACTGATCTGTAGTCTAAAGCAGTGCTTCCCAAGCTTGGCCACTTGAAGATATCTGGACTTCAACTCCCAGAATTCCTCAGCCAGCATTCGCTGGCTGGGGAATTCTGGGAGTTGAAGTCCAAATATCTTCAAGTGGCCAAGGTTGGAAAACACTGGTCTAAAGGAAGTATACTCTCTTATAACTTGCTCAGTACAGTGGTACCTCTACTTAAGAATTTAATTCGTTCCATGACCAGGTTCTTAAGTAGAAACGTTTGTAAGTAGAAGCAATTTTTCCCATAGGAATCAATGTAAAAGCAAATAATGTGTGCAAACCCATTAGGAAAGAAATAAAAGCTCAAAATTTGGGTGGGAGGAGGAGAAGGAAGAAGAGGAGGAGGACAGTCACTGCCTAGAGCGAAGGGGGCATTTCTTTTCTCTGGGCGCTGGCAGAGGTTTATTCCCTCTCCAAGCACACAGAGAAAGGAAAATGCTTTGTTCACTCTGGACTGCCAAAGCCTCCTTAAGCGCCACTGAAAGGCTCAGAAAAGCCCAAGATGGCCGGGATTAAAGGGGGAATGGCAGGAAACTGGCCAGGCCTTCGTGCCCCTCTCAAATTTACTAAGAAATTTTTCCGGGCTGGGGTTCTTAAGTAGAAAATGGTTCTTAAGAAGAGGCAAAAAAATCTTGAACACCCAGTTCTTATCTAGAAAAGTTCTTAAGTAGAAGCGTTCTTAAGTAGAGGTACCACTGTATAGTGATCTGGAATGAATGTATGAAAATATGTTTGAGAAAATGTGTGAATGATCCAATATAATTTGAACAGGGACAGAAAATTTACTAATGATTTTATGATCTTATCATCCTTAGGTTTTTTCAAAAAATTCCAAATGAAAATATTTACATATTTGCTTGCGCATCAGATATCTTGACTCATTTTGTTTTTCCTTCAGTAACTCTTCCATTTTTTTCCCTTTGAGGCACTCGTGCAAGGAACTCCATGTCAACAATGTTTCACAGGCTTTCGTTTGTTTTCTCCTAAATGGAAATCGAAGGACACTTCTAAAAAAGAGATGCCTGGGAACATTGCTGGAATCCACATTCAACAAGACTGACTAGAGATCACATTACTTGGGTCACTGTAGAAGTTTGTGGTTCCCTGCTGGTTTATTTATTTTGCCAAGTTCTAAATTCATATGCAAAAAAACTCATGAGTAAGACTTTCTTTGAAGGATCTAATAAAAAGCACACATATAAAGAGCAAAACCTACTGACTTTGCAGGTGTGCAGTTATTTTGCTATTCTATCCCAGAAAACCTGCACAAAACCTAGAGTGCTAATAATCAGGAGCTGATCTAAAGATTGCATTTTGCCCTCCCTCTTATATGTAAACAGGTTACCCACCTTCTAAAGATACAACCTTCTTTTTCATAGGCAAAGCAATGCTATTGCTCCAAGATAAATTTATGTAGAGAAAACTTACTGTCCCATCCAGCTTCAGACACTGGATATTAAAGGTCAAGGTCACCAGCTAGTACTGAATTATCCCAAGCTTTTATTCCAGTAAGATTATTGCTTTCTGTGCTTAGGCTGTTATAACACATGATCATATTACTGTTCACAATGTGTTAAGTGGCAGAGGAGCACACATGTCGAACTTTTCCATGGAAGAAAGTGCAAAGTGAAAGATAGAAAGCAGCCCTAAGATCTGCAACAGATTTACAACAGGAGTAACCCAGTAAGTTCATTAAGATTTCAGAGACATGGGGCACCTTTGGTTCAATCCTTAAATGACAATGCAGAACATCTGTTTAACTTTTGTTTTATAGCCTGCTGAAGATGTCAATAGGTGGGCCCTAAACAAATTTCAGGGAGGCTTCCTTCTTGGTTTATTGAAGTCTTCAGTACAGGTTGACCAGGAGTCTTTTTTTCAGTGACACGGGCTATCAGGGCAACCTGGTCTGCCCAAATATGGGATGGAGCATACTGCTTCTGCTTTCTCCTTTCAGCCCCAATCCAGGAGCCTTCACAGGCAGTCGCTCGCACAGCAAACTATTTTTGTGTTAAATTTAAATTTACTGACAAAGAAATAAAGAGAGACTGGTATAGCTATTTGTATAGATAGGTTTAGTGTAGCTAGGTTGACTGGGACTATAGCTGTGAGAAATAGTCGAGTCTCTCCCTTTAACTTGAAAAAGAAAACACTGCCTTGAAGTTCATCTAGTTCACCCACTGGACACAAATATGCTGCCTGCAACATGCAAGCAAGAAAGCTGCTGTGATGGCTGTGGAATTTGGGGAGCTGAAGTCCAGACATCTTATTGTTGCTAAGGTTGAGTATCACAGATTCACAGTATAGCAAACTCCAGCTATCATGTGGTTGTCGAAACCATGTCTTTATTACAGTTGAAAGATGATGGTATAAGATTCTATAAATCACTACTGAGGACTTTATCATAGTTTGGGGCTGATGTTGGATCCTGAGAGCTGAAGACCATGATCATGAAGTCTAGAGGGCATGAGATCGAAGAAGGCTGACATTGCAACTGAGCCTCAGTTTTTGTCACAGCAGCATATATTGATTTGAGAGGAGATCTCCCACCCAACCACTACCAGACTTAGTCTGTTGGCTATCATTAATGAGATGTCATAGGCCATTGGATTATTTACATAGACTGCTGGGCGGGGTGAAGATTTAACCTGTTTTCAGCACAGCTTGAACTGATAGGGTTATATTTATTCCCATGAGAAACTTATATAAACAATGGCCTGTGACTCATTTTTTAATTCTTTTTTTAAGATGGCTATAATCCTTATTTGATGCTATGAGCTGAGGCACTTTTAAAGCATTTTTTTAAGGGAAGAAAGCAAGTTAGTTCTTGTAAAGATGTTTTTCCTGTCACTTGGCTGTAACAGTTCTGATTTATAAGAACATAAGAAGAGCCGTGCTGAATCAGGCCAAAGCCCATCGAGTCCAGCATACTGTGTCACACAGTGGCCCACCAATTGTACACGGGGATCTTGAGCAGAAAGAGAAGGCAAACCCCTCCCTTTCCCTGGACCCCCAACAAATGGTACCCAAGGGAATCCTGCCTGCCTCAACCAACATAGAGGTGGCTCTTGGACATCCATTTCAATAACCACCGATACACTTGGCCTCCATGAATCTGTCTAATCCTGCCTTGAAGCTATCCAGGCTGACAGCTGTCACGATCTTTTCTGGAAGTGAATTCCATAAACCAACAACTCTCTGGATGAAGAAATATTTGCCCTTTATTTGTCCTCACTTTCCTACCTATGAGCTTTAGGGAGTGCCATCTCGTCCTAGTATTGTGTCATAGAGAAAATAATTTTATAGAATTCTATTTTATAGAATTCTATAAGTTTTGAGTTTTATAATTGAGCCCAGAAAAAATAATTGTTCTCTACCCACCTTTTCTACCCCATGCATGATTTTACATACATCATGCGACTGATATTTTCATACATGGGGCATAGTTCCCTCTAAGCTGAGCAGTGAGCAATCGCTCACTTAAAAATCATCATCAACTCAGAGTTTTCCAAACCTGCCCAGAAGCCGAGAGGGAAAGAGTGAGAGGGAAGAAGAGAGAGAGGAAGAGAGGAAGAGAGAGAAACAGATAGAAAAAAGAGAGGAAGGAAAACAGAAAGAAAAAGAATGGGAGTAAGGAAGAGAGAAAGAAAATCAAAATCTAGTTTGAAACTAGCTCAACTATTTAAGTGGCATTTTGATATTGATAGAGTTGCCCTATTATGAGCTCACTGTTATAGACACACAGTACAGTATTTTATTTTGAAATTCTCTGAGGCAAAACAGGGTGGGTTTTTTATTTATTTATTTATTTATTTATTTGTTTGTTTGTTTGTTTATTATTTCTGTGTCGCCCAGTCCCGAAGGGACTGCCGCTCAGACACTATACTTTTCCGCCCACCCACCCCCAAAAATTAGAGGGAACACTGACATGGGGGTTTATCCTACCAGAACCCTAAAGCCTACGCCAGTGATGTAAGGAAAGCTGAAAATTAAACTGAGCAATGGAATAATGGCTTACTCTGTCCCCATCTCTCTATAAGATGAAACTCGGTGTTCCATGTTTTTTTTTCCTCAATAGAAACTATCCGAGGAGACAGATTAGGCTGCATCTGGTAGAATAACCTTCTTTTTAATTCAACCATAATATTTGTACTGCTGCTGTCCTTCCCAAAATGAGAAGTGCCACACCAGGCAGCAAAATAAATTCTTACTGAATCAGGCAATTAAAGATATAGGCACTTGCCCTACCTATATCTGGTATAGGACATGATAACTATGGGTTCAATGTGTGTGTGTGACACACACACATGGCCTAAAAATGACAATTCAGCCAAAGAATAACTTTTCCCAGTCCCTTGAATTTAGCATTTCATCTTATATACCGCTTCACAGTGCTTTACAGCCCCTTAATGTTTAATGTGTGTTCCCAAGCCTAGCACTGAGTTGTGGTAGTTGTTCTGACAGAAAATTGTGCATACTAGTGCTTTGGAAGACAAATTGTGCTCTTGAAGGGGGGGGATGTTAAATAATTAGGCTGCTTAAAGTGGAAGATATTTTTTTTTCTACAAGTAGCACTCAAGGGAAGTTTCCTGAGCAATTGTTAAAGATCACCCGTTGTGATGTTTAGATAGATACTACACAATTAACACTAAGGACTACTGTAATGCATTCTTAATCCAAAGCCCATCCTTCCACTTACTTGCTCTGTCATTGCCCCAGTGAACCTCCTCCCATTATTTGTAGCACCCCCAACCTCTGAGAAAAGCAGGGGGGTCAGAAAAGATTGGCGGTTTCTCAGCACAGGGAGTTTATTAAGCAATTGAACAATAGGCTCAAAAAAGTATGTGATTATTGGCTTCCTTAGGATTCTGGAGTGCCTTTGTGAACACAGAAAGGACAAAAAAGTGAAAAGAGGCTGTCATTTTGCCGGAGTTTTTCTCTCTCTTTTCTTTTGACAACAAGGGAGTGTTTTATGAGTTAAGTTACTCAAAGGTTGTTGTTTTTTTTTTTTTAAATCACCTCTCTGTTTGAGGTCAGACAACATCTCTCCCTCAACCACTATCTTTAGTTGGAATTGATAATTTCCTATCCTAGCACAGATTGGTACCAAGGCTTTTGGCTACAGTAAGCAACTATTTCTTTCAGCTTTCTGATACTCTTTCCCTAGACTGAGATTCTCAGGGTGAAAATAGAGGCGGCCCTTAAAAAGAGTAAGTGAAGCATGATTTGAGCACACCTAGTTTCTTCAATCCTTAACTGTTTGTCTCTGTTAAAGATCATACTACTAATAAGTCATTTGCTTAATAGGAAAGTGAACACAAGAACAAGGGGACACAATCTGAGGTTAGTTGGGGGAAAGATCAGAAGCAACGTATGAAAATATTATTTTGCTGAAAGAGTCGTAGATGCTTGGAACAAACTTCCAGCAGACGTGGTTGGTAAATCCACAGTAACTGAACTGGAATAAACATAGATCCATCCTAAGATAAAATACAGGAAATAGTATAAGGGCAGACTAGATGGATCATGAGCTCTTTTTCTGCCATCAATCTTCTATGTTTCTATGTTTTTTATAAATGCAAAATAAAGCAGGGCCTTTATTTAAAGCAGTGTTTCCCAACCTTGGCAACTTGAAGATATCTGGACTTCAACTCCCAGAATTCCCCAGCCAGCATTCACTAGCTGGGGAATTCTGGGAGTTAAAGTCCAAATATCTTCAAGTTGCCAAGGTTGGGAAACACTGATTTAAAGGATCTAAAGCCTCGGTCATCCAGGTCATGGTTGTTCCAAAGGTGCTTTTTCAGGAAGCAATTGGACTTTATTTTTTTTTCTTTGAAGACATTTTGCTTCTCAGACAAGAAACTTCTTCAGCTCTGACAGATAGCGGGTGGACAGGATGGTGGATAGTCTTAAAAAAAACACACAAGGAAGTCCAGTTGCCTTCTGCAGCTGAGAATCTCTACAGACTTTAGCTGTACAATTTGGGATGAATAACCTTTGAGTGGTGTGGGAGTAGGAATGGATTTCCAGGGAAAAACTGCTGATTACAGCAACCAGGAAGGACCGTTGTACCTACCTGAACGGTCTTCTCGCTGCACTGGAAGGAGAGTCCAACATGGGTAGTTAACCAATCTTATTGGTAGAGACTGAGTTAATTATTTACATATTAATTAGGTACCGCCCCCTTGTATCCCCCATGAGCTCAGTTTTAAAAACGAAGACAATGTAAGAGGATAACCAATTTTTATTGTCAACTGTCCAACAAAACAATGTCCCCCCAACTCCGGCGTCCCTGAACTTAAACAGTGCCGGGTGGGTTTGGACTCTCCTTCCAGTGCAGCGAGAAGACCGTTCAGGTAGGTACAACGGTCCTTCTCCACTGCAGCTGGAAGGAGAGTCCAACATGGGATATGCCAAAGATTAAGGCCCATGGGAGGGAGAAGGTCTTGTCAGGGACGTCGTGGAGGCACAAACTCGTTGCAAAACACGCCTTCCAAACGCTGCGTCCGCTGAAGCAAACGAATCCAACTTATAATGTTTAACAAAGGTGGAAGGAGCCGCCCAGGTTGCGGCCTTGCAGATATCCTCTATGGATGCTTGCGTGGCCCAGGCAGCTGATGTGGCCGCGCTACGTGTTGAATGACCCGTCAGTCCTGATGGTGGGGTCTGGTCCCTAGCCTTGTAAGCTTCCATGATACAATCCTTGAGCCATCGGCTAATGGATTTAGAAGACAGGCCTAGACCCATCCTATGTGGTGAGAATGATATGAACAACTGTTCAGATTTCCTGAACGTTTCCGTACGTCTGATGTAGATTTTCAGAGCTTGCCTGACGTCAATTTTGTGCCATCGCAATTCAGATGGATGATTTCCATGAGTACAAAAGTCAGGGAGTATCAATTCTTGTTTCCTATGAAATGTAGAATTCACCTTTGGTATAAAGGTGGGGTCCAATCTTAGCACAACTCTGTCTGGATAAAAAATACAGAGGTCCGATCTGACTGATAATGCCGCTATTTCTGACACTCTGCGTGCCGACGTGATTGCGACCAGGAAGGCCGTTTTAATGGATAGCAGTCGTAGGGAAATGGACCTCAAAGGTTCAAAAGGTGGTTTTGTCAATGCTTTGAGTACCAGTGTAAGGTCCCATGACGGAAACCTCCGGACTGGCGGGCTGTGTTTGTTTGTAGCTCCTCGTAGAAAGTCCCTCACCCACGGGTGGAAGGCCAAGGAGCGTGCCTCTGGAACTTGTATCATAGTGGCAAGGGCTGCCACCTGCCTTTTTAGGGTGTTAGGGGATAACCCCCGGTCTATCCCCTTTTGCAGAAATTCCAACACCGGAATTACCGATGTCTCCTTCGGGTTCAGATGACGTTGTTCACAAAACTTACAGAACGCTTGCCAGGTTGCCTGGTAAATTCTTGACGTCGACGGACGTCGTGCTGCCTGTATTGTATCAATGACCTTCTCTGGTAACATTTGTTGCCTCAGCCTGCTCCTCTCAAGTGCCACACGGTTAGATGTAGCCACTGGGGATCCGGGTGTTGCAGGTTCCCTTGACTGAGGGCGATGATCCGGTCCGGAATCCTCCTCGGTGGTGACACCGATAGTGTCACAAGGTCGGAGAACCATGGACGTCGAGGCCAGTGAGGCGCCACCAATAGCACCTCCGCTCTCTCTGCCAGGATCTTCTCCACCACCCTGGGAATGAGACTGGTGGGAGGAAAGGCATACAGTAGACCGGGTGGCCAAGGGGAGAGAAGGGCGTTGGTCCCTTCTGCCCTTGGATCTGGAAAACGTGTGTAAAACCTGGGCAGTTGAGCATTCTGCTGACTGGCAAACAGATCCATTGAGGGAATGCCGAATCTTTGAGTCATCCGCTGAAAGATGGCGGGGTCCAAGCTCCATTCCGATGGATCTAGAATGGTCCTGCTCAGCCAGTCCGCCTGAGTATTGCTGACGCCGGCAATATGTTCGGCCGTCAAGGATGCCAAGTGGATCTCGGCCCAATCGAAGAGATGGTTGGCTTCCTCCATGAGGCGCTGTGACCTCGTGCCCCCCTGATGATTTAGATGGGCCCTGGTTGCAACATTGTCTGTCAGGACCCGCACGTGTCTGTCCTGCACTAGCGGGGTAAACGCTTGGAGGGCCAAAAACACCGCCCTCAATTCGAGGAAATTGATGTTGACTGGCTCCAAGTCCTTGTCTGACCAGAGGCCCTGGGCCATGTGATGTCCAATGTGTGCGCCCCATCCTAAAAGGCTGGCGTCTGTCGTGAGGGTTACTGGACTTTGGAGCCGAAAGGGGGAGCCCTTGCTTAAGGCTAGCGATGTCTACCATCGCAAGGACTCTCTGACTGCCCGCGGAACACGAACCTTTGTGTTGCAGTGGCTCCTCCTGGTTCTCTGACCGGGGAGCAAGAACCACTGTAGATCCCGGATGTGATGTCTTGCCCAGGGAACGATGCCGATGGCTGACACCAATGTTCCCAGGATTTTGGATAACAACGCCAGGGGAACTCTCCTGTTGTGCTGAATGCTGGAGATCAGTTGCCGTATGGTGCGTTGTCTTTCTGGAGAAAGAGATACCGTGTTTGATAAGGTATCTATGACTGCTCCGAGATGAAGCAATCTGGTGGTGGGAGACAGGTGACTTTTCTCCATATTGATCGTGAAACCGTGAGACTCCAGTGTTTGCATCGTCCTGGCCAAGTCGTTCCTGGCTCCCGATGGTGACCTGGACAAAACGATTATGTCATCCAGGTAAGCCATCAGCCGGACTGATCTCTGTCGCAGATCTGCCGTCAAAATGTCTAACAGTTTGGTGAAGGTTCGAGGGGCCGAGGAGAGGCCGAACGGCATGGCCCTGTACTGAAAATGCTCCCCCTCGGTGCAGAAGCGGAGGAACCGTCGATGACTGGGATGTATGGGCACGTGGAGGTACGCCTCCTTGAGGTCTATTGATGTTAAAAGATCGTGGGAGCGTATGGAAGCTATAATTGTCTGCAAGGAGTGCATTCGAAACCTCCTGTATTTTATGAAAACATTCAGTTGTTTCAAGTTTAATATGAGCCGGCAGCCTCCTGAGGCCTTGGGTACTATAAAGATCACTGAATAGAACCCCTTGCCCTCTTCCTGTCGGGGTACCGGCTCGATAGCGTGAATGTCCAATAAATGCTTTATCTCCTCTCGGAGTTGTAGTCTCTTTTGTGAGTCCCGTATTACGGGGCAATGAAGGAAACGGGATGGTGGAGACTGGACAAACTCCAGTCGAAGTCCTTGTGAAACGGTGGCCAAGGCCCATTTGTCGGATGATGTGTGTTGCCAGGAGAGACTGTAATGTTGAAGTTTCCCTCCTATAGGCATTCTGGCTGAGTCACTTGGAGCGACGAAAGCCTCTCTGGTTACCTCCTCGAAAGGGCCGTCTCGATTGTTGGTAACCTCGGGGCCTGTCATGGAAAGATCCCCGGTCGGAACGAAAGGCCGGTTGGTTGTATTGGCTGTATTGGCCCTGAGCAAAAGGTCGTTGGGCCTGACCCGTACCTGTATTGGCTTCCCAGCGGGGGTTCTGGCGCCTTGTGTATGGGGCGGACCTGCGGTCCTGTCTCCTATTGGCCCTGGGGAGCACTTTCTTTTTGTCCCTGTCCTCAATGAGGACCTTCTCCAAACTCTCCCCGAAGAGCATGGATCCCTGGAATGGACTTGAGGCCAGCCGCCACTTAGATTTTAAGTCTGCTGGCCAATTTCTCAGCCAGAGAAGGCGTCGTGACGACATAGTGGTTGCCATGCTCCTAGCCGAGAACTTCGCCGCATGGAGGGTGGCATCTGCCGAGAATTCCGCTGCCGCTCGCAGCTTGCTCAGGTCTTGCCGGAGACATCCGTCCTCTGGCCCGAGCCTGGCCTGCATTTCCTGCAACCACATAATGGATGCCCTATTGATGAACGATGCCGCGGCAGCCGCTCTGAACCCCCAGCCCGACACCTGATGCGCCTTCCTCAGCAATATCTCCGCCTTCCTATCTTCTGGCCTCAGGCTGTCGCCAGTCTCCGAGGGCACCAGCGCACTGGAAACCAGAGTCACTACTGGCTGGTCAATTGGCGGGAACTCTAGGAGTTTTTCGACCTCCTCGTCAAAGGTGTAAAACTTCCGTTCAATGTTCGAAGGCCCTTGCGCGGCCGCTGGGTGCTGCCAAGGGCGCTTAACTCCCTCTACAAATATGTGGGAGGCCGGGAAGTGTTCAGTCTCGGGCTGAGCTTCCTTAAGGAGTGCCTCAGAAGTCTTTTTCGTGTCAGTAGGGTCAGTTGCCTTAGGGGCGGCCGCGAGGTTCATCAAGGCAAGGTCCTGAATAGTGCCGGTTTGAACAGTCCCACCGTTGGTGGCGGATCTGGCACTGTCTCATCCTCTGACCAATCATATTCTCTGTCACTCTCCTCAAACTGTGGTTCCTCCATTAGCGACCCCACGCCAGAAGGGGGCGGTACTGTCCAAGGATTTCTTTCTGGAGCCTGTTGTGGGGGCCTAGCGCTTTGTTGCGCCCCTGTAGCAATGCCCTGTGAGTAAACGTTGGCGATGATTTCCTGAAGGTCAGGTGTCATCTGTTGCCAAGAGCCAGAGGGACCTCTTAAGCCTGCTGCCATGGGTGTAAACGTAGCTGAAGGCCCCTGCAGGCTTCTGACCGAGTGTCCTGCAGACCCCGGTCTGTTCCAAGAAGTGCCAGGGGATGGCATGGCCTGAGGTATAGGTATAAATTGTCTATCAGGCGACCAGTCCCCTGTTAGCATGACCCCAGTGGTCCCCAGGGGAGATTGGGAGGTCAGTTGTTCAGGGGTCATCTGCTGCCGCTGTGTAAGGGGCAGTCCGGAAGGAGAGGACTGCAGGGCCGCTTCCAGTTTTTTTTCAAGGGCCTTAATGCGCTTCTCCGCTTCCTTCAATGAGGAACTGGAAGATTGGGAGGCTTTAGTCTTATCCTTTGCCTTCCCTTTGCCCTTATCCTTGGCAGCTGGGGAACTGCTTTTGTCAGTCCCTGCCTTCTCTTCCATTTTACTCACAGTTAGTAGTACAGAACAGTAATTTTGGCTCCACGCCTTCTTTTGGCTCCACGCCCTTGCAACTCGAAGGAAAAATGGCGCCTCGGCACTTTAGCCTCTTGCGCATGCGCACTGGGGCCTTATAGCCCACTGTCGCGCCCTTGCCGCCAGAATTGCCGTCCTCCGCGCCGAAATGGCCAAGATGGCAGCACCCATGCCCTTCGCGATCTTTTCAGGCTCGCCGCTCCGCGCCCTGCCACCAATGGCGGTCCCCGCCAGGGTGGTCGCCCTGGCTCTCGCCTCTGCTGTCCGTAACAGCCTGGTGGCCTCAGCGGTCGCGCTGTTGCAGCGGCGGCGACGGCGGCGTTATCGGCGGCTTGCTCTCCCCCGGCGGCGACTTCGGCGGCGGCTCATTTCCCAGCCGCCGAACAGCTGATCGCTCTTTCGGCTCGGCTCGCCGATCTTGGAGAGCGATTCCAAGCCTCCCAGTGGGGGGGGCGGACCCCCCCACCTTCGGCCTGCAGCCTTAGTGTGGCCTCGGAGGCCAGGGACCCCAGGCTGGATGCTCCTCTGCGGGGTGTTCCCTCGGAGGGAATACAAAACCCCTGAGGAGTGTCGTTGGGGGTGCTGCCCGCGGAGGGCAGGGACCCCTTGCTGTCTGTTCCACTGCTGCCAGCTGTGCCTGAAAGACAAAGCAGAACATTAAACAGGTTACAACATTTTTTAAACATTTATTAAACATTTTTAAACAATTTATTAGCTTTAATTAGCTTAAGCTCAAACTCAGTAAGTCTCTACTCTTAGACTGAGTTTTTAAAACTGAGCTCATGGGGGATACAAGGGGGCGGTACCTAATTAATATGTAAATAATTAACTCAGTCTCTACCAATAAGATTGGTTAACTACCCATGTTGGACTCTCCTTCCAGCTGCAGTGGAGAACACTGCTTGAGGACACAGATAAAATGCTCCAAGAGCTTCAGTGACCCTCTAAAACAGTGACGGCGAACCTATTTGGCTTGGGTGTCAAAAGGGTGTGGGAAAATGCAATAGCATGCACGCATGTGTCCACACCTATAGTGCAATGCCTTCCCTCACTCTCTCCAGGGTTCAAAAAAGCCTCCAGGTTCTTTCCAGTTCAGGAAAACAGAAGTTTGAAAACAAACTTCTAGCTGGCCTGTTGGGCCATTTTTCGCTGTCCTCAACGTTCAGGAATTTTATTATTATTATTATTATTATTATTATTATTATTATTATTATTATTATTATTATTATTATCATCATCATCATCATCATCATTATTATTATCTTTATTATCATTACTGTATTATTATTATTAAAGCAATAATAATAATAATAATAATAATAATAATAATAATTAGACTTGTATGCCGCCCCTCTTCGAAGACTCAAATAGTTCACAAGTAATACATGAGATACAAATCCAGTATTAAAAACAATTTTAAAAACCCTTTTAAAAAAACAGTCATACAATCCAACAAACCATACATAAAATGGAACAGCTGGGGGAATGTCAATTTCCCCAGGCATGGCGACATAGGTGGGTCTTTAGTAGCTTATGAAAGACAAGGAGGGTGGGGGCAGTCCTAATCTCTGAGGGGAGTTGATTCCAGAGGATGGGGGCCGCCACAGAGAAGGCTCTCCCCCTGGGTCCCACCAGATGACATTGTTTTGTCGACGGGACCTGGAGAAGGCCAACTCTGTGGGACCTAATCGGTCGCTGGGATTCGTGTGGCAGAAGGCGGTCCTGAATGTATTCTGGTCCGATGCCATGTAGGAATGCCTCCTGAAACCTAGAGAGAGCAAAAAACAGCTTAACGGTCCAGTTGGAAGTTCAATTTTAAACTTCCAGTTGGGTCGTTGGGCCATTTTTCACCATCATTAGCATTTCCGAAATCCCAGTTGGGCCACTGGGCTGATTTTTGCCATCCCCAGGGTTCGGGAGGCTGACAATCAGCTGGCCAATGTGCAAATGTATGCTGAAGCTGCCACAGGGCAACGGCTTGCGTGTCCTCATATATGGCACGTTTGCTATAGGTTCGCCATCACTGCTCTAAAAGGATGCAAGTAATCAGCTGTCTGCAAGGAATATAAATCCTTCCATTCCCCACCATCCTGTTAGAGGTGAAGAAGCTTCTTGGATGAGAAGCAAAGTATCTTCAAAGAAAAAACCCAAAAACCAATTACCTTCTCAAAAAAATCCTTTTTTAAAGGGTCTTACCAATTTCCAATCGTTTTTGGAAATTGGGAACAGTTTGAAATAGACAAATGGGTCATTTTCTCTTTGCAAACACTCTGCAAATGTCATTCTATCTATTAAAATTGTTTATCCTTCTTTTACTTCCCAAATCAATCCTAACACCCTTTAGAAGTTTGATCCATGGCATACCAGGAAAAGCCAGACAGGGTAAGCTTTTAAACTCTGTCTTTATAACATGTGCCACTTATAAGCTGAATCAGAGGTTTGTCTCCCAAGACATCCTCTGTTATTAAGGAACTATAATTCTCTGCCTATTCCTAAATTCTGATGGTCTTAACAAGAATTATATGCATCTTCTTTTACTACCTCTGTTAGATGGATTGAATCAGCTTTCTAGACATTTGAAACTGGCCAACAAAGCAGATTCAAAATAATTTCCCAATTGCCACAAACATTCCATATATTCCCACAGCTCTCCTTCTCCATCCATTTTTTTCAAAGCGGCATAAACAGGGTTTCTAATCCCCTTCCAAATAAGTCACAAACCATTCCTAGATCAATTTAGTTTCAGCAAGGTAGCCATGTTATACCGTGTACAGTATTCCATTTAAATGAGCCCTGTTCTACTTCTGAAAATGTTTAGCAGAAAAGGTATTAGTAAGAAATGGTAATGATGTCCCTCAAATAGGTTTATTACAGTTGACTATTTGGACACATGGCAACAATATGTATGTATGTATGTATGTATGTATGTATGTATGTATGTATGTATGTGTATGTATATCTGTATGTACTGTATATATGTTTTTGTAGATTTTCACGGGTACAGGTATGAAGATCTTGGCATATTCGGGGGGTTTCCGGTGTAAGTTTCAGAAATTTCTGGCGATGTTTCAACGAGGTCCCACTCGTCATCTTCAGGCTGGCGGTTCTGTCCTTGTTTTAGGGCGAACACAGGGAAATCTAAGCTGCCTTCCCTCTATAAATACTGGTGGGTGGGTGTGGAGTGCTAGCTCAGCAGCTGCAAGCTGTGTTGAAACTTCCTGGTGAGTCAGTGGGGTAACACCTGGGGTCATTGATGTAATGTGTATGTATGTATGTATGTATGTATGTATGTATGTATGTATGTATGTATGTATGTATGTATTGCTATTACCTTCTTCTAGGAAGTTTAATCTTTTTAAAGATTTTTAAAATTCTGGCTTTATTTTATTTTGCATAAATAATTCAAGGTGGCAAATGTACCTAATTCTCCTACTTCTATTTTGTTCACAAGTCACAACAGCCCTGTCAAGTGAGTTGAAAAGTCACCCAGTTGTCTTTTATGCCTAAAGTGGGACTCCCCGGGTTTCATACCTTAACTACTAGACCAGTCTACTCTCTGATATTGTCTGCAACTCCCACCAAGTAAAAATGATTAGATTAGATTAGATTTATTGGATTTATATGCCGCCCCTCTCCGCAAACTCGGGGCGGCTCACAACAAAGTAAAAACAATACATAATAGCAAATCCAATACCCACCAATCCAATTACAATTTTAAGCTAAAAAATTCATAAAAAACAATCCCAGAATATTAAAAAACAAGCACACAATCAATCTAACACCAAAACAACATGGGCAAGGAGGAGATGTTTCAGTTCCCCCATGCCTGACGGCAGAGGTGGGTTTTAAGGAGTTTACAAAAGGCAAGGAGGGTGGGGGCAATCCTAATCTCAGGGGGGAGCTGGTTCCAGAGGATCGGAGCCGCCACAGAGAAGGCTCTTCCCCTTGGTCCTGCCAGACGACATTGTTTAGTCGACGGGACCCGGAGAAGGCCAACTCTGTGGGACCGAACCGGTTGCTGGGATTCGTGCGGCAGAAGGCGGTCCCGGAGATATTCTGGTCCGGTGCCATGAAGGGCTTTATAGGTCATAACCAACACTTTGAATTGTGACCGGAAACTGATCGGCAACCAATTCAGACTGCAGAGTGTTGGAGTGATATTCTTACTCTGCTGAGATATATTCTATATAACTTGATTTCAAGCATTAAGTAAGGCAATTGCCCATTGATAGGAACAAAAATGGCCCCACGAAAGGCATGTAGTCGCAGAACAGCCATCACTCCGAACCTGTTCGTATTCAACTGGATAAGTATCAAAGTTGAAATTATAAACAAATGTCTTTAAGGATTCTCCTTCCTTCTTCCCTTGAGAAATGCCGGACTTCAGCATTAGCAAGTCAGATCCACATTTTTTCCAGATGTTTTGAACTCTTATTACTCTGTGCCAGCAGAGCCATTGGTAAAGAAATATTGAGAGATATAGTCCAAGACTACTGAAGGTGGCCAGGTCTTTCAAGAGCCGATTCCTAAACTGAGGTTTTATTTTTGCCTTGTTGTTTCTCTTCTTGTCCGTTTCTTGGCTTTGGTGTGTTTATGGATTTGTTATGTTTTTGTCCATTCATTCATTCATTCATTCATTCATTCATTCATTCATTCATTCATTCATTCGATTTGTATGCCGCCCCTCTCCTTAGACTCAGGGCGGCTAACAACAGTAAAAAGACAATATGAACAAATCTAATATTAAAAGTAATATAAAAACCCCAATTTAAGAAACCAATCATACATACAGACATACCATGCATAAATTTTATAAGCCTAAGGGGAAGGGAAAGTCTCAATTCCCCCATGCCTGACGACAGAGGTGGGTTTTAAGGAGCTTACGAAAGGCAATGAGGGTGGGGGCAACTCTGATATCTGGGGGGAGTTGGTTCCAGAGGATCGGGGCCACCACAGAGAAAGCTCTTCCCCTGGGTCCCACCAAACGACATTGTTTAGTCGACGGGACCCGGAGAAGGCCAACTCTGTGGGACCTAACTGGTCGCTGGGATTCGTATGGCAGAAGATGGTCCCGGAGATATTCTGGTCCGATGCCATGAAGGGCTTTATATTTGTCTCTATTGAAAAGGAATGCAGTAGTTACCGGTAAATATTTTTTAAAAATATAAATAACTAGAATGGCTATGGACCGCATTGGCCTACACGAACAGATGCCCATAGCATGCAGCAGCCATAGTCGCCATTTGAATTAAATATCTATAGGATTCCATATAATTGGCTCTCTATGACGAGTAATCAGAAAGAGCTTTGGAAAGTTCCTTGATTAGGATTAAGGTAACTTTGATCCCCTTACCCTGTGATCTTTCATAATAAATGATATCTCTAATTTGCAATAATGTCCTCCTTCAACAATGGAAACCCCAAGTGGTCTCCATCCCACAGAACAGCAGAAATGCATTCCCCCACTGTAAAGGCAGATTTAGGAAAACCTATGACAGTTTAATGCCCTTTGATTAAAGAAAAAACTGTCCAGCAGTGAACATGTTTTTCTCCTTCATGAAATCCTCCTGGAACAAAACTTTAGAAAACTTCAGTTTTAAAAAGAATTGTCATTTGGTTCTTCTTCCTCTTAATAACAATAACAATATTTTTTTCTAATGGAGAAAGGTGTTATTTTTGTTGGATTGTGGCTGTTAGACAGGCCCATGGCTTCAGCCCCTGGGGTAGTCTACAGCAAGCTGGCTAAACAAACTAATCTGCTATCAGATCGTGGAGGTCAAAACACATATACAATGCTACTGAAATCTTAAGTCTCAAAACAAACAACTGTTGTTTGTTCAGCCTGCGTAGAACCTCTTGCTCTATGCATGGAGAGGATTTTGTACTTCACTATGTCCAAGTATTCTCAATCTGGCATGTTACTATATTTCTAAAGCAATAGCAAGGTTTTTACTGTTTGCAAAGGGATTTGCTCGCATTGGGCATTTTAGCTTTTGCCTTTGATGGAAGGTATTTCAGACTATCCTTAGATATATTGATGTTATCTAATAGCAAAGTAGACCAACACCAATACAATTTAATCTGAACTCTAGATTCAACAACTGGTTTAGGAGCTAATATTTCACTAAGATGATGTTGTTGCTGCTGCTTTGCCCATAAGATCATCTTAAACCAAGAGTTTAACATGAGGCCCCAAGGATCACCTGGGTCTTCACATGTTTGATGTACTGTATGTTCCTCCCAAAATTGTCACCATTTTTAAAATGTAATGGAAGGAGGAATGATCATATTAACTATATTTAATTTCAATCAAAGCCTAATCTAATTTCTTTCTTCCACTTTTTTGTTCTGCACCAGCTACGTTTTGAAGCGCATGTCACCCAGCATAGCTGTGAGTCTTGGCTATGACATGTACTCCACGGCCTTTAAACTAGCTTGATTGAGACAGAAACTGCAAACCAGTTTGGCATAGCAGTTAAGGCATCAAGCTAGAAACCAGGAGATTGTGAATTCTACTCTCACTTTAGGCACAAAGCCAGTCATTTCGCTCAGCTCTGGGAAAGAGGCAATGGCAAACCACTTCTGAAAAACCTTGGCAAAAAACCTGGAGGACTTGTCTAATGCAGTCACTGAGAATTGGATACAAAGGAACGGAAGGTGGGAAAAAGGTTGCTATAGGATTGTAGGCACCTGGAGAAAGTACTGTCTGGTAAAAAGATCTTTAAAATTAAAAGAACACCCAATTGCCAATTAGGAATAGCAATAGTACAGTGCTTTACAGCCCTCTCTAAGTGGTTTACAATGTCAGCATATTGACATACAATCTGGATCTTTGTTTTACCAACCTTGCAAGTATGAAGGCTGAGTCTTGAGCCAATGAGACTTGAATTGCTGAACTGCTGTCAATCAGCAGAATCAGCCTGAAGTACTGCATTCTAACCATTGCAGAACAATATTAGTCTTCATATAACAAAAGCAGATATTTAACATTGAATCTTAATAGTTTTCATATCTACACCACTAAAAAGATGGTCCCAGCCACCATAATATATGTGCAGCTAGAGCCATGAATGGAATGAAGACCAGAAAGAAAACACACAGAGCAAAGTTTACTGTTCTGCCAGAACTGAAATCCCAGAAATTTACCCATGATGCTCTGTGTAGACTCCAAGTGCATCTGTGCCTTCATAGAGACCACCTGAGAAGAACTTAAGCTAATCCATGAAGACACTATCCCTAGACAGAAAATGGTCTTCTTATGAGGTCAGATTTTTGGCAATCTTTTCAAGAGATTTGGAACATCTGCTTAGTACTCATCTCCCAGGAGCCTCAAAACATCAATGTGCAACTTTAGTGGGAGAGAAAAACAGTGCTGATTTATACAAGAGGATAAAAGAAATAAATCCAGAATGTAATTCTTCTCCTTTCACACATCTATATGCCTAGGAGCCCCAGCCATGATATTTATCAGGTTCCCTTTCTCACATTATTTCTCCAATGTTTTGGTGGGGAAAAAAACTTCTGTGTTTTTATTAGAAATTGGCATGATGTGAACACCAGCAGCAACATCTTGCTTATTCCTGAAATAGCTTTGTGGTTAGTCCCAACATAGATCACCTGAGCCAGAAATACAGCAATGTCGTCTGGCGGGCCACAGGGGAAGAGCCTTCTCTGTGGCGGCCCCGGCCCTCTGGAATCAACTCCCCCCAGAGATTAGAACTGCTCCCACACTCCTTGTCTTCTGTAAACTACTTAAGACCCACCTATACCGCCAGGCATGGGGGATTTGAGACATCTTTCCCCCAGGCTTATTATAATTTATGTTTGGTATGTATGTGCTGTTTGGTTTTTAATTATGATAGGGTTTTTAGTTTTTTAATATTAGATTTGTGCCATTATAATATTGTTTTTATCATTGTTGTGAGCTGCCCCGAGTCTTCGGAGAGGGGCGGCAAACAAATCTAATAAATAATAATAATAATAATAATAATAATTATTATTATTATTATTATTATTAGTAGTAGTAGTAGTAGTAGTAGTAGTAGTAGTAGTTGGGAAGACATTTAACTTGGAGGAATGTCCACATGATCAGAAAATAGCAAAGGAGGCATAGTAAGTAGCATCCTTTAAAAAAAAAGTTTTTATTGGTTTTTTTAAAAGACAAAGACAAAAACACAGAAGCTACAAAAAAACAAGAAAAAAGTATGCAGTATAATTGTTATACATGAAAACATATTTACAATTACACATCTGATTCTTTAGTTACTCTGTTTTGGTTTAATTTACGTTAATCCTATTTCTCACTTTCCATCAATCCAATTGTAAAGTTTGTCCCACAGTATAATATTCTTCTTCCTGGTTTTTCTGTAACTCAAAAGTGATTTTGCTTCATTTTGCGCATTCTAATATTTTATTAGTTACCAAATCAACTTTTTTTTTTGCAATTCTGTGTAAAGGTCAGTCAAGCCGCCGTTAATACATGTACTATAAGGTAATAGCTCGCCTTTTCATATTGTCCTCCGATTATCCCTAATAAGAATGTCTCCGGTTTAAATTTTAATTCAAAGTTTACAATCTCTTTAACCATATTTTGGACCATAATCCAGAATTTCCTTGCCTCTGGATACAGCCACCACATGTGGTAATCAGTGTTCCCTCTAATTTTTTTTGGGGGGGGGCAGAAAAGTATAGTGTCTGAGCGGCAGTCCCTTCGGGACGAGGCGGCACAGAAATAATAAACAAACAAACAAACAAACAAACAAACAAACAAACAAACCACCCTGTTTTGCCTCAGAGAATTTCAAAATAAAATACTGTACTGTGTGTCTATAACAGTGAGCTCATAATAGGGCAACTCTATCAATATCAAAATGCCACTTAAATAGTTGAGCTAGTTTCAAACTAGATTTTGATTTTCTTTCTCTCTTCCTTACTCCCATTCTTTTTCTTTCTCTTTTCCTTCCTCTCTTTTTTCTATCTGTTTCTCTCTCTTCCTCTCTTCCTCTCTCTCTCTCCTTCCCTCTCACTCGTTCCCTCTCGGCTTCTGGGCAGGTTTGAAAAACTCTGAGTTGATGATGATTTTTAAGTGAGCGATTGCTCACTGCTCAGCTTAGAGGGAACTATGGTGGTAATAGGTACCATGCTTTGAATTACAATTCCTGCAATTGCTTTTCAGATTTGGGTGGATTTTTGTTAATCTTGCCGGGGCATAATGCCACCGGTAAAATTTCTTATGCATCCTATTGAGCTGAAGGAGATAAGTGGAGCAACTTCATCAGTCTAGCAAGTAGCTTTTGTGACACCAAACCCAGTATGACATATATTTATGCTTTCAAATTTCAAGTATTCTGTATGTTCCCCACAAAATTGGGGAACTCTGCTCTTTACTAAGTGCTCTGAAAACTAAGCATTCATCCTCATACAAGAGGCAGTTGTAAATTTGTTCAGCAGCCTTTCATGTTTGCTCCAATAATAACACTTTTTTTAAAAAAAAAATCCATTGTTATGCCCCTAGGCCAGTATTTCTCAAGCTTGGCAAGTTTAAGATGTGTAGACTTCAACTCCCAGAATTCCCCAGCCAGCATGACTGGCTGGGGAATTCTGGGAGTTGAAGTCTACATATCTTAATGTACTAAGGTTGAAAAACAGTGCCCTAGGCAATATATATGTCAAAGTGGATAGACAAACATGCATACTGTATATAACAAAAGATTCATTAATACTTCCCTAAAATTGTATTTATTAGGCATGACTGCCTGTTAATGACTGCACTGACTGGGTGACTTAAATGTACTGAACTTTGAGGTAAAATGCAATCATTAGCTTTTAATTTGATAACAATTTTATCAAAGCTAAGGTTTAAGTTGTTGAGATTTAAAATTTCAGATGTGAATCAAAAGAAATAGAGATTCTCTATTTGATTTAAAAAAACAATTCTCTGAGTTACTGTAAAAAGCTGATGTGAACAGTAACTAACTTGAAAGCCTTATTATATCTTCAGTCATATACCACACGCAGAGGGAGAGTTTAAGATATTATGATGCTTATATATTGGCTGTAGAATTGATGCCAAAATTTTGGTTCCAAAACAAGTCTAGGAACTATCATCCAATCTCCATTTCGGAAATGACCAGCAGATAAAAATTGTTTTGTCTGCTGGATGATCATGTGGCAGAAAATACAAAGAAGTAACCACTGGAGGGGAAAAAATGTTTCATATGTATAATACTTCATTTGTACAATTATGCATGGATCTGAAGGGATTTGAAATGAATGGAACTTGCTTTCTGTGAGATACAGACATAATTGTGCCATGCCATGGATTTAAAATTAAGTTTAACATTTTTTCAAGGTTAATTTTAATGAAATGTTCATGGGATATGGATCTTTTGAAGTAAAAGTAGACATTTGAAGGAGGAAGAAAAGGAAAGGGGGATTTGAACAGCAGCAACAACTGAGTTTGAGATTGCTCATGTACAGTGTTCCCTCGATTTTCGCAGGGGATGTGTTCCGAGACCGCCCGCGAAAGTCGAATTTCCGCGAAGTAGAGATGCGAAAGTAAATACACTATTTTTGGCTATGGACAGTATCACAAGCCTTCCCTTAACACTTTAAACCCCTAAACTGCAATTTCCCATTCCCTTAGCAACCATTTAGATTATTACTCACCATGTTTATTTATTAAAGTGTATTAAAAAAAATATTTATTAAAGGCGGACGAAGGTTTGGCGATGATGTATAACGTCATCAGGCGGGGAAAAACCGTGGTATAGGGGGAAAAAACAGCAAAGTATTTTTTAATTAATATTTTTGAAAAACCGTGGTATAGCCGTTTTGCGAAGTTCGAACCCGCAAAAATCGAGGGACCACTGTATATGCCTGTATTACAGATGTCCAGCTGAGAAGGCAAGAAACGCTATAATGTAAACACAAGCTGGAGTAGACAACTCAAGGACTTATTTTTATTATCAGAATGTGTGTCTGCTCTAAAATACCTGTGTTTCTTGCCTGAGTTCACATAAGCACTTTATGAAAGATAGGTAGCCTGGTTGTGTGGGAGATTAAATCTCAGATAACATGTCTATTGTGGAGCTGCAGCAAATTTTGATTTATATCAAGTCAGGTCTCCTTAAAGTTCAACTTGGCTTCTGGTGATTTAAGGCTTTTCCTACAGTAGCAACAATTCAGAAGTGACTAGCCATTGCACTCCACCAGATTTTTGTAAAATAAATTGGGGCATAGCTTACTCTTAAAACAATTTTATCATCTTTCTTTCAAATTCGTTCAGCTCCTTATAAGCCTATATATTCCATAATAAGAAGTGGTTAATCATGTGTTCACTGAGCCATGTGGTGGCCTAAAGCTGGAGTTCTCGTCTCACAATCAGGAGGTTGTGAGTTTGATCGTAAGTAGCAGCAGATATTTCTCTCTCTCTGGGTGCAAAGAGAAAATATCTGCTGTGTACTCCATGTAGGTGTCAGGAAGGGCATCTGGTTAGAAAATGCTCAGCTCCATTCAGTTGCCCCAACTCAACCTGCTTGCAAGAGATGACAGGGTTATTAAAAGAAAAGAAAAAAGAAAAAGTCATGTGTTCACTTGTCTACTCATCCACAGCCAATTGTGTTATGCAGGGCTTGTAGCTCCACCAGCCACTGACAGCTGCATGGTTATTTTCAATGGCTTTCAGATTCTCAGCAACCTCTGTTTTTATCATCTGTGATACACAGCAAAAATAAGAGCACACAGAATTGACCTCCTCCAGGTTCCGTCGACTAAACAATGTAGGTTGGTGGAACTGTGAGGGAGGGCCTTCTCTGTGGCTACCCCGGCTTTATGGAACCAATCTCTCCCCCCCCATGTCTGTACTGCTCGCACCCTACTGGCCTTCCGCAAGGCCACGAAGACCTGGCTCTGCCGGCAGGCCATGAATTGTACATCTTTCATGGCCAAATTTTATTTTATGAATGGTGTACATGCATAAGATTTGACTGGTTTTTATATAAATGGGTTTTATTACGGGGTTAGTTTTTAGAGATTATATTCGACTTCTTTTTATTGCTTCTATCTTTTTGTATTGTATTATATTATGTTGTAAACCGCCCTGAGTCCTTCGGGATTGGGCGGCATATAAGTCAGATAGATAGATAGATAGATAGATAGATAGATAGATAGATAGATAGATGGATGGATGGATGGATGGATGGATGGATGGATGGATGGATGGATGGATGGATGGACGGACGGACGGACGGACGGACGGACGGACCGACCGACCGACCGACCGACCGACCGACATCTATGCAATAATGTAGTTTGTCTTGTTCGGGCCTCCCAAAAATTGTCAACAGTTATTGTGTGGTTGGTCAGCCATTGGCTTTTGGTAAGAGTGTGAAGTTTCTGGCAAGAGCCACAGTCCAGAAGGGGGTAGAGTTAAAACCAATTTATATGTAACGTAATTATACTCTCAAGAGTATTTACCATTTTGCTTCCCCTCCCTGCCACATACAATAGCAATAGCCTTTAGGCTTCTATACTGCCCCATAGTGCTTTACAGCACTCTTTGGATGCTTCATATTGTCCAAGCATAATTTGCATATAGCCCCCAACAATCTGGATCCTCATTTTATCAACCTCAGGAAGATAAAAGGATGAGTCAACCACGAGCCCCATCTGGATCAAACTGCAGGCTGTTGGTAGAATTTTCCTGCAATATTGCACTTAAACCACTGTACCAGCAAGGCTTCAAATTCTCATTCTCCGAATCCTTTCAGTTTTCTTGGCAAGTTTATTTCAGAAGTGGCTTGCCGCTGCTTCTTCCCGACAGCTGAGAAAAAGCGACTGGCTCAAGATACAGTAGTCAGCTACCTCTGTGCTTAAAATGGAACTAAAACTCCCCAAATAATGAGCCTAATCAGGCTTTTGAGTGCATGGCAATAATGCCATGGGTTTTTATTTCAGAGTTAAAAAAAAATAAAAATAAAACAGGGTCTTATTTTCGGGGAAACATGGTATCTATGTAGATTTAGATTAGCTAAATTACGAGCCTGATGCCTTAATCACTATATCAAACTGGATCTAAATTTGGGCTTAGTACCATGTATAAACCAAACAATGCCTTGTTTAAACTAACTAACTAACTAACTAACTAACTAACTAACTAACTAACTAACTAACTAACTAACTAACTAGATTGACTGATTGTGTTTCTGTCCTGTGATAGTTAATAATAAAAAAATGAGCAAGAACAATAAAACTACAATATCCAACAAACCATAAATATATTATAATCTACAACATATATTATCTATTAAAAACAGAAATACTGTATAGAGACCGTGAAATTTTATAACTTCTGCTACAGAAATATTCAAACTACAGTCTTGAAATCACCAATTCCTCTAAAGATAGATCAAATTTTAACTCCTGAAAATAATCAGGGAAGGAGCAGCTTCAATCTCTAGGAGCAGAGGAGAGTTTCATAAAGCTTGGGCTAATAGAGGACACTATTTGACTGTCTCCTAAAATGGCCTGCATCATTCTTATCATGCTGCCTTCTCCTTCCCCAGGAATTACAAGTTGTCTCTCTCTTCCCTAGCATACATCCCTTCTCACATCCATAATATAAATGTATCCTTAATAAGCCAGAGGTGTCAAACTCAAGAGGGCAGGATCCCACTCATGGGGTACTTAGATCTTGCCCGCAGGGCCACCCTGGAAAGAGCGAAGAACCGGCCTGTGATGTTTCTGCCAGCTAAAATGGGCTCCTGAGCTTTGTTTTTAGCTGCTATAGCCTCCTGGAACTCTCTGCCATTGAAAACAGTGCTTAGGAGGGCCACACAAGGTCCATTTTCATTGGCAGAGGGTTGCAGGAGGCCATGGAAGCTGAAAATGGAGCTCCATTTTCGCTGGCAGAAACACAACAGGACATCCAAACAGGAGTGGTGTTGAGCTGGCCACACTCACCCTGGCTACACCTATCCTGGCCCCCCAAGGTCAAACACAACCCTGATGCAGCCCTCAATGATATCAAGTTTGACACCACTGATCTAAACAAACAACCAGAACATCCACAAACAAAACTAATTTGTCCCAGTATAGAAAATCAAACAAAGGTTTTTTTAACAATCTAACCCCCCAAGTGCTAATCACTTAAAATACCAAGCAACATTCACCCTTTCTGTCTTCACACTCAAAGGACAAACTACTGCCACTCTTTGTTCTCCTGGGGATCAGGCCTCAGTTTCTGAGGCTTCCATAATGCTCCAATGGAGCAGATGTCATAATCATGAGAATGAAGTGTCCTGTTGATTAGTAAAAGCCAATTTGGAAGAGAAGCTGCGTTTGTTTAGCGAGAAAGCTAGAATACCATCATATCCTTCTGGGCAACATGTTTATCCTTAAAGTTAGGAGCTGCGTTCTTGAACACAATTTTTTCCCCTTAGACTACTCACCCAAAGAATTCCTGAATAAGGAATATTTTGTAAGCCTTTAATGAAACACATAGGATGATTACCTGCACATAGTTCTCCTTGATTAGAAAGTGCTTGAAAATAAACATTAGTTTTTATTCCTAATTAAGGAGCTGTTTCTTGAAGTACAGTAGAGATAGCCGGTCTCCTAGTATTGTGTGTGAACACATCTTAGTTTGCTGAGTCATAGTGTCTGATCTTTGATAATCCATGGATCAAATATACTTTACAGTCAGGTATTTTAATGTAATGGATTAATCCATGGATTAAATATGCTTTAAAATACAGTCAGGTATTTTAATGTAATGTCAGACATACAGCATTCAGAATGGCAACACTAAAATGTAAGAAGTTTAGAGTTATGTCATTTTCATATTATAGTATGCACTATATATCACATCTGCTTTATTAGGCAAATCACCTGTGTATGTTACAGATGACATCTTCCCTAACACTAGGGCCGGGGTCTCAAACGCAATTTCATTGAGGGACACATCAGGATTGCTTTGACCTTGGAAGGCTGGGTGGGAGGGGATAGTGTGGGTGTGGCTATGATGGGTGTGGCCATGTTGGCGAGACACGATATGGTTTCAATGATGGGTTGCTACCAGTTTGCACTGGTTCGCATGTGCCAGTGGCGGAAATTTGGCCCCGTCTGCTGAACCAGTAGTGTTGGCTGGCTCCCCAGTCACCACTGCTTGAAAGCAGCTGGCAATGAACCCTCTGCACATGTGCAAAGGCTTCTGAGAAGAAGCATATATCTACTGAATTATTGGACATAATGCTACCACGAGACATGGAACCTGAGCTGGAACTAGAACTGCTTTGGTTTTCTTCCCTGACAAGTAAATCACAAGTGGCCCATTGCCCAACAAAGTTTGCTTGGCAACATCTATTTGAGAAGTTGCTGTTCATTCTTTGCTAATACCATACTGGGGGGAAAAACCCAGGGTTATATGAAGTAGGGCAATATATGCTACATTCTAGATCCTTCAAAGGATTACTTATTAAAGTTATGATAGTTTTGAAGCAGGCTCAAGAAAAGTTGTACAACAAATCAGTTAGGATGTCTTTAATTTTAAATATTAGTAGACAACCGTTGCCCTATTGTATTATTGTTTCAGAGATACTTCCTTACCTAAATGGAGCAACAGAATGATCAAGAGCAGGCAAAGGAACATGCATGATTTTTGACTTCCTGCTGGCTTCCCCATTGAGTTTCCTTCTGAGAATCTGGCAGGGAGCATTGGAAACTTTCCTTTCCTTTCTCCGCTCCTCTCCCCATCCAGCGACTTTTTGGGAGATGGAGTGAATGATTGCAAGATTGGCTGGGAAACTGTCAGGGAATGTTCAAAATTAAGATCATGTGACCACAGCAGCAGCAGAGCAGAGCCACTAGCACTGAAGTGGAACATTCTTCCTCAAATTTAATTCCTCTGGAATTCATTCCCATGGGCATAGTTCCCTCTAAGCTGAGCAGTGAGCAATCGCTCACTTAAAAATCATCATCAACTCAGAGTTTTTCAAACCTGCCCGGAAGCCAAGAGGGAAAGAATGAGAGGGAAGGAGAGAGAGAGGAAGAGAGGAAGAGAGAGAAACAGATAGAAAAAAGAGAGGAAGGAAAAGAAAAAGAAAAAGAATGGGAGTAAGGAAGAGAGAAAGAAAATCAAAATCTAGTTTGAAACTAGCTCAACTATTTAAGTGTTTGTTTGTTTATTCTTCTATGCCGCCCAGTCCCAAAGGGACTGTCGCTCAGACACTATACTTTTTCGCCCACACCGGAAAAAAATTAGAGAGTACATTGACCATGGGTCCCACATTTTGGCCATATTCTATAAGTTAGCCCAGGGGTTGGCAACCCTTGGCTCCAGAGATGTATGTGGCTCTTTGGGCCCACTGCTGTGGCTCCCTGTCCCACCACTGTCTGTCTTACAACCCCCCAAAAGAAAAGAAAAAACAGAGTCAGAAAACCTAGGGGTGGTGGTCATGTGACTCAGTGGGAGTGACATCAGTTGGCCACGCCTTCCCAGGTTTTGTGGCTCCTGGTGTTTCGTTTTCTCTGGGAAACAGATCCAAATGGCTTTTTGACTTTTTAAGATTGACAACCCCTGAGTTAGCCCATTTGAGGTACTTTCGTTGAAAAATTGCTGCCCTGTGACTCTTTCCTCCTCTCCTCTCATCTCGTCTCTTCCCCTTCCCTCTCCCCAGCAGGCAGTTAAGAAGCTGCTGGTGATTGAGAGAGGGAGTGATTGATTGAAACGGTCAGGAAATGTTCAAAATTAAGATCACGTGACCACAGCACCAGCACAGGAGAGCCCCAGCAGAAATTCTTCCTCAAATTTCATTCCTTTGGAATTCATTCCCGGGGGCATCCATTTGGTTCAAAAATTGTTTCCCTGTGACGCACCATTATACCTAGTTAAAGATCACAATATGAGAGTTCTCATAGTATATAGAATCAAATGCTAATAGAAAAGTAATCAGTGACTTTTCAAGAAAAAAATGCAATTATATTTCTGAGAATATACCATGTAAGTCTTTGATTGTGACCAGGTAAAAATTAATAACAAAATATAAATACATGTTATCCTTGGATTACCCTTTGCCATCTCCAAATTGAAGATGTACAAAACTAGACAACTTCTTTCAGCAACTTAGTAACCGAGTAGATGATGCATGGAATTTCACTACCAGACTCTGTAGTATCATCACCTAACTCCCCCAAACTTTACCCTTATATTATCCACTATTGATCTCTCCCGATTCCTAAGAGATCAGTAAGGGGCGTGCATAAGTGCACCCGAGTGCCTTCCGTCCCCTGCCCTAATGTTTCTCTCTTACTAATATCATGTATATAAATATTATATCTTTGTATACCACGAATACATATGTAAAATAAAAATAAAATAAAATAAGAACTTTGAGCATTCTTCATGTTGAAACACCAGTTTCGTGGTTACACAGACGAGTTATAAAGTTGCTCCCACTGCTCCAGAACTTCTTTATGTGGCTTTGCAATTCTTCCTTAAACCAGCTTGAACTAATGTAAAGATATTTGCAATTCCCTAGATCTCAATGGCATCTACAATGAAAATGGAATATTCTGGGAGAGAATAGTAAAAAGTATAACCTGGCAGAATACCACACTTTAGAGGACAAAGGAGCAGGAGTTTCTCTTAACTGGTGGAATAATTCCCTCCACATTCATCTGCTGATGTAACAGTCTCTTATTTCTTTAGCGGTATCTCTAACGGTGCTTATTGAAATCTGTACTCAATTGAACATGAATAAACTAAGGAAATGTATGCCTAATGCAAAACACTTTGTCAAGAGACACCACCCATCCCACCCCGCAAAAAATGGTGTGATCAAAACTCAACATAAAACTGACACAAAGCACAGCAAGGACGGGGCCATTTTCTTTCTTTCTGCCTTGTGAACAATGTCTCCATTGCAATCCCCTCCCCTCCTCTTTCTCATGCTTGTCTCCATGTGATTAACATGCAGCCCATGTCCGGAAGAATGGGAATTTACTCTCACTTAAGGCTTCAAAAGGTGCCAGCAGGTCAGGTGGCTAATCATTAAATCAAATTGCTCTCCCTTCATTCTTGTGCTTCCTTTTTGCCCATGTCTGGGGTTTATAACTTGGGTTTATGTGAGACATCAACAGAAGGCAGGAGAATAGGAGCAAACCATCAGCGGCCAGAAATCTCTAGCCTTCCAGCCAGCAGCAACTTCTGAATCTACTGATCTGCAATGCTCATATTGCTTTTTTTGTGTATGCGCTTTGTTTAAACCTGAAAATCCTGATTGCATCCCCTTCCCCCCATTTCCCATCTCTTTTAGCAAGTACTGTACTTGTTTCTTCAATAGCTACTGCAAAGTACTACTTTTCTGGCTGTGCTTGGTGATTTGTAATTACCTTCTCAAACTTCATTTCATTTTCAATAGGTGAATTCAGGCATAAGTAATCTAATCGCTACCTCCTTCTAGGCACTTTTGGGGAGAAGGGAGGGAGCCAAGGCCTATTAGCAAAAAAATGAGGGTATGTTAATTGCAGGATATTTGGGGATTAGCCTCAGGACATTTGGCAGATCTTTTCCTGCTGCAACAGGTAGAGTTTGAGTGGTGCAGGTGTCAAAAACTCTTGAGTGCAGTTTACTTTGCCAGAAATATATTGTATCACTTAATAGGAATTTTCTGTATTTGCTGTTGAATATTGAGATCTCTTCATGCTCACGTCCTTCAACCCGGCACCATTACAATGACCAAGCTGACAGTGGAAGATGAAAGGTGTAATCTAATATATGGGAGGCAACCCATTGGGGGAGACTATCATATCAATAGCATGAAACAGAAATAGTTAGGGAAACATATACAGTGTTTCTGTAAATATTTCTATGTGTACAGAGACTTACGGTAGGTTAAGCCACTTTCCAGCATGCAGTTGCTACACAATAAGTACACGAGAAATTATAGTATTTGTTATGTTGATAAGATGAAACTCGAGTACCAATAACATAAGAATACAGTGGTACCTCTACTTACGAACTTAATTCATTCTGTGACCAGGTTCTTAAGTAGAAAAGTTTGTAAGAAGAAGCAATTTTTCCCATAGGAATCAATGTAAAAGCAAATAATGTGTGCGATTGGGGAAACCACAGGGAAGGTGGAGGCTCTGTTTCCTCCCAGGAGATTCCTAGAGAGGCCCCAAGGAATCTTCTCCCCACCTTTTCTGGCCCTGTTTCCTCCCAGGAGATTCCAGGAAAGGCCCCACGGAAGCTTCTCCCTGCCTTTTCTGGACTTATTTCCTCCTAGGAGATTCCTAGAGAGGCCCCATGGAGGCTTCTCCTTGTCTTTTCTGGTTACAGTTTCGGAGGCTCGGGTTTGTAAGTGGAAAATGGTTATTGAGAAGAGGCAATAAAAATCTTGAAAATCCAGTTCTTATCCAGAAAAGTTCGTAAGTAGAGGTGTTCTTAGGTAGAGGTACCACTGTACTCTGTTGCTATCATGCTCATTTCTAAACCAAGTTCCTTTTTGGAGGCGCATACAAAGACAGACTATAATTCTTTTGTATTTAATGTAATTTTTAAATCATTCATTCTCTTCTTACTAGACTCTTCAAGAATCAAGGTGCCTCCTCTTTTTCATTACTTCCTAGTGGTTTACAACTACCCTAGTTTCAAACAAAATCGTATCAGAAAAATAGATTTACTGAGGTTCATAATCTCTTCTCCAGTTTCCCAGTGCCAGAAGAAAATGGTTATCATATTGATGAATTTTTGTCCTTTTTTTCCCCTCATTGCTTATTTTGTGGGTGCTGTTATTTTACTTCTGTTCTGTTTATAGCCCTCACATTTTCTTCCTTACTATTATTGTAAGCTGCCTAGAATAGACCCATGGCTACATGGCAAGATAGATGGCCAAACAAATAAACAAACTAACAAACAAACATGCCTTAACAAACATCTCCAAGCTTTTTCAAGTAGTATGCACTCTTTCTTGGTTTCATAAATGAAATAGGTATATCAAAAAATCTAACTGGTGTTTTGGCTATCATTGCCTAAATGAGGGTTGTTAAAATCATGGCCCACAAGCCAGATGCATCATGTGCTGGCCACACCAGCTTATCGATGGGGAGAAAAGTCACAATACATCACGTGATGATTTTAATTTAATTTAATTTATTAGGTTTGTATGCCACCCCTCTCCGAAGACTTAGGGCGGCTCACAACAACAATAAATACAGTAAACAATAATACAAATCCAATTAATAAAAGTAGAATTAAAACCTCTTAATATTAAAAACAATCAATGCGACACAGTCATACCATTCTCAAGCGCTATAGTCAGAAGAGAGGGGGGAGTTAATCCCCCCATGCCTGGTGGCATAGGTGAGTCTTTAACATCTTGCTGAAGACAGGGAGGGTGCGGGCAATTAGAATCTCCTAACACAGTAAGTATTACCATCTTCAGAGAGAGGCGGCATACAAATCAAATCAAAACAAATCAAATCATAAATAAACAAATAAACAAACAAACAATGAATCTGCAACTATGGCGGTAACTGTTGTAAAAAGAGGAAGCACTTGGTTACAATAATCATAGCTTTCAGTAGGGCTTTATTATTCAGGAAGAATGACATCACGATAGTCAGACAGCTTTTTCTCCTTGTACGAACCACTCAGATATTTTGAAAAACCCCTCAGCAAGCGCCCACAGCATGTACTGAAAACTACAGAAGGTATGCTAGGAGAATTCTCTCAGTCTAGAAGCTGATGTCACACAGGGGAAGATTTCTCAACAAATGATGCTTCTGCATTTTCCTGTCGGTGGGCTTGAGGGAGCATTTTCTTGTTGAGTTACATGCTTATTCTCAATATTCTAAGGTTTTCACAAATGAAGATAATCACATTGTTTATTTCCTTGTCAAACATGAATAAGATAGCAGATATAGATATAAACATGAAGGAAGGAAGTACAGATCAATAGAAACAGTAAGACAGGGACGGTACGCTGTTGTGCTTATGCAACCTCCTTTATGGGCCTCTTAGGAATGGGGTGAGGTCCATGGTGAACAGTTTGAGCTTGAAGCTATGAAGGTTTGAGACTGTAACAATGGAGTCGGGTAGAGCATTCCATCAGAGCAGTCAACTCTGTTGCTGAAGTCATATTTTCTGCAATCGAGTTTGGAGCGGTTTACTTTGAGTTTGTATAGATTGTTTGCCCATGTATTATTATGGTTGAAGCTGAAGACGCCATTGACAGGTAAGACATTATAGCAGATAATTTTGTGTACTATGCTTAGATTGGACCGCAGGTGGCACAGTTCCAGATTATCCAAGCCCAGAATTTCAAGCCTGGTGGCATAAGAGATTTTGTTGTGAATAGAGGAGTGGAGTACTCTTCTCATTAAATATCTCTGACCCGCTCAATTGTGCTGATGTCCGATTTACGGTGTGGATTCCAGGCAGATGAGCTGTATTTAAGAATTTGTCTGACAAAGGTTTTGTATACATTAATTAGCAACACAATGTTACTGGAGAAGCTTTGCAAGATTAGGTTGACAATTCTTAATGCCTTTTTGGCAATGCTGTTACCGTGAGCTAGGAGGCTTAGATCATTTGAGATGAGTACTCCTAGGTCCTTGACAAAGTGAGGGTCATCTATGAGATCGTTTCTGCTCAACTTGTATCAAAATGTTATTCTAAATATTCTTTTCATACAGATCTATCTTTTTCAATTTGGGTATCTACAGGATGTGTGTACTTCCCAGCAATGGTCAGGCTGGTTAGAGAAGCTGAGGGTTAAAATCCACACACCCAAAGAACATTCATTTCGAAGAACGCTGAGTTACTGTAGATAGTAGGAGCACTTTTAGGGAAAACGCCATATGGCTGAAGTTTAACTGTACAATACTTAGTTCTGTTGATGTATTTTTGGTAATTTCAGATTAGGTTTTCTAAGAAATAATAAAGTGCCAGTAAAAAAAATGATGTTTTTCATTCTTCAAAAGCTTTTAAATATATTTCTTCTACATGTTACGGGGTGTAATTCGGGATGAAGAATTGATGAGTAGAAAAACAGTCAAACATGCTAATATCCTTTCAAATCTACTTTATAAAATGGACTGTTAAAATTAAATGTACAATCTTTACCATTTTTTCTTATCTACCATGGAAAATAATGTTCAAAACAATATTATAATTAAAATACAGCCTGGCTAAAATATAAAAATACTGTACACTAAAGGGAATCTTGAAGAGCAGACTTCAAAAAGCCCTTCTGAATGGCAAATCCTGGTAACTAAAATCAAATCAAAACTTATTGAACATCTGCATACATTTAATACTAAAAATAACAAAAATATTGACTTTTAATAGCATTAAATTAAATTAGTCAACTATCTATCCTCAAATTACATTCTTATTCTGTGCTGGCTTTTACAGAAGTGAATTAAATTCATGCAAAAAACAAAATTCAGTAGAAATTGTAGATGAGGGATTTTTCTTTTATAGAAATTATGTTAAATTGAAGCCATGCTGACAAGAATGAAGAATATCACTGTATTCCAACTGGCTTTTTCAGCAGTTGCCTCTTTTTTTGGCCTTCTTTCTATATACAGTACTGCAAACCACTTCTCATAAATATCAAAAATAAGCTCTTTAAAGATCACCTGGAAATGGACCGGGTTTTGGCTTTTACAACCCACAGGTGGGAAATCACTTTGCAGATTTTAAATAGACCTGGTAAATCAATTTGACTAACTGTGTTTTCTTAACAAATTAAGGGGTTCAACCATTTCAAGATAAAACAACACAGACTCTCAAGAAGACAAAGTTTCATTGTCTAATCCATATTAATGAATACAACCACTTAAATCTGTCTAGAAAGTCTAGAAAGGAAAGACTTCAGGATGTGGCTCAGTCTATAAAGTCTAGCAGTCTAGAAAGGGGGGGAAAATCAAGATGTGACTTAACTTAAATACATGTAATTTTTGGAGTATAACACACCCTCCCTCCTCTCATAAGAGGGTAAAAATGTGGGTGTGTCTTCTACACCAAATGTAGACCTGCCCACCCTTTGGCCTATGCCTCCCAGCAATTTACCTCCTTGTACCAAGCAGCAAACTGCAAACAGCCTGTTTCAGCTTCAGCCCAGCCTAATTAACACAGGCAGTTGATGGTCTGTTGGATCAGTCTTCCGACCTTCAGCTGTTTCAGGCTGCTACCTATTGCCGTGCGGGCCTCCTGCAAGCAGGCAAATTGCTGAGAGGCAGATTTTTTTTCTTGTGCTAATCAAGCTGTGCTGAAAACGAAACTAAAGCAGACTGTTTGCTGTGCTGGGAGGCAGAGGTAGAATTATTGTGAGTGTTTTATGAGTTTGATTTTCTTCTTTGCGTCCTTTTGTTGTAAAATTTCTGTCTAGAATCAACAATTAGCTGGAATTTAAAAAGCATTTCAATAACTTAAAATGTAACCTGAAGGAAAATAAAGAAGGGGGTAGGTGGGAATCTTTTACATCTAACAGATTACAAGATGAATACTTTATTGATTCTGATTACAATACCAATCTATGCAAAGAAAGTTTTTTTAAAACAGTTCCAAACTGGTAAAATTTCATATTATTTTCCATATCAATGCACTAGTGTATATCTTGTTTTCCTCCCCCCAAAAGGTAGGTGCATCTTATAATACAGAACATCTTATACACTGAAATACATATCCTCAATCCTTTAATCTGATCTTCAATGTTGTAAAAACAACATGGTGAACAATATATCAGTGAGAAATACATTTTTTCCCCAATCCTCCAACCCTGGCAAAGTTCAAGAAAACTATGCCAGTATTTTATATCAAATGTCCACCGTGTTTACAGCCCCCAAAATAATTGGTTGTACTGCATGACCAATAGTAGTATACTATAATACTGATAAGATGATTCAGTATAATTGAAAATATTAGAAAATATTTTATTACTCATCTACTTAGACAGCTTTAAAAAGGATCAATTGAGGATTGGCCAGAGCTTTTTAAAGGGGTTGAGGTTGTCAAGCTTCAGCTTTCTTCTCTTGATGCTTTTTAAAATCCTCCATTTTTATATTAAAAACAACTATATTCATGGCATCTTCTCCATCTTCTTTAGCTTTTAAAGTTATGTAAGTTTTAAATTCCAGAGCAACAATGCAATTTTACTTGGCAGCTACTTTTAAATCTATCAAGTTGCAGGGTGGAATTTATTTGACATGTGGTAATATATGTTAGTTATTTCCATGTTGTATCTTACTAACCTATGCAGTAAACTGTTTATGTTATAGTAGAACTTTTTCAGATTGCAAAAGACTATTAGATTAGGTCTAGATCTCAGTTGCAAAACAAAAAAAAGGAAAGGCAGGCAGGCAAGCAAGAATGAATTAAGGAAGGAGGGAGGGAGGGAAGGAAGGAAGGAAGGAAGGAAGGAAGGAAGGAAGGAAGGAAGGAAGGAAGGAAAACTCCTTGATGTCCTCCAGTGGTTTACTAGAATTTTTTAAACTCAGATCTGGGATATATACCTGAGATGGTAGGCCTGTCTTTTCTCATTTAGTTTCTAGGAGCACTAATCTCATCAATATTATGATGACTTCTATGTATCAGCTGGTAACTGGCCCACTGTGGGGCAAACTTGTTTCTGACCTGATTGATGGTTGATTTGCAACTGTATTGTTCTTATGGATATCTAATACTGTAGAGTTAACATGAATCAAACACAATACATATCTATTAGAAGATGTGATCATTAATTCACCATTGTAGCTTAAATGTTATAGTAGATACATACACATTTCATTGATTTTTGAACAGTCACTAGTTCATAATTATGTATGATATGGTATGATATGCTTTGTAAGCAAAGTGACCAATGCTTGCCTTTTTTCTACATGATATACCTTACATCTACTAGTCACAGTATCCTGGTGTGGTATAGGCTTAAGACAATGGACTAGCACAGGGGTTGGTAAAGTTGGGTCTTCTATGACTTGTGGATTTCAACTCCCAGAATTCCTGAGCCAATCATGCTAGCTCAGGAATTCTGGGAGTTGAAGTCCACATGTCATAGAAGAGCCAACATTGCCTAAACCTCGGCTAGCATATTGGACAATCAGGTTGGTCCATTAGATGGACCCTCAGCATCAGATTTTGGGCAGATCACTCTCTCTCAACCCATCTATTGCACAGTAGTGGGGATAAAATAAAAACTTGACCTCCTAAAAAAAAGCTAAAACCGAAATGATGTTGACAAGGAGAAGAAACATGCTCCATATTTTCAGATTCAAACAATTCAATTTCCTTGAGTATATCCAAATTTTGTCATGTAATATGGAAGATGTGCAGCAATTTGATTGATCTATTTACTTAATTGGTTAATCAATATCAGTTTTATGTACATAGGGTGTTTAATAGACGGGTCACTGACTGCAATAAGATTCTTCTTCGTGCTAAAATGTAACCCCTGTTTGGTGAAGCTCTAAAAAAATAAGGTGAATATTATGCAGACCACAAGTGAATAGAAGACTTTCAGCCATGTCCCTAAATCACATCCTAAGAGGGGTGGGGGGGAAATCCAATGCTTTAATTATGCAGTATATCCATGTGGAATACAAATAGCACTGCCTACATTGTAACAACCCTTTTAAACTATTATATTTAGGTATAGTGGCTTTAAGGCTCTATAGAGAGCTTTCTAGCTTCATGGAAATTATCCCCTTTCATTTCCATATGGAATGCAAATGCCTATTTTACAGAAGGCTCAGTATCTATTTTGCACCCTTTCTTAGCCATTGTAAATCTCTCAAAGTGGCACGTGATTGTATATGCGGCTTAATGGATTGCAGGTGAATGAGCTCTTGACAATGAACCCTTCAAGAGCCAAAGACGACTGCCTTCTGAAGAAACACATCCGGTAATCCAAGAGAGAGTGCTTATGGATATGCGTCCAGGCTTCTTAGCAAACTGTCATATTGATCTAACGCAGCCTTAAAAAGACTCAAGGAGTTTGGGCAAAGTCTCCTATTTGTGTTTGCCTTTCTCTTAAGAGTTTGCTGAGATGGCACTTCAGCATTTCCAAGCAGTGCACCTCCGACCCTGGCAATCCATCAAGTGAATGCAAATTGTGGACTAGACAAAACAAGGCAAACAGACGTTCTGCTCTGGAATAATGTACTGCCAGTAGAAGGACCTCCTCGGTAATGATGGTGGTGGGGCATTCATTCAAACTAAAAACTTGCATGTTTCCTCTAGACTAGATCTGCTCTGGCTCTCTTTCTCCCTCCCTCCCCCCTCGCTCTCTCTATCTCTGATGTGTGTGTTTTAAATTCCCCTAAGTAAATGATAAAAGTTGACTCAAGGCTGATCTCAAACAGTAGCCTTTCTGTGTGTGTATACATATGCACACACATATATAGTAAACACACACACACTTTTATTATAAAAGCCCATTTTGGAAGATCAACACTGATGAAGAAAGCTCTTTTAACAGTAAGTCAATAGTAAGCTGGAGTATGCAAATTCCAGTCACAAAGAGAAGACAGTCATGGATACGGAAGCCACTAGTTAAATTTTGTTCCTTGTACACTACAATTTTAAGCCTCATATCTGGGAGTAAACACTCCTGAACCTGAATGACTTCTGATAAATATTTATACAGTTGCAAGACAAAGCCGGGCAAATAAGGTTTATTGAAATCTCTAGCTTTTGTCGGTTGGTTGTTTTAGTTTATGGTAAAGGACCTCTGGAAAAATAAAAACATTGTCAAGGAATTACCGGTTGAAATGTGTGCACTAAACGTCATTAAGTAATAGCAAAAAACAGAGATCTTCCTTTTATTACAGCTAAGTATAGCTGTAGAATAGAAACTAATTAGAAAAAGACACCAATTGTAATCTTCAAGTTATATTAAAAATTTCCTTTCTTCCATTGTTTATTTTAACAGATATATCTCTTGGAACAAGTTATTTTAAAATGCATAATACCTTCAAAAATAGCTGCATTATACTTATTAATCCATTTCAAATAACATTTATCAATTTGCAATTCATGACTTCATGCTTTGGGATCTCAGTCATGGCAAGAGGGTAGAATCTGGGATGAGGAAAATTCCTATTGTAAAGTTTTGGTTGTAGCTACTACTGTATTCAGGAGAGGAGGATACTTTCAACTCCTAATCATAACTATTTTGAAAATTAGCATTCTTCCCTGAGAACTTGGTTCAGTTTTAAGATTTTGGACTCTCCTCCAGACCCCAGATACATTGTTACATAGAAAGGACACAAAATTAATGACTAGTAGAACAACCAGCCTTTGAATTGACAATTAAGATATTCAAGTAGTGGATTGCTTCTGCCTTTAGAATCAGCCATCAACAGTAAAGGAACAAGCAGCCAACAAGTACACTGTAGACCAGACCTGGGCAAGGGGCAGCCCGTGGGCCGCATCCAGCCTGCCCACTGTTTGTGACCGGCCTGCCCGCTGTCTGTGACCAGTCCGCGGAGGTTGGGGTCTGCTCCAGTGCGAGGATGAAAGAGCTCACTGTGTCTTCCAAGACTCCTCCAGTTCCTGCTTTCCTGATGAATCATGCGGAAAGCAGGAACTGGAGGAGTCCCTGCAGATGCGGTGAGCTCTTTCATCCTTGCACTGGAGCGGACCCCAACCTCCTACCGAGAGTGGCCAAGCACAGAAACCACGCAAACACTCCAGCACAGTGACTGAGGTGCACCATGTTGCTGTAAAGCAAACAATTAGAGGTCTGTAGAGTGGGTATGGGTGTTTAGGTCAGTCCAGAGTCTGGGTCTTTACAGTATTGGGTAGAACTGAGTTAATTATATTAGTCCGGCCCTCTAAAACCATCCCAATTTCTCATGTGGCCCCATGACAAAATTAATTGCCCACCCCTGCTGTAGACTAACAGTTGGTAGAGCAGCCATGAAGGCCTTGGACAAGTTAAATGCAGTGATAGGTTTATATCTACTGAGAACAGAATCACGCAAGTCATGTTACTCACTGGGACACACTATGGAAGTGAAAGCTGGACTTTAAAGAAGCAGGATATGAAAATATTGATCCTTTGAATTTTGGTGTTGGAGAAGATCTCTGAGAATATGCCGAACAGCCAAGTAAACAAACTGATGTATCATTGAGCAAATCAATCCAGAATTCGTACTTGAGGCAGAATTCCCACTTGAGGTTCAAATTATCCTACTTTGAACACATTATGTGATGACTCAGCTCTTTTGAAAAGGTCGCTAGCAATCCAAAAGGAATTAATGCAGTAATTCAGATATGTGTGTGCATGCAAGAGTGAAAGCAGATAGTTCACGATGATATCCAGGTGGGTGGGCGGAGTTTCCCACTGTCACTGTTAACAGTTTGTCCGAACCAGCGGGAATCAATAGCGACCCACCACTGACAATGGCACATAATCATTAATAATAGCTGCCTTAAAGATAGATAGACAGACAGACAGACAGACAGACAGACAGACAGATGGTGCAAACTACTATTGCAGCAGCTTGTCGTGTTTAATGTACACAGTTCATTTACTGTGAACTGTGTAATGTGCTGATAGTTCAAAGTTACAATGGCACTGAAAAAGTGAGTTATGACCATTTTTCATACTAAGGACCATTGTACTGTCCCCTTGATCACTTGATCAAAATTAAGACACTCTTATTTGCAACTGTTGCAGTGTTCTGAGTCATGTGATAATCTTTTGTGACAAGCACTTAGTGGGGAAGTAGATTCCTTTAATAGCTGTTTTATTAGTTTAAGAAGTGGAGAGATTCACTTAACCACTGTGGCAACAAACACTGTAAAATAGGCAAAATTCATCTAACAAATGTCTTACTTATTATTATTATTATTATTATTATTATTATTATTATTATTTGGATTTGTATGCCGCCCCTCTCCGGAGACTCGGGATGGCTAACAGCAATAATAAGACAGTGTACAGTAATAATTCAATACTAAAAATGATTAAAGACCCATTAATATAAAAAACCAAACATACATACAGACATATCATGCATAAAATTGTAAAGGCCTAGGGGGAAAGAGCATCTCAATTCCCCCATGCCTGGTGGCAGAGGTGGGTTTTAAGTCGCTTACGAAAGGCAAGGAGGGTGGGGGCAATTCTAATCTCTGGGGGGAGTTGATTCCGGGGCCACCACAGAGAAGGCTCTTCCCCTGGGTCCTGCCATGCGGCATTGTTTAGTTGACGGGACCCGGAGAAGACCCACTCTGTGGGACCTAGCTGGTCGCTGGGATACGTGCAGCAGAAGGTGGTCCCTGAGATAATGGAAATTAGCAATGGAAATGCTGGACTCAATTGTGCTCGTAAGTAGAGGACTACCTGTACAACAGTTGGAAATTAGCAGTGCTTGTCCAGAGTTTCATGCAGGAGTCTCCTCCTTTCCTGATGTGGAGAGGCCATAACTGACCCTATAAAGCAGTGTTCTCCAACCTTGGCCACTTTAAGACTTGTGGACTTCAACTCTGAGAGTTCTCTCGGAGTTGAAGTCCACAAGTCTTAAAGTGGCCAAGGTTGGAGACCCCTGCTATAAAGGATGTTCTCTAGCATTGAGCTGCAGCCCATTTGGACAGTGTGACAAATGTTTGCTGTGTGTACTTGCCAATTGGTTGGGTTGCACAAGGCTGAGTTGCACAGCAAATGATTCAGAAGATGGGATTCCCATCATGGTCAGATACACCCACTTCCCATCTTCCAGCAGAAAGAACGGCTGTGGAAGCGTAAACATGTAGACATAATTGAAAGCAGCTTCCGACGCCATTGCACAAATCTGGAAAAATAGGGGCTGCTTTAATGTTTTCAAGAGCGGAGCTTTATATACATCACAGCTTTCAAGGGGTCCCACACAGACTTAGCATCCAACGTGACAGGAAGTCATTTCAACACATAAATGTCACACGTGCACTAATCTGACTCCTCCTCCCATCACAATGAAGATGGCTTTTTAATGCATCTTAACTTAAATGCATTAAAATACTTTCAATGTAGTGTATCCACTGCAAGTCGCGCCCTGTCCTTCAACGCTGTTCCTGCAGGCGTGCGTGAGAAGATGAACTGCGCACGGTTTTCCTGCCCTCTCCTTCTCCTGTTGTTTTGCTCTGCATTGCCTTCCCACATTAATCCCCTTAGAAATATGAGAAGCATCACCACAATTTTTTCCAAGACGTAAATCAGAAAACCAAAGTCATAAACTGAGTTCAGCAGGGGGTGGGGTTGGAAGAGGGAGATGGTACTAAATTAAGCTTTATGTTAAATTGGGCTTCAAGGGAAAGAAAAAGATGGGAGGGGGTGGTGGTAGGGTTCTTGTTTATGTGGGAGAAAGATCTTAATTAAAAGGATGCTTTTGGAATGAGAGCTAAGTCTCTGGGCGAATGCCATCAAGATCTGAACAAAGTGGAAGGGAGCCTTCAAAGTCAAAGAGGATTGTGCAATTAGCCATCCTCCCCTTCCCCCCAAACCTCAGCCCAATTATGATTTCTTTCTTCTTCTGTTTTTTTTTTTTTACTATTCTCCAAAGAACTGAAGGCAAGGAATTTCATCTGGTTTGCATGTACAGGTAGTCCTCGGCTTACGACCACAATTGAGCCCAAAATTCACGTGGTTAAATGAGACATTTATTAAGTGAGTTCTCTCCCATTTTATATCCCTTCTTTCCACAAAGATTACTAAGCAAATTACTGCAGTTGGTAAGTTTGTTGTTGTTGTTGTTTTTGTTGCTGTTGTTATTATTATTATTATTATTATTATTATTATTATTATTATATTATTATTATTAAATTTTATATGCCGCCCCTCTCCGAAGACTCGGGGCGGCTCACAACATATAAAAACAATATATTATTATTATTATTATTATTATTATTATTATTATTATTATTATTATTATTTATTAGATTTGTATGCCGCCCCTCTCCGCAGACTCGGGGCGGCTCACAACATATAAAAACAATATATTATTATTATTATTATTATTATTATTATTATTATTATTATTATTAATTAGATTTGTATGCCGCCCCTCTCCGCAGACTCGGGGCGGCTCACAACAGTGATAAAAAACAATATGTATTGACAAATCTAATAATTTAAGATCTAAAATAGCAATTGTACATTTAAAAAATCTAAAAACAAGGAACCACAATATAAAAAACATACATACAGTCATATCATGCACTAAAACTACATAGGCAGGGAGAGATGTCTCAGTTCCCCCACGCTTGACGACAGAGGTGGGTTTTGAGGAGTTTATGAAAGGCAAGGAGGGTAGGGGCAGTTCTAATCTCAGTTCTAATGCATCAAAATATAATTTAATTAAAATTGGAATTAAGGATTACATTTAAAAAACTAGAAAACCTATTTACATACATACGTATCCATTCAAACAAACCTACTTTACATTCATTGGACAAGGGATAGAATCTAATAACCCCAAGCTTGGCGGCATAGATGAATCTTTAGACTCTTAGTTAATATAGTTGTTAAGTGAATTTGGCTTTCCCCTATTGGCTTTGCTTGTCAGAAGGGGTCCCGTGAGTGGGGGGGGACACATCAGTGAAGGGCTACCAAAATTTTTAGTACCACACCGTGGGCGTAGCTTATGCATTTTCTTTCAACATCTGTCAGTGCAAATTGGATGCTCTGGAGTGGAGCTCCATTTTTGCTACCCCACTATGTTTTCCCCCATCCGAACAGTAGCCCACCCCTTGGGGACACAGCAACAGTCATAAATATGAACCAATCACCAAGTGTCTGAATTTTGATCACATGATGCTGCCAAGCAGGGATGACATTCAAAAATTTTCCATACTGGTTCTGTAGGCATGGCTTGGTGGGCATGGCAGGGGAAGGATACTGCAAAATCCCCATTCCCTCCCCACTCTGAGGTCAGCCAGAGATAGTATTTGCTGGTTCTCCAAACTATTCAAAATTTCCACTACCAGTTCTCCAGAACCTGCTGAATATCACCCCTGCTGCAAAGGTCATAACTGTGAAAAATGGTCAAAAGTCATTTTTTTTTTAGTGCTGTTATCACTTTGAATGGTAACTAAATTAATTGTTATAAGTCAGGAACTACTTGGACTGCCTTCAAATATTCTGGAATAAACCATCCTTCTAAGAAAGTTTCGTGTGGGTAGTTTGAATGATGTTTTGACATCACAACCCTTAATGAACCTAATGCAGCATCTATCTAATACAATGCAGCATCTATCTAATACAATAGAGTAAGACGGTGATCTTTGCTTAGACCAGGGGTATCAATTGATTTCATTGAGGGTTGTGTTTGACCTTGGTGTGGCAGAGTGGGCATGGCCAGAGTGGGTGTGGCCAGCTCAACGTCACTCTATCAGCAAAAACAGAGCTTGGGAAGGCCACCCATAGCCCTCACCAGCTCTGTTTTCACCTGCAACAGCCTCCTGAACCCTCTGCCAGTGAAAATGGAGCTCAGTTTTTGCTGGCAGAGACATCGTGTGCCAGAACTTCACTGTTTCCAGGACAGCCGCATGGGCCAGATCTAAAAACCCCATAGGCCAGATCCGGCCCCCAGGCCTTGAGTCTGTCTGGCTTAGACTAAGCAGCTAACCAGCTCAACCCTACAACTATAATATTGCTGTTCTTGCAGGAAGCATAATTTGAAACCACCCCTCACCTGGTATCCTCCAAATTTGCTTGGATAGAGACTTCACAGCCTAGGGTACATTTTAAAAGCACTACGTTGGAGAAAGCTGATATAAACTATGGGCTTCCTCTTATGTTTAGATATGTGGTCATCCAAGGGTGCAAATGTGTAAGGTGGCAGATGTGGCATTGCTGATGTTGCACACGTAAAAAAAGGGTTAGAGCTTCAATAGCAACAATGCACCTGTCATGGGGCAGATTATCTCCCCACCCCGCACCCCCGACTGCTGTTTCTACACTTACATCTAAGAACACTCCTTAGATCCTCTGGGGGTTTTTTGCACACAAAGAAGTACTCAAAGAGATTGGTACATCATTGAGGGAGCTGAAAGAGGATTCATTGGTTCTGCATATACAGCTTTATGATTCAACAAGTGAAAAGCAGCTAATCAATATACAGAAAGCTCTTTCTTTTGTTTTATAATTCTAAGAGAACAATGCAGCCCTTTGTGGATTGCCATGTTTGGCTGATTTGGGCTGCATGTGGCTTAGTAGACTGTGCAGGCTTTAGAGAACATCTCTTTAGACAGCTTTTTAGCATGACTCAGTGCCATAAAAATGAATAACTGAACTCTTTGCTTCCCAAAATGTTTGGGACATGTTATTTCACCTTGGAGAGGGACAGCGATTCAGGATCAGAACTGGTCCCCTTCCTGGAGTTTAGCAGCCTATTAATCCAAATGAGGTATTTTCTGAAATCCAGAGAAAGATTTCGTGAGGAAGTTTTAAAAAGCCAATGCAGAAATGACCTGTTTCTTTCTTTCTGTTATGGCAAATTTGCCATAACAAGAGAACTTTTATTAAGACAGCCTAGGAAACATTTTAGAAAATAGGCGTTGATTGCTTACCTGAACGCCTCTTCTCGTACGGTGAGTGGGTACAGCAGTCACATGGGTTGCTCCTGTCCAATCCGTTGGAACTGAGCCTAGTATTAAAAAAGACTGCTGGATCCGCCCCTTCCCCAGAATTCGCGAATCCGTAGACTAGGCTCAGTAGTGAAGCTCTTTAATGTTCAACTCTCATGTGTTATAAGAAATTAGAATAGAAGGTAAAGAAGACCACACAAGGGAGGGAAGTGACTGCTGTACCCACTCACCGTACGAGAAGAGGCGTTCAGGTAAGCAATCAACGCCTATTCTCCGTACTGAAGGAGTGGGTCCAGCAGTCACATGGGACATACCCAAGAGATAGGTCCCTAGGGTGGGAGTACATTGCTATCGTGAGAGATAACGGATTGGAGTACTCTTCTTCCGAAGGCAGCGTCTGCTGATGCGTACGAATCAATCTTGTAGTGTTTTATAAAGGAATTTGGCGAGGCCCAAGTGGCTGCTTTGCAGACTTCTTCCAACGGAGCCTGAGTCGCCCAAGCGGCAGATGTGGCAGCACTTCTGGTGGAATGCGCTGTAATATTCCTTGGAATGGAGAGGGAAGCTGTCTCGTAGGCCTTTGAGATGGCCCCTCTGATCCAACGACCTATTACTGTGGAAGACACTCTGGATCCCAAGGATCTGGGATGGTAGGCTATGAAGAGTGCTTCAGATCTCCGGATGGATCTTGTGCGTTGGATATAAATCTTTAGCGCTCTAGTGAGATCTAGAGTGTGCCATCTAATCGCCAGGGGATGCTCTCGTTGGAGACAGAAAGAAGGTAAAACGATATCCTGAGATCTGTGGAACATGGAACTGACCTTGGGTAGAAAGGTGGGGTCCAGCCGCAGAACCACCTTATCCTGATGAAACTGACAGAGGTCCTGTCTGATAGAAAGGGCTGCCAACTCAGATATGCGTCGGGCGGAAGTAATCGCCACCAGGAATGCTACCTTGAAGGATAGGTACCTGAGGGACGCAGAGTTCAGGGGTTCGTAAGGTGCTTGAGTAAGAGAGTGGAGAACCCGTGGCAAGTCCCAGGTTGGATATCTGTGGATTTTAGAAGGCCTGAGATTGGCCACTCCTCTTAGAAATTCTTGGATTTCTGGAAGGGAGCGTAGGGGCTGCCTGCGAGGCCCCGCCAAGACGGAAGAGATAGCGGCCAGATGGCGGCGGATGGTGCTGGTAGAGAGACCTTGGTGAAAACCTTTCATAAGGAAGGCGATTATCCTGTGTATGGGAAGACACAGGGGGGATAAGCCCTCCTGCGAGCACCACTGATGAAATTTGGACCAAGTATGGTCGTAGATCCGATTGGTAGACCCCCTTCTAGATTTCAGAATGATTTCCACTGTGTCTGGGTCATACCCTCGCAGGTCTAAGTCCCTCCGGATAACAGCCAGGCGGTGAGGTGGAACCACTCTGGATCCGGATGGAAGGAGGCCCCCTGCCGCAACATATCCTCCGAAGCGGGGAGTCGCCAGGGGTCCTGGACGGACAGTTGTTGAAGGTCCGCGAACCAGGGTCTGCGAGGCCAGTGAGGGGCAATCAGGATTACACGTGCTTTCTCCAGGAGGATTTTGTTGATCACGTCTGGCAGAATTGGAATTGGAGGGAAGGCATACAGTAGGCCTGGAGGCCAAGGACTCCTGAGGGCATTGACTGCCTCCGCTCCCGGAGACGGGAACCTGGAGATGAAGCGGGGAAGCTGGGTATTGTCTCTGGTCGCGAATAGATCCAACACTGGATGGCCGAACCTGAGGCAGATTTGGTGGAACAGTGACTGATGGAGATTCCACTCGCCTGGATCTATGGTGGCTCGTGAGAGCCAGTCCGCTTGGACGTTGAGGCTCCCCGAGATGTGATCGGCTAGAAGCGATTGGAGATTTTTCTCTGCCCAAAGACCCAACTTCAGGGCCTCCCTCATGAGGGCCTTGGATCTTGTGCCTCCCTGTCTGCAAATATGGCTTTTGGTGGCTATATTGTCGGTGAGAATCAGCACATGTTGGTTGGATATGTGAGGTTGGAATTGCTTTAGAGCTAGAGACACGGCTCTTAATTCTAGCCAATTGATGGGCTTGGAAGCCTCCTCCGGTGACCATGTGCCCTGAGCTAAAAGACCTTGGGCGTGGGCTCCCCAGCCCGAGAGGCTGGCATCTGTGGTGACTACAAACTGGTCGGGACACCGGAAGGGGGATCCCTTGTCTAGGGCTGGAGAAGTCCACCACTTGAGGGATCTGCGAACCGTCGGTGGGATGGTGATGCGTCGGTTCGAGTTGCTGTGGCCTGATCTCTGAAATGGTAATAGTAGCCATTGAAGTTCCCTGGCGTGAAGGCGGGCCCAGGGAACAATACCAATACATGACACCATCTTACCCAAAAGGGAGGATAGGGTGACAATGGAGGCCGATTGCTGGGGCAGGATGCGAGCAATGAGATCCAAAATGCTGCGTTTTCTCTCATTGGAGAGAAAAACCTGGGATATTTCGGAATTAATGATAGTCCCCAGATGCAGGATGGAAGTGGATGGATCAAGATGACTCTTGTTAAGGTTTATGGAAAAACCATGGTTCTGTAGAACCGACATGGTAGAGGAGAGGTCTGCAGCTACACCAGCTCTGGAATTACCATGAATTAAAATGTCATCTAAATAACATAAAATATGAATGGGAGAGGCCCGGATATGAGCCGCCAAGGATCCCAAGAGTTTAGTGAAAACCCTGGGAGCTGAGGAGAGCCCAAAAGGCATAGCCCTATACTGAAAATGCCTGCCTTGAAAGGCAAAGCGCAGAAATCTCCTATGGACCTTGGCAATGGGGATATGGAGGTAGGCCTCAGTGAGATCTAGAGACACCATAAAGTCTCCTCGATGAAGAGCTGATAAAATGGAAGATAGGGAGTGCATTTTGAATTTTCTATATTTAATGAAGCGGTTTAATTTCTTTAGGTCCAAGATGGCTCTCCAGCCTCCAGAAGTCTTAGGGACCATGAAGAGGATGGAATAGAAGCCTAAACCTCTCTGGAGAGAGGGGACCGGTTGAATAGCTCTAATAGTCAACAAATGAGAAATAGCCTCCTCCATTCGAATACGAGATGGAGAGGAACTGGGAGAGGGACAAGAAATAAAACGGTTAGGAGGAGAAGAAATAAACTCTAACCTTAGGCCCCTTTCCACTGTGTCAATGACCCAGGGGTCCTTACAAGAGCGGTGCCAGGCGGAAGAGAACCAGGCTAGGCGACCGCCTATAGGCAGGTGAGAAAACTTACCATCTGGTTCTTTTGGAAGTTCTGGTAGTAGAGGATCCTCTCTGATAGCGGGACCCTCTGCCCCTGGTGGTTCTAGCTTGGGATCGAAAGCGAGGGGAATACTGACCTGGGCTCTTGTGAAATGCGAAGCTTTGATCCTGCTGACGCCCGGTGCGCCGAAAGGACTGCGGTTTCGGGGCCTTCTTGGTGGTAGGTCCCAAGACCTTTTTCTTGTCTGCGTTTTCCGTAAGGAGAGGGTCCAGAAGATCTCCGAAGAGGAGGTTACGTTTCAGTGGACCCATAGCTAACTGCCATTTCTGTCTTACCCCCGCCTGCCAAGGGCGGAGCCATAGAAGCCTTCTGGCCGTTGTGGAGGCTGCTACTGATCTGGCTGCAAATCTGGAAGATTGGAGAGTAGCATCTGCTATATATTGGGCAGCTGCGAAAATTTTGTTGAAATCCTGTTGGCCCCGTAAGTCATCTGGAGGCAGGTGTAGTTGGAGCTGACGAAGCCATAAGAGCATAGCTCTGGAAAAAAAGGATGCCGCTGCAGCACTCTTAATGGCCCATGAGTCTGCAAGGAGACTTCTTTTGAGCATTTGTTCAAGTCGTTTGTCCTCTGGCCGGAGGACCTCCTCTGCCTCGCCAGGCATGGCAGCCGTTGAGTGGAGCGTCTTCACTGGTTCATCTGGCCTGGGACATGTTAGGAGTTCCTCATAGGAGGGGGAGAGCTTGTAGAGCTTCTTGTCCTTGGGAGTGGGAGTGAAGCCTATGGTTGGGTGGTCCCACTGTTTAAGCAAGGCATCCTTAAACAACTTGGGCATAGGAATTACCTCATTGTCTTCCTGTTCCTCCATGAAGTAAGGAAGATTTTCCTCTGGGGGGTCTGTGGAAGGAGTAGCTTGCTTCTCTTGCCCGGCTAGCCCCGTGGATACTCTAGCTTTTAGCAGGAGAGATTTGAAAAGCTGCGAAGGGAAAATAGCAGCTGGGGCTGGAATCTTAATCTGAGATTCCTCATCCTCCGACAGACGCTGAAAGGGGTCATCATCCTCTTCTGCATCCACGTCCTCATCCTCTTCCTGAGAGGAGTCAGAGACCTCCATGACTGGGGCTCTGTAGGAAGGAGAAGAACTCACGGGACGGGAGGAGCGAGGGGGAGGATGAGACAGAGGAGGTACATTTAAAGATGAGAGTCTAGCATCAATAGTGTTAGTCAGAATAGTCAAGATAGACTGAAACTCCGGTGGCAAGGAAGAAATATCAGCCGGAAAAGCCTGAGGATCCCTGAGGCCCTGAACAGGTTCTGGCTGGGGGAAATCCTCGGTAATATCTGGCTCCTCTGGACCTAAACCCCATAGGTTAGGTTGGGGTGGATTTAGGTTTGGCTCATCCAGGGATAGCACAGGTACCCCAGAGGGAGGCAGGTTAGAGGCCTCCGGGGGGGTAGGGTTGATATGCACTTGGGCCTGCACCTTAAAACGTTTGGCTGATTTATCATGTATTTTTTGTAGGGCTAGGTCCCTTCTCTTCTCAGCCCTAGTGGGCTTGGCTAAAGACTGAGAGCCTGAGGAAGAGGAGGAAGAGGCCTGGGGAAGCTCAGAAGGATTACCAGTAGGCCTAACCTCTTTGGAACCTTTGGTAGTGCCTCTCTTGGGAAGGGAAGCCATAGTCTGAGCAATTACAGAAGACAAGGCTTGAGCCAAAAAATAGGGGAGAGAAGAATTATTTTGTGGAATTCCCAAGAGGATAGGTGACCCTGCTCCTAGGCCCAGGAGCAGCTGCGCCTTAAGAGGCAATCCTGGGCGATACCAAGAGTTCTTGTCCTTAAGTGCAGCGTGGCAGGCCTCACTAACTTAACTTTAAGAAAAACCAAGGCACACTGGTTGGAGGCCACTTCCGTGGAGAATAGGCCCGAGGGAACTCAAAGCGACGACTCCAGGGTCAGGCGGCGGGCTGTAGGCACTAATGGCCGACCCCTTAGGGCAGAACCGAAAGTGCAACTTACTGGGCGTCAGAGCCTTGGCGCCAAAATAACTGCTCCGTTATTTGCAATAGGAGCGACTAAGCCCGGGAGACAAAACAAGTCCCACACCGCGGGAGGTAAATAGCCCTTAATTAGTTGAAAAAAATAAAGCTTGCTCACAGCAGGACCTCCAAGGCCGGAATTAACAAACCGGCCGCGGCTACAGCACGAAGGGAAAAACCGCAAATGGCTGAGCCGCTAACTTCTCCCCCAACTCAAAGCCCTGTAGGGCTGAGAAAAAAACTGCCGGCAAGCTGAGTAATGGAAAAATCTTACTTGCTATTGAAGAGAGATCGAAGGGAAGGTGTTTTATCGAGAGGAACGAGCATTCACACACATCCGAGGATGCGAACTGAGCGAATTCTGGGGAAGGGGCGGATCCAGCAGTCTTTTTTAATACTAGGCTCAGTTCCAACGGATTGGACAGGAGCAACCCATGTGACTGCTGGACCCACTCCTTCAGTACGGAGAAATAATATCTAGCCTTGGGGTACAATTGCATAATGCTGCACATTGCTAAAAGCAGTTCTAATCAGAAGCAAGGAATGCATATCCCATATGCCAGTCAGAACAGTTGATGCTCAGGGATTTTACTGAATCTTACTGAAAATACATACACTACACAACTTGGACTCTATCCAGAATAAACAAGCAAAATGGAACCTGTAAGATTAACTAAAACTCTGTCACACAAGCCTCAGACATTTCTAAAAGGGAATAAACTAAAATTTTAAAGGATAACAGGCCAAAAGATCATTTTGATTTTTATTTATAAAGGACTTTGAATTTTGCAAAAGCAATGTCATTAATTATTATAAGAGTAATAGTAATCCCATAAATTAGTTATGCAGTTAGGTTTGTTAGGTCTGCTTTACTTCTGATGGAAAAAGTAAGAGAAGTGTCAATGAAGAAAATTTTGGGAAGTGCAGTGTGACTTTAAATTCAACCTGGATTGTACAGATCCGGTTTTTGCTCTATTCAGCAGATCATCAAGAAATGCTTGAATGTGAGATAGTGAAATGAAAAACTTCGAATTATAGAACATTTGATGGAAATATTGAATGGTCACTGAAGTCTGTAAGAACAATGTTGGAAATAAAGCAGACAGGAAAAAATTGAATTCTTAGAGTTCTATGTGGACAGGGAGTAAGACAAAAATATGTGATGTTCATTTTTTTGTATATACTTAATACATGTATGTCTTAGGGAAATATTACAAGTAAGTTAGTTTAACACATGGATGTATATGTACTTTAACATGCAGATGATGCTGTGTTGTTGGGTGTGAACAAGAATTAACTGCAGCAGATGTTAAATAGATCATATGCTGCAATGAAAAATGTGGATTGAAAATGAATGTGTATTAATGAAGATTTAAACAAGGGAGCTTAATAGAGAAAATTGAACAAATAATTGGGAGGAAAGCTGGCAAAAATTATCAGATTACTGTACTGTATTTTTTGGACTATAAGACCCACCCCACCCCCCAAAAGTGGGTGGAAATGTCTGTGCATATTATAGACTGAATACGCCCTGATTTTGGCCTCCTGAAATCTCCCCGTGCATCCCCTTTTGGGCAAAAATGGGGCATGTGAAGGGCTTGGGAAGCCTGCAAAGTGCTCCTGGGGGCTGGGAAGGGCAAAATGAGACACATGTGGAGTTTGGGAGGCCCAACAGGGGTCTATTTTTTGTGAAAATGGGCCCATTTTCCCCAAAACACAGCATGCGCAGAAGGTTTGGGAGGCCTGCAGAGTGCTCCTGGGGACTGCAGAGGGCAAAAACTGGATGCACAGAGGAGGGGTGAAATCTACCTACCTTCGTTACCGGTGTGGAATTGCATGCACCATCACATCGGAGTTTTGGCCACTGCACATGCACAGAAGGCTTTGCACTTGCTTCAGTTGTCATTGCCCTTTTTGAATTGAACTGGACACAATACTCCAATGACATGATTATGGAAAAACCAATGGATCTTGATTAGTTTTAAGCAGCTAGGACATTTTTGCCTGAGCAAAGGGTAAAAGCTAGAAATAACTGACATCCAGGCTGATGGGTGGAGCCTCCTGCTGCCACCACTACCAGTTCTCCAAACTATATGTCCTTATCAATAACGTCTCGCAGGTGCTGGCAGAACCAGGAGGATTTCGCCACTGGTGCGGAGGCTAAAATCTGTTTGTTTGTTTTCTTGTTTTCCTCTTTGAAATTTAGGTGAAAAATATGGTAATTTGGATATTACGGTCAAATATGTAGAAAGATGGAGAAATAGATGGCAAGGTTTTAAATAAAGGAGAAGGAAGTAGATATGATGTGGTCTGGTGTGACAAATATTTTTGAATGGCTATGTGTAAGATATGCTTTTTATAGGGAACTAGGAGTTGAATATGCCAGGTGAATCATAAAAATAAGTTGAATGCAATGAGGATGGAGACTTTAGAAATGTATTTAGTGAAACAAGAGTTTCAACATAAACTCTAAAGTCTCTAAAGTCAAGACACTAAAGACAAGAATAAATGGGTGACAAATCTATTTACCGATATGTTGAATAAGAAAGTTAATTACCAATATGAAGGAAGGGCATTGATGTGGTTTGGTTTTATAAAGACACTGAATGAAGACTGAATCACAGTCCAACTATTTGAATCAACTGACATAAAAGACCATGATATTTGTGGTTTGATGAAGTTGAAAAGATCTTAGAAGTAAAGAGGTGAAAAGTGCAAAGAACAAAAGGTCAGTACAGGATTGGTGCATGGATATGGAGAAAGCAAATTCTGCTTATACAACAAAAAGATATGGAGAAGTACCGTATATTGGGTGATGGTGTAAACTAAATTTTGTAAAATTTCTTTTGGTTTTCTCTTACTGTTTTTTCTGTGTTATGCAAAGATCACTAATATTGAAAGAGGACAGTCTGATGAGCATATCTTTATGCCATGCTTAATATTGTTCTCATAAAGGAGTTTTAATTAAGGTATTATTCTCAAATGGAAATCCCAGAATGAGACATTTTAGTTAAACTGAGAAGACAAAGCTTAGCATTGAGCAGTAGCCTTCCAAAGGGATTCAGATTTTATCTTGTAAAGTTATTGAGAATTTTTTTCACACATCGAGCTATTGGATTATTAGCATTGAACAAAAAGAATCATAATCTGTATGGGCAACCAAAGATTGAAAATGCGTTAGATACCCCATCCCACCCGCTTGGCATATTACAAAATGCAATGGTAATAAAAATGATAGCATCAGAGGTGGGTTCCTACGAGTTCGGACCAGTTCCATAGAACTGTTAGTAACTTGGTGGCCTGGGTTGCTGGAACCGGCAGCGACCCAGGCCTGTCATGCCCCTGAGCCGATTATCTCAATGGCACCATAAGTGCCACCATCTTGTTTTTTGCTTCTGCAAAAGCGCAAAGGCTTTTAAAAAATACTGCACATGCACGTAGCATGTCCCTGAGTGAACCAGCAGTAGCAGAATCCGGAACCTGCCCCTGGATAGCATGCATATCTTTTGGCTATGAGGTACTTTGGTCACATCTTGATCATTTCCAAAGCTGCTCGCACAAGACTACACTGCACATGGTCATATTTGTATGTGTTTTTACTTCAATAATGGAGGAAGGTTTTTTGTTGTCTAATGTTTGCTTTGAGCAACTCACATAGAACTGCAAAGTGCTTCCACAGAGATGAACATTGCCTTTCTTTAGAAATCTAGGTTGACTTTAGAGTGACAAACTGATTATAGAGCAACATTCCTTCCTTCTAATTATAAGAAGAGTATCAGATTTCTTTGGAAAGTAGGTAATCTGAATGAAGAGCCACTTATAACTAAAGGACTGCTTTATAATTTCAGGTGCTTTTCAGCAACTTGTTAGGTTGATTGTTTACAAAAAACAAAGGTCAGATTTTCTTGTTCTACCACTACAAAGGATGAAATGATAGGTTCTGAAGACTCTTAATGCGGCCACCATAACCACAAAAATTAAATTGTTGCTGAATTTTATATAAATCATATTGTCAAGGAAAATAGAACAGCATGGGATTACTTTGTTTAAAATCCTTTAGTACAGATATGTAGCATTTTTTCCTTAAATTTTGTATTCACTGGATGAATTGCACTACAACCAGATTATAGAATAATCTATTATACTTTACTATACTATACTATACTATACTATACTATACTATACTATACTATACTATTATATTATATATAATATAATATTTTATGGAAATAAGATTAATAATGTGATTCATAGTTTGTGTTTAAAAATATTTTACTATTGAGGAATATAAACCTTTATCCACAAAGGTTTTGTAAGCAGAAAACTAGCCATATTCAACTTCTGGTATAATAAATAGAGGAGGTTGTTTGATGGATTAGCAAAAATATGGGTTAAACATTGTAAAATAAGTGGTTGCAAATGAGGAACAAACTGTTTTAATTACAACTGATAATTGCAAACTGAAATGAAGACCCACCTCTGGTCTTTAGAAACTAAGTCATGAAAAAAAACCTTTCGGTGTCTTGAAAGGGCAATAGAAAGACATCCACCTCAACCAGTATTTGGATGAATCAGTCTTTATGGTTGTTCAGCTTGCAACCTTCAAATTATCTACTACAGTGATGGCAAACCTTTTTTGGTTCGGGTGCCAAAAGGGTGCACGCTCGCACCCACACCCATAATGCAATGCCCTCCATTCATCCATGCATACAACCTGCCCACACACTGCCCCCCCCCAAAGTATGAGCATAGGCCTCACTGAAGCCTCCAGACTACTGGTAGGTCGGTTGCGCTGCTTTTCGTTCTCCTCAGGGTTCAGGAAAGCATCCAAACTTCCAGTTGAGCCGTTGGGCTGTTTTTCATAGAGCAAAAATGGCAAAAACCGCCAAAATGAAGCCCAAAAATCAGCTGGAGCTGACGTAGGGCAACATCTTGTGTGCCCTCAAATATGGCTCCACATGCCACTTGTGGCACATATGTCATAGGTTCACCAGCACTGATCTACTATATATATAAATAATATATAATAATTTGGTATGCAGAAGATTTTTTTCAGTAAAAAAATGATAAAAAAGGAAGGAAGGAAGGCAGAAAGAAAGACAGACAGACAGACAGAAAGAAAGAAAGAAAGGGAGGGAGGGAGGATGAGAAAGAAGAGACAGAGACGGAGGAGGAGGAGGTGGGAGGGAGGGAGGGAGGAAGGAAGGGAAGAAGGAAGGAAGAGCAAGCTTCATTGAGGAGGGGATTGGATTAATCATAGCTCTTCCAGACAATATGGATACAGTTCCATATGAGTCCCCCATTGGCTATATGATGATGATGATGCAACCAGAAGTTTATAATTGCAATCATTTGCAATATATCACTGTGTCAGTGGCATTTTTCCATAGATGAGAAAAGGCTGCTTCAAGATAGTGACAGTTCTTTCAGAAACAACATACTTGGTGCTTGAAAGTGCTCTTGCTGGAGGGAAAATCTTGATTCACCCTCCCATCCATATCCTTGAAGGAGCATTCTGTCATAATTAGGCAAAATGCAGAGGAGCAAGCATAACAACCATCAGGAGTTATGATGGCAGTGAACAGTGGACAGGTGACAAAAGAAGGAAAGATGGAGAAATGCTAGCAATTTGTTCTGTTTCATTTTTTAAATAAAGGGGAAAGATAGAAGGTGTTTAGGAATGGACCAGAATGGGTTTATGAGGTACTCAGTTATTGGCCAGCAAGTGGACATTGATTGGATGACACATCTCTGTCCATTGCTGGTATTTGGGAATAAGAAATATTGATTGGTTGGTAATTCTATGTGTACTCTGTACATAATTAAACATGCTTGTGCTCCTAGCATCTTGATCTCCAAATATATCTAAAATCAATCAAAACATGGGTGTCAAACACATGTGTCACATTGCTGTCATGTGATGTTTCACTAAGTTTTTTTCCTTCACGGAGCTGGGGTGGCCATGGCCTATGTGTAACACATCTGGCCACGGGCCGCCAGTTTCACACCCTGAGCCAAAACAACTCAGATAATTTGTGAGTGTATTTCAAACTGGATTCAGAAAGGCTGGAAGATAGCAAGAGCACTTTAAAGAGTCAGCAACAATCCCACCTAGGAAGAATGGAAGGCCGAGTCAACCTTGAGCTTGGTGAGATTTGAACTGCCAAATTGCAAGCAGCCGGCAGGTAGCCAAAATAGCCTGCAGAACTACACTCTAACTATTGCGCCATGGTGGAAATATTGCTCTTGTGAAAGATCTCCAATGTCAAAAGCTGAAAAAGTAACCATGTGATTTAAAATATGCTTGACTAGTCTCACAGTATGTCCCTTAACTTGTGTGAAGGAGATAATGCACTAATAAAATAACTGCATACAAGGAATTGTATTACATAGCTGAATATTGGTTTTTGAAATGATTTAAATTCTGGTCTTCAGAAAATCATAACAGGAGTTCTGTTATAGGACTGTCCAAAAATCTTATCATGGACAGCATCCTATTTTCCACTGTAGCTTATCACTTGCTTCTGGAAAAGTCACAAGTAGGTCATGGTATGAATAGCTTCTTCCCATTATTTTTATTTAGCAACTGGTTCTCAAAGTCACAATGACCCAGAACTTGATTTTAACAAAAAAAAACATCTGGAAGGCATTCAGGTTGGAGAGGACTTAACTATTTTTGTGCCTTTTCTCTATTCTTTGGGATGAAACAAATTTGGAGTTGAGAGATGAACTTACTGGTTTTAAACACATGATTCTTCTAGATTTTTTTCCAAGTACAAAATATTTTTAAGTTTAGCTCTTTTTATTTAGCTCTATTTTTAGTTATCTATTGTAACTATTTTCCTACAATTCTTTCCTAGTCATCCAACAAGAAGCAAATAATAAGGGAGTGAGAAAGCCCATCTGGAACCACACTGAAACTTGGCCTAGATCATCCGCCCGCCAGCACTGTTACCCACTAGAAGAAGAAGAAGGAGAAGGAAAAGAAGGAGGAGGAAGGAGAGCAGGAGAGAAGAGGAAGAGGAGGAAGAAGAAGAAGAGGAGGAGGAGGAAGAGGAAGAGGAAGAGGAGGAAGAAGAAGAAGAAGAAGAAGAAGAAGAAGAAGAAGAAGAAGAAGAAGAAGAAGAAGAAGAAGAAGAAGAAGAAGAAAGTGAAAGAGTAGGAGTAGAAGTAGTTCTGGAGCATGCAGATACATATATTGGGACTACCATGAAGTAAGCTTTTAGTCAAAGCAAAAAATAAGTGAATTATCATGGCACTGATGATCATGTCCAGAAGGATTTGGACAAGTAAACTGACTGAGAAGAAAATATATCATAATGGAAAAGGAGAGTTAAACAAAAATCTTATAGCCAAAACATATTATATATTCCAGCTGTACAGGTAGTCCTTGACTTACAACAGTTCATTTAGTGACCATTCAAAGTTACAATGGTACTAAAAAGTGACTTATGATCATTTTTCACACTTATGACCTTTGGGGCAACCCCATGGTCACGTCATCAAAATTCAGATGCTTGGCAAGTGGTTCATATCTATGAAAGTTAATTGATATGTATAGCTCCCCATGTTATTCTGATATGTGTTTTTTGTGCCTTTTTTTCTGTATACTTTTCCCTTTCCCCTTTTCCTCCCTTCTTTCTTTTTTAATAAATCAATAAACTATTTAAAAAAAAGAAGAAGAAAGTTGCAGCATCCCAGAATCATGTGACTGACTTTGGCAACCTTCTGATAAGAAAAGTCAATGAGGAATTCAGAGTCGCTTGACAACTAATGCAACTAAACAAATGCAGTGATTCGCTTAACGTCTGCGGCAAGAAAAGTTGCAAAGTGGCACAAACTCATTTAACAAAAGTTTCACTTAGCAACATAAATTTTGGGGTCAACTGGGGTCGTAATGTGAGGACTACCTGTATGTAGTTGTACACTCACAAATGGCCATTGATTATATTAATTGACAACCCTTTTTGTCTTGCAAAATGTCCTTGGTAGGAAAACCCCTTTGGCAGAGGAGGTAAAGATTGGAAGGAAATGCATAGTCCCTCCACCCCTTGTATACATTCTTCCTCTAAAACACTGGTTCCCAATGTGGGACCCATGCCCCAGAGGGGGACAATCTGATTTTTAATGGGGGCAAGTGGAAACTTTTTAAACCAAGTTAATAGCCTTTTCGGCTTCCTTCACTTTTTGAACAGTAAGAATTCTATGTCATGTGAAGCATCAGGATTAGGTGAGGCATGGCAGGCGGAGAGTGCTACTTACCACCAGTAATGGTGCGATGTACATGTATCACCGGTGCATGTGTCCCAGCGAGAATTTGCTTCTGTGAATGTGCAGGAAACAAAATTTCGCGAGAGGACATGCGTGTGAGATTTCGATGGGGTTTTTTTGCTTCTGCGCATGCACAAAAGCAAATAATTGCCAAAAATGCTCTCTCGCGTGCACATGCACAGAAGCAAAATCTCGCTGGGATGCACATGCACACACCAGAGACACAGAGCTGCACATGTGATTCCATTTTCGCTATCAATGCACAGTGTACTGGGTAGCAACTGAGGCATGGCCAAAAAAAGGTTGGGAACCACTGCTCTAAAGCTTGTCCCAAAGATACATTTTCAGGCGACAACTGGACGTTTTTGGTTTTTCTTTTGAAGACGTTTCGCTTCTCATCCAAGAAGTTTCTTCAACTTTGACAAGATAGTGGGGAATGGAAGGGATTCTATTCCTTGCAGACAGCTGGTCATTTGCATGCTTTTGGAGGGTCCTCGAAGCATTTGGAGGTTTATCTGTGTCCTCAAGGTCTCCAGAGTAGTGGTCCCAGTTCCTGAATTGATATCTCTCAAGGCCAAATTGTGTGAATGGGATGCATGTATGCAGATTGGATAGTTTAACTATGGGTTTTAATTGGGGTTTTATAATTTTACACTTTATATTTGACTTCTTTTTCGTTGTATTTGTAATTTTTTATTATTGTAAACTGCCCTGAGTCCTTTGGGATTGGCTGGCATAGAAGTCAAATTAACTAACTAACTAACTAACTAACTAACTAGCTAACTAACTAAACAAACAAACAAACAAACAAACAAACACCTACCTACCTACATAAATATTCAAAGAAAAAACAAAAAAGTCCAGTTGCCTCCTGAAAAAGCATCTTTGGGACAACCATGACCAGGATGACTGAGAACCTCTACAGACTCTAAAGCTTCTCCCACAAGTTGATTTTTTTGGCTCTTCAAAGTAAGCACCAGCCTCTAATAAAAGTACCTGGAAGGCGAAACATCTGGCACAAAAAAATAAGATCTAGGGTCTTATTCTTTCTCTGTCACAGATTCTGTTCTCCTGAAATTGCTATTGTGGGGAAGGTGAAACTCTTCAAGCTAACATCTAGCTTTGGCTCAAAGGTCCTTCCCCAATGGGAAATAAAGTAGTAGAGACACGAGCAACGAGAGAGGCTGACAGACCTGTCCAAACCAACTCTTTTTGCTTTTGGCCTGCAAGTCATTGCCTTTCTTGCTGTCACGGAAACAAAACTACAGAGGTGGCTTTCAAGGCTGTTTGCTGCCCTTTCATTTTTCTTCCTGAGTGCTGCTCTTTGAAGCTCCTCTTACTGAACATATCAATCCTGTCACTTTGGCATCAACCGCTTTACTCAGATCTGCCACATCCATCATCTTGTGTCAATAGAAGAATGTGACGCACATGACTTCACCTTTCCTCCTTCCCACCCTTGCCCCCATCTCAAGAGCTGCAGTAGTTTATTTAACCAAAAAAATAACCAAAAACCTATTGTACAGCAACACAAAGTGACTTATGAACAGGGACTTCCTAATAGTACTTCTGTATCACACTCACATTATTGTATTATGAGGTGAGATTGTCCTTTTTTAAAATTCACAATGCTTCTTTGAGGTTTTTACCATTATTATTTCTTTTTCACAGATGTGGAATTGAACTTTTTTGGGGGGGATTAAAAAGAACAGTGAACCCTCCTAAGTCCATCAAATGAAGTCCCAGACAATGTTGCTTGAAAATTCAGGGACACTTTTTTTTTTGACAAAGGATTCATTCTTTCTCATTCATAGTCATTTGGTTTCATTTAGACAAGTCTAAATTTGAATATATCCCATTAATATTAGTGGTTTTCAGAAATACATAGTTTTAAGAGGCCAAAATTCTTCTTATTAATTTCTTGCTCTTTAATTAGAATTAAGCATAGTAATATGAGTATCTATGGAGATTCTCAGTCATCCAGTGTTCTGACCTAGGCTTCCTGATCAAATAATACAGCACAAATGGCGTCCCCAAAACCTTTTTTATTTTAACGGCTATTAATTATTTTTATTTCCAACCATAATAAATCCCAAACAATGATAACAAGTCTGACAACAGTCTTTCGAGGAAAGGCAAATAAGCACACAAACCTTGATCTTTCTGGACAAGGTGCCAAAGACCAATTAGCAAAAAACTTGGCAAGACCAAACAGAAACAATTCAGTCCAAGCTAAAATGACATGAGTTCAACAAAGTTGCTTCCTGTAATGAACTCTTCCATGTGCTCCACTTATATAGCCTATGGGAGGGGCCAAATATCTCCAAGCCTTACTCCAGAGTAGTCCTTCTCTTCTGTAACTGTTCCTGCCTTCTGGCAGCTCACACATGCACCCAATAACTGAACATTTGTTGTATGTTTGCTAGGATTGGCATGTAACTGAACTTACTTACTATTCTGCAGTTTACATGGTGGTTGCAATCTTATAACCAGAACCTTACAACAAATACAAAAGAGGGGTGAGGTTCATTATTTTCATTGTTTTTATTTGTAATTATTTTGCTACCCAGAGTCCCTTGTCGAGGTGGGCGGCCATACAAATTGAATGGCTCCATTGCTGTGAACTTTTTGCAAGTCCATCAAGATTTGGCTCCATCATCAGGCTTGGGAACTCCATGGGAATGGTGAGCTGTTGAGGTGGCTCCATTGTTGTTAATCTCCCTCGTGCTCTGGCTTTTTAAATTTGTAATATTAATATTTTAATTGTTCATTTTTTTAATATTATTATTGCTTAACCTTTTTATTACCGACCATCCAGAATCAGATTTTATGAGATGTGAGGCTATATAAATGAATAAAGTGAATGGTTGCAGCTGCCATCCTAATATTTTATTCCCTTCCCTTTCTCCAAGGACATCTAACTAGAGACACTGCCAGAGAGACCTATTAAGAATTGTATTCCAAAAGATCTTTGAGATAAGTGAAACCTTTTCCAATACGTGTTTAGCTTCACAGCCTAACTTTTCAGACATTTTGTATAATTTATTCTTTGGTAACAGATTTGTAGTTGTATAGGCATTGCTCTGCTTTAAAGATGCTCTTAGTTCTGACAATAACCTACTTTTAAAATAAACTAATTCAAGATGGAAATAAGCATGTCAAGGGGAAATAACAAGAAATATTAATAAAAACAGAAAACTACAAATGATTTGGTTTACATTTTTGGAAAAATGTAAGCAGACTGATATGAAACATGAGATACAAGGTATTTTGGCTTTTTTTCCTAAGGTGAGAAGTGAACAAAACAGCAATCAAAATATTAGTTTTGTTATGCATATGTCTCTGAGAGACAAACAACCTTCAGACACTCTAAAATATTTTCCATTTTACAGTAAAAGAAGGGAGTAAAGAAGAATGAAGGATTTTCAAAACACATGTATAAAAAGAGCCAGAGCTATATAGACACACACACATACACACGAGGAATAAGGTGAGATCACCATTTCAAATCAGGGTTATATTCTTACTATGTAGTAAGAAACCTGTAGCTCTCAAAATGTTTCTGAACTAAAAATGATCTGTCTTACACATTGGCAAAAAAAATCAGAATACAAAATTCAATCTGGACGGATACGACCTCATAGATGCCTCTCATTCTTTCAAGGACTTTGGAGTACTCATCACAAATGATATACTGGTAAGTGCCAGATCTGACTGTAACAGCATTGCCAAAAAAGCATTAAAAGTTGTTAACCTAATCTTACAAAGCTACTTCTCTGGTAATATTGAACTACAAACTAGGGCATACCAAATATTTGCTAGACCAATTCCTGAATACAGCTCATCTGTCTGGAACTGGTACTGCATATCAGACATCAATACAATTGAATGAGTCCAGAGGTATTTCATGAGAAGAATCCTCCACTCCTCTGCTTGCAAAAGATTACCTTATGCCACCAGACTTGAAATTTTGGGCCTAGACAACTTAGAACATCATCTACGATACGACCTAAGTGTAGTATATAAAATTATCTGCTACAATATCCTACCTGTCAATAACAACTTCAACTTCAACCACAACAATACCTGAGCACACAATAGATACAAACCTATGGTATTGCATTATTATGGAGAAAATGAAATTGTATATTTGTGATGTAAAAATGTAAAATAAAATAAAATAAATTGTAAAAAAAAAATAAGCTTAATCTAAAGCACTCCAAACTTGATTGTAGAAAATACGACTTCAGTAACAGAGTTGTCAGTGCCTGGAATTCACTACCTGACTCTGTGGTTTCTTCCCCAAACCCCCAAAACTTTAACCTTAGGCTGTCTCACCCCATTCCTAAGACGCCTGTAAGGGGCGTGCATAAGCGCACCAGGGTGCCTACCTCTCCTAATGTTCCCCTTTATTCCTATCCATTTTATATATTCATAATTATGTTTATACTTATATCTATTATCTAATACTTGCATGATTAAATTAAATAAATAAAATAAAATAATAAATAAATAATTTTAAAAAACCACAATTCCTAGCCACCCGTCCAATGCTGACGATACTGCAAGTTATTGTTCTTGAATAGGTGGAGGACAACAATATATCTAACTGTAGATTAGCACAAGAGTTCTTAAAGTATTAGAGAGCAATTCCTCTTATTGTTCAGTTTCAAGTAATGTTTTCAATGGACCGTGAAGCCAAATGCTGCCCAGCGTAACAGATTTATAAAGATCCAGAAAGTACTTAAAATATATATCCCACTGAAATCTATGGAGCGTAGAGCTGGTTTATATATGTTTGCACATCATTTCTCAACATGATGATTTATTGGTTCCTCTGTACAGCATCTCTACTGTTTTAACTGTGATAGTTCTTTCACACACCAATGCCATTTAAGTGATGTATCCATGCATGGGTCTCTGCTAAACACATTAGTTCAGACAAATTTGGCCAAATGTTTTACCTCAGAAAGTTTTGTGCTCATTACCAATGTTAGATAAGGCTACTCTTTGAAACATATGGAATTGGAAGGGATCTTGAAACATGTAAGATGAGTTTCTGTAGTGCTAAGATTTCTTAGGAGTTAATTATTATGATAATTGCCTCAGAGCAGGGGTGTCAAACCCGTGGCCCATGGGCCAGATGCGTCATGTGCTGACCATGTCCCCACCCCCAGTTTAGCAAAGGGGAAAAAAGTTGTGATACATCACGTGATGACAACGTGATGCTGCGAATTTGACACTCCTGAGAGCGAATGTTGCCAAAGAGAAAAATGCAGAAATCAAAACTGAACTAAATCACTATGAAAATGAGATTACTTCAAGATACTGCTCCTATTAGTAACTTATTGATTCCTTGAAGGATAGTTTCTCTGCAAACAGTAGGATTTTTATACTAAGTTTACAGCATGATGGGTCTTAATACATAGTTTGTTTCACCATCGTTTGGGGGTAAAGCAATGAATATAATCTTAGGAATACTTGTATCAATTGCCCAGGAAAGGCCTTACAATTCTCACAACTACTGATTTTTGAGCGACTATGCAAGCTGCGTATGTCTGGAGAAATAACAAATGTGTGCAGCTAGCACCTAATTTGCAATAATATTGAAGTCCCCTCATGATAACTCATTTACTCTTATAATAAATATATAAAAAAGACAAATTGCTACATTGAACATGCATTTTCTTCACTGCATGGAGCTGCTACCCCAGGGAGAAAGCCCTGTGCTGCTAACTAATAGTAAATCCTTTGGAAAATCATGTGTCATAATGATGGACAACCACGGAAAGAGTATTAAATAGATTTAGAGGTTAGATACTCAATGAGAACAAAAGGGACTCTTTGCAAACTCACACCAATCAGGGCTGCCTTGACGGTGTGAAGATTAGCACCAAATCCCAGCCTGAAAGAAAAAGGTTCATTATGAGGCGAAACAACAAAGAGTTTGCCCAAAGAACCTTACTCTGCATTGTAAGTAGAGGGTTATCATATTACCATGGTGATTCTTTAAGGAACAATTAACACCTGGGGAATTTCCCTACAATCTTACACTCTAAAACCAATTGGCTCATTGGGCTACGGAAATATATAAAATACAGTGGTCCTTACAGTATTATTTTTTTATTTTTTTATTTTTATGTATTTTGTGCTTTTGGTGTTTAACTGTAGGTTGCCTAAAGTCAAGTAAAAGTGAGATGGGTGAGTAAATATAAACTGAATGAATAAATACAATGAATAAGTAAACTATAGATCAGTGGTTCTCAACCTTTCTAATGCCATGACCCCTTAAAACAGTTCCTCATGTTGTGGTGACCCTCAACCATACGTCTAGAGCCAATTCTTGCAACAGAGCTTTAAGCTGATTGGCAGTAAGGTCAGAGGGACACCCCCATTGTAAACGCCTGATTGGTCGGATGGTAAAAATATGTTCCAGGGCACCAGGATAGAAGCTTTAGTTCCTAACATCATGAGAAATTTGCCTTTTCCCATGGTCTTAGATGGGAAATGGCCCTGTGAAATGGCCGTTCAAGCCCCCTAAAAGGGGTCTCGACTCCCAGATTGAGAACCACTGATATAGATGGTGCCACTTGTATGAGGATCTATGAAATAATGTGTCATGTACACAGCTCTAGACCGATTTAGGAGGCCAGTAACCTATTCAAGTAGTGATCCTGATCTCATATGAGCTCTTGGTCTTCTGGAAAGTAACTGCTTTTACAAAATGAAAAATAATTTGAAAAAGTGATGCCAACACACTAAACAAATAACCTCAGGGGATCCACCTGAGTCCCCTGAACATCTGAATCTGTTTAGCATCCCCAAATGTTAAATACTGGTTTATACTGTAAATGAGATACTGGTCACATTGGTTGGAATTGATGGTGTTCAAGTTTGACTGGCAGTTTCTTATCTCAGATTTAAATTACAGAGAGGAAAGTGTTCTTTTGTGTTCTGTAAATTATTAGGTATACTGTTGTTTTCAATGGTATTTTAACATAGTCGTGTAATAGAAGAGAGCTTGTGTAGCTGTTAAAGCACCAGGTTAAAAAACCAGAAGACTGTGAGTTTTAGTGCTACCATAGGTATGGAGTTAAATTAGGTGATCTTGGGCCAGTCACTCTCTTTCAGCCTAATTTCAGAGAAACCACTTCTAAAATCTTGTCAAGAAAACTGCAGAGATTTATCCAAGTCCTCAACACTGATTCAAAGGGAGTAAGCTATATTGTATTACATTGTGTGGCATTGCGATGCGTTGTTATTTTGTTCTGTTCTGTTAGATTCTGTTCTAGTCTAGCCAGTCACATAAACACACATACACACAATTAACAATCACTGAATCATTTCATTCAGAATGGAAAAAGGCAGGCAGGGAGGGAGGGAAGCAGGCAGGCAGGCACATAGATATATATATTCTTTATTTTTGAAAATGGCATGAAGTTTCAGATTGAAAAAACAAATACAAAACCAAATACAACTGAACTTTGCCCGTTATATGTGGCAGTCTCTATTACACTAACTTTGTCCTTGAAAAGTTACATTATGCTTATTATTCATGAATAAATGCATGGGTAGATGAAAGATACCAACAGAAAAGCATTTGAGAAGCCAACTTAGCTGTCCTGGATGCGGTGGTAGAAATTAATTTACATGCCCTTCAAAATGCCATGGGAAGACATGCCACAATGCATCACCCTCACTGGTTCAGGTTTTGAACTTAAACTTTTCTATTCAATAGGCAAGAGTGGGGTAGTCATTTCTGTGGTCAACAATATGTATTTTCCTTATTAATAAGGGTTGAAAGTTTCTTGAGCTTCAATTTCCTGGAAACAATGTCAAAATGATCTTCCATAGTTTTCTGGGATTTCTTCAAATTCCCAGTTTAGATTAGTCAGTTTATAGTCTTGGGAGTTTCTGGTGATTTTTCATCCAAATACAAATCAGATCCTGCAACAGGGCTATTAATAGAATTCATTGCAGTTCCTTCTTTCTAGAAAGATGAATTCATAAGTTTCTTCTCCTTTCCCCTGCATGAAATCCTGTCTCTACAGATTTCTTGACATTCCCTCCTTCATATCTCTGTTTTGTTTGGAAATAAATTCTAAGATCTATATGCTTTGTGTGTTTCTGTACAGCATCTGACATAACTTTTTGCAATAAATGTTCAATGTTAGCAGAATAAAATAAAAAGTAGAAGAGGAAAAAGACAGCCAGGGTTTGGCTTTAGATGTATCTGGCAAAACCCTACTGTTGAATATCCCATAAGATGTTTTAATCAGTAGAATAAAAATGTAAAAGTTTCTTTCCCAAAATTTAGAATTCTCCTGGGATCAGACTTTCCTCCAGAAATCTTGATTCTCAGGCGCTTGCAACTAACTCAGACTGAAAAAAAAAAGAAAAGTAAAAAAGAAAAAAGAGAAAAAACATTGCTAATTTGCACTTTTAAGAAGTAAGAGAGAAACTTTTTCTTTTGCCTTCTCATTTGTTACCAAGATACCTTTCACTCCTGTCACAGTTACTGGGAGATGCAATGTTGAGCTCTCGCATGAGGCTTCTTGATGTATTGGTATGGACTGAACTTCAAGTGGACGGCTGCGTACAAAGGTGTGGTTATTATGAATCATTTATTAGCCAAGCTACAGCTTAAAACAAATGCTCACTAATGCAGAGGAGAACTTGACTTTGGAAATACTGCACTGTGTTGTGCTGACTGTATATTTTACAGATATTCTCTGTTTTACCATCTCAATACATTTTTCAGAGGCCCTCTTTTGTCATTGTACAGCCAGTCAGTGCCAGACTTCCACAGTACACTTTCAAACAAGCTGAAGTTGTGGTCCTTATAACATGGAGATTGCTATGTGTCATAAACAATATACCTATAGATACTGACATTGTAATCAAACAAAGCTACCTTGGTTATACAAATGGTCGACTTCAATTATGGTTTAAAATCATGCTCACCAGGAGAGGGTTCCAGTTGAATTTTCCTACCAGTACGTATCTGCATATATACACGTGTCCAACTGCGTGATTTCACTTCACCATATGCTCAGGACCACATTACAAACCGAGACACAGCTAAGAAGCTTATCAGCTGTGCTTCTTATGAAGGATAAAGGTTGGCATTAAGACAAGGCAGGCGGGAGGGCTTCTTCTGACACAGAGACACCGGGAAAAAATTGCCAAAAATTGCATCATCATTGGGTTTCTACCAGTAGGAACCTAACACTGATACTCACTTTAAACATAAATCTTAAACATAAAAGTTGAATTACTTTCATTTATGGCTAGCTCTTCCATATTAAGTTAAAATTCTGTTCTATGTGAGTTGTATATCTAATGCTGATGAATTCTTGAAGCAGGCCCTTATCAACATCAAGACTTATTTTGAAGAATTTCTGAATGTCATTGCTATTTTTGGGTTATATGCAACTTTTAAAATTGTTTGAATTTTCAAACAATTTTGAATTGTTCAGCGTTCTTCAACAGCACTGAAAGAAATGTGGCCCTTGGTTATATTTGCTTTCCTTTCCACCTAACCAGGACCCCAAGTCATCCTGTTCTCTATCTTGATACATGGACTCTAGGAGAAAGGCTCCTTCCAGTGGTGTGGATGAGTTCTACTTCTGACAGCTCCCTATGTTTATTAATTTTCTTTTATAGAAAACGCAGTAGAAATATCAAATAAAACAGCCCTATTGAAGCCTCTTGTTATCTAACAAGGTGTTTCCAGTTTGCATCTGGACTTTCCAGTGTCCAACTTCAAGGTGAAATCTTAAGTCTTTCTAATGCTCATTCCCACATTTTATTCCATATCTCTGTGTGATTCCTGAATTCTTTACTGGGGACATAAAAACCAGAGCAGTCGTTAAGCAATGAAAAGAAGCGGGATAGCATTGAATTCTCAACAAAATTGGAATGATTGTTTCTTGATTTCAGCTCTAACTAGAGAGGAATCATTATTGCCATCTGAATGTCTCTCCTTTTCTATATCAAAAAATAATCACTTGAAAATCAAATGATTTTAAAAAAATGGAAAGCAAAGCAAAGCAGAGAAGGGCAGGATCCCTGGCTAAGCTTTATTCATATTGGGAAATCAGTGTTTAAAAAACAGACGCCATCTTGATATGGCAAAACAGCTGCTTCCAAAGGCAATTCCACCCATCTTTCTCTCCCTCCTCTTCATCTTCCTCATTCCTTTCCTTCCACAATCCCTTTGTGGTAAGGCTCAAAGTTTCCTCATTGATAAGACAAATGAAGTTTCTTCAGAGACAGGGAAAAAGGAAGAGTGAAGAAAGTTTAATTTGCATGAGGAAATTAATAACCTTTACAATGCAGTTGTATGGCTGCAATTTTAATGACTGTTCTGACAGTATTAACAAAGATCTGGGGTCAGAAGTTAAAAGTCTGGCTACTGTCAAGGTCCCCAAGTCATAACGGTGTCCCAGGAAACAAAACGTGCTTCAGTAAGTCATAACAATGAGCTCAATGGGTCAACACATTCCAAGTTTGTCATGGCTACCTCGAAAATATTAAATATTGGTGGGAGGGGTGGGAATTGGAAGAAAGGAAACAGTTGGAAGTCAGGGAAGAAAGACATTCCTCTAGGCTTAATCTGATTTTTACCGTGATAGGCTGGACATATATTCCTATAATACTTGCAGTGCAATTATTTAGCATTCTGTATCACCAGGGAAGATGGAGAAGTAATAAAGAAGGCTTGGCAAGGAGAACTCGTAAAAAAACAAATTGCAGCATCTATTTGGTATTAATAATTCTGCTAGGCAACATGCTCTTGCTTATTGGAATAAATCTTGGAAGTTTTATGGCCAAGGAAATACAAATTGCAGATCACAATGTCAAATATACAACACAAACTTTATTTGGCAAACATAGCCTCAGCGCAGGCTGAAGAATAAATGGTTGACATGACTAGAGAATAAAGTATAAGACAGAGATAAAGAATGAGGGGAACAGAAAGAGGGAAAGCTAAAAGGAAAATATTCTAACTAGAAATCTAAGCGAGTTAAATGAAAAAAAATTGAAAAAAGATTTTGGAGTCAGTCACCTATTATACGATCCCTTTCATTTCAGCATCAAATAGGGAATCAAATTCTACCATGCAGCAAGCCTCATTTGGAATGTGGATATCTACTCTTTTCTAATCATTTTAATATACTTAATAGCCTTTTTATGTCTGTATTGCACGGTGTTGGTATTTACTTTTATAGTTTTTCCTCACAGATACTATTGTGATTTCTCGTATTTTTAGGCATGTCTCCCAGAGGTTTTTCTACAAACTGTAAATATAGTATACACATTTGGGAACATTCAATTATAGACAGTAAACCCAGATCTAATAAATATTGAGAAAAATAAAAACAGCAGGAGGAAAAGGAACAGGATTCTAACCTGATTTAAAGCACAAACATAATGTTAAATTAAAATAGCTGAAATAGTAAAACAATATTCACTTGCTATCAAAAGAAAGCTGTGTGACTGCTAAAGAGTATATTACTAAACCTAGGTGCTACTGATAACAGGGATCCAATGATAGGCAAAATCAGGAAATATTATTTGTATATAATTTTGCAGTTCTGTACAGCCCCTATCCCTGACACTGTCAGTCCTGCTCAAATTGTTATTCTTGCAAGTCTGATGATGACAAAGACAATGACAATTTATATTGTAAATTTGATTTAGGACGCAAATCAAGTTTCAGTAGGATTTTCCCTTCATTTTATCCTCACATCAACTGATGAGGTAGAGAAATAATGACAACTGACCCAAATTGCATACCCACTTTCTACAGGTACAGTTCAACACAGATCTCTTTTGCCATTATATCAAATGGATCTCTACTCTAGTATCGTTTTAATATTGCTGTTCCATGGCACTGTCTTGCAACAACTATCAACATTTTGCAACCTAGAACTTGGTATTGGGTAGACATTGCAACAAGAAGATGGTGAATAGGATGCTAAAATAAAGTTGATAATCCCAAGGCCAAAATGCATTTCAAAAAACTGGAACTTCCTTAGTGCCTTATGTATTAAGATAGGCTGTTTACTCCAAGGTCCGCTATTCAAATGCGAAAATGGAGCCTGCTGATTGGTTGAGCCATCTGACAGCTCTGTATAAAAGGGAGAGCTGTCAGCCTGGCTTGGATCTTTACTTGTTACTGAATAAAGAGCTGTGTTTTGCAAGCCTGTCTTAAGCCTTTGCAGTCCCAGAACTCAACAGCCTGCCCGTTATCATGAAATTGTCTGGTATATAAATATTAATACTCCAAACAGGTATTCAAAGCCACTTCTGTTTTTCAGTGGACTTGAGGATAGGAAATTGGATGACTATACATTATCCATAAGTATAATCTATCTGTGTGTCTGTGTGTCTGTGTGTCTGTGTGTCTGTCTGTCTGTCTGTCTGTCTGTCTATCTGTCTGTCTATCTATCTATCTATCTATCTATCTATCTATCTATCTATCTATCATCTATCTTGGTATCAATCCATCTAGTTATCTAGCTATCATCTATTTATCAACCATCTATCTGTCATCTAGATGCAAACAAACACAAACGTTGCATTTACCCATCCTACTGGATCCAGCAGATGAAGAATGCTACAGGTCCCATCTGCTAAGGAATGTCATGTGAGAGAACTGAGGAAGAGAGCTTTTTCTGCTGTGGTATCTGCACTTTAGGAAGTACCTGAACAGGTGGGTGTGCCACTGGGCTTGGGGCACAATACAAAGTGATTGCTTATACTGAATTGAAAGTACTGATTCTATTTATCAGATGATTCAGACTATGTTTTGTGTTTAACTGAATTTATAAAACTTATCCAAGTTTTTAAACACTTTTAGTTTGGTTGCATGGCTGTTGCCTTCGTTTATATTTTTCATCATTCTTGCTATTGTTTTTTAATGGTTATGAGCTGCCCAGAATTGCACACACGAGATGGATAGCAATACAAATTGAATAAATAAATATTTCTACCGGTTGGCAGAATTTACTACTCTAGGGAATTTGGGAGAAAGGCAGAGGCCTTGCTCTGTATGCATTTTAGTAAAAGAAAAGATGCAATAATCCAGGTACTGCTTCTTTAAACCTTTCTACATTCTGCCTTGAATACATACATGAACCTACACTCAAGCCACTTGCCCGGTAACGCAGCTCTAAATCAACTCAATTGCTGGATTCTAGCGACCTTTTAAATTTTGTGCAAACCAGATACAGTAGGCCTATTCTTACCACCCTTATACAGACTGCTGCTTAAGGTAGGGCAAGGCATATGAATGATACATAAGGACGAGCTACAAAAAAAGATTAAAAAGATGTCAGTTAACAAGAGGCTATTGAAGCAGGGCCTGATGTGGCACAGGATGATGAAAGCTAGTTTAAAAAAAGAGGCAGGAAAAGTGCCTGAGAAGTGTAAGTCAGCATCTATCATAAAGTTCCCTTACAATCAGTGATTCTACTCATGGTAGAAGAAAGACTATTCAACAATACCGTCTAATACTGAAAGAAGGATAGCTGCTGCCACTGGTAAATCTGCACAAAGAACAGATATTCAAAAAAAAAAAAAAGATCTCACAAATGAGGACAAAAGTGAAGAAAGAAATGTTCTGCAAGTATGAATTACAATTCAAGGTGTCGCTGTTATTCAGAGTCTGAGTATTTGATTTTGTCATTAGGAGAAGGAATCGATTTACAAAGATGATTTGTTACTTAAAGGAAGAAAACCTATTCAAAAATTATGCCCTGAGAAAAGGGTAAAACATCCCAAAAGTCACATTTGGGATGTTAGCAATAGAAAACATACATAACCTTGAAATTAATGTGCAATACACAAAAAGTCATATTGGATAACCGAAAAGAGAAAGCAGAAACAAGGTGTCATTTTGTGCTTGAGCTTTTAATCTATAATTTGCATATTGTTGAAGGACCACATTTAAGAAGGAAACATCTGGGTATTCTCAAGCACCCACTTTGCATCTAGGAGGCCTTCTGGTCTAAAAGTTGTGATGACTCCCCTGAAGCTTCCCCAGATCTCTCTCCAGAAGTCAGCTGGGGGAAGATGAACCAGTTCTAGGCACTTCTGGAGGGGAGTTGGTCAATGACTTTGGCAGTTCTGTGTTAGCAAAAACTTCAGAAGAAAAGGATTTAGGGGTAGTGATTTCTGACAGTCTCAAAATGGGTGAACCTTGCAGTCAGGCGGTAGGGAAAGCAAGTAGGATGCTTGGCTGCATAGCTAGAGGTATAACAAGCAGGAAGAGGGAGATTATGATCCCGCTATATAGAGTGCTGGTGAGACGACATTTGGAATACTGTGTTCTGGAGACCTCATCTACAAAAGATATTGACAAAATTGAACGGGTCCAAAGACGAGCTACAAGAATGGTGGAAGGTCTTAATCATAAAACGTATCAGGAAAGACTTCATGAATTCAATCTGTATGGTCTGGAGGACAGAAGGAAAGGGGGGACATGATCGAAACATTTAAATATGTTAAAGGGTTAAATAAGTCCAGGAGGGAAGTGTTTTTAATAAGAAAGTGAACACAAGAACAAGGGGACACAATCTGAAGTTAGTTGGGAGAAAGATCAAAAGCAACATGAGAAAATATTATTTTACTGAAAGAGCAGTAGATCCTTGGAACAAACTTCCAGCAGACATGGTTGGTAAATCCACAGTAACTGAATTTAAACATGCCTGGGATAAACATATATCTATCCTAAGATAAAATACAGAAAATAGTATAAGGGCAGACTAGATGAACCATGAGGTCTTTTTCTGCCGTCAGACTTCTATGTTTCTATGTTTCTATGACTCCAAACAGCTGTCTGGGAGGGATCTGGTTGAAGCACAGCTGCAGCAGACCAGTCCTGAAGTGTCGGGTGGAGAAAGCATGCAGCTTCAGCCAGTCAGTGATGAGAAAGAGGATCTGCCTCTTACACGTGATCCAAGGATACGTAGGGCAGAGAAAAGGAAGGAGCAGAGAAGGTCAGCCAGATTACTCACACGAAGAAAGCCTCACCCTTCTTGATGGGATGCACCAGAAGCTGGCTATTTAGCACAGCAGACAGATGGAAGTGATGCTGGGAACAATTGTTTATTTCCAAGCTGAGTGTTTTCCAGTTGTTGTAATTCTTGCCTTGCTTTGGACTGACACTGTGCCTTGTGAACTCTGGATTTTTCTTGCCTCATGAATCCCTTTTGTATTGTGTATTTAATTTTGCTGGTGGATTTATTTTGATTGGGAAACTTTCAAGTGCCTTGTGGACTCATTGGCCATTGTTCTGTGGACTAGCATCGATCTGCTTGTGGATGGACTTAATTGGGACAGTTCTGGGTATTTGGTGAAGGGACTTGAGGAGGGACCTTGGGGATGAATATTAATAAACCACAGGTTAAAAAATTTTGGTCCAAAATACAAGGATGGTTGTGGGAAATTCTCAAAGTCAAAGTAATCATGAAACCCGAAGCATATTTGTTAGGTATTATAGATCAAAAATTAGAAAGAGATAAATATTATTTAATAATACATGTTCTAACTGCAGCCAGGATGGCATTTGCACAGTGTTGGAAACAACCAAAAGTACCAGATGACTCACTCATCCATAAAAAAATATTTGACTGTGCAGAAGCAGACGTGCTAACATTAAAATTAAGAAACAAAGAAGACACCGACTACTATAAAATTTGGAAGTATTTTTATGATTGGTTTGCAAAAAGAAAAGAAAACTAAAATTACAATACAACTAACAATATATTATTCTAATATACCTTTTCTTTTTATTGCTTCGTTTTGGAAATTACAATGGATTTCAATATTTATATATTTGTAATATATTTATAGAAATAATAATTTTTAAGTTACCAATATTAAATATAAACTTAACATAAGGCGGTAAGCAAATAATGAACTTATGGACAAATTTTTAATAAACCAAGATGAATGATTGAACACCGATAACCCAATGCCAGATGAAAGACAAGAAAAAAACTTAGGTTTTTTTTCTCCTCACAAAGCATGAATTAAATATAAGTTAATATATTGTTATTAAGTTCTTGTTGTGATTAGATTTTTTCTTTTTTTGTATTTGTTTTTTTCTTCTTTTTGATTATGTATATTTGTGTAATATATTTGTGTATTGTGTGAGATTTTTTTAATTGTATGTTATATGTTTTTTTAATAAAGAAATTTAATAAAAATTATTTTATATAAAAAAATAAACCACAGCTCTATGTGTGTGTATATGTGAGCAGGACAGCACAAAAGTTGGGGTGATGTGGTGGAACCACTGGCTGAACAGCATTTAGCAATAGCATTTAGACTTATATACCACTTCATAGTGCTTTTATTAAAGCCCTCCAAGCGGTTTACAAAATCAGCATATTGCCCCCAACAATCTAAGTCCTCATTTTACCTGCCTCAAAAGGATGGAAGGCTGAATCAACCCTAGCAGTTAGCTGAAGTAGCCTGCAGTGCTACACTCTAACCACTGCACCAGCCCAGCTTTCAAGGGAAGGGATCCCCTGTAAGGGATATAAAGAAACATTCTAACTTAGAGTCTGTTTTAGATCAAATCCTTAGGTCCCAAGAGAAGTCAGACAGTCTGGCGAGGTTCTTTTAATATAGGTCAGGGGTAGGCAAAGTTGGCCCTTCTATGACTTGTGGATTTCAACTCCCAGAATTCCTGAGCCAATCATGCTAGCTCAGGAATTCTGGGAGTTGAAGTCCACATGTCATAGAAGAGCCAACTTTGCCTCCCCCTGATAGAGGTGATCAGCAAGAAAATATCTACTTGGGCTTATCCACAAGTGGTTCTGGTTGCTTGTACCTGATAGGATGAGAGAATGAGAACTGGAAAATGGTTTTGAGTGACACTGTTGCTAAAACATCACCAAGTCACTTAATAATAATAACCATAGAGTTGGACAAGACCTTGGAGATCTTCTAATCCAACCCCTTGCTTAGGCAGGAAACCCTACACTACTTCAGACAGATGGTTATCCAACATCTTCTTAAAATCCTCCAGTGTTGGAGCATTCACAACTTCTGTCCCACTGATTAATTGTTCTAACTGTCAGGAAATTTCTCCTTAGTTCTAAGTTACTTCTCTCCTTGTTTAGTTTCCACCCATTGGTTCTTGTTCTACCCTCAGGTAGAACTTACAGATTCTCTTATTTTGTTGAGACCTCTCCAAGTCACGAGGCTCAGTTCCCTACTTCGATCAAACAATGGTGCATGATTCTTTCAAATCTGCTTGACGTGGAATCATGACCCTGTTCAGAAATCAGTAGTGGTAGTTCCCATTGAATACCCACTACTCCAGTGCTGAATGAGGGAGGGCTTATAAAGGATCCCCATATTTGAGGATTGCCGCATCCTTGCTTTTATGAGATCTCGGTTTGGGTGCTTGGTAATTGGCTCGCAATTGTGATGGCTGAAGTATCCCACAAGTCACATGACTGTCATTTGTAATCTTCACTGCCAGCTCCCAGAAGCAAGTCAATGGGAAACCAGAAGGAAGTCACAAATGGCAAACACATGATGCAGGGCTTGTATAACACAGCAACCGGTACTGCCACAACTGCTGATATAAGTTAGCATGGACATGTCACCATATCACTTAGCAATCGAGCTTTTGGTTCCAATTACCATTGTTAAGGGAGGACTACCTATAGTAGAACAGAATAAAACCATTTTAAAATATTGGAAACTACTGTAACTGTTGTTCTGGAAAGAGTTGTACTGTTATGCACATGAACCTTTTTAAAACAAAAACAAAAAACTGGGAGACTTCTAAGTCTTTTAAACTGACCCAAATGAAAGAATGCCCGGGAAAGCCATGTATTATGGGAATAAAAGACACTGTGTGAAACCATATTAAATGCAAATAGTTATTTTCCAGACTTGCCTAGAATTCCAGATCTTGGCATCGTAAAAATATTCAGGCACCCAAACAATGTAGCACACAGATGCTCTTCAAAGAACCATGACATGTTTTTATAGTCCAAACACAAAGTAACGGTACCAAGTATATTTTCTCAAAAAAAGTCAAATATTTAAGTGACATTTTAAAGGCTTCATAACAGCAGGCTACTCCAATTTCAAAGCACAGTGCTTGCACATGTCTGCCTGTAACGCACAACACTTATGTCAGCAGAACCATTTTGAGGATTATAGCATAATTCAGTGATTATAAAAGCAAACCTTCAGATCTTTCAATGGGCATTTTCCAGTGGTGGAACAACCCTGAGAATTGTAGATGAGTTATTCTTGCTTACATAAAACATTTACATGAGTTGTCCCTGTAGAATTTGGGGCATTTTTAAAAAGTTTTGTTTATTAATTTTTCCAACTTTAAAAAAAGAAACATCCCTGTGAATTAATACAGATCAATGCCCGTTTTCTCGTATTTGTTACATTTCTCACATTACCTCTATATGATTACATTACATTGCTTGTTTATATATTTATCGTTTTTCATATGTCCTTTCACATTTCATCCCTATCCTTTGCTTTTATTTTCAATCCAGTTATACCAATTATTCCAGATTTCATGGTATTCTGAATTACTTGTTCCCTTAATTTCCATAGTCATCCTATCCATTTCTGCACATCTGTACAGTATACTTTGTCTATAGTAATTTGGGGCATTTTTATGGTGACAAGATAATTGGCTGTGTCTCAGGTGAAGTTTGGAATGCACCTGATCTGAAGACATGATATAGAATTTTTAAACTAGCTCTTCAGGAAATGCCTTGCTTTTGAAACCTTAATCCCTAATTCCCATTTGAACGATGTAAGTTATTGTCCATTCCAGAATTTCTATCTTTCTCTTTAAAAACAAAAAACAAAACCTCTTTATTAAATATATACATTAAAAACAAAGAAAAACAAAAGATTAAAAATGTAAATAAATACATATGAACATATAATACATTGCAAAAAAGTTCAAAAGAGAAAGAGGTAAGTAATCTACAGCAGTGTTTCCCAACCTTGGCAACTTGAAGGTAACTGGACTTCAACTCCCAGAAAATTATGTACTGGCGATTCAGCAATTCAACATAGCATTCAGATTACTATTTGAAAGTTGCATTAGAATTCTGGGAGTTGAAGTCCAAATATCTTCAAGTTGCCAAGGTTGGGAAACACTGATCTACAGTAATAGTAATGCAACTTTCAAATAGTAATCTGAATGCTATGTTGAATTGCTGAATTGCCAGTACATAATTTTCTATGGTGGTTTGATGGTCATTTTATTGCTTTTGTATCTCTATCTCTCTCTCTCTCTCTCTCTCTCTCTCCCTCCCTCTCTCTCTCTCATTGGTTTATTCATTTCTGGAGTGGAAAAAATGAGACAGGGTAACTCCAAAAATCTCCATGGTAATTTGATCACGGCTGTTGCTCTTGGCAGCGAGTATTCTGCAAGGTAAAAACTAGAGATTCCCATTATGACTGTGATACAAGCCAGAGAAGTGTAGAATAGCTTTTGTGCTTGGCAAGCTTCTTAATGTGTACAAGTGAAAAGGGAGCCTATGCCAAAACATCTTTCACTTGGATGATGAGGTATTGCATTGCGTCCATTGCAAACACCATACATGAAGCAAGATGCAGAACACAATATTTATTAAATCAGCCATCTCGCATATGAGACTCTGGTGGCACAGTGGTTAGAATGCAATACTGCAGGCAAACTGTTCCCAGAGCCTGGAGTTCGAACCTGATGTGGCTCAATAAATTGACTCAGATGTAAAGCATTATGAAGTGATATACAAGTCTAAGGGCTATTGTTATTGAACAGTTTTAGAACATTGATAATAAAAATACAAGTTTAAAAACTGAATAGTATAAATGACATACTAAAACAATTACCTATTTAAAAACTTTAAAAGGTCCATTAGAACAGGGGTCACCAACATTTCGGACCTCAGGGACCACTAAATTCATATTTTTAAATCCCGCTAATATGATCTGCATAATAACTGGCTGGGTGGGCGTGGCTAGGTTGACATGTGACTCGGTGGGCATGGCCAACTCAATGTCACTCACATCAAGGGGTGCCTCGCTAGCCTCTACTTGCCCCTTCCTTCCCAGCCATTGTTGGAGCTAAGCAGCCACCACAAGAAAGAGTTGTTCAAATTGGATCTGACTGAGAAAGAGGCTCAGCAGAAGAATCTTACTCAAGACTATGAGCCTCGGCTTTCCAAGCAGAAGACTTGCGAAAGTGCAAGGATAGGTACCAGTCCCTGAAGGCTCAGTGGGCTGAGATGGTCAGCCAGGTCCAGGCCATGGTCCCACTGGAACAAGGCCCTCCAGCTCATTGCCACCACCAGCACTTCTCTCCAGCCTTTGCCCAAAGCCCCACACCAGGATGCCGAAACAGACCCCAAGTCAGAATTTCTCCTCCCTCCAACCCTAACAAAAAGATCCCAAAGGGAGAGATTCTCTGCAGCAACACCAACATTCATTGCACATATTCAGCCCAGGGGCCATAGTTTGAGGACCTCTGATTTAGTGCAATATAAAAATGCAAATAACTTTTCTGTGGACCATGAAAATTTTCTCGCAGACCACCAGTGGTCTACAGACCACCAGTTGTTGACCGCTGGTTTAGTAAACACAAATATAATCAGCAGCTGAGTACCAAACATTCATAACATTCAGTACAGTTACTGAGCAAGTTCTGTACTGCAAGCGGATCTCCAACAAGTGGCGCAAATTATAGCCGTCCAAAAGTTTAGTAGAGTCTGGGTGTGTTTAAGTTTCAGGGAGAAGATGTTCCAAAGGGCAGACACCATAGCAGAGTAGGCTGTCTTCTTAGGCCTATTATATCCAGGGGTGAAATCCGCAGGGGTTATGCTTATGGCCAGAGGTGAAATCCTCTGAAATCTGCTACCAGTTCATTTTGCACATGCTTTGCATGCTGAAGGCACTATTGTGCAGTGCTGCAAAAGGAGCATTTTTGAAGCCATCAGAGTCTGCAAAGGTAAGTAGAACAGCAAGGAAGGGAATCAGCTATACCACGTGTTTTAGTATAATGATGATAATAATAATAATAATAATAATAATAATAATAATAATAATAATAATTATTATTATTATTATTATTATTATTATTATTTAGATTTGTATGCCGCCCCTCTCCGAAAACTTGGGGCAGCTCAGGGCGGAAATTCTGCTTTCTAGCTAATCTAGATCACGTAAACAGCTAATAATCACGCAGCTGATCATCAGATATACCGGTTCATGCAAACTGGTAGTATTTTTTACTACCAGTTCAGGCGAACCAGTCCAAACCGCCAGCATTTCACCACTACTTATGGCCCAGATCCATAACATGCCGCTCCTGATAGGATGGTGGAAGATGGGGAGAGGCTATTCCTCAAATAAAAATTGACTAGTTACTATTTATTTCAAACTATTCAGCTCTCATCAGATAGCCATACCCTTTCTGGGATTTGAACCTGGATTACTTACATATTAGGTAGATGTATTAACCTCTAAGCCAGTGTTTTTCAACCAGTGTGCCATGGCACACTAGTGTGCCGTGAGACATGGTCAGGTGTGCCGTGAAGCTCAGAGAGAGAAAGAAAGAAAGAGAGAGAGAGAAAGAAAACAAGAGAGAGAGAGAGAGAGAGAAAAAGAAAGAGAGAGAGAAAGAGAGAAAGAAAGAAAGAAAGAGAAAGAGAACAAGAGAGAGAAAGAAAGCAAGAGAGAGAGAAAGAAAGAAAGCAAGAGAGAGAAAGAAAGAAAGAGAGAGAGAAAGAAAGAGAGGGAGGGAAGGTGGGAGAGAGAAAGACATACAGGGAGGGAGGGAGAAAGAGAGCAAAAAAGAGAGGAAGGAAGGAAGAGAGAAAGAAAGAGGGATGGAGAGAGAGAGAAAAAAGAAGGGAGAGAAAGAGGGAGTGAGTGAGAAATAGAGCGAAAGGGAGGAAGAGAGAGAAAAAAAAATTTGTCCACACTTTTTTTAACCCCCCCCCCCCCTCAATGTGCCCCAGGGTTTTGTAAATGTAAAAAATGTGCCATGGCTCAAAAAAGGTTGAAAATCACTGCTCTAAGCCATGGTCTCTCCTAACTTTGTTAGCTACACCAGGGAATACCTGCCCTGATAGACCAGTCTCAATGAAAAAAAACACTTCAAACTACATGTATTACTCTTGTTTATGAACTCTGCCAGGACCAGGATGGAGGGAGGACAGCAATCCTACTTCTGCTTAATCTTTTAGCAGCATTCAATACTACGGTATTGACCATGGTATTCTCTTGAATTGACCAAGAGGTCAGCAGTGAGAGAGGGAAATGCTAGTCATTTATATATTTTTTTCTGCCTGATTACCTGGTTCCATTCAATAGTGGCAATTATTTGAGCACTTGATTACTTTGTTATAAGGTGCCACAGAATTTGGTCCTTTCCATCCTGTATCCTTCCATCTTTCATCCTCCATCCTTCTATTTAACTTGTGTGTGAAGCCTCTGTGATAGGTTACCCATCATTCATACTCTGAAGATACCCATTTATTGATTTAGTTATTTGAATTACATAGTCATCCAGTCAACATATGATTCAAGATAATATATATTACCAGAACATAATCTGCAATTGAGTTGTATAAAACAACACAAATATTTTTAAAAAAAATAGAAAGAAAAAAACAGAAAGTTCAAGATATAGCCTTTATATGCTAAAAGTTGGTAGGATAGTTAAGAGATATCTAATTTTCAAAGTGCACTGTAGTCAATTATTAATATTTTAAGTGTGAACAGCTATGGATATCTTTACTCCATTAAGCTCTTGAGAAATTATTTACACCATGCATATATTTGGACAATGATAATCAGTGAATTTCTAGCAAAGAAAAATTTTCACAGTAACCTAAACTTTCCTATAATTTCAATAGGAAATCTGCTTTTAAAAAAAGTATATATTTTTAGAATCAATACCTGTATTTGAAAATGAACAAAAGATCTTTTATTCAGATTGTTGGGATGACAACATCCAACATTTGACTATGGTGTATTAAAATTTGGGGAGTGACAGATCTGTTGGGAAAAGGCTTAATTTACTGAAACCTGCTGACCAAAAATGAACAATCTGATGTCCTTGAATTATTGCTGGACTGAACAACTAGAGTAGGCTACTGATGGTGACAGATTCTACATAACTAATATCTGAGAAGACTTTTTGTTCCTCCTCTTGCTACAGGTTATGTTCTGCCTGATACGATTAATAACCAAACACTGGTGTTCAAATTGTTTCATCCTCCTCAAAATCTGTGGAACTATCATTAGTTTAACTACAAATGTATGGTCTATATATCAGAACATAACTACCACAAATGCTTTTCTAGTCAACATTATTTACACAAAGTAGCAGGCAGGTTTACCGCCTGCAGGCAACAGTAATTATCCATGATAAGCAGGATAAGAATGACAAGATGCATTATTTGCAGCTATGTGCTGTACTTTTTGGAACGGTTATATGGCTTTTCAAAGCAGTCCTCACTTTCTGTTTGAATTCCACTTGATTCATTAACTTTGGGGTGGGGCCATGGAGGGAATACATAAAATGTAATAGGAATATTTTACATTATATATCATACAGCAGGAAATAATCTTGTGTACAATGAGATTGACAATAGATGAGAGAAAATAAATGGAAGTAATGCATGATCTTATACATCTTTATCTGGGAGTAACTTCTGGGTCAATAAGAGCAGAAAAACTGCTAGAAACAGTGTTACAAGTAACATTTCTAGGTCTCATTGGTAAAGACTATTTCTAAAACTCGTTCATTTAAAAGTGAATGAATGTTGTAGATATTACATATAAGATACAATAATTTCTCTGGAAAGTTTGTAAAAAGTTTCTAAGAGGACTATGTGAGATATGGAAGATGTTCATCATTGTAGTTGTTTATGACATAGAATTCCCTTTAAACGTAATAGGCGTGTTCAGGGAACAAGTTCCTTGGTAGAACTGATGGGAAGTGAACAGATCCTCCACTTACACAGACACACTGGTGATATCAATATACAGTCTGATACAACAGTAGTGCACAAGCAGCGGGCAAGCGGACATTCACTCAGCTCCATTTACACAATAGGCAAGCGCTCACACATGCAGCTCCATTTCCACATGGGGTGGGTGCTCATGTTCTTACATTCAGCTCCATGTATTTATGTGTATATTGTTACATGTTGTTTTTTATCATTGTTGTTAGCCGCCCCGAGTCTGCGGAGAGGGGCGGCATACAAATCCAATAAATAATAATAAAATAATAATAATAATAATAATAATAATAATAATAATAATAATATGGATACCCATATATATATGGCTACACATCATGCTTTTATTTCAAATTTTAGAGATTAAAATATGTATTATTTATGGAAACATATCCATTTTCAAGATCAATATAGTTAAGTAACAGTGAATTAATTTTAATTTTTATATCACTTTAAAACTAACATGCCCTCAGAGAATTCACAAATAACACTGCAAACAAATCATGAATCCAAACATTTCACTTGGATCAAACACAACCTTCATATTAGAATGATCAGCATAATTACAACGTGGGAAAATTAGAAAAAGGAGCTAATCAGAAACAAATGCATAATAATAAGCCTGCTGCAAATAAGTCATGCAGAACTATCATACTCTCAGGTATATTCTCAGGTATATTCTCATATTCTCAGGTATGCCCATGTTTCACCATCACTCCGCAGTCTGCATTGGCTGCCGATCAATTTCCGGTCACAATTCAAAGTGTTGGTTATGACCTTTAAAGCCCTTCATGGCATCGGATCAGAATATCTCCGAGACCGCCTCCTGCCGCACGAATCCCAGCGACTGATTAGGTCCCACAGAGTGGGCCTTCTCCGGGTCCCGTCAACTAAACAATGTCGGTTGGCGGGCCCCAGGGGAAGAGCCTTCTCTGTGGCGGCACCGGCCCTCTGGAACCAACTCCCCCCGGAGATTAGAACTGCCCCTACTCTTCCTGCCTTCCGTAAACTCCTTAAAACCCACCTTTGCCGTCAGGCATGGGGGAACTGAAACATCTCCCCCTGGGCACGTTTGATTTGTGCATGGTATGTCTGTGTGTGTGTCTGTTAGCATATGGGGTTTTTAAATATTTAAATATTTTAAATTTGTCTGATTGCTTATGATTTGTTTCTACATGTTGTGAGCCGCCCCGAGTCTTCGGAGAGGGGCGGCATACAAATCTAAGTAATAAATAAATAAATAAATAAATAAATAAATAAATAAATAAATAAATAAATAAATACTGGAAATGAAAGAACCCTTGCTATTTTGATGTGGCCAAAGAAACCTATTGAGCTCTGTTACTGTCCGTAGACATTTTGGACTGAAACTGTCATTATCCCGGTCGTAGCGTTTGAGGCTTATAGGCCTCATTTTTTGAAAACATGGAGGACAACTGTTAGGAATGTCTGTTTTATTTGGAGCAGGGTAGGATAAGATAATAGTAACCTATTATCAGCCGTCTCAAAACTTGAATTTGAAAGGGAGCAAAATTATTATCGGTATGAAACCAGATCAGTTCCATCTGTTGTTTCATGGATTGAGACCAAAAGAAAGGAGTTTGTGTTATGCAGGCACCAGGGTGTTTGGCAACCCTATTGAAATACGCCATTGAAATACTTATTGTAATCACTTTTCAAGGCACAAAGCAGATTTCAGGACGGGTCTGCTTCCCACATTGTTTCCTCCCTACAGGGTTAGATTTCAGATTTGCCTGGATTAGCCTAAACCCCAGGAATTCCCCATCTGGACATTAAGGAAATTGAGGAGGGGCTGGATTTCATTTCAAAGGTCAGCAGGACGTGGTAATTTTTCTGCCTGATTCCGCAACAGAACTTTCATTTTTGTAAAATCAGTAAATCACTTTTTAAAAATATATATATTGAAGATTTGTCCCCCGAAACACACTTGTAATCACATTTTTCAGCATAGCTCAATATTGGCTGGTTAAAAACAATACAAAACAGAGATGTTAAAACTTTCTTTGATTATTTTATTTTATTATTTCATTTCATTTTATTACTTTATTTTATTTTATTGGGAAGCACATAGCCCATGATGTAATTAATATAATTAATATATATACACACACACCCAAAAAACATCCCTTCTGATATTATCAATTAGGCTGGCTACAAAAAAAGAAAACAAGGGATAAAAGAAATTTAGATCAATACATACACATTTAGAAACGATATCTACAACTGAAACAGAATTACAAAATATCTAATCAAACTGACATATGCAGGCCTTGTTAACTGGCTTTATGCTCAGTTTGTGGTCTGGATGCTAATTCCTGGCTGAAACCTAACTTGCAACATTAATTTTATCTCTTTTTTTTATGGCTCTTTTTCTTTCAACTAGATTGGACAATCTTTAAAAAAACAACAACCAAAACCCCTCAAAGCCTCTAAATTAGTTTAAGTTGCAATTAAGAAGAGTTCTGTGAGCTACAGGTTGTTTTATAATACTTCTTGATGATTACTCCAGGGCTACATTTTTATATAGTGTCGCTCTGGATAGTGAGATGGGTGGCATATAAAACAAATAAATATTAAAGAATAAATTTTATTTTTTCTTTCTTTTTTGTTGTGAGCCGCCCCGAGTTCTCAGAGAGGGGCGGCATACAAATCTAATTTATTATTATTATTATTATTATTATTATTATTATTATTATTATTATATTATTATTAATTTCCTTTCTGATTTATTGATTATTCTTTCTTATTTTCTTTCTTTCTTTTCTAATATTTTACTATTTATTTTTTTATTTGTCAAACATGTATAGGATAGTAGTTGTTTGTATAAATATAAGTAAAAAGTAACGATAAAGGAGGACAGGGACAGTAGGCACAGTGAGGCGCTTATGCACACCCCTTATAGACCTCTTAGAAATGGGGAGAGGTCGACTGTAAACAGTCTAAGGTTAAAGTTTTGTGGGTTTGGGGAAGAAACCACAAAGTCAGGTAGTGCATTCCAGGCATTGATCACCCTGTTGCTGAAGTTGTATTTTTTATAGTCGAGTTTGGAGCGGTTTACATTAGGTTTGAATCTATTATGTCACTGTTTTTCAACCGGGGTTCCACAGAACCCAAGGGTTCCGCAAGGGCCAGCCAGGGGTTCCACGACTTAATGAGAAGGGAAAAAAACCCCCAAACAGGAGCAGCAGCAGCCCTCGATGCTCCCTCCGCCTTACTCCGCTTTTGCCCCCACCTCTTCCCAGAACGCCTTTTCTGTGACATCACACTTTATAAGCACTTTGTTTGTTGGATTTATAGGCTGCCCAACCTGGAGCCGAGGTGGCGCAGTGGGTAGAGTGCAGTACTGCAGGCCACTAAAGCTGGCTGCTAGATCTGCAGGTCAGCGGTTCAAATCTCATCACCGGCTCAAGGTTGACTCAGCCTTCCATCCTTCCGAGGTGGGTAAAATAAAGACCCAGATTGTGGGGGGCAATAGGCTGGCTCTGTTAAAAAGTGCTGTTGCTAACATGTTGTAAGCTGCCCTGAGTCTAAGGAGAAGGGCGGCATAAAAAAAATTGAATAAATAAAATAAATAAATAAAAATAAATAAACTGCTGCTGGACTCTGGAATTACTTAATGAGGGTGCTGCTGTTCCTGATTACACTTAAGTGATGACTATCTTAACTAAATACGAAAGAAGAAGAAGAAAAATACATAATATTTAAAAGGGGGAAAATCCCCCACAAAGTAGAAAAGCAGACACATAGAAAAATCGATGAACTGAAGCCATGATTCATTATGGTGATCCAACTTATATTAAATCGATTCTGCAAACTGTTTAATAGCTGAGTTTCCAATGCTAAATAATAAGCCTTTTGCATGCTTATGTTCTCAAACCTACTATTTCTTGTTGGTTTCTGACAGCTTAACTATACCTTGAGGAGGTTACAGTGCAGGCACTGAAAGCAGGAACTGTCATCAGGTATGGCTTGGCTTCTAGCCAAGAGTGTGGATTCTAGCTCTTTTCCAATAGAGCTGCTATGATGTGTAGATTGGTTTTAAGACTTGTTCTGTTTCATTCTGCACGTAAACCTTTTCAGCAACAACCAAACATCCCCCCCAAAAAAAACCCCTGAAAACCCTGAAGCAAAGGAGGCGAAGCAAGAGTACTGAGCAGTGTAGGTCCAAGGGTGAGTTATATAAGTTATAAGTATGTTCATTTCATGTGGTCAGAGAATGGAAATGGGCGGATTAAGCGAGCAGCTATTGCATAAATATCAAGAAAAGGGCCTTGTCTTTTACTGTCAGGTTAGGCCAAGTTTGTGTGGTACAGGGCAAGCATCCAGATTCAGACAGAAAAAAATGCTGACTGAAACAAAAAAAAGTAGTACTTATGCAGCGGGGATGGAGGGAATAATCAAGGGGTGTCTATAGAATCATCCAGGTCATGGTTGTTCTAAAGGTGCTTTTCCCACTGAAGTTAGAACTGAAGAAGCTTCTTGGAGAAGTGAAATGTTTTCAAAGGAAAAAGCAACAAAAAAGAAGGCCCAATTACCTTTTAGAAAAAGCACCTTTGGGGGACCATCAAGGGGTGGAAGATAGATTGTTGTTAAGTCCACCAGGAAGCACACCATTGCTGCCAATTAGAGTATGAGGCATCCAGGCCAACCATTGGAGTGGGATGGGCCTTCAAGTGACTTCTCTCTCTCTCTCTCTTTTTTAAAAAAGTTTTTTTTTCTTCCACATTAAAGTCACATACAACACCACATATACCTTTAATACAAATCAATAAGCTGCCTGAGTCTTCGGAGAGGGGCGGCATACAAATCTAATAAACTATTATTATTATTATTATTATTATTATTATTATTATTATTATTATATTGTCTTCTAAATACAATAACCAAATTTAAATTCCAATCTATTTATTTATTTATTTATTTATTTATTTATTTATTTATTTATTAGATTTGTATGCCGCCCCTCTTCGAAGACTCGAGGCGGCTAACAACAATAAAAAGACAATGAAAACAAATCTAATATTAAAAATAATCTAAAAAACCCCAATTTAAAGAACCACTCATACATACAAGCATACCATGTATAAATTCTATAAGCCTAGGGGGAAGTGAAATTTCAATTCCCCCATGCCTGACGACAGAGGTGGGTTTTAAGGAGCTTGCGAAAGGCAAGGAGGGTTGGGGCAACTCTGATATTTGGGGGGAGCTGGTTCCAGAGTGTCGGGGCCGCCACAGAGAAGGCTCTTCTCCTGGGTCCCACCAAACGACGTTGCTTAGTTGATGGGACCCAGAGAAGGCCAACTCTGTGGGACTTAACCGGTCGCTGGGATTTGTGCGGCAAAATCTTACTTTTTATTATTCAGTCTTTCTTGGTCTTCCCTTTTTTCACTCCATTCTTACTCTCCACCTCTACTATCTACTTTCTTACACCTTCTCCCCCCTTTTCTACTACCATCTCCCCCTCCTTCCTTCCTCCTTCTCTGCCTCTCATTCTACTCTCCCCCTTTCTCTCCTTCTTTTCTACTTCCTCTTATGCTTTGGATCATTTTTTGTCAAGTGGACCAGATGAAATTGAAGTCTTATTTGAAAAGAAACCATCACAAAAAACCGACATATATGATAGAAAAAATGTGCTCTTTCTAATGAAATAAAAATAAAGATAATTGAAGGTGAGAAAACAGAGAGCAATAGAAAAAAAACTAGCTCTTTCTAATGAAGGTGATTGAAGGTGATGAAACAAAGCTCTCTGTTTTCTCACCTTCATTTTTGTTTCATTAGAAAGAGCATGTTTTTTTCTATCATATATGTTGTTTTTGTGATGGTTTCTTTTCAAAAAATCAGTCAAGTGGACACCTGGTCCACTTGACAAAGAATGACCCTTTTCTAAATCTTTCCCCGAGTGAATAATTCTATTTCATGACAAACTTCTTCAAGTGTCTTTAAAGAAGTCTTTCAGTGGGAAGCAGGAAGTCTAATGTAATGAACCAAGGATTTCAGTTCCAGCCAACTAAAGTATAAGAACATCAGTCAACTAGAGTGTGAATTAAATTAATTCCCACCCGTTAGGCTGTTATGTCATGCAACATGCAAACAAGATGATGTAAGAAATGGGAGGAGTTAAAAAGGGGGGCACACATAAATGGTGCACACTCCCCTCCCGTATATATCCCAATAATGTATCAAAAGAAGGAATTATAGCTCAAGTCTGGTCCACATGCATGGCCACAAGGGAAGCTAGTTGGCACAGTTTAAACCAAAAGGGGGAGCATGACACTTAATACAGATTACTGCCCAGTCACACAAAACAAATGTATGCTCAGCTACTAAAATAACAATTACCAAGCAAATAAAGGAACAACTACCTTCTCTCATGCTAATGATGGATGATGATGAAAAATTCTATTATTCTCAAAAAAAATATGCAGCCGCAGTTCCTCGCTTGACAAACCTTAATGTTACTATTTAAGCACTTGAGAAAGAAAATAAATACAGATGTGCTATTTTTAGCAATGCACTTATCAGTATAATCCTCCCCAAATATAACAACATATTTCCCTTTATGGCTACTTCCAAAGAGAATATTTGCATCTCCAATGGAAAAAAAAATAAAAATCTATTCAGTCCTAAGATGGACAGAACAATTTTTAAAATGAAAAATTAAGATTCTTTCTCTGAGATCAATATATAGGACGAGAAACCAAAAAACTGTGTCACTCTACTGAAAAAATATTTATACATTGTTTGGCTTTTCATTTGCTCTGAAAACTACATGCAATGTTCATACATTTCTGCTTACATCTTTCTTCTTTTTTTTCATGGAGTCCTAAATCTATCGGAAAAAAATGGGTGGAAAAAATAAACCGTGTTGATTCTGAGAAATATTGGAAATAACCATAAAGCTCATTCAAGGTACTTAAAATTGTCTGAAAGCAAACCATTAAAGAAGCAACTGATTCAGAATGCCATTTACAGCATATTTCTCTTAAGAGAGAACCTTTACTTTTTAGTAATACATTTCTTGACTTTATTTTTTCACTTTCCCCATGCATGGAGTTAAATTTTACAATACTACCTCAACACACTAACAAACAAAACTAAACCACTTCCCCAAAGAATGAACATTTTCCCAGTTTGCTATGGTCTAATCCACAGTGAAGACAGCCTCTCCAAGCTTTCACTGAAGTTAATGCAGAAAGAGCCCTGCTTGATCACACCAAAGATCTGCCTAATCCATTAATCCAGTTCCTACTGTGGTCATCCATATTTAAACTATTTTACACAGAGAATCCTATGAAATTCAGTTCAGGCAGCTAGGTTAAATTATGGGAGTCAACTTCTCTCACAAACAACTCTTTTTCCTTGTGATGGATCTTGATTTTCGAATTTCCTCTTAAGCATCACATGTTTGCTTGTAACAGGGGTAGTTTCTAGCCAGGCTTTGAAGCGAATCTGTTTTGGAAAGTTTAAAATGTTGAAATGATGGTTTTGTTTTATCTTTAAAAAAGAACTACTGTTTGAAAGTCTATATAATCTCCAGAGGTTGTGTTCATTTACTTATATTAATTTTGAAAGAATGTATAGCTGATTTGAATTGTTTCTTTCAAGATTCTGGAATGGAAAACAATTGTTATTATTTTTTGCATGTAGAGTACCCTCTAGGGAACTGCCCTAAATGGTGAGTTGGAAATATTATAAATAACAAAATGATAAAACATTAACACCAATATATTCATTTTCTTCACATGAACCCTGATAAGTAGATTTGGCTGAGAGAGAATAACCCAGCTAAACAATGCAGCAACTTTATAGTTGGAGAAAAATTGAACCCAGATCTAGCCAGTCTAAACTTGTCTGTTTAACCAAGGCATCTTTGTAGAAAATATGTTTTTGGAAATAGATGGTAGACTTTGCTCATTTTTGACAGACTTCTGGTTATGAACTCAGAAAGCATGGAACAAAATATTTCTTTCCGCTAGCTCTTTGTTGAAAGGTTACATTGATACTCCAACCGTAGAAATACTGCTAAAGGATGGTTCCTCTTTAGATGGAAGTTGTACAGATATCAAAAGGAAAAGGGACTTGCGAAGTTTCCTTCAAGTTAAGCTCAAGTTTTGGTGATTTTATTAATATGTCCATGTTATTTTCCTCACAGAAGCAGAGAAATAGTTTGCCATCAGCCTTTCTGAAATATTTTCTTGACTTCCCAATTTAGCACCCTTCCCTTATAATCCCTAAATATACAGCATACAAACACTAATTAGATTCTAACCTAATAAGAGTTCTAGTTAGAATTCAGTACTGCAGGCTACTTCTGCTGTCTGCCGGCTGCCAGCTGTTTGATAGTTCGAGTCTCACTGGCTCAAAGTTCATCCTTCCAAGATTGATAAAAGGAGGACCCAGATTGTTAAGGGGAATATGCTAACTCTGTAAAACCACTTAGAGTGAGCTATAAAGCACTGTGAAGTGGTATATAAGTCTAAGTGCTATTGCTATTTTCTACTTCACCAAAAATCTATTTGCTTTTTTTAACAAGAACCAAGCCTCCATAACTATGGAATGAGTGAGGTTTGTAGTGTCCCTAGTACTGATGACCCTTCCTGGTCTCCAATTAGAAATAAGGAACAAGTGTCAAATGTCAACTGCAGACCAATTGCTGCTCTAGACATACTGGAAAAGATATGGACCAGTGATGGCAAACCTATGGCACGGGTGCCATGGGTGGCACATGGAGCCATATCTGCTGGCACACGAGTCATTGCCCTAGCTCAGCTCCAGTATACATATGTGTGCCGGCCAGCTCATTTTTGCGTCACACAGAGGCTCTGGGAGGGCGTTTTTGGCTTCCCAAGAGCCTCCGAGAGGATGGGGGAGGGCATTTTTACCCTCCCCTGGTTCCAGGGAAGTCTTTGTTATTGTGAACAGCTCCGAGTCTCCGGAGAGGGGCAGCACACAAATCTAATAAATCTAATCTAATCTAATCTAATCTAATCTAATATTTGGAGCCTGGGGAGGGCGAAACACTGGGACCAGTAGATGTTGGGAAACAGGCCATTTCCAGCCTTCAGAAGGCCTCCAGATGGTGGGGGGAGCTGTTTTTGCCCTCCCCAGCCATTGAATTATGGGTGTGGGCATTTGTGCATGTGCGATAGTGTGCGCCCACATTTTTTCAGCACTTGAGGAAAAAACAGTTTGCTATCACTGGTATGGGCTTTCTTGGCTACAAGTTACTGTTGAATAACCTCAAACAATTTATCATTAAAAATGGAGCTGGCCCCACCTCCCTTAATTTAAGAGAGGCTTAAGTATTTTCTTTTTATGGAAACCGTTTAGCTTACTGTTATTTATTCTGCTGGTTGCAATTATTCTAATGGCTGCATTAAATTCCAAATTTTAATTTTAGATATTATAATTTATGGTGAGGCAGGCCTCCACTCTCCTAGCCTTCCAGAAAGGTATGAAAACAAGGCTCTGCAGCCTTGCTTGGGGTTCACAGTGGAGCAGACAGCCATGGGGCTGGTTAGCTCCCTGAAAGTCCTCCCCTCCCCTTTTAATTAATTTTTAACATTGATTTTCAATCATCCTTGCCTTTTTTCATATACTGTGTTTATGTTTTAATATTTGATTTGTACATCACTCAGAGTCCCTCTGGGAGGAAGACGGGTGGTTTCACAATTTAATAAATAAATAAATGCAAAATGGTTAACATTCAGTAAATATTTTTAATGCACACACACAAGAGAGAAACTTAGCAGGAGCTAATACTGGCATTCAAACTGGTACGTCTACATTAGAAGACTCAAAAAAGGCCTTGGTTTCACCTAACTTGGTTTTCAACTGTTGGATGTGCTAACCACATTGTGACACAATGTTATGTGTATGCCTTGCTTACTGTGGCTTTTTCAGCAAGCCCCTTTTTCTTAAAAAAATAAATAAATACAACCTGGCTCAGTGTTACAAGTGAACAAATCAGGGCTTTAAGAAGCAGTATACAGATGAGCTTTTTTTCCGCTTGTATAGCCACAACTGACAACAATGCCTCAGTATGGATGCCCAGATAAGGTAGCAAAGATTGAATTCTTTGCAGCAGTTGTCACCTCAGTAAGTCAGCTTCAGCACAAGAGTCTTAGGCCAGACCGAATAATTTATAGCACAGGATTTCTAAAGGATGCTTTGACATCTCTCAAACTCCTCTCACTTTATTGTTAAGTTCTTGGTATATCAGGTATAATTTAATAAAGGGGATTATTTTAACCTCCTAGGTCCCAGCCTAACTAAATTTATAGACTCGGAATTGCTATAAATTATCTTATAATTACACTGCTGCACAAGTGACTTTCCTTTCTAGATATTAAAAAGCAATTCAGGTAAATGATCTTTTGCCACCATGGTGCAGCCCTGCAGAACTCATTAACTCTGGGGATTACATGGCATACCAAAAAGATTACAGTCAACATTGCAGTAGAACTTTTGAAGCAGTGATACACCTAGAATATAAATAATATGGCTGTCAGTCTGATTTGTTCTTCACTGCATTTGTCTTACCTATCAACAACCAGATAAGAAGACATCTGCAGATTTGAAATCAATGTTTTGATTTCAACGTTTTTTGTTTGCTTTTTTGCTTGCTTGATTTTTAGGTCATCTGTCTTTAAGAAGATACTGGGCAGCTTATATATATAAAATAATAACAATAGTGGTAATTTAAAGGGACATGGCTTCCCAGACAGAAACAATTAAATGACATCCAAAACAAAAATGAACTGACCCAACATGTTCCTTCCTGAATAATGAAGGATAACACCCCCCCATGCCTATATATGTGAACTTTTCTTGAGTTTGAGGATGCTTTTTTTTTTTTTGCAATATTCCTATAAATATTAATACACATGCAAAGAAAAAAAACACCCAAAGATGATGTTAGCTATATGGAATCTAATTGCATTTATCAAAACTTTTAGGTAGTTTTAAATGCAAATATAAATTTTCAAGCAAGATTAATTAAAAACAAATAAACAAAAACAACAGATTAAATTGCAAAAGTTGAATGGAAAGGTGTGAAATTCATACAGAACAGAAATAGACTGACTGCTCATACCAGAAGATCCTTAATGATTTTCCCTTTTCCTCTTACACTTTCAAAATAAAGACTGATTGAAATAAGCAGAGTTGCCTTGAGTAAGTGGATTTGCCTCTCAGCAGGCTCCCATCTTTGAATAGCAATCACACCTTACACAATACTTGGTTTATTAAAATAATAAAGAAATTAACATAGTAATCATAAGCTAGCAAATCCTGGGCCACTTTTATCAATGCATTGATATCATTAGGATGTAAGCCAGTTTGGTGAAGGAGTTAAGGCTACACTAGAAATCAGGAGACCATGAGTTCTACACCTGCCTATTATTTCTTATGTTCTCATTTACAAAAGTATTGGCTGAATTCTACAATTCTGGACATTTTCTGTTCTTTGGATTTTATGATATTAATAATCAGTGGGTAAATCTTTATTTCGTCTGAGTTGCTTCATCGTTACACCAGCATTCCAGAGTGGTCTCCCAAATCCCAAAACTTCAATTCCGAGAGACATGGGAACCCATATGCATGTACACAGAGAAGGAAATCATGTAAACATCACACAAAAGAACAAAGCAAAAAGAAGAATGCAGCACGAGCATATTCATGAAGAGAGATTACAGTATATGATTTTCGCTGAGCATCTGAAACCACTTGCAGGCCACACAGAAGTTACGAGTAAGCAGATGACATCCTCTTTAAAAATCTTTTTAGTCATAAACAGATTTTGAAACATATACTTAGAAACTACGTAAGCAAACTGGCTCTTCCTCATTATTATTCTGAAGACTTGTCTACCAGCAAGACCCAGTGGTTATCTCTTGCCTCTTCCCCCTTTGCTTCGGTTGTCCTCTTTACACAAGCCTGGTTGCAACCAACCAGGACGTTGATGTTGGGATGAACGGAGTTAAGTATTTTGATTCATGGAGAGAGTTTCACAGCCCTGATTTGAAAAGGAGACTTAGGGGAAGCAAGTGTGGAAGCCTCAGCTTCATCAAAACTCTTGTATGTGCTAGTATTGTATTGTATTGTATTTATTAGATTTGTATGCCGCCCCTCTCTGAAGACTCATCCTAGACTGTACTCCTAGACAAAGGGAAAAAACCCATATGTCCCAATGCCGAAGCTAGTCTTCTCTAACTTGGCACCTTCTAAATGTGTTGAGACCAGCTCCTAGACTTTGTATCCAGAAGAGTTGTGTTGAATTTGGAATATGGGAGTTGTAATTTCAGCTCATCTGAAGGGCATGATGTTAGGAAAGGATGTTACTGCTGCTATTTTAGTATCTGCAGAGACAATTAAAGCAGCTGTGTTTATGCTAGAAATCTTTTTCTTATTGCAAGCTGCTCTGATAGGGCCAACTACACTTATTATATTGCTTGGGTTAGGTGCCATCCATCCATCCAAAGGTCAGCAGAAAACGATACTGGTATGAAATCTGCTTTCATTGAAAATCCCAGCCTTCCTTCATTATCAGCGTTCTGTATTTCCAATAGTGCTGTTCTGATTATGTAAGTGCAGCACCTGAGGAACAAAAAGATTGGTTGATTCCTCTAAGTTTTGCTACTCCTCTTTTTTCAGGATGTTGCAGCTAGTGGAAAAAGCAGCCAACCATCAGGGCAGTGAAACAGAAGGGTGAGACTGACTTGCCAGCAGGACTATTCTCTCTGTTCATGTTTCTTTGCACCCTTCTGTCCTAAACATGTTCCAGAGGTTTCTCAAGACCTAGTTATGCCAGTAGGCTTGGGAGTCCCATAGAACTGGTATTATTTTCAGATAGCTCCACTATTGTGGTTGATATTTTCACTCCCTTTGTGCCTTGGGGGTCTGTATATTTTAATTTTTAAGGTTTTAATCCTTAATATATGTTTTTGTAATCGACTAAGCAATGTTGTCTGGCAGGGCCCAGGGGAAGAGCCTTCTCTGTGGCGGCCCCGGCCCACTGGAACCAACTCCCACTGAAGATCAGAACTGCCCCCACCCTCCTTGCCTTTTGTAAGTTGTTGAAAACTCACCTTTGCCGCCCGGTAGGGGGAAATTGACACCTCCCCTAACTACTGCTTTATGTATGGTTTGATTGAGTTGTGTAATTATTTTATTAATAAGGGTTTTTAAATTATGTTTTTAAATATTGGATTTGTACATTGTTATTATTGTTGTGAGCCATCCCGAGTTCTCGGAGAGGGGTGGCATACAAATCTAATTAATAATAATAATAATAATAATAATAATAATAATAATAATAATTGTTGTTATTGTTATTGTTGTTGTTGTTGTTGTTGTTATTATTATTATTATTATTATTATTATTATTATTATTATTATTATTATTATTATATGATTTTCCATGCCACCCAGAATCACTTCTTCTGAGAAGAGTGACCATATACATTTGATAAATAAATAAATGTTCAATAAACTGGTTTTAAAATTCAGTCTGAAGTCACCAAGTGAGCTAAGTTATAAGCAACTCTATTATTTAGGGTTTGTTTTTTTCTATATAAGCAACAAATACCAGCTGCCCCCTCTGTGTTCTAATTAGGAGGCAATGAGTGGAGGCTTGGTTCTATCATTCCAGTTTTATATACCACTTCATCCCTGGGCTAAATTGTAAAGATGCAGATTTAAAGTATTTACAGTATTGCTGTGGCCAAAATTTTAGTTCAGAAACAGGAGGAGAATAGGCGTTGATTGCTTACCTGAACGCCTCTTCTCGTACGGTGAGCGGGTACAGCAGTCACATGGGTTGCTCATGTCCAATCCGGTGGAACTGAGCCTAGTATTAAAAAAGCTTGCCGGATCCGCCCCTTCCCCAGAATTCGCGAATCCATAGACTAGGCTCAGTTGTGAAGCTCTGTAGTGTTCAACTCTCATTGTTAGAGGAAGAAAGGTATAGAAAGGTAAAGAAAACACATACAAGGGCGGGAAGTGACTGCTGTACCCGCTCACCGTACGAGAAGAGGCGTTCAGGTAAGCAATCAACGCCTATTCTCCGTACTGAAGGAGCGGGTCCAGCAGTCACATGGGACATACCCAATAGATGGTCCCTAGGGTGGGATTAGCTTGCTATCGTGAGAGATAACGGATTGGAGTACCCTTCTGCCGAAGGCAGCGTCCGCTGAAGCATAAGAATCAATTTTGTAGTGCCTGATGAAGGAATTTGGCGAGGCCCAAGTGGCTGCTTTGCAGACCTCCTCCAACGGGGCTTGAGTCGCCCAAGCGGCCGAGGTGGCTGCGCTCCTGGTGGAATGCGCAGTGATGTTCCTTGGAACTGAGAGGGAGGCCGACTCATAGGCCTTAGATATAGTCCCTCTGATCCAACGGCCTATTACTGTTGAAGACACTTTTGCCCCCATGACTCTGGGATGATAGGCTACAAAAAGTGCTTCTGACCTCCGAAAGGGTCCTGTGCGTTGGATATATATTCTCAGTGCTCTGGTGAGATCCAGGGTGTGCCATCTAATTGCCAAGGGATGGTCTCGTTGGAGGCAGAAGGAAGGTAGGACAATATCCTGAGATCTGTGGAACATGGAACTGACCTTGGGTAAGAAGGTGGGGTCCAGTCGCAAGACTACCTTGTCCTGATGGAATTGACAAAGGTCCTGCCTGATTGAGAGGGCAGCCAGCTCCGAAATGCGTCGGGCAGAGGTAATAGCCACCAGGAAGGCTACCTTAAAGGATAGGTACCTGAGGGACGCCGATTTTAGGGGTTCGTATGGTGCCTGCGTGAGGGAATGGAGAACCCGTGGCAAATCCCAGGATGGATACCTGTGGACCTTGGAAGGTCTGAGGTTGGCTATGCCCTTGAGGAATTCCTGAACTTCAGGGAGGGATCGGAGAGGCTGTCTGCGGGGACCCCCTAGGACAGATGAAATGGCTGCCAGATGACGCCGGAGGGTGCTGGTGGAAAGCCCTTTATGGAAGCCTTGCATAAGGAAGGAAATAATTCTGTGTATGGGGATGCACAGAGGGGAGAGACCTTCCTGTAGACACCACTGGTGAAACTTGGACCACGTGTGGTCGTAGATTCGATTGGTCGAGCCCCTTCTGGCCTTTAAAATGACCTCCACTGAATCGGAGTCATGCCCACGCAGTTCTAAATCTCTCCTGATAACAGCCAGGCGGTGAGGTGGAACCACTCCGGGTCTGGATGGAAAGAGGCCCCCTGCCGCAGCATATCCCCCGAAACGGGGAGTCGCCAAGGGTCCTGGACGGACAGCTGTTGGAGATCCGCGAACCAGGGCCGGCGGGGCCAATGAGGGGCGATTAAGATTACTCGGGCCCTCTCGGTGAGGACCTTGTGAATCACGTCCGGGAGGATTGGAATTGGAGGAAATGCGTAGAGTAGGCCTGGAGGCCATGGGCTCCGGAGGGCATTGATTGCTTCCGCTCCCGGGGATGGAAATCTGGAATAGAAGCGAGGGAGTTGGGCGTTCGCATTGGTCGCGAAGAGATCCAGAACTGGTAGGCCGAATCTGAGGGTGATTTGATGGAACAGGTCTTGATGGAGGTTCCACTCTCCTGGGTCTATCGTCGCTCGGGATAGCCAATCCGCCTGGACGTTGAGACTCCCCGAGATGTGATCGGCTAGGAGCGACTGGAGATGTTTTTCCGCCCAAAGGCCCAACTTGAGGGCCTCCCTCATGAGAGCCTTGGATCTCGTGCCCCCCTGTCTGCAGATATGGCTTTTTGTGGCAATGTTGTCGGTGAGAATGAGAACGTGCCGGTTGGGAATGCGAGGAGAGAAATGCTTCAGAGCCAGGGAAACGGCTCTTAACTCTAGCCAATTGATTGGCCTGGAAGCTTCCTCCGGGGACCACGTGCCCTGGGCTATCATCCCCTGGGCGTGGGCGCCCCATCCCGATAGACTGGCATCTGTGGTGATGACAAATTGATCCGGGCACCTGAACGGGGATCCTCTGTCCATGGCCGGAGACTTCCACCACTTGAAGGATCTGCGAACACTCAGTGGGATGACAATGCGTCGATTTGAGTTGCTGTGCCCCGATCTCTGAAAAGGCAACAGAAGCCACTGGAGTTCCCTAGCATGAAGGCGAGCCCAGGGAATGATGCCTATGCATGACACCATCTTCCCCAGAAGGGAAGATAGAGTAACTATGGATACTGAAGGGTTAGATAAAACGTTAGAAATTAACTCCACTAAGCTGAGTTTTCTCTCGGGAGAGAGAAAAACCTGGGAAGATTTTGAATCAATAATGGATCCCAGGTGAGGAATGGAAGTGGAAGGTTGGAGGTGACTTTTGTCAAAGTTGATGGAAAACCCATGGTCCTGAAGGACTGACATGGTAACAGAAAGGTCTGATTTCACTCTCTCTAGGGAGTTCCCATGAATTAAAATATCATCAAGATAACATAAAATGTGGATGGGAGACGCCCGGATATAGGCCGCCAGGGACCCCAAGAGCTTTGTAAAGACCCGAGGGGCTGAGGAAAGGCCAAATGGCATCGCCCTATACTGGAAGTGCCTGCCTTGAAAAGAAAAACGTAAAAATTTTCTGTGGCATTTGGCTATAGGAATGTGAAGGTAGGCCTCAGTGAGGTCTAAGGAGACCATGAAATCTCCCGAGTGAATGGCGGCCAAAATAGAGGACAAGGAGTGCATCTTAAACTTTCTATATTTGATGAATAGGTTTAGTTTCTTTAAATCCAAAATGGCTCTCCAACCTCCGGAGGACTTTGGAACCATAAATAGGATGGAATAAAACCCTTGGCCCTTCTGACCGGAAGGGACCGGTTGAATGGCTCTAATGGACAATAGATGAGAAATGGCCTCCTCCATACGGTTACAATCTGAGGATGACCTGGGAGAAGGGCAGGAAATAAAACGTTTAGGGGGAGGAGAAATAAATTCTAAAAGAAGGCCTGTTTGAACAGTGTCAATGACCCAAGGGTCCTTGGAGGTGAGACGCCAATTTGAAGCGAAATGAGCTAGGCGACCCCCTATGGGAATGGAGGAAAGATTACCATCTAGGTTTTTTTGAAGCCCTGTTAGAGGAAGCTCCCCTTTGGAAGCGAAAACCTCTACCCCTGGAGTTCCTACCTTGGGAACGAAAGCGGGGGGAATACTGACCTGGAGATCTCTGATAGGAAGCCGCTTGGTCTTGCTGGCGCCCTGGGCGACGAAAGGACTGCGTTTTGGTAACCTTTTTCGTGGTTGGACCCAAAACCTTCTTCTTGTCCGTGGTCTCCGTGAGGAGTGGATCCAGAAGATCACCGAAGAGAAGGTCGCGCTTTAAGGGGCCCTGGGATAACTGCCACTTTTGGCGAACTCCCGCTTGCCAAGGGCGAATCCATAGGAGTCTTCTTGCCGTTGTAGAAGCTGCAATAGACTTAGCAGAAAATCTAGTAGATTGCAAGGTGGCATCAGCCACGTACTGGGCAGCTGCAAAGACCTTGTTGAAGTCTTGTTGACCTCTCAAGTCATCTGGAGGAATGTGCTGTTGAAGTTGGCGAAGCCACAGCAGCATGGCTCTGGAGAAGAAGGAGGCTGCTGCAGAACTTTTAATGGCCCAGGAATCAGCGGAGAATCCTCTTTTGAGCATTTGCTCGATGCGCTTGTCCTCTGGACGGAGGACTTCCTCCGCCTCGCCTGGCACAGCCGCTGCCGAGTGAAGAATTTTGACAGGTTCATCTGGTTTGGGAAAAGATAGAAGCTCTTCATAGGAAGAGGAGAGTTTATACAACTTTCTGTCCTTGGTAGAGGGATTAAGGCCAGAGGCTGGAAAATCCCACTGTTTGAGTAAGACATCTTTAAACAATTTAGGCATAGGAATTACCTCATTATCCTCCTGTTCCTCTGTGAAGTAAGGTAAATTCTCCTCCGGGGGATCAGTGGAAGTGGAGGCTTGTTTCTCCTGGGCTGCTAATCCCGTAGAAATTCTAGCTTTGAGGAGGAGAGATTTGAATAGTTGAGAAGGGAAAATAGTAATTGGAGGAGGGACCTTTATTTGGGATTCCTCATCCTCTGATAAGCCCTGGAAAGGGTCTTCATCCTCCTCTACATCCTCATATTCATCCTGGGAGGATTCTGAATCATCCTGAATAGGAGCTCTGACCGCTGGGGAAGAACCCAAGGGGCGGGAGGAACGAGAAGGAGGAAGAGGTAAAGGAAGCTCATTGATGGAGGAGAGTTTGGCATCAATGGCTTTGGACAACACAGCAAAAATAGATTGGAACTCAGGAGGTAAAGTGGAAATATCAGCAGAAATGGCAGAAGAATTCCTAAAGGCCTGGGAGGATCCTGGCTGGGGGGAATCTTCAATAATATCTGGTTCCTCTGGACCTATGCCCCATAGGTTAGGTTGGGGTCTGTCTAGGTTTGGCTCATCCAGAGATAACACAGGGACCCCAGAAGGAGGCAGACTAGAGGCCTCTGGTGGGTCTTGACTACTGATTACTTGGGCCTGCACTTTCAAACGTTTTGCTGATTTGTCATGAATTTTTTGTAGGGCTAGGTCCCTTCTCTTCTCAGCCCTGGTGACCTTGGTCGAGGGACGGGCCCCTGGAGAAGAGGAGGAAGAGGCCTGGGGGATACTAGTAATCTCATCGCCTGTAGGCCTGGCCTCTCTGGGACCTTTAGTTGTGCCTCTCTTGGGAAAAGTAACCATAGTCTGACAATTAACAGAAGACAAGGCTGAGCCAATAACTAAATTATAAGGAGAAGATTTCAAGGACTTCCCAAGAGGAATGGATCCTGCTTCGAGGCCTCGAAGCTGCTGAGACGTGAGGACAATCTGGGCAAACCCAGAGTTCGTGCCCCCAAATCCAGCGGGGCCAGCCTCCCTAAACTTTGCAATTAAGTAAAACCAAGGCACTCTGGTTGGAGGCTTAGCCGGTGGAGAATTTAGCCTGGGACCCCCAAGGCCCGCTCCCGGATCCACGCGGTGGACTGAGGCCTACGCGGCTGGCAGAAGGCCAACACGAGAGGCCTAGATATTTTAAAAAAGGGCGCGAAGGCCTTCGCGCCGAAAAAATCGCTCCGTAGAATTTCTTAAGGGAAAAGCGATCGACTAAGTCCAGGAGACTAGAAGGCGTCTCACTCCGCAGGAGGTATTTTATAAGCCCTTAAATATTTGTATACAATAATAGAACAATAATTCAATGATAAATACTTGCACCAGAACCTCCAGGCCAAGGGATTAGAAGAATCCACAAGCGGCCGCAGGAATCGTAACCGGCAAAACCGCCGGGGGAAAACGAAACCGCAACTTCTCCCAAGGAAAAAAGCCGAGCCGCTTTATTTCTTTTTTTCTTTTAAACGGCTGGCGCAATTAGTGCAAGTAATTGAATAAAGACAATAAATCTTACTACTTTTTTGAAGGAAAGGTCGAAGGGAAGGTGTTAGAATGTTGAACGAGCATTCACAATACAACCGCAGGATATGCGAACTGAGCGAATTCAGGGAAGGGGCGGATCCGGCAAGCTTTTTTAATACTAGGCTCAGTTCCACCGGATTGGACATGAGCAACCCATGTGACTGCTGGACCCGCTCCTTCAGTACGGAGAAGAGTCATGATCGCATCAGCATGAAACATCTTTTGAACCCATCCACTACTGATCATTTCACTTTGCCTCCAACATAGATTTTACACACCTTGTAGCTACTAGATGCTCTTGGCTTAACAGGGGAGATATTGAGACAGCTGCAGTTGATACAAGCTTGTCTCACTAATAGGATTTGAGGAAAAAATAAAGGTGCCAGAAAGATATGGAACAAGAAAAAAACAGATCACATATGCTGCAATGCCATCACTGAACCTAAGTGTGAAAAGTCCATTATTTTTCAGGATTAATTTCTTGGCAATTCAAGTGAACTACAGAATTGAATTGATCTTCATTCCAATCAAGCCCTTGTTCCAATATTTGCCATGGGAAATACAGATGGGATAAAAGTAGAGCTAGTGCGGCTGAAGTACTCTTATCTCTATATATATATACAAAAGCCAAATGCCACTCGCACATCATCATAAAATCTCCAGAACCCTACAGCCTACAAACTGGAAACCTGGCACATATATTCCTCTTGGCTTCTAGGTACTTGCTAAGAAAGGATTATTTGAAATGCCAATCAGATCATTAGTTATTGTTTACATTATTATTAATTTTAAATCTGATGCTAAAGAGTTAGACGTTATACTCCCCCTCCCCACCTGAAAAGAACTCTGTTGCAACTGCCAGTGGGCGTGGCCAGCACATGACTCATACGGCCTCCAGACTGGGAGTTTAGACATTCTACTCCATGCTGTAGAGTTCAGTTTTATAGCGAAGCTGGATATCCAGCTACTATGACTCTTATTAAAAAGCACTGAGGTTACTAGAGCTCACTGAAGAACATTCGCCCACCTTCGATTTTAATTTGGTCATGTCATGTTTGGGATAATTCTTAGGTCCATAAGTAACACTCTTTGATTGACCAATTAAGTTCTGGTTCTTGTGTGGCTTTCTTCTTGAAAAGCTTATTCCAAATGAACTAAAAATAGAATGGAACATGACTTCTGTCACATAAAAAGGAATTATAGAACAATGGATAAGTTACCGGACTAGAATCAAGAAGTCCCAGTTTGAAGTCTACCTCAGTCATGAAAAATTATTGGATGACTTTGAACCAATTACTTCTTAATTTGCTCATAAAGTACTTGTGGGATTAAATAAATGGAGACCTTCATGTAAACTGTGCTTGTGGTCTTAGGATCAAGATAAATAAATCAAACCAATGAAGAAATAAAGAAACAGCCCCTTCCTTCTTACTAAATGGTGTGGTTATGTAGAAATATGATTCAGATGCCTTCTACATCTAACACTCAGAGATGAATGATTAAGATGTCCATTATCACATAAGAGAAGGAGAAAAAGATATTAAGAGTAAATTCTGGCACTGTTACTTTTACAGTGGGCTGGATTAGGAGATTCTGCAGGAGCTGATCTTGTTTGTGAGGACTGCAACAAAACTAACCTATGCAGCTTCATAGGACTGCAACAAAACTAACCTATGCAGCTTCATAGGACTGCAACAAAACTAACCTATCTTAGTTTTATCTTTGACTTTACCATTGCTGGTTTCTAACTCAACTGCAGGAAATACAACTTTAGTAACTGAGTAGTTAATGCATGGAACTCACTACTTGACTCTGTAGTATCATCACCTAACCCCCAAAACTTTACCCTTAGACTATCCACTGTTGACCTCATTCACTGTTGACCTCACTCACTGTTGGTTCTAGAGGGAGTTGGCCCTCTGGAACCAACTCCCCCTGGAGATTAGAACTGCCCCTACTCTCCTTGCCTTCCGTAAGCTCCTTAAGACCCACCTTTGTCGTCAGGCATGGGGGAACTGAGACATCTCCCCCGGGCATATACAATTTATGAATGGTATGTCTGGATGTATGTTTGTTTAGAAAATGGGGTTTTTTAAATATTTTAAAACAGTAATTTAGATTTGTTGTAAATTGTTTTCACTTTGTTGTGAGCCGCCCCGAGTCTGCGGAGAGGGGCAGCATACAAATCTAAATAATAAATAAATACATTACTAAGAGGTCAGTAAGGGGTGTGCATAAGTGCACTGGCGTGCCTACCGTCCCCTGTCCTAATGTTTCTCTCTTACTAGTATCACGTATATAAACATTGTTATATCTTTGTATACTACCAATACGTAAGTAAGAAAGTAAGTAAGTAAGTGCTGGCTGAGTTTTAAAAAGAGAGACAAGATTGCACTGCTATAATTGAAACTCTGACACAGAGTATTTCAGTATAATTTTAACACTGCAAATTTAAAGTCCCTGGGGATGAGTTGGAGAAGAAGAATGTTATCTATAAAAATGGGTTCCTTTCTCAAATTTGTCGAGCCAGGAGCCAAGGATTCCTCAGTGACATTTTGTTTATGTTTGGAACTTGCCTACCCCTGCTCTAAAATTCACATCTTATACTCCCTTTCTCCAAGTGTCATATTATGTCTCCAGCTTCCCACAAAGCAACGACTCCCTAGCTTGACTCCTGAGACAGCAAGCAGATGCTGGTTGTTCTTTGGACAATGGGAGATGGGGATGAGAAAACATGAATTGATGGTCAGGAATGGCTGTCTTTGCTCACTGAAGCATTTCTGACTCTTTCCTGTCATAGCATTTATTACAAATGACTGCTATGTGCAGGTTAATTACATTATTAGCTAAAAGTACTATTGATTTCTATCTATGTCATTTTTCCTTCAGGGAGAAGTAATGGTGTTACAACCTGAATACAGACCAGGATTCATTCTTATACAGTAACTAACATGCCAAGGAATGAGATGGGTGAGTAATCTATTGGGGGCAGGGGATATCTCTTGAGAGACGTTCAGGAAGGTAGAAAAAATGAACATGGCATCAAGTAGAAATTACAACAATGAAAAAGAAAATTATGGAATTTTGTCACAATACATAGATCATTTTGTACTTGCACCCCACTGGCGGACAGAAACAGGCAAGCAAGGCAGTTTGCATTATTTCATAATATACATATTACCATTTTCCTACCCTTCCCTAACCTTTAGACACCTAAGGATATAAGAACACCAATCAACTGAAAGTTAATAATAGAAACAGATTCTCAGAATATTTTAGATACACACTGTGGAGCCCATGAAAACATCTTTTTATGATCAACTATATTAAATGTAATGCAACTCAGGGAAATATTAAGTGTTAACTTCTAAAGAACATGTGCATTTACTTGCAGGAACATTTATATAAATCTCTCTTATATACTTGGATCAATGTTTTCTCCCCCAACATTGGAAACTTTAATAGTACTTGTCAGTATTCCCTCTAATTTATTTTTTTTGGGGGGGGGGCGGAAAAGTATAGTGTCTGAGCGGCACAGAAATAATAAATAAACAAATAAACAAACAAACAAATAAAAAACCCACCCTGTTTTGCCTCAGAGAATTTCAAAATAAAATACTGTACTGTGTGTCTATAACAGTGAGCTCATAATAGGGCAACTCTATCAATATCAAAATGCCACTTAAATAGTTGAGCTAGTTTCAAACTAGATTTTGATTTTCTTTCTCTCTTCCTTACTCCCATTCTTTTTCTTTCTCTTTTCCTTCCTCTCTTTTTTCTATCTGTTTCTCTCTCTTCCTCTCTTCCTCTCTCTCTCCTTCCCTCTCACTCTTTCCCTCTCGGCTTCTGGGCAGGTTTGGAAAACTCTGAGTTGATGATGATTTTTAAGTGAGCGATTGCTCACTGCTCAGCTTAGAGGGAACTATGGTACTTGTGCAATCCAGTCTTAAGATGCTGTTCATTCTGCCATCTATATAAACTTTAAGCTACCTTTATCTTTTTAATTTTTATTTATTATTATTTATTAATTAGATTTCTATGCCGCCCTTCTCCTGGGACTCAAGGTGGCTTCCAACAGAATATATGAGAAATCTACCATTTAAAATACTAAAAAACATCAAGTCTAAAATTACATAGAAAAGCTAACAAAAGTTATATTCTAAAACCCCAATTCATTTAAAAACCAATCATCCACGTTTCATACTAGCATACATTATCAGTTCAATCAGGCCAGGGTAGATTTTAAAATTCAATTACCCTGAGGCTATCGGCAGAGGTGCGTTTTTAAGGCTTTATGAAATATATAAAATATGCGTTTTATTTTCTCACTTATGGCTTATTTGGGGAGATGTCAAATTATTAGTTTGTTTGTTTACTTCCCATTTGCTTAGGAGTAATATACTGTATGGAGGTTTTTCTTGATGGTGGACAGGATGGAAGTAACAGTAAACAGTCACTACACATTTTCTTTCTGCCTCTCCCAGTGGCCTACACAGCATATTTTGACACTTGAAGCAGATCAGTTTTTTTAAAAAAACATCCCTTTCTTTCATTGTTGAAAGCCAGTTTGGTGTAGTGCTTACAGCATCAGACTGAAAACCAGAAGATTGTGAGTTAGAAACATAGAAACATAGAAGACTGACGGCAGAAAAAGACCTCATGGTCCATCTAGTCTGCCCTTATACTATTTCCTGTATTTTATCTTACAATGGATATATGTTTATCCCAGTCATGTTTAAATTCAGTTACTGTGGATTTACCAACCACGTCTGCTGGAAGTTTGTTCCAAGGATCTGCTACTAGTTCTAGTCATTGCCTTAGCCACAAAGCCACCCAGATGATTTTGGGCCAGTAACTCCTCTCAGCCTTAGGAAGAAGGAATTGGTAAGCCACTTCTGAAAAATCTACCAAGAAAACTGCAAGGCAGCCACCAGGAGGCAAAACTGACTTGAAGTATGGCATTTTCCTGCATCACGGCTGTGCCAATACTGTCAAAAAGCTGTTTGACAAACAGACAACAACATCCCAACTACACCCCTGCCACAGTGTCCTCTTGCTTTTCATAGCAGCTCCCCTATTGCCTGTCTCTAGGGCAGATCCCCACCACCCAACTTCCCTTTTGGCATGTCACTATTCTTTCTGAAGACTTTCTCCAGTTTTCCCTTACTCTGTTGAGAGAGAAAGAGTGTTAAAATGTTAGGGAAAAATAGTTGGTAATGTTCTACTTTCAGATAATTGACCCAAACCCTCTGCTACTTTCTCACTTTTCTCACACCATTATCAAGCCAAGTGAAGGTGAAAATACATAGAAGACATCAATAAAACTTAATTAATGATCAACATAGTCTGTATTGCATCCAACCCAAAAGTTGGCTCTTAAAGAGCCATTCGACTGATCATAAAAAGAAATATGTTCACAACTTTAATAAGAAAAATACTTCTATTGCTTCCAATTGAAATATATTTTATGACTCAAAGTTTCTATATTAAAATTTGCTCCTTAAAAGACCTCTTTCTCATCCCCAAGGGGATTTTTTAAAAATGATCTTATAGCAGCTGTTACATATCTTTATAATGCACATATTTAATGGTGGAAATGTTGATTTAGTTCTATATATTTTTAGCAACCAGAAATAAATTTGTTTTGATTCAGAGGCTGGGGACTTTGTGACACTTTGTGACTTCCAGATGCTGCTTGGAAACAGTTCTAGTCAGTTCTATAAACTATAAAATCAGCTTTAGCATACATTGTACTGACCCATTCAGAATAATTAATGAGAAATAGTATTTACCTGTAGAACCTGTATGCATCATTTTGTTAATCACTATAAATAACATTTGATGCGGAGAGGGGTGGCATACAAATCTAAATAATGAAATAAATAAATAAATAAATAAATAAATTACTTTATAAGTAATTCAAAGTAGTGGACATACCTAATACTTTTCCCAACTCGTATTTTTCCCACAACAATGTGCCTTTGAGGTGAATTGGGCTAAGAGGGACTGGCCCAAAGTCCACCAACCAGCTTTCATGACTAAGACATGATTAGAATCAGTCACCTGGTTTCTATATTAGCTCTTTAACCTAAATCTAACTGAGTCTTAATTATTCTAGTTAGTGCGGTAAAAGCAAAAATGAGTGTTTTAATTCTGTTTTTCCTCATAAGTTCTGCAATAATAAACCGCTAACATTTCACAAAATGTAAGGGTCATCCAATTTAACAAATGGTTCCTTGCATGTTTGTTTAAATATAAGGGAGTGCCCGGGTTGTGAAAATAAATTGTGACAGTTTTATTTGTATATATCTCCTAATCCCCTCCATTTCCAAAGGCACTTTAAAACTAAATTGTATATTTTTTTCCCCAAAATCCGAAATACTTTATTTATTTAATTCAATTTCGTTGTCCATCATTCTTGCCAAAGCAAACAAGACAAAAACAGGCTAAAAACAAAACACAACAAAATAGACAACAGGGCAAATTCAGATAACTAACACTAAAATACTCTATCCTCAAGTTCTGGGAGAACAATCAGGTCTTTAAAGCTTTCTGCAATACCATCAGCATAGGAGTCTGAACCTCTGGGTGACTTTGTTCCAGAGGACAAGTATAAGGGGAGGAAAGGCACACAGATGACACTGTTTAATCAAGAGGACCCAGACAACATGAGCTCTGGGGGCTCATATCAGCAATGCAGTATTTAATTAATTAGAGATATTTAATTGCCACTTGAATTATTTTATGTAATCCATGCCATAATCACAACTCTTAACACAATCCTATTGATCAAAAATGTTCTTTAGTGTAATATCTGAATATTAATAGGCTGTGAATGAGTGAATCTCTAATCCAATAGAATTTGATGTTTAAATGTTGACTACCAACTTCATCAGAATTTAGGAAGAGGTGTCAAAAAGGCCAAGAGGGAGGTTTCAACTCCATGATCGTACTTCCATTCCTTCATATTATAGTTATAGTTTATTAGATTTGTATGCCGCCCCTCTCCAAAGACTCGGGGCAGCTCTTACGGTTCTTATATTAGGGTGCAACACCCCCCCAACTGTTGCCCCTGATCAGTGTATCATTTCTTCATACTTTCTTTGGATTGTTTGTACAAAAAAATTGTTCTGGACTCACGGTTAATTATTGCATCTGAGCCCTGCTCATTCTGCCAGTGCTCAGATTACTATTTGTATGATTATGTGAATACTTCAGTGAGGCAATATTCAACCATTGATACTCTCTTGTCAAATACCTGGCTGCTCAAGAACATCAGGAAATAAGATTTGAGCAGGTGTAGAGTAAGGAAGACGACCTTGATGGAGATATGATGTTACCAAAGCGGTGAGGGAAGCTAGCTGATTCTCCTCAATTCTGCTGTCCCCTGCAACAAACAGAAGGACTCTGCTACGTAATCTCCCCTTTGTGGAGGAAGATGACCGTGCCCTGAATGCTGGATCAGAGCAGGAAATGCAAGCCAGTATGGATAATTTTGCAGCAATGTGCAACAACTTTGGTCTCCTTATCAACATAAAGAAGACTGAAGTGATGCATCAGCCAGCTCCGAAAGCCAAATACCAAGAGCCTACCACCACAGTAAAGGGACCAAAGCTACAAGCAGTGGACCAATTTACATATCTTGGCAGCACCCTCTCCCATGCAGTGACAATTGACATTGAGGTCAACTGCAGAATTGTCAAGGCAAGCTCTCCATTTGGCAGATTAGCAACCAACATGTGGGACTGGCGTGGAATAACTCTTGCTACAAAGCTCAAAGTCTACTGAGCAATAGTGCTGACTACTCTTTGTATGCCAGTGAGACTTGGACTGTATACAGGAGATATGACCTGCCTCCATAGAATTCTGAGGATCTGGTGGCAGGATAAGGTGCCTGATACTGAGGTCCTCTCCAGAGCAGGCCTGCCATCAATTCCCACCCTGCTGATGAAAGCTCAGACACACTGGGCAGGCCATGTTGCTAGGATGCCAGACCATTGCATCCCTAAACAGCACCTCTATGGTGAGCTGTCTAAAGGAAAGTGATTGCATAGGGGACAAAGGAAGTGATACAAAGACATATTGAAAGCCTCCTTCAAGTTCCCTGACATCAACACCCCCTCCTGGGAAACCCTGGCACAAGATCGACCAACATGGCGCATGCTGATCCACCAAGGCTGCCAGACGTCTGAGGTCAGAAGAACAATCATAGCAGAAGAGAAGTGAGCACTTTGCAAAGTCGGTGCTTCAAATGCTGCAACAATGCTGCCAACACACATCTGCCCAACATGTGGCAGAACATTTTGTGCCCGTATAGGCCTTACCAGCCACCTGTGGACATATTGTGTACAGCCCACAACCCATTAGATGTCAAGGTACTCTTCTAACACGATGGATGGACATCATAGCTGTTTAAACAGAGTTCTTTCCTACAAGATTTTCTAGTGTTCATTGAATTATTGTAAAAAATAATAATAATAATAATAATAATAATAATAATAACAACAACAACAACAACAACAGCCCATGTTTATTCTATGGTAGAAAGAAGTGATCTGAGGGGAAAATTAAACTGAAAAAGTTAAAACTCATCCATTCCTCCTTGGATATTCCTCGTCTTGTTTACTCAGTTAAAATGAATTATGTACTGTTTTTAGTATAAATTTTTCTAACGTACTAACGATAAAAATATAATAATTTATACTAATTGTAGCAGTCATAGAAGCACTCTAGGACTCCAAAATAGATCTAAGGCTTTGCTAGGAAGTTCCCTAGTGCCAAGAGACGGAAAGGGAGAATATTCATCACTGAGAAAGAGAACAGAAGTCACAGATTTGCATATTATTTGCAAAAACAATGTATATGTGCACATACAAATTAAACACTATGGTGTACATAGAAATAAAATACATGTCTGATGAGCATGAGGATCATCTTGCTAGATCAGGCCAAAGCCCATTTTAATTCGGTATTTTTTTGTGCTTTATGGCTAACCAAATGCTTCTGGAACTGAGACATCTCCCCCAGGCTTATATAGTTTTATGTATCGTATGCTTGTGTTGTATGGTTTTTAAATGGTGGGGTTTTAGATGCTTTCTTTTAAATATTAGATTTGTTACATTGTCACATTGTTATTATTATTGTGAGCCGCCCCAAGTCTGCGGAGAGGGACGGCATACAAATCTAATAAATTATTGTTGTTGTTGTTGTTGTTGTTGTTGTTGTTGTTGTTATGATGATGATGTCAATACAACACAGCAAATGAGATCACTATGCTGGATTTCGTATTTCATCACCAGTCAGGCGCTTCCCAAGCACCTAGGACTACGTGATGTAGTGGTGAATTATTTGCTGATCCCAGTAAAGCGGCCTTTTGCAATTGACAGATGGAGATTTTCAAATGTCCACTGAGATCCTTTGGCACTGTGCCCAGCGTGCCAAGTACCACTGGTACCACTTTCACTGGCTTATGCCAGAGTCGTTGCAGCTCGATTTTTAGATCTTCGTATTTCACTAATTTCTCTAGCTGCTTCGCCTCAATTCTGCTGTCCCCTAGGAATGCGATGTCGATGATCCATACTTTCTTTTTCTCCACAATCAGGATGTCTGGTGTGTTATGTTTCAGAATTCGGTCAGTTGGAAGTCGGAAGTCCCACAATAGTTTTGCTTGCTCATTTTCGACCACTTTTTCGGGCTCATAATCCCACCAGTTCTTTGCCACTGGTAAATGGCTGCTCCGGCACAAGTTCCAGTGGATCATCTGTGCCACAGCATCATGTCTATGCTTGTAGTCAGTATGTGCAATCTTTTTGCAGCAGCTGAGTATGTGATCGATTGTTTCATCTATTTCTTTACAGAGTCTGCACTTTGGATCGTCTGTTGATTTTTATTGGATGAAGCTATCCATAACTGGATGAAGCTATCCATAACATCCAATGTTGTTGTTGTTGTTGTTGTTATTATTATTATTATTATTCTGGGATACTTGCAAGTACAGGATGAAGATATAGTTCTTCATTATTTTCCTGCAACAGGTATGTTGTTGAATCTTCAGAACTAAAATTCCTTGATGGACTTAATTATTTAATTATTTAGTTATTTAGTTATTTAGTTATTTAATTAATTGGATTTGTATGCCGCCCCTCTCCGAGGACTCGGGGCAGCTCACAGCATATATAAAAACAAAACAATAATGTAAATCCAATTAATACTCCAATTTAAAAACAATTAAAAAAAAAACTTATCAACCAAACATTCAGCAATCATACTTAAGGCATTCAGTGGTCAGGGGGAAGATCTAAAAGTCCCAAGCCTGGCGGCAAAGATGAGTTTTTAAGCTCTTTCGGAAGGCAAGGAGGGTGGGGGCAGTGCGAATCTCTGGGGGGAGTTGATTCCAGAGGGCCGGGGCTCCCACAGAGAAGGCTCTTCCCCTAGGTCCCGCCAGCTAACATTGTTTGGTCAACGGGACCCTAAGGAGGCCAACTCTTTGGGACCTCACCGGTCGCTGGGATTCGTGCGGCAGAAGGCGGTCTCAGAATGTATCCTTTCCCCTTTAAAACCAGCTAGGATAACAGCCATCATATCTTGTGTTAAATTTGCACTTTTTTTCAACCAGAACTGTACACAGTATTCCAGATACGAATATATAACAGATTTCTGAAAAGATGTTGCAATGTGGCTGGTTTTATTCTCAATTCCTTTCATAATGATAGCTGACACAAAATTCATGTTTTTCACAGCTTCTGCATACTAAGTCAATCTATTCTTATAGAAAGGTAACACAGGAGGGACTATTGTCCATACAGCCCAGATAAAAGATGGTAGAAGATAAGATATAAAACAGTCAAGTAAAAATATATTTGTATGGTTTCACTATTTATCCCTCTAGCCTTCTCACAATTTTTCTAAACTTCTCTCCTTTGAAGAAATATCCACACCTTAATACAGTCACTTACTGAGTTTAACCACTAAAAACTCATGTTCAACCACTAAATGTTACCTGATTTAAGGGTGGAATTCATGGACTCATGTGCGGTTTTCATCCCAAACCATATATTCATCTAGGTTTACCTACATTCAGGAACCTCAGCAAATGATTTGGTGAACCTCACTTTAATTTCTAATGTATAATTAAAATTACCAATCCGGCCATATTTAATACTCAAAGTATGAAAGTAAAAACCAAAGCTTAGAGTTCTTTGCAAAGAAAAGTGTGAAAGATTTGTTTTGTTTTTGTAGCCAGTTCTGACAATTGATCAGAATGGAAAGTGGTGGGGAAGTGTTTCGTGTCTTGTAACAATACATTTTATGGATTCACGATAGCCTGTAATATTACACTGAAAAATGAATAAAATGTGTTATTTTACAGGTAATAAATATAAACAAGTTATTAGTGGGATTATTCTAAAGAAACAAAATACATTCATTTGATATAAGAGTACCCAAAACTTATTACCATTGTCAAGCTTCTCAATCTGGTGCCCACCAGATTTATTGAATCACAAATCTCAAGATGGCTTAGTATTATGGGAATTAAAGTCCAACACATCTGGAATGCATCAGTTGGGAAGCCTATCACAGGGGACCTAATGTCAAAACATCAGACAGGAAGTATGGGATGATTGTGTTCAAAAAGGCAGACAGGAAATACGGGAATAGACAAGGAACTAAAAACAGATTTTGTGAACCTAGGCTTGATTTTACACAACTGGCTGAATTGTAAGGCTCTAAATAAATCATATATCTGTCAGAGGGCTAATAGCACATTTTATTTGATCACATTCATTTTCATGTGCAGAGGATACCAGAAAATTCTCAAGCTGTCATTCCACATCTGCAAAAAACAACGTAAGTATCACTAATACTTTAGCCAACGAAAGTTTTGATTCCTTCCCAAAGCAAATTCTAGGAAAGAAGGATACTTTATTACAGTACATCGAAATTCTTCCAGTAAAACCCATGAAAATATTTAGTAAAATCTTCATTTTTGTGGTTTTTTTTAAAAAAAATTCCTCAGCTTCTAGCACTTATGAAAGAGCATCAGTGATTCTAATGACAGATCGGCATGAGAGAGAAACACTCTGATGCCAAATGTGGTTCTAGAAAGTAAGCAGTCCTGACACGTTCCTGCTTGTATGAAAGGAAGAAAAAATGAGTAGTAAATATCTCAAGATGTCCAGCTAGATTACTGGACTACCAGATTAAAGGTGTCTGCGGAGTGAGGGGAAATCAAGTTCCGCAGAAAAATCCCAATAAAATAAGGTAGTGAGTTTTTCATTATAATGGGCAAGAAAAGGAAGCATCAAATGGGAGGATGTCACTCAATTTTATTTATTTATTTTTGTTATCCTCAGCTTATTTTTTTTAATAATTTTTTTTATTAATTTTTAACAAATTTATGTTACACACAACATAAAACAGTGCATAGTGAAATGTGCCCACCACTCAGACACACACACATCCCCCACCACCAAATCGGGGGTGTTTCTTGTATAGTCCACTTGACCCAAGAGCAATATATCTATTTACATATTATAGAGTGATTCCAATTTATTTCTTGTAGCTTGGTCTTGGATTCGGCTCATCATATATCATCTCACCTTGTCCCACCGTCCCATCAGTTGTCCCAACTCAGTTTCATTATCCGAATTTATCCTTTTATCCATAATTTCAAATTGAATATGATCCACCATGTACCTATACCAATTTTGCATTGTCCATTTTGTCGCATCCTTCCAACCATAGTTCCCTCTAAGCTGAGCAGTGAGCAATCGCTCACTTAAAAATCATCATCAACTCAGAGTTTTCCAAACCTGCCCAGAAGTCGAGAGGGAAAGAGTGAGAGGGAAGGAAAGAGAGAGGAAGAGAGGAAGAGAAAGAAACAGATAGAAAAAAGAGAGGAAGGAAAAGAGAAAGAAAAAGAATGGGAGTAAGGAAGAGAGAAAGAAAATCAAAATCTAGTTTGAAACTAGCTCAACTATTTAAGTGGCATTTTGATATTGATAGAGTTGCCCTATTATGAGCTCACTGTTATAGACACACAGTACAGTATTTTATTTTGAAATTCTCTGAGGCAAAACAAGGTGGTTTTTTGTTTGTTTGTTTTATTTCTTTCTTTATTTATTTATTTATTATTTCTGTGCCGCCCAGTCCCGAAGGGACTGCCGCTCAGACACTATACTTTTCCGCCCACCCCCCCAAAAAATTAGAGGGAACACTGCTTCCAACCCAAAACTATTACTGCCTGAGTGCTTTCTATTGCTGCTTTTTTTTGTTATCTTCAACTTGTGACCGGGCATTTAATGACTGCTTGCAGTCACGACTGCCATGGAACAGGCATGGCAAAACCTTGCACCAGCTTCCCCCCAGTCACACAATTGGATTTCACGGTCCTCGGCAAGCTGTTTGCATTTATGACTGGTTGCCAAGCACCCAGCAACCACGTGATCACCATTTCCAATCTTCTCTGTTGGCTTCCTCAGAAAGTCAATGGGGCATCCAGCAGGGAAGGTAACAAAACAGAGGGGATGGAAGATTTGAGGTCCATTCTGCTAGCATGCTAACGAATTTTCCCTCTGTTCCTCCAATAACAGGGAGGGACTATACTGGTGGAACAGATCTCAAATCTGGCAAAAACACTAGCAAAAACAGCATTTTGAAATACTTTGAGTCTCAGGGTTTCAGAGCACTTAGGCTCAGACCATTTCAGAATGCTGGCTTTGTTACCATTTTTTTCTTTCTGGGGGAGAAAATGCTACCGAATGCCTTGTTCTCACAATGGTTCAGAAAGCCCTTTTCCAAACTTTCACAATTTGGAGAAGGAGCCTTTTGAATCATCATAAAAACAGGGCCTACATATAGGATAGAACAAGGTGACAGAAAGGTAAGTGACCCTGGGCACATAGTTCCCTCTAAGCTGAGCAGTGACCAATCGCTCACTTAAAAATCATCATCAACTCAGAGTTTTCCAAACCTGCCCAGAAGTCGAGAGGGAAAGAGTGAGAGGGAAGGAGAGAGAGAGGAAGAGAAAGAAACAGATAGAAAAAAGAGAGGAAGGAAAAGAGAAAGAAAAAGAATGGGAGTAAGGAAGAGAGAAAGAAAATCAAAATCTAGTTTGAAACTAGCTCAAGTATTTAAGTGGCATTTTGATATTGATAGAGTTGCCCTATTATGAGCTCACTGTTATAGACACACAGTACAGTATTTTATTTTGAAATTCTCTGAGGCAAAACAGGGTAGGTTTTTTATTTATTTATTTATTTGTTTGTTTGTTTGTTTGTTTGTTTATTTATTATTTCTGTGCCGCCCAGTCCCGAAGGGACTGCCACTCAGACACTATACTTTTCCGCCCACCCCCCAAAAGAATTAGAGGGAACACTGCCTGGAGCATAGAATTGATCTGTATACAAATGGGCCTAGTCAGCCAACACCTCCCAGGGGCTCCCACACCCACTAGGCACCACTACCCATTCACTTAATGACCTACACTGTCATTTAACACCCACAACAGGAAGATCTCAGATTCTTGCAATTGAGAAAAGTAGTCACATGAATAACCTCACTGAATAACCACAATGACTTATGGCCAAAATTCCAGGATTCAGTTGTGGCCATAACAAAAGGGCAAAATTAATTTCAGGAAGTGACAGGCCTAGATAATATTTAAGGAAATTTTCATATGTTTTCATTTTGCCTCAAATATCTATGCTTGAGAAAAGACAAATACTTAAGATATTCATCAATTATAATTAAAACAAAAGGAATATTGAAATACAGGATGTTTGTGTCATGTCTTACCCAAGCCATCTGATTCAGAACTCTGAAAATCTTTTTTCACTTGTTTGTCAGTGATTAAGAATTCTGTGTATGGTATGTTTTGGATTAGATGACTTTTGACTAATTTAATCACTGTGTTTTGGTATTTCATGGAGTTGCTTGCAGTGTTGTGTCTCCTAAATACATTCTACTCCTAGATTCTACTCTAAGTTTAATGTAATTATGCATAACAAATACCCAGTTAACTTCATAGGTTAACTTTATATTGCATCATTTTCTCCAGTCTGATGCCCACAATAAATGTTAAGAATAGAAAGTCGAGAATTGTTTTAGAGGCTGAAGAATCCAGAAACCTATCTGAATACATCTGGAAAATACCAGGCTAGAGAAGGTTGAATTAGACCATTTAGTCTTTAACACAGCTGGATGAAAGCTAGAAGAAAAAGGAGGGAGGAAAACCCTCTACTGGTTCCCCAGTATGTTTTGTTTCTAAATTACGCATTTGGAGTTCCACGCTGATACAATGAATGTTATCAAAACCTTGACTTTAGCTGTTTATTTAGAAATCCATCTGCTGTGAGCAGCATTTCTTGGATCTATTTCAGAATCAAGAGTAAATCCATGTGGCAGAAAGCAGCAAAGCTTTTTTGGCATAAATATTTTGGATTCTACACTCCAGCTGCTGCAAAGCTCTATTGCAAGCATTCTGATCTCCTCGGGACATTACTTGGAGAATGCCTGCCTGTGTTTCCCTTGGAACCTATAAAAATGGAATGATGCTAAAAGTTTGAAGATGTTTACATAAGAAAACAGTACGCTGGTCAAACAACCACTAAGCACCTGGGAGCCTCCTCTGAATCTGAACACAATGAATCACTTCCTTCTAATTCTTTAGAACTTTCCCAATGATAGGACTATTCTGGGATACCATCCAGTCTTTTCCGTCTCCAAATGGTCTATCATGCATCTCCCCACCACTCCTGAGAATTTATTCTGAACTGAAAAATACATCGTTCCTATCTCTCCTCATTCCAATGTACTTATTTATTATGAGGAAAGTACTTCATTAGTCAACCTGGATAATAATTGTTGTTATTTCCAAATGAAGAAAGAAATAACAAAATTCTCTTGGTTGGAATGTGTGACTCTTGTACTTTGTTTATTGCAGGGGTTGCCAAGCAATATAGGGAATATCCTACCTTTCATTTTACAATAGCTTCTTCCATCTTCTACAATTTCCTTGTTGATAATCCCAGAAGAAGATAGCTTGAAAGAATACCCCCTTTGGGGATTTTTCATATCAGGATGTGTAAGCAACAGAAGGGAGACAGCGGTGTAACAAAGAAGAACTCAAATAGAAAAAGATTTAAAAACACAACTGAAAGAAAGCCTAAAGGAATTCAAAAGTATCCTAAGAATAAAGAAAAAATAGACACTTATTTTGTCAGGGGGGGAAATGGGACAAATGGAGGACAGATTTTAGTGCTTGAAGAATTTTATCATATATTCTACAATGGATACTTTGCAAAACTTGAGTTCTCCTAGACTTGTGATAGTGAAGGTGGCACACACACCCATATCAGAGGGCACCCAAGGCGTTGCCCTATGCCAGGTCCAGCACATATGCACATGCTAGCCAACTGATTTTCAGCCATGAGGAAGTCTGTTTCACCCTACAGAGTGTAAAAAACCATCCAATGGGCAACTGGAAATTTGGGAAAACGGACTTCCGGTTTGCCCATTGTGCTGTTTTTCACGCTCTGGGGCTTCAGGAAACTTTCCTGAAGGCTCCAGAGTGCAAAAAACAACATAATGGGCAAACAGGAAGTCCATTTTTCTGAACTTCCAGTTTGGCCATTTGCCCATTTTTTTACCATCTCAGGTTTCAGTGAGGCCTTTGTGCATGTGTGGAGATGGGGAGGGGATTGTGTGCATGCGCAAGGACAGCACGGGGGGGGTGCACATGCTTGGGAGGAGGGAATGCATATAGGAACCTGCACACATGCTAGCACACTCACACACACCCTTTTGGCAGGCAAACCAAAAAAAAGTTCACCATCACTGTTCTAGACTTTAAGTTTATCCTCGAGGCTTGACTACTGTAACGCTCTCTACATGGGGCTACCTTTGAAAAATGTTCGGAAACTTCAGATCATGCAGAATGCAGCTGCGAGAGCAATCATGGGCTTTCCCAAATATGCCCATGTTACACCAACACTCCGCAGTCTGCATTGGTTGCCGATCAGTTTCCGGTCACAATTCAAAGTGTTGGTTATGACCTATAAAGCCCTTCATGGCACCGGACCAGATTACCTCAGGGACCGCCTTCTGCTGCATGAATCCCAGCGACCAGTTAGGTCCCACAGAGTGGATCTTCTCCGGGTCCCGTCAACTAAGCAATGTCGCCTGGCGGGACCCAGGGGAAGAGCCTTCTCTGTGGCGGCCCCAGCCCTCTGGAACCAACTCCCCCCAGAGATTAGAACTGCCCCCACCCTCCTTGCCTTTCGTAAACAACTTAAAACCCACCTCTGCCGCCAGGCATGGGGGAATTGAGATCCTCTTTCCCCCTAGACCTTTACAATTCTATGCATGGTATGCATGTATGTATGTTTGGTTTTTATATTAATTGATTTTTAATCATCAATACCAAATTACTATTGTACACTGTTTTATTGTCTCTGGAGAGGGGCGGCATACAAATCCAATAAATAAATAAATATCCTCTCACATGTAAGAGCAGTGTAATAACTGTGAAGATAAGAAAGACATATGGTTGTATCTTACATGTCCACGTTTAACAATTAACGTTTAGGGAGTGACTCTTATCCAAAAACAAACTAATTTCTCCCATCTTCTTGGAGCCACCAGTTATTTCCGTTAGCAGATTGCTAAAGAATGTGATTATAGTGCTGCCTATAATTAGTGTTCCCTTGATTTTCGCGGGTTCGAGCTTCGCGAAACGTCTATATCACGATTGTTCAAAAATATTAATTAAAAAATACTTTGCGGTTTTTTCCCTATACCACGGTTTTTCCCGCCCAATGACATCATACATTATCGCCAAACTTTCGTCCGCCTTTAATAATTTTTTTTAAAATAAACTTTAATAAATAAACATGGTGAGTAATAATCTAAATGGTTGCTAAGGGAATGGGAAATTGTAATTTAGGGGTTTAAAGCCAAAAATAATGTATTTACTTCCGCATCTCTACTTTGTGGAAATTCGACTTTCGCGGGCGGCCTCGGAACGCATCCTCTGCGAAAATCGAGGGAACACTGTATTCTAATAGTCAAAACTATTTGTTGGGAAGTGCCACTATGGAATGGAATGACATCTTGGGACCTTTGAGTTAACATGTCAAATTTTGCAATCCCCAAAAAGTGAGTGGATCAGGTCAAAAACAAGATAAAATGAAGTGCATATTTAAATTAAATACAACGAACGTGATTTATTTGAAACCGACCTAGTCCCACATCCTCTCAACAAAAGAAGTCTAAGAATGGATCTGGAAGTCAGAGCATCTGAAAAGCAAGCCAAGCTACGTCTGTTTTTATTTATACAGTCATAATTATTTCTAACTTTGCATAACAATATTTTGCTAACCGTAAGAATTCTGGAAATGACAATGCCAAGACGTCTGGAAGACACCAGGTTATCAAGAGAAGCTTGTCTTACAGTTAACTTGGGTCTTCAATAACTTTATAGAGATAGCATCAGGGTGCTAAGAGACCACATGGCAGAGTGTCAATAGGAGGTTGGTAAACTGGTTGGTTGCTGGATGGAAGAGAATGTCCCACCTAACTCACACAGGCAGCCATCACTCTTAGTAACCATTAGTTGCTTAATTACTAAGATGCCAAGGAGTTAATAGCACTAGCACCTAGACTTATACACCACTTCTTAGTACTGTTACAGCCCTCTCTAAGCTGTTTACAGAGTCAGCCTATTGCCCCCAACAATCTAGGTCCTCATTTTACCCACCTTGGAAGGATGGAAAGCTGAGTAAACCTTGAACCAGTGAGATGTGAACTGCCAAACTTCATCTTAGCAGTCAGCTGAAGTAGCTTGCAGTGCTGCACTCTAACTACTGTGCCACCTGAACTTAAGGACTATTGATGCCAAGCAGATAAGGGCTATTGAATATTTGCTTTTACATTGATTCCTATGGGAAAAATTGCTTCTTACAAACTTGTCTACTTAAGAACCTGGTCACGGAATGAATTAAGTTCGTAAGTAGAGGTACTGCTGTATATTGTTGTTAGCCGCCCCGAGTCTGCGGAGAGGGGCGGCATACAAATCCAATAAATAATAATAATAATAAATAATAATAATAATAATAATAATTATTATTATTATTATTATTATTATTAATTATATTTGCTTTGACAGGTACAATACAACATGCAAGAATTTTTTAAAAGACAGATTTTTCTTTCTAAGTACAAGTATTTATTTATTATTATTTATTTATTATTTGGATTTGTATGCCGCCCCTCTCCGAAGACTCGGGGCGGCTCACAACAAGTGAAAAACAATCCAATACAATCCAATTAATTAAAATATTATAAGTTTAAGAAAATCCCCAATACTAACATACACACATACAGGCATACCATATATAACTTCAACGTGCCCAGGGGGAGATGTTTAGTTTCCCCATGCCCGACGGTATGAGTTCAGGAGCACCAAGCCTTCTGTTTACTAGTGTTTTGCGTAACTTGTCTAGCCACATCATTAATTTTGGTTTTCCTCCAATAGACTAAGCAGCTTAAAATATATTTCCAGGCATTTTGGGACTTCACTTTCCTGAATTTAAGAAACTATCTCTGGCAGAAAGTCTTGGTTGCAGAGTAAAGCCTGCTCTGAATCTTGAATCTTCAGAGTGAACGTTAACTTGTTTTTTTCTTCCTCTTCTGCAGCATATCTATTAATTTTCCCTAGTGTTGTATAGGCTTCCTTTTCAGAGGAGCTAACTCTGAATAAACCAGATAATACTAGTAATAGTAATAGTAATAATAATAATAATAATAATAATAATAATAATAATAATATATTAGATAAATAATAATTTATATAATAACAAGGAAGATTTGTATGCCGCCCCTCTTCGCAGACTGTTTCCTCCCAGGAGATGCCTTGACAAAACTATAGTATTACTATACATCTTGATGTCATAATGCAAATGATGCTTGTCAGTCTGTCTGTCTGTCTGTCAGTCCATCATCCAGGGGAGGGTTCATTCCAGTTCTGACCAGATTGTCCAAACTGCTAGTGACCCGCTGGTGATGTCAGGATGGCTTCATGGACCCAGTTCAGTGGGTGCCAATCTTTGGGCGCAACCATCTTTATTTCAGGATTTTTGGATGACTTTTTTTTACTGTTTTGACATTGTTTCCTCTGCTGTTGCTTGATAAAAGGCTCTCCTGTCCGCCCCTGGGTTGAAACTGACTTTTATTCCTTCACCCAAAGCACAGCTGATCAGCTCCTCAGCTGTGTTTTGGGCAGATTCCAGCTACTGAGCAAGCACGGAAGCCAAATTGGATGAGGGAACACGTGTGTTTGCGCAAATCAGCAGCAAGGTAAATAGGAACCCAGCCCTGCTATCATCCGTCCATCCAGCCACATACACACACATCCTTTTAAATCTTCAAATATTTTAAATTTAGTCGGATTATTTATGATTTGTTCCACTTGTTGTGAGCCGCCCCGAGTCTTCGGAGAGGGGCGGCATACAAATCCAAATAATAAATAAATAATAAAATAAATAAACCCTTCTATCTATCTATCTATCTATCTATCTATCTATCTATCTATCTATCTATCTAATCTATCTATCTAACTATCTATCTATGTATCTATCTATCTATCTAATCTATCTATCTATCTATCTAAACTATCTATCTATCTATCTATCTAATCTAATCTATCTATCTATCTATCTATCTAACTATCTATCTATCCATCTATCTATCTACTGGACTTACAAACAGCTCAAGACAGCAAACATATCATATACACTTTCCTCCTCCTATTATGTTGCTTGGGACAGTACATCATTCATATCATTTGTGTGATGATGTTATGATATGTGTGTAGCACTATTTTCCCTCTCCTCCTCCTTTTCTCCACCTCCAATATCCATGCTACACAATGGAAGAAGTGAGATATGTATTATTTCTAAATCTGGCTACTTTTCAAATTGCCAGAGAGCCTTCATCACAGTCACCCTAATAAATCCCCTCAAGTGTTCTGGCTTTGAGATTAATTCCAGATTTTTCCCCGGAGAGCCCCTGCAAGCTTACTGCCATTTCTAAGAGGGAGGGAGAGAGAAGGGGGGGGAGAGAGAGATTGTGAAACTCAGTTTAATGCCATTTCCTAACCTTGTGCTTGTCTGCTATGATATGCTTAAAGAAATGAACCAGATTCACTTTCGGCTGCATACTTTGGTGGAAAGAAAATGGCAGGGTTTGAAGTTTTTCCCCTCTCTCTGCTTGGGTGCAGCAGGGCTTTCTCTTCAAGGCATCCTGACCATTCTTTAGGGAGTCAGCAATTACTAGGTGTCAGTAGTGAATGGGTAGCATTTTTAAGAGCATTTTTCTTTGCCACTTGCTAACCTTGGGAGCAACCCCACAGCTCCACAGAGAAAGCTTTGGTAGGTTCAGCCAAAGTCTATCAATTATTTAGTGTCAGAGGAAAAGGCTTAATCTATGTGATGAAGAAACACATTTTATCTGGAGCTTGTTCTCTCTTAACAGTGATTACACAATTGGTCTCTCCAGGCCTTTTTCATAATGTGGTTATTTTTACTTAGCAGTCTCCCTACATTACTGTTATCTTCTACAGCCTTTCAATAGGAGAGGGAAACCCACTAAATCCCTGTAGGTGATTTTGCATAAGCCTGGCTGGAAAATATATGTCATGGGAGAGTTGGTTCAAACTGTGCTTCAAGCTGGTTTCATTCATAAGAATTATCCATCTGTAGGATCAATGATGTCAGTGCTGTTTTGCATGTTCTATATTGAGCCAGTGTAACATTGCAAGCTATACTTCTCTTTGCAGATAAATGGATGCCATGCACACCACCAAAAATCTGGATCTCATAGTCAAAGACAGCAAATAAGTCTCATATGGCAATGCCTATAATTTTCATGAGAAATAAAATATTCCTTATCCATGACATATTTCTTGATCTCTCTTTTCCCATATTTCATCCCAGTGATTTCCCAAAGTAGCTACTAATCTTATATTTTATTTGTTGTACCAAACTTCTATGGGAATTCTGAACATCTGGAAGAGACTTACTAACATCATCGTACAACTATAATAAATCTTGGGAAGTAGCCATTGAGACTCTACTAATATGGCATAACAAAATTGTCCCCAACTGAATGGCATGCCAGATTTCTTATGCAAATCCCAACATGAAACAGTGGTTTCAGGGGGTTTATTTGGCTTATTTTGCAGAAAAGATGTGGTCCCATATGATGCTCTGTTTGAGCCAGGAGCTCATACTTGGCTATTACAGTTTGCAGAATAAGCATCTTTGATCAAATAAAAGTTTACTGTGTGACCCTATACATATTTAAACTGGTATAAAACCCTCTGTGTCCAACTATGCTTACTCATACATAAATTCGTATTAGTGTAAGCAGATAACTTATATACATATAGTTTATTTTACTTCAAGTTTAGTCACATGGCCATTAGCAGGAACCCTGCAAGTATAGACCAAAACATCGAGATAGAATTGAGCTTCATATTCATGTGTGTCCTTGTTCTTTGTGTATAGGATTGCATTTTAATTGTCTGAGTGTAGTTTAGAAAATCCTAGTAAATATTGATTGAATGCTTGATTGATTGATTGATTGATTGATTGATTGATTGATTGATTGGACTTTTATGCCGCCCCTCTCGGAGGACTCGGGGTGGCTTACAACATATAATAAAACAATGTAATTTAGATCCAATTAATTAAATATAAAATATAAAAACCCAAGCCATAAAAAGCAGTCATGTCCATTCAATCAACTTTCTCTCAGCACATCCGTCGGCCAGGAGGCAAGAATCTAATAGCCCCAAGCCTGACGGCATAAATGAGTCTTAAGACTCTTGTGGAAGGAAAGGAGGGTGGGGGCAGTATGAATCTCTGGGGAAAGTTGATTCTAGAGGGCCAGGGCCCTACAGAGAAGGCTCTTTTCCTAGGACCCGTCAACTAACATTGTCTAGTTGACGGGACCTGGAGAAGGCCAACTCTGTGGTACCTGATGGGTCGCCGGGATTCGTGCGGTAGAAGGTGGTCCTGTAGGTATTCTGGACCAATGCCATGTAGGGCTTTATAGGTCAAATATAGGTCATATATAAACTCATTAGAACAGAAACATTATAATGTTGAAGATGATAGCACGAAGCAATATATCTTGTTTTTTAATTTAATTATTTTCGTGCACAGAGGGAAGGTTCTTCTTCAAATCTCAGTACCTATGAAATAAAATTTGTCTTCCGCATCATTACGTAACTTAAGAAAAAAATTGTTTGAAATGGTATAGGGCATTACAAACAAAGATTTCATGTAACTTAGTTTCCATTGCATTCCGATTCTCGTAAGAATTCTATATCTTTAAAGCGATGCTTCTATTGTAGCAAGAAGAGGAACCATGGAAGAATAGCTTAATTATAGCTAAGAATAGAGGAAACGTGAAATACACTTCCATAGTGCAGGTTGGTCTACACTAGGGCAGTGATGGTAAACCTTTTTGGCTCGGGTGCCCAAAGGGTCGTGTGCCCATGTGTGTGCCCACACTCATAATGCAATGCCCTCCCCCCACATATGCACACAACCCATGTGCTCCCCCTGTCCATGCGCATAACCCCGTGTGCTCCCCTCCAAAGGCGCATAGGCCTCACTGAACCCTCCAGACTTGTAGGCTCATTGGCTCATTTTTCCCATCCCCAGGCTTCAGGAAAGAGTGAAAATGGCTTAATGGTGGCCAACAAGCACATGTGTACTGAAACTGACATAGGTCAACGCCTTGCACACCCCCAGCTATGGCTCCGTGGGCCACCTGTGGCACGCGTGCCATAGGTTCATCATCACTGGTATAAGGGTTCTTGCCAAAGCAGGAGGTTGGACTAGAAGAATTCCAAGGTCCCTTCCAACTCAGTTATTCTGTTATCGATCATGGTTACAGTAAGAAGTGGAATGTTATTATGGAAGAGGAAAAGAGTTGTGTCTACATCCTTTACAATTTACCATCGCTTGTACCACAGCCTTAGAAAGATTAAGACCAAAAAAATCTAGCAACACAATCAAGCTTAAAGGTAGATCATGATTCGTGCAAATTCAAATATTATAAAAAATCAATTTAGTGCAAATTATTAAATCATACCAATCCTATTTAACACAATCCAAAATTCAGTTAGTTCAAGGCTAGTGTGCACCCAAATGAGATTACTATAGCATTTACGGGAGAAGTTTTAAGATGCTGATCATTGTTTATGCAAAATGGAGAAAAGGAAGCTTCCACATTTGCGGAAAGCTCAAAACCAAATCTCACTTTGAAGAACTGCAGCAGCATACAGTAAACAGCAGGTTTACTTTGGATACAAGTTTGTTTGTTTGTTTGTTTGTTTATTAGATTTGTATGCCGCCCCTCTCCGAAGACTCTTTATTATTCTATTCTACTGTTATACAAATTTATAATTAAATATTTTAATTGCCTACGTATATCCAGCTGGAACCAATTACTGCACTTCCCACAGAAGTATCACTTTGAATAGTGCACATTTTAATAATGAGACCATTTTGTGGGATTCAATAACCACACTAGTGTAGACCTACCTGCACTATGGAAGCGTATTTCACGTTTCCTCTATTCTAAGCTATAATTAGCTATTCTTCCATGGTTCCTCTTCTTGCTACAATAGAAGCATGGCTTTAAGGATATAAAATTCTTACGGGAATCGGAATGCAATGGAAACTAACTTACATGAAATCTTTGTTTGTAATGAATATCAAAAAGAAAGAGAAATTGGTCACGACATCAGAATATAAAACACCGTGACCCGATTCCATTTCCTTTGCACTGTTTTTCTCCCCGCTTACAACTCAGTGGTTGAGCTTAAAAGATTTCCTCCACTTATTCCAGAGTATATAACTATCTCCTCTCTTTCCCTTTTCCAGCAAAACTAGGAAAACATTTCTCTGGAGGAGTCACTGGCCTGCCAAGGAGGGTAGGTTAGATTACTTAAGTGGCAGTTTCTATTTTCTTATTCCTTTAATTCTATGGAACACACACAGCTGACATTTTTATTGGCTTGTTTATGTGAAGCCTACTAAGATTCCGCTTTCCTTCCATCTTTTCTTCCCCCTGCACTCGGCTGACCTTCCTGTCTTTCTTCGCCACTTTTGAGGGGATGACCCCATTAGTAGTGCAGAAAGATTCCTGAAGAATTAATTGACACATTTCTTTATAGCTCCTTCTGTCTTACTGTTAAATTGGATGACTCTTTTTAAGACCTTTCAGTGTCTATCCACTATCTGTCCACTACCATTTAATTGTATTCATTCATATTTATTTTAGCTATCAATGGCCAAAATTGAACATTTTTTTTGCTGAGTAAGACCATCAAATGCAATACTTCTCTTCTTGTTCTTGAGTCATATCAGTAATCAGACATCGGCGATCATGTTGGCAATTCTATTTTAATCAACAGCCGCATGAAAAAGTGCTGCTGAGTTTTGTCCAAACCAGTCCCTTAGATTTTGAAGCTACTGTATGATGTTCTTTTTCTGCTTGGATCTCATCAAAAAAAATACTGCAGAAGTGTAAACAAGGTGAGTGTCTCATAAATTAATTACAATTTTTTTTTCTGTTAACATATACCATTTTATTGTTGTCAATCAATACTTGCAATCTTTCTTGGCCACTTGTCTTTCCACTTAGTCCTCCACTTGCAACCACAATTGAAACCAGAATTGCTAAGCAAGACAGTTTTTAAGTGAGTCACACTTGATTTCATGACCTTTTTTCTTTTGTTATGAGAATCGCTGCAGTTGTTAAATGAATCATGTGGTTGTTAAGCAAATCTGGTTTCCCCTATTGAGTTTGCTTGTTGGAAGCCAAGTGGAAAGGTTGCAAATGGTGATCATGTAACCCATAGAGGATGTAACTCTTGTAGAAACGTACTGGTTCCCTAGCATCCAAATTTGATTGCCTGACCATGGGGATGTTATAAGGGTTGTAAGTCAACAACCAGTAATAAACAACTTTTTTTTCATTCGACTTTGAATGGTTGCAAAACAAATTGTTGTTAGGACTATCCGTATGTTATAAGTCAAGGATTACTTGTATTTTGGAGCAATGCTGCCATCGTTTTTCTACCCTACAGCAAAGGAACTAGACCTTGGTGCCTTCTTGGATCTTTCTACCCTGTGTAGGGTGGGTATTACAGGTACTATTTCGCAGTGCTGGAAAAACTGCTTCAAAAACAAAATTCTTGTTTTTAAGCAAAGTCATGGGAACTTTATTAATCTGGTCTGGGACTGTGATGGTGAACCCGTGGCATGCAAAGCCTTCTGTACTGGCACGCGTACTGTCATCCCAGGTCAGATCTTCACGAAAGATCTTACCTCTTGCCATGCTGCCGGAGTTGGGATGGCCTGTCTCCTACTGGCCAGCTGGTCTTCAGGTCTCTGCTGTGCATGCATGCAGAGTGTACATGCATGTCTGTGCATGTGTACATGCATGTCCATACATGCACATGTGCACGCGTTTATGTGTGTGTGCACACCTTTCAGTTTGAACTTGCGTGCATGCAGTGTTTGGGCACTTGGTGTCTAAAAGTTTCACCATCACTGGTCTAGAATCTTTCTTCATCTCAGCCCAGTAAGAAAAGCTGTGGCTGCGCTAGTGGTACAGCTTCATCACTCAAGTAACTTGCACAAAAGGGAGAGCTTAGTGAGGAAATAGTGAGAATGTAATAAAAGGACCCAGAGGTGCTTTTTCAAACTGGACTTTCTTTGCTTTTCCTTGGAGACATTTCACTTCTCAACCAAGAAGCTTCTTCAATTTCGTCGTAAAGGGCTACAGCGTGTGTTCTGTCTGGGTTCCCCCAGACGTCAACACCAACTAAAAAGAGTATCAGACATGCTGGTAAAAAGCAAAGTCATTTTATATCTTTGAAAACAAACACAGATAACAAAAACTGTTCTTACAAACTGGAATGCTATGAAGCTTCACAGAAAAGTCACGACGGCCAGACAATACAACAGGCTTCTTGCTGGCACACACACCACTGTAGATAATAAAACCCATGCCTCTCCCAAGTTTTCAGCCTTCGAGGCCACAAGCCAGAATCATAGACGCCAAGGATCGAAGCAAGGTCACAAGACTCCCAAAAGATAACTCTCCACAATACAGGAAGGGCGGGCCTGCCTTTTCAACCTTTCTGAGGAGAACCACACCCAAACCCAGCTGTTGCCTATTAGGGATGGAAATACCTGGCTAAATGTCCCCTTCTTTGTGCTGCCCTTCTCTGCCTCATATCTATGATGGCTTGTGCGTTCTCATCTAATGACTCCAGGCTACTCGCTGGGGAGAGCTCCCCCCCGGGGGTGTCAGCCTGTTCTCCCTCCTCCTCCTCCTGACATTCCTCTTCCCCGTCTGCCTGGTCCTCCTCCTCCTCCTGTTCCTCGTCCTCCCCCTCGGAGCATGGAGCCGGCAGAGTTCCAGCCGTTCCCTGAGGAGCCTCAGACTGAATCACAACAAGCGTGGGGGAAATTTGAGCAGCATAGTAAGTTTCAGATTGTCCTGACTGCAAGAGACATTACATCAAAATCCTAAAGGTGTTGTTTTTCAATGGGCAAAGGGACTTTATGTGCATGCACATTTGAAGACATTTCACTTTTCATCCAAAAAGCATCTTCAGCTCTGACCGGATGGTGGGAAGAAGCTTCTTGGATGAAAAGTGAAACGTCTTCAAAGAAAAACTAGAAAGTCCAGTTGCCTCTTGAAAAAAGCACCTTTGTGATAACTGCGACCTGGATGACTGACAATCTCCATAGACATTAATCAAAATGCTCCCAGGAATGCATTCAAGCTGCATCTATTACGTAGTAGAGAATTAGTTGCTGAATTATAAAGCTAGGATCACATTTGGATTGGTAAGAGAACGAGAAAAAGAGAGACACCCCTCTCTTCCTCATACTTGCCATCTTTTATTGTTACCTTTTATTGATTTTGCATTTTCTTTGTTTGACTATTGCAAGCCATTCAAAATCGTTGAGAGTCAGGCAGCATGCAAGTTGAAATTATGATAATGATGACAGTGATGGTTATTAATCGATCTGACAGCCTTCGTTTTACCTAGCTATGACAACATGGTATGAAAAAGGGTTCTCCCTATTTAAGCACACAGGAAAAGAAATCAATTTCACAACATACACATAAAAGACTACACAGTATTCCATTTCACCCCTTCTGCAGTTAAAGCACATGTGGAAGGTGATGGGTTTTATTTCTTCACACAAGGCATTAATTTTCAAGAAATACTACCCAGTGGAAAAACTACGTCCTGACTTTTCACTGGCTCCAAGCTTGGTTTTCCTATGTTTACACCAAGTGGCTGGTTGGACTTCATTATACACCAAGTATTTCCATAGATCAGAGGCAGTGAGACCTATGTAACCAACATAAAATAAATTACCTCCCTATGATAAATGGTTCTATTAGCAATCCAGATTGTTAAACTCCGATAGAACAGAATAGAGGGAGCACCAGCCCATTCATTCTCCCTCCGGCAGATACCAAGTTGTAAATAGGTTATTTTGTGTGTAAATAACACATTAAAACTCAGCATTAGCTGTGGCTTTTGATAGAGAGGAAATTGTTCCAAATAAATAATCCAGGACAGGAATGTAAAATAAGCCAGATTTAATAGTGCATGCCTCCCGTTGCCGTGTTAAACATGACTAAAATGATAAACCCCAGAATATACTAATAGTAAACCATGCTCTGACATCAAAGTAATGAGGCCATATTTTAACCCAGCTTTAGAAATGCTAAAATTAGTCTTGACAGAGCCAGACATCAGGAAAAAAGTGCTTCCAATATAAACACCATCAATTTACCAACTTGGTATTTGTGTCATGAGGGGTGCATAGCATTATGGGGTACAAGATGGTGTTTTTTGGATTTGATAACAAGGCATTTAACACTTTGAAACAAGTGTGTGCTGAAAAACTGTACAAATATGTATAAATTCATGACAATTTCCAGTTCTACGAGTCTTCGGAGAGGGGTGGCATACAAATCTAGTAAATAATAATAATAATTATTATTATTATTATTATTATTATTAATGTTGTTGTTATTATTGTTATTGTTGTTTTGTTGTTGTTATTGTTGTTGTTGTTGTTATTGTTATTATTGTTATTATTGAATATTTAAAGAGATTTCCAATGCAGATTCTATCTTGAAGTTGTTCTTTGAAAAGTGAACAGTTCAGCTATGGTATCTTTTGCTAGCATTAATCTTGGCAGGCTTCAGATAACGATGTCTCATAAAACATAATTGCATAGAAGTCATCAAATGGCTATGAGATCAAGAAATCCTGTATAAACATTGATTGTATGCCATCAAGATACTGTCAACTCTTAGCAAAAACATAGATACACTTTCACCAGGATAATCTGCCCCTAATCAGGCCCTTTGGATCTTCCAATGGTGTACCCATTGCTGCTGTAATTAAGCTCATCCATCTGTTGCTGGTATTTCTCCTCTTTCCTTCGATCTTTCACAGCATCATAGATAACTCAAAAGATCTATGTGTATAAAATATAATTATTTAAATCTGGCCATTTGTATCTTCAGTGAAAACGCTCAACTGACATATTTCATAATCCACCTGTTCCTTTTCTTGCCTTTCCATGGTATTCTTAGAAATCTTCTCTAACTCCCAAATTAGCCTCTGTGCAATTAGATTTAACTGGAAAGGAAATAAAAAGGGAACAAGATGGACTTTTAAAAAGAGCAATAATGAAACATAAGGAATTCAAGCAGAGAATGAAAGAAGAATTGGAACTTTCCCCACAAGAAAATACGAAGTAACATACTAACCTACAAACCTACAGCCAAAGCAGTGATTAGGGGAACTGTAATAGCTTATATGGCTAAAGGTTATAAAAAGAAAAAACAATTGGGGAAATTAGAGGAAGAATATAGAAAACTAGAGGAAGAATTACAAAAGGAACCACAAAGATTAGGTATTAAACAGCAAATGATACTGATAAAATATAAATTTAATTTAATGGAGAAAGAAGAAATAGCCCAGCAAATCAAGAGAAGCAAAACTTTTTCGAATATGCGAACAAACCAGGCAAAAGGTTAGCATATAAATTAAAGAAGCAAAGAGAAAAAAGGTTGATTAGTAACTTTAAAAATGACAAAGGAATAGTATGTTATAATTTGGAAGAGAAAAAGAAAATTATTCAGGATTTTTATAAAAATGGCCTTTAAAATGGCAACTCTCCCAAAAGTTCCTGAAGACATAAAGAACATGATAAATGAGGAAATAGCATTAATGGAATTGAAGGAGGCAATGAAAAGGCAAAATAATAATAAATTCCCAGAGCCAGATGGACTCCCAATTGAATTGTACAAAGAAAAGCAAGATCAATTAGAAAAAACATTATCAGAGATATGTAATGCAGTATTAAAAGAAGGCAAAATACCCACACCATGGAAGGAAGCAAACATAGCATTAATCCCAAAAGATGTTACTGACCACACACGAATACAAAATTACAGGCCCATTTCTCTTTTAAATGTGAACTATAAAGTTTTTATTTCAAACATGGCTGAAAGATTTAAAGATACAATCAGTTCAAAATGGGCTCCTGCTGAAAAGACAAATCAGAAATAACTTAAGGATAATAATTGATGTATTGGAGTATTATGAAAAACATTTAATGAATTTAAATTTATTTAAATTATTTAAAGTATTATGAAAAACATATAATGAAAAACAAGTTGCCCTAATATTTTAGATGCATAAAAGGCTTTTGATAACGTTAATTGGGACTTTATTTTAGAACAGCTTAAATATGTGGAATTTGGACATCATTTCATAAATGTTATCACATCAATCTATACAATACAATTTGCAGGCATAATAATAAGCGGAGAAGTAACACTAAAATGTAAAATACAGAAAGGAACCAGACAAGGATGCTTGCTTTCTATTTACTATTCATTTTGCCATTAGAAGTATTGGCAAAAATAATAAAAAACAATGATCAAATAAAAGGATTAGAAGTTAAGAAAGAAACATATAAACTACAGGCGTTTGTGGACGATCATATCTTTATCATAGAAGACCCACTAGAATCTGTTCAACATCTTTTAGAAACACTGGGTAGATTTGGAAAGACCACAGGATTAAAAATAAATAGGGATAAGACAAAATGATTGTTAAAAATATGAATGAAAAATAGAAAAATGAGTTGATGGAAAAATTGAATATCCAGATAACAAGGAAAGTTAAATACTTTGGAATTAATCTATCTGCAAGATGTATAACCTTCAAAAAGGACAATTATGATAAATTATATGAAAAATTAAAATGATTAAATGGGGTCAGAATTTTGGCTACAACATTAACTTAAATGAATGGCAACAACTTTGGACAAGAAACAAAAAACTGACATTAGCCACAGCATTTAAAGAAAACTGGTATAAAATATTCTATAGGTGGCATATAACACCAATACAATCAGCTAAGATAGACAATAAATATTCACCTAGATGTTGGAAGTGTAGGAAAGAGAATGGTTCTTATTATCATATGTGGTGGCGTGATAAAACAAAGAAATACTGGAACAGAGTCCAAAGATGGCTGGAAGAAATATTGGAAAGGAAAATGGAAAAAAGCTGGAATTTTTCTTTTTGGGAATTTATTTAATTTTACATATAATAACAGTGGCGAGAATTGTTTTTGCGCAACAATGGAAAAGCAAAAACATACCATCTGATGAAGACTTAATAGAAAATGCAATGTCTTGTGCAGAAATGGATAAATTAACAATGGAGATAAAAGATAAAAATGAGTCAGAATATGATAAATGCTGGAATAAGTTTTATTTTTGGTTGGATACACACACGCACACTCAACTAAATTAAATATTAAAAACCAAAGAGGATTGGTCAAAAGTGGAAGGAACGAAGGAGATACCTATATAAGATCAATGCATAATACAATGTATATAATAATAGCAATATAGAAATATCACAATAGGAAATATGAAACAGGACTGTCACACATTGTTCAATGTTTTTAAATGTTTGTCTATACATGTTTATACTGAAATAAAGAAAACGTTAATTTTTTAAAAAAGAAATCTTCTCTCCCAAATGTAAAAGCATCAATATTCTTTCTCTTCTGGTTCTTCAAAGAGCAAAGTTTGCCTTTCACACATCTTTTCTCTTTCACCTTGAGGTCTTTCAACTTTCAACTGCTCAATTATATAGTCAATGTGATTGCTGTGCATTCCACCTGCTACTGTCCATGTATTGTTTGGTGGTTAAAGACTGGATTAGCAATGAAGAAATCACTAGATTAGTATACCCTTTTAAATTACTGCCATGCCTCATTTGTTTCCTGGATCATACAATGCAACTACATTTTCCTTATTATTTTCAACTTTGACATTCCACTTGGTAACTGCAAGAATCACCTCTTGATACATGATCTGTTGATTTCAGATTGAATTTGGTCATAAAATCAAGTTGATCATCTGCTGCATCAGCAGTTGGAACATAAACATAATCATCATAGTAAAAGGTTGTCTGCAAGGTCTAATTATATAATATTATTCAAACATTGATTGTATTGGACCCAAGTATTGTCCTTGCTATTTCCTTTCCTTTCCAATGTGAAAACAATACCACTCCATCTTGTTTTCATGTCCCAAGTAGTAAAAGAGTATGATATGGCTGAAAGGGTCCATTTCAATTCTGATGCCTAAGATGTCAATGTCTAGTTGATTTATTTCCTCTTTCACTGTGCTGAGCCCATTTCAATGCTTCTAGGTTTCACATTCCCACTGTAATTCCATTTTCGGATTTTTCTTTTTCCTACATGGCAATGACACATCATGGAGGCTTTAATCTAATAACGGCACAAACAAATCCAACTCCAACAAACTCTAAGCTCAACAGAGTGCCATCTGTCCTCGGGAAATGAACTTCTATATCATTAATCACTTTAATTATTCATTTTGTTTTCTTGGTAAACTATATGAGTGGTTTACCATTGCTTTCTCTTATATACAGTAGAAAGAACCGATTCCTGTTGTGGCTGACACTGAAGAGGTCTTCTGCGTACAGCATCTTTCTATGTCACTGCTAGCAATATAGATGGGCATCTTGGGTGACTCTCTTGGGAGTATATACTCTTGGCATCCTTCATTCTCAGGAACAGCATCTTTCTGCCTCCATAAGGCAACAGCACAGATTGAGGGGATCCAAATATTACATAACCACTTCCAGGTTCTGTCCTATACTAAATATAATATCACAACTATTAGTAACAACCATGAAATTTTAGTTTTTTCAACCATGTTCTGATTCCAAGAATAGGAATAATTAATAGATTTGTAACAAAACAGGAACCTTGACCTACTGCAATATATTCAAACCTGGAATCAAAATGGCAGCACCAATCACATACTTTCTGCCTGAGTATGTCTGATATAATACAAAAGTCAAATTATCATCATGTCAAACCTGACTTGTGGTAATTTCATGAACATATCTGTGAATTGTTCTAGATGATAGTAGCCATTGTTTGACATTGCCTTTTTCTGGGCAGTGCCTCCATGAAGAAGAAATTAATATGTGTAAGATGGGTGATGTGATGTTCTAGGCACTGTGTCCAACAACCATGTAAAAGAAGACTGATGAATCACTGGTCATTTTGCAGATTTTGATTCTCCAACTCAAACATTCCTGCTTCTGGGATCCTTTAATTCCTAGGCTAGCCTATAAGTCTAAGTCTAAGTGCTGTAGCCTTCATATGGAAAAAATACCATACTTTACAACAATCTTTTGTAAAATTCTTGAACTTGAAAAATTCTGCAGAATAGCCAGCTACAATACCAAATGTTTGTAGTCCTTTGGTTGGGAATCTCACAAACAAGATTTCCTAATCGCTGCTAGATACCTAAACACAATCTGAATGTGTGCTGTTTTGAAAGTGATGCCACAGGTTCTAAATTTTAAGCAGTTTGACATTTTTGAAATTTAGCTCTATGTTCAATGATTCAGATTTTAAAAAGATAAGTTAATAAATGATAATAAAATAATATTGAAATAATAAGGTTTTATAACATGTATTAATATTGTATGAATTATTATATTTTATATTTCTTGTTTTTGCATTTGTTGTTTTATTTGATTGTTGTATACCGTTCAGTCATTTTTGGCAAGATCGAGGAACTATTTAGGTTTGATGAATAGAATAAAATAATATATTTAGAAAAAGTTATTATCGGCTGTTCCTCAGGGATCCTCAATCCCCGGTCCGTGATCCATTATCTATCTGTAACCGGTCTGTGCAAGTGGCGGGCAAGCATGCTAAGATCCATTTGTGCATGCACAGGATTAGGTTTTGTACACAAACCCATCCCTTTTCCCCTGCCACCTGCTATCACCATCACTTCCTGTCCAAGGAGACTGAAAGGTAGGGGACCACTTTGCTGTATCTGTTATCCTTGAGATTGGTGAATATGGAGTACAATATGTCTATGGAGTTTCTCAGTCCTCCAAGTCATGGTTGTCCCAAAAGTTGTCCCAAATTGGACTTCCTGATTTTACTTTGAAAAAGTTTTGCTTCTCATGCAAGAAGCTTCTTCATCTCTGACTTCCCACCACCCAGTAAGAACTGAAGAAGCTGCTTGCATGAGAAGTGAAATGTCTTCAAAGAAAAGCCAGAAACCAGTTGCTCTTGAAAAAAAGGACCTTTGGGACTGAGTGCAATACTATATTAAGGAATATGTCATTTGTAGTTGGTCTACTTCGGTTCAGTTTAGATTTATGTTTAATCCTGTGTGAGAGCTTGTGGTTCTATGGAGTCCTGAATTCTGTGCCGCTCAAAATATGAGTCTGCCATTAGTAAAGTCACAGCTTCCTTCAACCATGTATGGGTTGGCAACCTAAGGCCTTGGAATATATCATTGCAACTCCCAGAAATTTCCAACATTGGTGTTGAAATGTACCACAATCCTGGGGATATCTGCATCATCCAATGTATGTATGTATGTATGTATGTATGTATGTATGTATGTATGGATGGATGGATGGATGGATGGATGGATGGATGGATGGATGGATGGATGGATGGATGGATATACAGGGGTGGACAAATAAATGGAAACACCTTGCAGCTCTTTCGTGGAATCCAGATTTGTGAAGCTCCCTTCGAAAAGTTTTTGAGGAAACTGTGTTCTGTACGTGTCTATTGAGCTCTGCAGTGATTTTAGGAGCTGTGGTCTTGCGATCCGCTCTAACAATTTGCTTGTCTCTCTCAGACAACTTCGACTTTCGACCAGACCTGTGCTTGGCTGAGGACGTTTTCCCTTCTCTTTCAAAAGCAGTCATTACTTTTGAGACATTATCTCTTGAAACGCCAAACATTCTGTTACACTAGCGCCTGCCATTCGAGCACCAACAATTTGGCCTCTTTAAAAGTCTGAGAGGTCTGCCATTTCTATAAGGTTATAACCAATTTCCTTAACTTTCTGTAAAAAAAAAAAAGTAGTTTAAAAAAACATATCAAATAACAGAATTTTTTAAAAAAACATTTTAAAAAATGATTGATTTGAACATGTTCAAACATTATGATGCCAAAAAGTCAAGTGTTTCCATTTTTGTGTCCACCCCGTATGTATTTAATTTATTTATGTAAACAAAGACATAAATTCTGACTCCTTTGCTCCAGTTGTTGTTTTACCATAGTGCGCGGGGGGGGGGGGAGGAAATATACTCTTCCATTACAAAAAAGTGACCTACAGTATTACCTGGCATGAAACCTAGCTTAAGCATTCGTCATAAGCTAATGAGTAGAAGGATGGCCAAAGAATGACCAGATGTATCGCACAGATAAAAACCTGCCTAAGATCAGAAATGTATATAGTAAGATCCTCAGTATAATGATGCTACAAAAAAATATCTGAGAAGTATAAAGAATGTGTAATGAAATAATTTTTAATCCTTCTTTGCAGAAAATTTAAGAAAGACTGGAATTAATGAACAGATTTAAAAACAAGTTAAAAGGAAACCAAGCCTAAGAGTTCAGCTCTTCTCTCAGCTGTCTGAACAAACAAATAAATATGTTTTCCTCTCCTGAGGCACTATTTAAAAACACTGTAAAACTCATATATGTAAGTCTTTTCCCTCCCTCCCCCAATCTTCATGTCAACAAAATAACATTTTCCAGATGTTGAAAAGGATCCTTTTTGCGCCCAGAATCCAAACATGACAGTCCATAAATACTTTTAAAGAAATATTGTCCTTCAAAATTCCACAGAGTTTTTGAATATTTTTTCTTCCACTCAGTGTCATCTAAGAGACGACATATCTCAGAGCAGTATAATTTATATTTCTTCCTTCTTGCCCCCAATCTTTTTTTAAAAAAAAAATAACTGAATTGTAGAGCAAAAACTAGTAAGTTTCCTTTGAAAAAGGAAAAACTAAGGTTACACATTTTGAAAGTATACCCAGCCCTGCTGCGTAAAATAGTAGGGAAACTTTCACACTCCCCAAAGTAATATTATCTATCAAAACGAAGATGAATGAAAACAATTATTTTTCTAGATTGTTTTGTTTAGATGTAAATATAAAGTGAGAAAAAAAATAAAGAAATTTTTGTTTACCAAAGCAGACCTGGTCCAGCACTGAGAAATATTTTTGACAGAATATTATATATTCTGCATATATATTCCTTTGGCCACAAACAGCTGAAAAAACTTTAGACAGCTGAAGATGCCACTTGTCACATTCCATTGGTCAAGTCCCAGCTAATGTGTTCCTTCAGTTCCTGCTGTGAAAGGTTATTCTATCCCACATAACACAAACAAGGAGTGGGTTGGTATCAAACCAACACAAGCAAAAATCATATGATTATTTCTTGTTGCTTCCATCCAAAGACAACAAATATCACCACTTTCTCAGTCAGCTTTCCATAGATGTGAAGTTCAAAGGGCCACATCGTTCTGCACATTTCAAAAGAATAGACGAAGTTTAGGAAGAATATCCTTCCCAAGACTGGTGAATTTCATTTGTGTTAAAATGTATCTCGCAAAGTTACAAAAGATCATAGCAATTATGTCGGCTTGGAATTCTGAGCAGCACTTCAACAGTGGATGCTAAGTTAAGGAAGACTTGTGTCAGTACTCATTTTATATCTTCATTAGATGCTAATTGGGCTCATTAAGAAAATAACTGAAATTATATTTTGTTAAGCTTGAATCTTTTTAATTTTTTAATATGGTTCTTTAAAAAATGTTTTAAATATTTTATTTGTCCATTACCCACAGATGGGGTAATGGAGATGGACAATTTTTAAAAAAATGATAAACAAACAAATAAACAAACAATTAAAATTAAAGTTAAAAAGTACCAACCATGGTTTCTGCAGACAAAAATCTACACAGAATAAAACTCCATTGCTCCCATAGATATCAAAACCTGGGTTTTCATTCATCCTGATATCAATTGTATAAATGCCCCAATATCAATTGTATATATCATGATACCATGGTCTTTCGAGACTGAAGGATGCCCATGCAATATCAATTGTATTGGTACTTTATACAATACCAATTGTATAAATGACCTCCTTGCATGGTTGGAGCTCCAGAGGAAAGCAATCTAAACAGGTCATCAAGTTGCTGTATGAGTTCAAACTGATTTTTTACAGCATATGTTTCCAATATGCTGGCATGTTTCCAATGCCAACAACATTTCTCACTCCCTTGAAGAAAGTTAGGTGTGCAAAGCCTTCTTTTAAGTAATATGAGCTGTTTTATTTTAAGAAGCTTCTTTGGTCTTTTCAGATTTTTCCCTCCCCCTCAAGTTACTTTCTGGTTAACATTGCTCATTATGTAGCCCTCTAATCCTTCCCCCCCCCCTTCTTACACGTCTAATCTCAAGCAAAAGCATTTCACATTGAACATAGCATGGTGACCCCTTGATATGCCACAAGGCTGGACATCCAGCTCCAAACGTCATCCCAAAGTCTTACATTTGCTCTTATTTTCAGAGGGTGCTTGTTTCTGAAAAAAAATTCAGGAGTCAAAACAAACCGCATAGCCTATACATTACAGTATTTTAAAACAGCATGTTTGTTTCTTTAATCAAAGAGGGACTAAAATTTCCCCCTTCACTCTGGCATCCAGTAAGCCACAACTGATCATCAGTGCTATCTCTGGAGGAAATGAATGCGTAAATCATGTTAGGCTCAAGTAGCCTTTATTTTAGCCCCACTTTTTAAATTTTTTTTTTTGAGTTACAGTTGTCTGGCCAAATGCGTCATTCGGTGATCACCTGAGATCTGCAAATGCTCAATTTCCATTTCCTGAAACTAAAACCAATAAACTCAGCATCCTAGCAGAAGGATATACAGGTAGTCCTCAACTTCCGACCATTCATTTAGTCATCGGTACTGCAGTGGTGAAGAAAGTGACTTATGACTGATTTTCTTACTTACGACCATTGCAGGATCTCTGTGGTCATGTGATCAGAATTCAGGTGCTTGGCAGAGGGCATGTACTTTTATGATGGTTGCAATATCCCCTGGGGTCATGTGACAAGCAAAGTCAATGGGGAAGCCAGATTCACCTAACAACCATGTTGCTAACTGCAGGGATTCACTTAACAACTGTGGTGAGAAAAGGTTGTAAAATGGGGACAAAACCCACTCTATCTTGCTTAGCATCGGAATTTTGGGTCTCTATTGCTGTCATAAGTCAAGGACTAGCTGTACACTTCTGACATTGGAAATTATTAAGCCTTTAAAAAGCTTGCTTTTAAAATAAGGCAAAGGATTACGAAGTACCTCCTTGAGTCACCACTGCTGCTGTGGCTGCAGCTGATAAAGGAACTGGTTTCTTCGTTGCTTCATTGAAGCCATTGTCTTCCAGAAGGACATTTTTCTCTTCTTTTTTCCCAGAAGCCATTGATGCGGATGTTTCCATCTTAGACATGCATATTCCAGCTTCCAGGTCCTTAAAAAAAAAAACACACAAAAAGTTCAGGGTTTCTTTCTCTCTCCCCCCCCCCCACTCCCATTAAAGACACAAAAATTGCTTTGATGGAAATGCTTTCATCCTATTCCAAAAGATAATTAAAAGCAATAACAATAAATATTGATTTAATTGCTCATCAGGTTTTTTGTTAAGCTGCAGTAATTATATCCAGAAAGGATTTGAAACCACATTTTTCTAAACTATGGTTGACTTAAGATTGATGTATACATACACGCACATACATACATACATACATACATACATACATACATACATACACATGAACACACACACACATACATACAGGATATACCAAAGATCAAACCTGTAGACCAATCACAATGTTTTTTTTTTTTTAAATGCTATTGTACTTAGGAAAGTTTGGAAAGTCATGTCTCAAACAAGGAAGTGTTTAGAAAAAGACGGCAAACAATTTAAACATTTAATGTAATTTGTATAATAAATTGTCTACAGAGTCTGACTTTGGATACGCCCTGCACACATTCATTCATTATTTTCATTCTATTAGAATAAGCTTACATGCACTCCCTTAAGGTACAACTTTAGGGTAAACTGCTGATTAAAATTTGATAAGTAGAACAATTAGAAACTTCAAGAATGTTTTATCCTTTTACTGAAAAAAAAACCCAGAAAGGAGACTTGTTCACTACTCTTCTGGAGTATTTACTTAACCTAGGAAATCAGTCCTTTACTCCTTTACCTTGACATACAACAGTTCCAACAGGTGACCATTTGAAGTTTATTTATTTATTGGATTTGTATGCCGCCCCTCTCCGCAGACTCGGGGTGGCTAACAACAGTAATAAAAACAGCATGTAAATCCAATATTAAAACAGCTAAAAAAACCTTATTTCTAAACCAAACATACATACAAACAAACAAACAAACAAACAAACAAACATACCATGCATAAATTGTAAAGGCCTAGGGGGAAAGAATATCTCAGTTCCCCCATGCCTGATGGCAGAGGTGGGTTTTTAGGAGCTTACGAAAGGCGAGGAGGGTGGGGGCAATTCTAATCTCCGGGGGGGAGTTGGTTCCAAAGGGTTGGGGCCGCCACAGAGAAGGCTCTTCCCCCGGGCCCCGCCAAACAACATTGTTTTGTTGACGGGACCCGGAGAAGGCCCACTGTGTGGGACCTAACTGGTCGCTGGGATTCGTGCAACAGAAGGCAGTCTCGTAGATACCCTGGTCCGGTGCCATGAAGGGCTTTATAGGTGATGACCAACAATTTGAATTGTGACCGGAAATTGATCGGCAACCAATGCAGACTGCAGAGTGTTGGTGTTACATGGGCATTTTTGGGAAAGCCCATGACTGAGGAAAAAGTGACATAACTATTTTTCATACACGTCGCAGCATCCCCATGGTCACATGATCAAAATTAAGAGACTTGGCAAGGGACTCAATTTTAAGATAGTTTCAGCATCGTGGGGCCATGTGATCCCAGCTTTTGTGACCTTGTGACAAGCAAGTCCAGTGCCCCCTGAAACATTGACACTGAGGCAACAGACCATACCCTGAGGATTCTGCCATGCTTTATAGAACTCAATGTTGCTTATCTAGCTATTGGAACATATTTTTTTTTGACCTTTGGATAGGCTTCTATCACATGCAAAGCATGGACTTGAATACTGAGCTATGGCCCAACTCCAATCCTCCTTGGAAAAAAGAGGCTTTAATACAGTTGAAAGGCAATAACATTCTAATAAAAAACAGCCATGCACCGTAGCATCTGTTGAGCCACCACTTGGCTGTTGATTGCTGTATACTTCATTGTGCTTCAGTAACTCTTACCTCTGAGCCTTATCTGCTACGGGCTCAGAAGATTATAGAACAGGACTCTAAATTGACAGAGATACTGATCCCTGCTGTGTGTTGTGTTTGAAATGGGAAAGCATCCTGTGGTTGTGCGTAGCATATATTGGGCCACATATTATTGAGAACGAGCATAATTTATGAAGCAATCCTATTCCAAGTGCTTGTCAAATTTTAATTTTATTCCTGCCAAACTGATCTGATTCCATATGTTTCCATGTCCTCATTTCCTAAACCGATCCCAAATGGTTCGCTCTTATTTCAAAAGACACTGGGAAAAAATCATTTAGTATGTTTTTATTAAAATAGACTCTGCATTTTTCCCATGCGAGAAACACACACAGGCACATAAAACACATATTAAATGAAACAGGATTTCAACAAGATCGATTTGCACTTAGGACAAGTCTAATGCTCACACTTTGGAATATTACACTTTCTCTGTTTTATAAGTATCTTGCTGGCTCCAGTGTCCAAACAAAAGAAGAAACATTTGTGTTTAATGAGGTTCATACATATGAGAAGGAGCTGGTCTATAACTTGTGAACCTCCTTGGATTCATAGTAGCTGCTTGAAAAAGTGGTTGAGGCTGTAACTGAGGAAACTTGCCCCCCAGATTCAGTAGGTGTACCAGCTATGGCTTTACCGAGACCACAACGCCAGCACTGGGTTGCTACCAGTACAATACAGTTCTATGAACTGGTAGAAGTGGTGATGGTGGGAGGCTCCGCCTATCCATTCCCAGATACTTCTGCATATGCACAGAAACACTGTGTGTACATGCAAGCATGCAAACCAGTAACAATGGGATTTAGAACTCATCACTGCACAACGCCCTAGTTATACTACTACTACTACTACTACTACTACTACTACTACTAATAATAATAATAATAATAATAATAATAATAATTTATTAGATTTGTATGCCGCCCCTCTCCGAAGACTCCGAAGTTATAGTGGCTCATGCTGTTATCACTACACTGGATTACTACAACACACTTCCAATGGGACAGACTTTGAACGTTACTCAGAAGGAAAAACTAATAATTGTGACTGCAACTGTGAAGAGGTGACTAGTCGCCGTTAGCTGTGACGGCCACAGCAGAAAGATTGAAGTAAAGAGATTGTGGTTTGCCTGGTCATGCAGGAGCGGAGTGGAAGTAAGAGGTTGGAGTCGGGTGAGTGACTGGCCAATTTAAAGATAAAGAAAACTTAAACAGAGATAGTAAAAGATATCCTAGAATAGAAACTAGCGGCTATCTTGCAATTGGGAATACCATAGAGATGTAGTGAATAAATGAAGATTAAAGCCCAAGAAGATTGTCGCTAAGTTTAAAAAAAAAAATTGAAAAAGAAAAATGGATTTGGAAAAAGTACTTTACAAGTGGATTTAAAGTATTTTGGAGATTTTCATAAAAGATCTGGCTTGTTATATTGGGAAACCAGGAACAGCATCTGCTGGCTAAAAGAAAATATTACAACAGCTTATAGAAAGTTAGAATTTGCTGACAGCTGGTGATTGACCTTGCATACAAGAAGATAACTTGGAGCTTGGAAGGATTTGAAAGGTGTGTTGTGCTACTGTGTTTTGATGATGTCCAGTTTTGGTGACAGAAGATAATAGGACTTTGAACTAGAATGAAATAGACTAAAATTGGAGATTGGCACACCAAAACACCAAAACACAAAAAGACCATATAGATTTAAGTCTTTAAAAAATTAAGCCTTTACCATTGTAAATTCAAGAAAGAGAAAGACAGGGACAGACAGAGAGAGACGGGGGAGAGTGAGAGATATGAGAAAGAGAGAGAAAAAGAAAGATGTCACGAGAGAGAGAGAGAGAAAGAGATGAGGGGGAGAGGGAGGGGGAGAAAGAGAGATAAAGAAAGGGGAGAGGGGGGAGAGAGAGATGAGGGAGAGAGACAAGAGGGGGAAGAGAGAGGGGGAGAGAGAAAGAGAGAGGGAGAGAGAGAGATGTCAGAGAGAGAGAGAGAGAGATGAGACAGAGATAGACAAAAAGGAGAGAGAGAGAGGCAGGGAGAGAGTGGGAGAAAGAGAAAGAGAAGGTAGAGAGAGAAAAAGTGGCTTCAGTGCTACCATATGGTGGCACCGTTTACTGAACATTGCAGGAGTGTTGAGCTTGGGCAAGAATAGATGAGCATCAGCTGAAAGCTAACAAGTACCAGCTGAGCCCAGGAGAAAATCCATAAAGAAGACACACATGGATAGCAGACAGCTCACTAGAAACAACATACATTGCTATTTCTTGCATACAGAAACATTAACTTTGATTTGACTCATGAAGGTCTGAAAAATATTTTACTACCACACTGTGGACGTGGCATATTGTGGGTGTGGCTTGATGATTATGTGACCAGATAGGAGTAGCTTGCCAGCCATGTGACCAGGTGAGAGTGTCTTGATAACCATGTGATGGCTTAAAGGTCATGTGAGTGGGTGGTACAATCTTACCGACCAAGATAAATGTTCAAATAGGTGCTTGGACTATTTTTCTGTTAAGTCACATCATTTGAATAACCACAAAAAGGACAACATTACAACCAAAGACAGCATTATTTGTTGAGGCGCACAGTAACATTTTAAGGTTTTGTACTGAACCCACAAAGTTCAGTATGATAACAGATTAGGCAAGTAGCTCGATTTTCTTTAATTGCTATAAAAGTTCAGTTCTAGATAATGGTTAAAATGATTAAAGCATTTATGGATAAAAACATACTATTTAATTATTTTCTATTTTAAAAGTAATTAAGGATCATACTAAGGTACTATAGAAGGAAGGACAATAAAAAACCTATTAAGTATTCAATAAATAGTGCATAAACTTACTACCCCCACTGCATGTCCCGCCCCATTACTTATTTGACTTTTGGGGCTTCTTAACCATAGTTTTTGTCTAAATAGTACTATACCAAAACAATTAATTTACAGGTTGGATTTGAAATACTACCTCAGAATTTATTTATTTGTTTCTTTGTTTGTTTGTTTATTATTTATTTATTTATTTATTTATTTATTTATCGACTGACTTAATGCATTTAGTTGTAGCAAGTTCGAAAACTTTTTCATTTTTGTCTCTGTCTTCACATCTATGAGACAGGAACTGGTTTAGCAAAACCTTGTAACCATCTTTTCCCAGTAGCTTTTCCAACTTCTGAAGATGGACCCTGGATGTGGAGCATAAAGTCTGAACCAGCTGGTTCATCAAGAGTTGACATATTATGGGAAAAGAAATATTCCGACCTCGAGCACTTAAAGTTACTCCCAAGTACAACAATTACAAAAAATGCAGTAAAAAGAGGAAGTGTTCTTCATTATTGGTGAGCTATAGCTATAAGATATGCTTCTCAGTTTAGGGATATCAGGATCATACTAATAACAGATACAAACAGCATTTATTGATGTGCCAAGAATTTAACTGGATTATTCCCATATTTTAGGGCGGCAGTCTAAGATCACAGGATTGAATTCTGTTTTATTGCACTGAGGAAGTTACTTGGTTGCAGGGTGGATAAAAATAGATGATTTTAAAAAATAAAATAAATTGGATTTTTAACATTTAAAATCAGGTTTCGTTTTATTTAAATGATTTTTTTTTGGTTTTATACTTTTGGAGTAAAAATCTATCTAATGATAGGTTTTATTTAAGATACATTAGTACTTTAGTTTATTCAGCATGAAATGAAGCTGAATGGATTACGTAGCAGGAGACTGTATATTCTGCAATACTGGGACTGTTGGTGAGTCAACAGCAGGTCAGAGGAGGAGCCGCTGCAGGACAGAGATGAGAGCTGCCCTTTAAAAATTATGATTTAAATCGACTTGATTTAAATCAAATCCACCCTGCTTGGTTGGGTAATAAAACATCTGCAAGCAAAGTCGGAGAGTATCAAGAATTCCTGAACTAAAATATTTACTTGCATCAAATATTGGGACACAAGTATATAAAAGTGCCAGCTGCTTGAGGATTTCACTCAGTAATGGGGCCCACCTGGAACGACTGGGATCGGTGATCCGGTAGGACTTTTTAGTGGGCTTCAGAGGCCGGTGTGGGTGGGCATGAACCCAACACGTGTGTACGTGTCCCACTGTGAGATTTCGCTTTTGCGCATGCACAGAAGCAAAAAAAAAGGAAGAATTGCCAAAATCTCAGCTGCACGAATGTCCTCGTGCGAGATTTCACTTTGGGCGCAAAGTTGGAGGCAAAGTTGCACATGGGGGGCGCATACACATGCATTGGGCACACCCACGCCGGCCTCGGAATACTGGTACCGGTAGGAAAGTGTAAGTGGAGCCCTTCACTGATTTCACTGTGTGTGGATTTTGGCATCAAGTACTTTTGTTGCTTTTGTTAATTGCAGAGACTCTTTCAATGTGTGAAGCAGCCTTAAACTGAATCAAATTATCCTTCCATCTAGTCCTCTAATTACAGGGTGCATTCCAAAAGTAATGCAATTTTTTAAAGTAATTTATTCAACAGATTTGCACAAACGGTTAAAATTCTTCAAAGTACTGTCCTTGGGCCTCTACACATTTTTTTCAGCGACTCTGCCATGACCGGTACGTGCCCTGGAAGGTGTCTATGGGGACCTCTCGCAAGGTCTTTGTCACAGCTGATTGGATCTCTTCTATGGATGAAAAATGGGTTCCTTTCAGGGCTGGGAACAAAAAGAAGTCTGCTGGGGCAACGTCAGGACTATAGGGGGTGGGTGGGGAAGTGTTGGCACCTAGTGTTTGGCCAGGAACTCACGGACTCGTAGCACATTGTGGCAAGGCATGTTTTTCATCCATAGAAGAGATCCAATCAGCCATGACGAAGACCTTGCGAGAGGTCCCCGAAGACACCTTCCAGGGCACGTACCGGTCATGGCAGAGTCGCTGGAAAAAATGTGTAGATGCCCAAGGATAGTACTTTGAAGAATTTTAAGTGTTTGTGTAAATCTGTTCAATAAATTACTTTTAAAAAATAAACTTTTGGAACGCACCCTGTGATTGTTGTTGCAATTCTCCAATCTTACTGGGGACAAACGTTAGAACTGCTGGTAAGCCATGCATGTGTTTTACTGCTATGAATGATAGCCACTATGGTCCAAAGTCTCTTTGCTCCTCTTCTTCAATAGATTGGAAAAAACAGCATATAAATTTAAGCAAAGAAGTTATCATAATCTAAGTGCCTACCTGGGGGGGGGGTGGACAACTCTCTGGCAGTTAAGGCACTTTAATCATTTCTTGCTAAGACCTTCAGATATCTGAAGGAATGACTGGATACTCCAGACCTGAACTAGGAATACTGTATAATGCTACTCAATGATGCTAGCTTTACTACATGCTTGAGGCTTTCCTGATGCTAGATAAGACACCTATAGAAAAGTCACCTTGCCAGCTTCATTGGCAAACTTGGTTTATCCTTACAAAACTGGACACTAAATTGTTACTTTACTTTTTTGAAAAGAGAGAGCGAAAAGAGAGAGAAAATGACATTTTTCATCTGCTAATGTGAAGCTGGCCTCCACTGAGTCAAGCTTAACTTCCACTGACAACAGGGTCGCTTTGAGTATGTAAGAGTCCTGGCAAACAATATAGACCTGGACTTGCCATGAGTTTTTTCTAATGTCATGGAATGTTAAACAATGTTCCAGTCTAGTCTAAAGTCCCGGCATTCCTGAAGATCTTCCATCTAAGAAATTCCCCTGGTTAGCTTTTCTCAAGATCAGTCAAGACTGGTCAGCTTTTCCTTCTACAGTAACCATGAGAATATCCTCTTCTCCTCCCCCTACCCCACAAATAAAAACCTGTGATAAAAATCCCTATTTTGATTGCCTTGTGCTTGTAAACATAAAGTACCCTTGTTTGTTTGTTTGTTAGATTTGTATGCCGCCCCTCTCCGTAGACTCGGGGCGGCTAACAACAATAATGAAACAATATGTAACAAATCTAACATTTAAATTAATTTAAAAGACCCTTATTTAAGAAACCAAACATACACACAAATATACCATGCATAAATTTTATAGGCCTAGGGGGAAGGGAATATCTCAATTCCCCCATGCCTGATGACAGAAGTGGCTTTTAAGGAGCTTACGAAAGGCAAGGAGGGTGGGGGCAACTCTGATCTCTGGGGGGAGTTGGTTCCAGAGGGTTGGGGCCACCACAGAGAAGGCTCTTCCTCTGGGTCCCGCCAAACAACATTGTTTAGTCGATGGGACCCGGAGAAGGCCAACTCTGTGGGACCTAACTGGTTGCTGGGATTCGTGCGGCAGAAGGTGGTCCTGGAGATATTCTGGTCCGATACCATGAAAGGCTTTATAGGTCATAACCAACACTTTGAATTGTGACCGGAAACTGATCGACAACCAATGTTGGTGTAAAATGGGCATACTTAGGGAAGCCCGTGATTGCTCTCGCAGAAGTTTCTACTTATGTCGCTTTTCATATTAGTATTCATCTTTGTCTAACATCCTAAAAGTGTAAAGTTTGGAATGCCGTGTTATTCAATAGCTACTTTTTGTCATATGAACAATGGTATCTCTATAACATACAAGTCACTCCACTGATTTTTATGTGCACAGTTTTTCCATGGTCTTGTGCCAGACGCAATTTATAAGCTCAGCAACAGATTGATTGCAGGGGAGAACCATTTGGCACTGAAAAATCCAAATGGAAATCTTACCTATTCAGAAATTATATAACAAATGAACATCTTATGCAATGCCTGAGCTTTCCCTCCAGTCATAACTCAAAGTAAGAACTTTTGCTTCCATTACCAAGCCTGTTTATCTGTATGACTTTCTCTGCAGGCAGAAAGTGTGATTGTTATGTTTGGGAACTGAAATATTCCACAGTGATGTTAGCATGTTCAGAAATGCCCAGGCTCTCAATAAGGAAACTGCTGTATGATTTTGCCCTGGATGACTCTGAAATTTTAACAGCTGCATGATATATATTGAAAGAAAGCTACCTCAATGGGACCTAAATAAACCAAAACCTGTGGAAAAGAAAGGCATTTTAAACACTTCTTTAAGCTTAGTGATCTTGAAATAGTTGTCAAAATAGTTGTCTGAGGTCTGAAGCATATTGAATATTATAGGAGGCAAAACTATCTGAAAAGGTGAGCAGTATATGCATTTGTCTGGGGAAAAAACACAAGCCGTTACCAGAATGTGCTCTGGTCCAACACACTCAACATACACGAGACATACTCACTCTATATACATTTGCACAAAGTTATAGTGACAGTTTTACCAGTAACTACCCTGGAATTTCCTTTTTTCCCCCTTAACCAGTTGTTTCATGAAGCTAAAAATGTGCTTCTCTGAACCTTGAGGAGAGCAAAATAAAGCCCAGCGGGCCTACCCAAAGTCCGGAGGCTTTAGTGAGGCCTGTGCAAATGCATAGCAGGGCAGCAGGTGGTTGTGCTCATGTGCAGAGGGCAGCTTGGGGGCTATGCGCATGCACGGGGAAGAACATTACATTATGAGTATGGGCCCATGTGTGTGCAGGGATGGGTTGCTGCCCGGACAGGGGGGGATGCAGCGGGATAGCGAAAATGGAGCACCCAATTTGCACTGAAAGTTGAACAAAAATGCAGGGTGTCCTGCATAAGCCATTCCCACAATGTGGTAGTAAAAAGTTTGGTAGCCCTTCACTGAATGCATGCACACCCTTTTGGCACCCAGGCCAAAAACGGTTTGCCATCACTGTCGTATAGATTGATCTCATACCTCATAGATCAGGTATGTTGACTAGGAATTCTTTGTTGTGTGCAGAGGACAGTTGAGAAATGTGGCCTGCCCCTTATCCTTGGGCGGGAAAATACAGAGCCTGGATTGGCTGGCTCAGCCTGGCAGCAGCAGACATAAATAGCTGCCAGGCGTGGCCATCTTGTTGTTGTTATATCACTGTTATCAAGAGTTACTGTTGTTCCACAATAAAGTGAGAGTGGTTAATTCTGGGCCTGTCTGCCTCCTTCATTGGTTGGATCCCACATTCTGGAAGCTGCATTCATTATATTTCTAGAGGCATGCACTAGTGGAGGTTTGGGAATCAGCCTAGAAAACTCTTGAGGAGGATTGGGAATCAGTTCATTGTTCATGTATTCTCTCCCCCTTTCTCTTTTCCTGAAAAGGGCAAGGGCAACAATCGGAGGACTACAATTAAGCCTCATGAAGAAATATTACATGGCAGTATTTTACAACAGACAAGAGGTGAGCGAAACAAGGGAGAAGAACAAAATATAGAACGGTAAGTAATGAAAGTGGACAGAGCCAGCACATTCATGGGGCTATAACACAGAACTTGAAAAGTGGAAACGCATGATGGACAAAAGGAGATGATTCTTTGCCCAGCACATGTAAACTACGGAAATTGCTACCATAAAATTGGTGCACCAACTAAAGCAAGAAAAAGAAATGAATGGAACAATTGGCTATTAATCAAGAAAGTTATCTGTTGCTTCCAGTATCAGAGTGATGTGAAGCCAACCCTCCTTCACAGGATTTCAATCTGTCAGCTACCTGGGAGATAGACTGCAGACATTTGTATCAATATCTTCTCTGTCTCAAACAGGATCTTCCTGAAGAAGGATGTCTATCTTGGTAGGTAACTAAAGGAGGTTTTCCCCAGCCTCTTCCCTTCGGCACAGGAAAGGGATTTTTGCCTTTAAAAAAACCATGGTATGAAGTAATAGACGAGGACTATGAAAAAGGCTCCAAGATACAGTACACACTCCTGAGAGTCTGATTAGAGATTGAAATATATGAGAATATGGAAGATCTGAGGAGCAAGGAAGAAGCTTTGTTCCAATGATCCATTCATCTCTAAGGAATAAGTAACAAGCCTGAGTTAGAAAAACCAAGTAAGATTACCTTTATCTTGAAATGTGTGGAGCTATTTAGGCTTTATGGTCTTTGATACACACTGTCTCTGATGTACATTTTCTCTCTGTAAACTCAGTGATTGTGTGTTCTGAATAACAGAAAAATACCATTGTATGGTCTGCTGAGAGTCTTAACTTTTCTTGTGCATGTTTTTTGCACTGGAAATTCTCGTGAGATGCTACTGGCAGTTCTCACAGCTCTCCAGTTTTACTTTTTCCACCATTGACAATTTTGTATGTGACTAGTTAAAAGGTTTAAGAATTTTTATCTTTTACATTTCCCACTTTTAGAAAAAGTCAATTTTGCCTATATCTTCTGGGATAAGTCTATTTCCCAAAGGAAGAAGGACAGATTTTCCTAGCTACACATCTCCATACTACATACCCAAGAGCTATAGTTTTCTTTCTTTCTTTCTTTCTCTTTCTTTCCTTCCCTTTCTCTCTCTTTCTCTTGCTTTCTCTTCTTTCTGCACTTCACTACATTCCACTCCACTTCACCTTTTCTTTCTGTCACACAAAAGTGTGGAATTTATTAATTTAATTTAATTTGATGGCTTATCTATCTCACCTGCCATAGTTAAGGGTAGGGTGGAAGATAAAGTCACCCCCCTAAAATGAGGGAGCTATACCAAGTAGCTCTACCAAAGCAAAAGGGTGGAGTCAGATTGTATAGATCAGTGTTTCCCAACCTTGGCAACTTGAAGATATTTGGACTTCAATTCCCAGAATTCCCCAGCCAGCATTTGCTGGCTGGGGAATTCTGTGGATTGAAGGCCAAATATCTTCAAGTTGCCAAAGTTGGGATAGATCAAGATGATTTCTCAAAGAGATTGAAGGCTTCCAAAAAAAAATTACCCTACAGGTTCAACAAAGCAACACAGAGACAGTTATTTGGATCACTGGAGAACATCACAGGAATGAGGCTAATGTGTGTACCTCCTGCTTGTGAGTTTCTCAGAGGCAAGTTGTTAGGCACCATGGAAAAAAATAAACTGGACCAAATAAGCCTTTATTTTTAAAGGAAATTGTTTTTTGTCTTGGTCTGTGGGAAACAGTTGGCAGTATTTGGTATTTAACAATAAACATAGATTAAATTTAAATTAGGAAGTAATTCATCAAGTTACAGTCACAAAGAAAAGAAGGGATAAAAAATGAAGAGATAATTATATTACCTTTTCATATGAAATATGGAAATGATTACCAGTAAAGATCTTAGGCCAGCTTACCCTTTTTCAAAGCATGAGCATATTCTTGATTCAAAATACAATTTAATCCATTTTTTATTTTAAAGCTAGCATACGGGTAAATAGTGATAAATTACCACTTTCCGTGAAGCCAAACTCTTTATTTTCATTTTTTAAAAATCTATCATTTATCACTGGCTTCCTTTGCATAAAACAAAGTTTGAGCCAAATGTTTTACTACTGACTCAAGACAGTGGCTTTTTATATATTTTCGCAACTCTTAACATCTTGTACTGGTACCAAATTCATATCTCTTCCTGCACTGCACTGCCCTAGTGAAGCCAACACATATCTGATATGGCACATTACAGCAAAATAGCCTTTCCTAATTTATTTCTCTTACCAGCTTCTGTTAGGTGCCAATTTTAAAGAAATGTATTTTTTCTACACATTACTATCAATGCCCAGTTTAAAATACTGGCTGAATTTGTACAAAGCACTAAACCTTTATATAGCACTGCAAGACTGAATGAGAGCAAGATTTTACCATTGGACTCTTTCCTTCTTTGAAGAGGCTCTAACTTTTATGTGGGTCATGAAAACTTATCACAGCTTTTTGTTATGTCCTAATCCAGACTGCAATGTGAATATTCTTAACTGTGGTTATTTGAAGCAAACCAGTTTCAATCCTTAATTTAGGAATCCGGCTTGCTTTCATCAAACATATTTACAATTCAATGCTACATAAGGTTTAAATATGAAACTAAATTATGTTTAATCTAAACCAGAACCTCAAGTTTGCAATCTTTATCTTGCTGCCACTCCAGAGAAGCACTGAAAAAAATGCAAGACCATGAATCACCACGGTTAAACTTAAAGCTCTCTGTGCTATGAAAAAGCAGAGTAGCATGTCACCAAATTGAATTGGCTTACTTTCAAGATTGGCGGTTGGCTGTACAAGATCTATGGGGAATAATGACTTCACTATTTTGTTAGACACTCTTACTGCTTTCTGGGGGCCCTCTGATTTTTTCTTTTATCATGTTTCTGTAATTATTTTTACATTTGCTGTTTTTCTTAGTTTTAAATTACATTGTATTCTTAGCTGCTTTGAAAAGCTCATTTGAAAGGGGAAAATGAAATTATTTTTAAAAATAATTTTACTGCCTTTAGCATACATAAAATAAAAAGTCAGAAAAGAAGTACAACTAAGATGAAGCAAAAGAAAAATGAACGGACAACGTGATAAAAATTCATACACACACATGACATAAGTACAAGTTTTACACACCAAATTAAACCATGACTATTCCAAAAGATTTTAGTTCATTTTTGTCTGCATCAACATGAAAGAAGTTCATAAAAAATAAACCTATATCCACCATCTAAGATTTTAAATCAAGTAGATCAGCATCTTTCCAATAAATATAGTCCTCAACATATGATGGTAATGGAGCCTACCAATTGCGGCCATATGTTATGTCAATAAAATGGGTCAGTCACAGAACTAATCCAGTTTTACATGTCTGTGGCAGTTATTAAATGAATGTGGCAATCATAAAGCAAACACTATGGAAAATCATGTTTTCAATGGACGTCAGTTTTCGGCAAAACCAACATAAAATGTGGTCACATGACCATGGGATGCTACAAACTGCCATAAATGTTGCCAGGTTACTGAATGCCTAAAGTTCAGTCATGTGACCGTGGCGGGGGCCCAACTGTCGGAAGTTTGAATCTGTAGCTTCTGACTTTTGGGTAGGTCATAACTTCTAACAGTTGCTAAGTGACTAGTCATAAGTCAAAGACTAACTGTAAAGCTATCTTTTTAGCTATGGTCCATATACAATAGGTCCAGATTCTTTCAAAGATAGAAAATAGGCGTTGATTGCTTACCTGAACGCCTCTTCTCGTACGGTGAGCGGGTACAGCAGTCACATGGGTTGCTCACGTCCAATCCGATGGAACTGAGCCTAGTATTAAAAAAGCTTGCCGGATCCGCCCCTTCCCCAGAATTCGCGAATCCATAGACTAGGCTCAGTTGTGAAGCTCTGTAGTGTTCAACTCTCATTGTTAGAGGAAGAAAAGTATAGAAAGGTAAAGAAGACACATACAAGGGCGGAAAGTGACTGCTGTACCCGCTCACCGTACGAGAAGAGGCGTTCAGGTAAGCAATCAACGCCTATTCTCCGTACTGAAGGAGCGGGTCCAGCAGTCACATGGGACATACCCAATAGATGGTCCCTAGGGTGGGATTAGATTGCTATCGTGTGAGATAACGGATTGGAGTACCCTTCTGCCGAAGGCAGCGTCCGCTGAAGCGTAAGAATCAATCTTGTAGTGCCTGATGAAGGAATTTGGCGAGGCCCAAGTGGCTGCTTTGCAGACCTCCTCCAACGGGGCTTGAGTCGCCCAAGCGGCCGAGGTGGCTGCGCTCCTGGTGGAATGCGCTGTGATGTTCCTTGGAACGGAGAGGGAGGCCGACTCATAGGCCTTAGATATAGTCCCTCTGATCCAACGACCCAGTACTGTTGAAGACACTTTGGCCCCCATGACTCTGGGATGATAGGCTACAAAAAGTGCTTCTGACCTTCGAAAGGGTCCTGTGCGTTGGATATATATTCTCAGCGCTCTGATGAGATCCAGGGTGTGCCATCTAATTGCCAAGGGATGGTCTCGTTGGAGGCAGAAGGAAGGTAGGACAATATCCTGAGATCTGTGGAACATGGAACTGACCTTGGGTAAGAAGGTGGGGTCCAGTCGCAAAACTACCTTGTCCTGATGGAATTGACAAAGGTCCTGCCTGATTGAGAGGGCAGCCAGCTCCGAAATGCGTCGGGCAGAGGTAATAGCCACCAGGAAAGCTACCTTAAAGGATAGGTACCTGAGGGATGCCGATTTTAGGGGTTCGTATGGAGCCTGCGTGAGGGAATGGAGAACCCGTGGCAAATCCCAGGATGGATACCTGTGGACCTTGGAAGGTCTGAGGTTGGCTATGCCCTTGAGGAATTCCTGAACTTCAGGGAAGGATCGGAGAGGCTGTCTGCGGGGGGCCCCCAGGACAGATGAGATGGCTGCCAGATGACGCCGGAGGGTGCTGGTGGAAAGCCCTTATGGAAGCCTTGCATAAGGAAGGAAATAATTCTGTGTATGGGGATGCACAGAGGGGAGAAACCTTCCTGTAGACACCACTGGTGAAACTTGGACCACGTGTGGTCATAGATTCGATTGGTCGAGCCCCTTCTGGCCTTTAAGATGACCTCCACTGAATCGGGGTCATGGCCACGCAGTTCTAAATCTCTCCTGATAACAGCCAGGCGGTGAGGTGGAACCACTCCGGGTCTGGATGGAAAGAGGCCCCCTGCCGCAGCATATCCCCCGAAACGGGGAGTCGCCAAGGGTCCTGGACGGACAGCTGTTGGAGATCCGCGAACCAGGGCCGGCGGGGCCAATGAGGGGCGATTAAGATTACTCGGGCCCTCTCGGTGAGGACCTTGTGAATCACGTCCGGGAGGATTGGAATTGGAGGAAATGCGTAGAGTAGGCCTGGAGGCCATGGACTCCGGAGGGCATTGATTGCTTCCGCTCCCGGGGATGGAAATCTGGCATAGAAGCGAGGGAGTTGGGCGTTCGCATTGGTCGCGAAGAGATCCAGGACTGGTAGGCCGAATCTGAGGGTGATTTGATGGAACAGGTCTTGATGGAGGTTCCACTCTCCTGGGTCTATCGTTGCTCGGGATAGCCAATCCGCCTGGACGTTGAGACTCCCGGAGATGTGATCGGCTAGGAGCGACTGGAGATGTTTTTCCGCCCAAAGGCCCAACTTGAGGGCCTCCCTCATGAGAGCCTTGGATCTCGTGCCCCCCTGTCTGCAGATATGGCTTTTTGTGGCAATGTTGTCGGTGAGAATGAGAACGTGCCGGATGGGAATGCGAGGAGAGAAATGCTTCAGCGCCAGGGAAACGGCTCTTAACTCTAGCCAATTGATTGGCCTGGAAGCTTCCTCCGGGGACCACGTGCCCTGGGCTATCATCCCCTGGGCGTGGGCGCCCCATCCCGATAGACTGGCATCTGTGGTGATGACAAATTGATCCGGGCACCTGAACGGGGATCCTTTGTCCATGGCCGGAGACTTCCACCACTTGAAGGATCTGCGAACACTCAGTGGGATGACAATGCGTCGATTTGAGTTGCTGTGCCCCGATCTCTGAAAAGGTAACAGGAGCCACTGGAGTTCCCTAGCATGAAGGCGAGCCCAGGGAATGATGCCTATGCATGACACCATCTTCCCCAAAAGGGAAGATAGAGTGACTATGGATACTGAAGAATTAGATAAAATGTTAGAAATTAACTCCACTATACTGAGTTTTCTCTCGGGAGAGAGAAACACCTGGGAGGATTCTGAATCAATAATGGATCCCAGGTGAGCAATGGATGTGGAAGGTTGGAGATGACTTTTATCAAAATTGATGGAAAATCCATGGTCCTGAAGGACTGACATGGTAACAGAAAGGTCTGTTTTCACTTTCTCTAGGGAGTTCCCATGAATCAAAATATCATCAAGATAACATAAAATGTGAATGGGAAACGCCCGGATATAGGCCGCCAGGGACCCCAAGAGCTTTGTAAAGACCCGAGGGGCCGAGGAGAGGCCAAAAGGCATCGCCCTATACTGGAAGTGCCTGCCTTGAAAGGAAAAACGTAAAAATTTTCTGTGGCATTTGGCTATAGGAATGTGAAGGTAGGCCTCAGTGAGGTCTAAGGAAGTCATGAAATCTCCCGAGTGGATGGCGGCCAAAATAGAAGGCAAGGAGTGCATCTTAAACTTCCTATATTTGATGAATAGGTTTAGTTTCTTTAAATCCAAAATAGCTCTCCAACCTCCGGAGGACTTTGGAACCATAAATAAAATGGAGTAAAAACCTAGGCCCCTCTGATCGGAAGGGACCGGTTGAATGGCTCTGATGGACAATAGATGAGAAATGGCCTCCTCCATACGGTTACAATCAGAGGATGACCTGGGAGAAGGGCAGGAAATAAAACGTCTTGGGGGAGGAGAAACAAATTCTAAAAGAAGACCTGTTTGAACAGTGTCAATGACCCAAGGGTCTTTGGAGGTGAAACGCCAATTTGAGGCGAAATGAGCTAGGCGACCCCCTATGGGAATAGAGGAAAGGTTACCATCTAGGTTTCTTTGAAGCCCTGTTAGATGAAGCTCCCCTTTGGAAGCGAAAGCCTCTACCCCTGGAGTTCCTACCTTGGGAACGAAAGCGGGGGGAATACTGACCTGGAGACCTCTGATAGGACGCCGCTTGGTCTTGCTGGCGCCCTGGGCGACGAAAGGGCTGCGTTTTGGTAGCCTTTTTAGTGGTTGGACCCAAAACTTTCTTCTTGTCCGTGGTTTCCGTGAGGAGTGGATCCAGAAGATCACCGAAGAGCAGGTCGCGCTTCAAGGGGCCCTGGGATAACTGCCACTTTTGGCGAACTCCCGCTTGCCAAGGGCGAATCCAAAGGAGTCTTCTTGCCGTTGTAGAAGCTGCAATAGACTTAGCAGAAAATCTAGTAGATTGCAATGTGGCATCAGCCACGTACTGGGCAGCTGCAAAGACTTTGTTGAAGTCTTGTTGACCTCTCAAGTCATCGGGAGGAATATGCTGTTGCAGTTGGCGAAGCCACAGCAGCATGGCTCTGGAAAAAAAGGAAGCCGCTGCAGAACTTTTAATGGCCCAGGAATCAGAGGTGAATCCCCTTTTGAGCATTTGCTCAATGCGCTTGTCCTCTGGACGGAGGACTTCCTCCGCCTCTCCTGGCACAGCCGCTGCCGAGTGAAGAATCTTGACAGGTTCATCCGGTTTAGGAAAGGATAGAAGTTCCTCATAGGAAGAGGAAAGTTTGTACAACTTTCTGTCCTTGGTGGAGGGATTAAGGCCAGAGGCTGGAAATTCCCACTGTTTGAGTAAGGCATCTTTAAACAATTTAGGCATAGGAATTACCTCGTTATCCTCCTGTTCCTCTGTGAAGTAAGGTAAATTCTCCTCCGGGGGATCAGTGGAAGTGGAGGCTTGTTTCTCCTGGGCCGCTAATCCCGTAGAAATTCTAGCTTTGAGGAGAAGAGATTTGAATAATTGAGAGGGGAAAATAGTAATTGGAGGGGGAACCTTTATTTGGGATTCCTCATCATCAGATAATCCCTGGAAAGGGTCCTCATCATCCTCCATCTCCTCGTATTCATCCTGGGAGGAATCTGAATCATCCTGAATAGGAGCTCTGACCGCTGGGGAAGAACCCAAGGGGCGGGAGGGACGAGAAGGAGGAAGAGGTAGAGGAAGCGCATTGATGGTGGAGAGTTTGGCATCAATGGCTTTGGACAACACAGCAAAAATAGACTGGAACTCAGGAGGTAAATTGGAAATATCAGCAGAAGTGGCAGAAGAATCCCTAAAGGCCTGGGAGGATCCTGGCTGGGGGGAATCTTCAATAATATCTGGTTCCTCTGGACCTATGCCCCATAGGTTAGGTTGGGGTCTGTCTAGGTTTGGCTCATCCAGAGATAACACAGGGACCCCAGAAGGAGGCAGGCTAGAGGCCTCTGGGGGGTCTTGACTACTGATTACTTGGGCCTGCACTTTCAAACGTTTTGCTGATTTGTCATGAATTTTTTGTAGGGCTAGGTCCCTTCTCTTCTCGGCCCTGGTGACCTTGGTCGGGGGGCGGGCCCCTGGAGAAGAGGAGGAAGAGGCCTGGGGGATGCTAGTAATCTCATCGCCAGTAGGCCTGGCCTCTCTGGGACCTTTAGTTGTGCCTCTCTTGGGAAAAGAAGCCATAGTCTGACAATTAACAGAAGACAAGGCTGAGCCAATAATTAAATAATAAGGAGAAGAATTTCAAGGACTTCCCAAGAGGAATGGATCCTGCTTCGAGGCCTCGAAGCTGCTGAAGAGTGAGGACAATCTGGGCAAACCCAGAGTTCGTGCCCCCAAATCCAGCGGGGCCAGCCTCCCTAAACTTTATAATTAAGTAAACCAAGGCACTCTGGTTGGAGGCTTAGCCGGTGGAGAATTTAGCCTGGGACCCCCAAGGCCCGCTCCGGGATCCACGCGGTGGACTGAGGCCTACGCGGCTGGCAGGAGGCCAACACGAGAGGCCTAGATTTAAAAAAGGGCGCGAAGGCCTTCGCGCCGAAAAGATCGCTCCGTAGAATTTCTTAAGGGAAAAGCGATCGACTAAGTCCAGGAGACTGGAAGGCGTCTCACTCCGCAGGAGGTATTTTTTAAGCCCTTAATATATTTATACGATAAATAATCAATAATGTAATCGATAAATACTTGCACCAGGACCTCCGGGCCAAGGGATTAGAAGAATCCACTAGCGGCCGCAGGAATCGTAACCGGCAAAACCGCCGGGGGAAAACGAAACCGCAACTTCTCCTAAGGGACAAAGCCGAGCCGCTTTTTTACTTTTTTCCTTTAAACGGCTGGCGCAATGGTGCAAGTAATAAATAAAGACAATAAATCTTACTATTTTTTAAAGGAAAGATCGAAGGGAAGGTGTTAGAATGTTGAACGAGCTATCACAATACAACCGCAGGATATGCGAACTGAGCGAATTCTGGGGAAGGGGCGGATCCGGCAAGCTTTTTTAATACTAGGCTCAGTTCCATCGGATTGGACGTGAGCAACCCATGTGACTGCTGGACCCGCTCCTTCAGTACGGAGAAGTTCCCAATTTTTAGTATATACAGTACTTCGCATTTACATCTTTAACCTTTAACCTTTATAGTGCTCCTCCAAGTATCATATTAACAAATTTGTAAATGTTAAATTGAAACTATACAGTGGTCCCTATACCACGGTTTTTCAAAAATATTAATTAAAAAATACTTTGCGGTTTTTTTCCCCTATACCACAGTTTTTCCTGCCCGATGACATCATACGTCATCGCCAAACTTTCATCTGCCTTTAATAAATATTTTTTTAAATAAACTTTAATAAATAAACATGGTGAATAGTAATCTAAATGGTTGCTAAGGGAATGAGAAATTGCAGTTTAGGGGTTTAAAGTGTTAAGGGAAGGCTTGTGATACTGTTCATAGCCAAAAATAGTGTATTTACTTCCGCATCTCTACTTTGCGTAAATTCGACTTTCGCGGGCGGTTTTGGAACGCATCCCCCGCGAAAATCGAGGGAACACTGTACTACATAAATAAATGTACAAACCACTCTTAACTCAAGGAATGTTTCCAATCTTAATTATTCAACTCTCGAATTCTTGTTTCAATTGGTATCCATGGTAGATTAGTACATAAAAGCGTAAAACCACACTCTGTCTAGCTATACTACACGTATGGGACTATACTACACGTATGGGACTTGTGAGCAAAAAAGACTACTGAGGAAATATGTCTTTATTCCCTTTGACATGACACAGCATTTGTGCATGGAGACGATATCAAAGAGAACCATCACCTGGAGAACAACTTTAGATATCTGTGAGAGTATCTAATTGATTTCTTGCATTTTTCAGATGTATGGATGTCTAGCACTAAAGACATTCAGCAAATCTTTCATAGAATAGAATCACTGAGTTGGAAGGGTCCTAAAAGGTCAAACCCAACCTCCTGCACACTGCGGAATTCACTGACTATTCTCAAGAGATAAGTATCAAGATTTTCATCTGAAAATCTCCTGTCAAGAGGAGGAAACCAAAAGATATCGATATCTTTTTAAATTGAGGTGTACAGAACCGAACACAGTACTCCAAGGGATGACTGACCAAGACAGAATATAGTAGGATGATTGTTGTTGTTTATTTTATTTATTTTATATATTTTGTCAAACTATTATAGGACAGTAATTTGTATAAATAAAACATTAGAAAAGTAATGATAAATGTAATGATAGAAGACAATAGAACAGTAGGACAGGGATGGTAGACACAATGGTGCACTTATGCACGCCCCTTACAGACCTCTTAGAAAGGGGGAGAGTTCAATTGTAGATAAATTAAGGTTAAAGTTTTGGGGTTAGTAGTAGAAACCACTGAGTTGGGTAGTGCATTCCAGATGTTGATTACTCTATTGCTTAAGTCGTATTTTTTGTAGTCTAGTTTGGAGTGGTTGATATTTAGTTTAAATCTATTATGTGCTCGCACTTGTGTGTTGTTGTGGTTGAAGGTGAAATAGTCACTAACAGGAAGGACATTTTGGTATATGATTTTATGAACTATAGTTAAATCGGAGCGGAGACAATGGAGTTGTAAGTTGTCCAATTGAAGAATTTCAAATCTGGCGTAGTAAGGTATTTTGTTGTGAGAGGAGGAGTGAAGGACTCTTCTTGTGAAATATTACTGGACTCTCTCAATTGTGTTTATGTCAGATATGCTATGCGGGTTCGATACAGGTGAGCTGTATTCTAGCATTGGTCTGACAAATGTTTTGTAAGCTCTGGTTAGCAATTCAATATTACCAGAGAAGCTGCAAAGGATTAGGTTAACAACTCTTAAAGCCTTTTTGGCAATGTTGTTGCAGTGAGCTCTGCAGTGTATGTTGTTGTTGTCATTTTACAGAAGCAAATCTCAGTGGTTTTGGCTGCTCCCTTTCTCTGCAACTTTTCTTATAACCGCAGACAGGAAAGGTATATAAATGATTTAACTTACAGCAATGCAACTTCTAAACCTCTATGTAGAACACTATGCAAGCCTAAATGTACAAGTTCACACTAAAATATGAACAATCAATGGTGGTGAATGAGCACAAGGAAGCACATATTCCCTCCGTTTTTAGTTCCTCTTCCTCTTCACTTCAAAAATAGGTGGAAAGGTCATGAGATACAGGCATCTTGCATTTGAACAAAGAAAGTTATATTTATGCTTCCAAGGTCATGCTTTTATCATCAAAGATTCTCCCTCTCCTACAACATAATTTTAATGAGAAGAACTGCCAGAGCAGATACAGTCAAGGTGGCTGTACATTCCTCAGAACCAAGGTCAAGATGCCATGAAAAGATACAAGAAAATGTTGTCTAAGGTCTCCCTGGCATCAGAAATGATAAATCAAAGATGCTGGCATGTTACTGTTAACAATGCTATCAGCAGCAATTTCACTCCTTTTGAAATTCTAACACAAAGTTTTCCCACTTTGACAATCTCTAGAGATTTGGACTTTTACTCCTAGAATTCTCAGCTGGTCATGCTGGCTGGGGAATTCTGGGAGTTGTAGTCCCAAGATTTCTACTTGACCCAAAGAAAGCCAAACTATATCCTTGCTCTTGGAATTTAGATAAACTCTGAGATGAGGCCTTTCCCCCTCCCCAAATCACCTTCACACATTCAGTGCATCCCACTCAGAGTTCTGTACTTCTGAAGCACCTGAGAAAGTTGGAATGGATGAAGAGGCTGATGAAAACCATTATGAGCATGACTTGCTTGCTGGTTGCTTAGGGGGGGGGGAAGTATTCCAAAATAACAGAAATAGCATAGACAGAATGGAAATCCACACGTAATTCTCACTAGGAGGTAAGTTTAAAACAGAAGTGTCCAATCTGAGGAACTTTTTAACCTTGTGGACTTCAACATGGCTGCTTGGGGGAATTCTGGGAGTTGAAGTCCATAATTCCAAGTTGACATGGTTGGACAACCCTCATTTAAACCATAAAGAAAGACAAAAGGAGGAAGATATTGTCGGATTTACCAGTCAATGGGAGAAATAGGGATGTGCATTCATCAGGCCACTATATTTTCCTTTCAAAAAAGCTTGTTTTCTATATAAATTTTCAAAAAAGCAACACAAAGGGAGGGAGGGAGGGAGAGAGGGAGAGAATTTTTTTCCTCCTCTCCTTTGGTTCGCCCTCCTTTTCTTTTCTTTTCTTTTACTTTTGCTCCTCATTTATTAATTTAGTCCTATGAAAGAATTCTAGGCCAAAGAACTCTCCCCCACAAAAGATATATCTCCTCAGGACCCCCGTCAGCCCACAGTGTAATTGGATCTGTTCGTTTCACTTGCTTTATGCTCTGAGGTGAGGCATGCTGTCAGTGTTTCCATTACACCCCTAGCACCCAGACTCAAACAAAAATCCAGAATAACAGACCTGGAGGGCGTTTTTTTCCAACTTAAAGCAAAGTTGGCTAGAAGCCATTTGGCATTTGATCCTATGTCATTATAATAATATTGCAAACTAGGCACTTTTTTTTTCACATTTAGCTCTCCGTTTACTCCAGACTGCAAAATATCTAGGAAGCTTTGACTTGCGAGACTTTTCACCCTGTATTTTATAGCCAGTGACTAGATACAAATGGCAAAAGACTCTAGCATGCCGTAGAGATCTTAGAACAATCAAATGGAAGAGCTAGAGGAGATCATGAGAATCAGCTAGTCCAAACCTCTGGCTAGTGCAAGGATCCAGATGCACCACACATTCACTGCTGGTTGCATTTATGTTTGAAAAGGAAACTAATTTGGATGTATATAAATAGTCCACTAAGCCAAATGCAGAGTTTTAATTATGTGATGAAGCTTTTACACATATCCTTTGACAACTCGATTGTTAAAGTCATGTTTTTTACAGTCAAGTTTGGAGCGGTTAACATTAAGTTTGAATCTGTTGCATGCTCTTGTGTTGTTGCAGTTGAACCTGAAGTAGTCATTGACAGGCAGGACGTTGCAGCATATGATCTTGTGGGAAATAGTTAGATCATGTTTTAGGCGTCGTAGTTCTAAGCTTTCTAGACCCAGTATTGTTAGTCTATTTTCATAGGGTAATCTATTTCAAGTGGAGCAGTGAAGGGCTCTTCTGGTGAAGTATCTTTGGACATTTTTGAGGGTGTTGATGTCTGAGATGCGGTATGGATTCCAGACAGACGAGCTGTATTCAAGGATGGGTCTGGCAAAAGTTTTGTAGGCTCTGGTGAGTAGTGTGAGATTGCCGGAGCAGAAGCTGCGTAGGATCAGGTTAACAACTCTAGAAGCCTTTTTGGCGATATTGTTGCAGTGGGCTTTGGCACTTAGGTCATTTGATATTAGAATTCCAAGGTCTTTTACTGAGTGGGGGTTGGTTATGAGATTTTGTTTGTTCAATTTATATATGAGGCTCGGGTTCTTTATGCCGATGTGGAGGGTAGAGCATTTGTTGGTTGATATTTGAAGTTGCCAGGTGTTAGACCAATCTGAGACAAAGTCGAGGTCTTTTTGGAGAGTAGATGTGTTGTCCGTGGTGTTGAAGTTTTACATCATCGGCGAAAAGAACATAGTTGCTTGTGATGTGATTGTAGAGGTCGTTGATGTAGAGAATGAAGAGAGTAGGACCTAGCACGCTGCCCTGGGGAACACCACTTTTGACAGTGACTGGGGTGGAAATGGCGCTTCCAATTTTGGCAACTTGTTGCCTGTTTGACAGGAATGCAGTAATCCAGCTGTGGAGGAATCCTGAAATGCATAGGAATTTGAGTTTTAGGAGTAGTTTGTTGTGGACCACTGAGTCGAAGGCTTTGCAAAAGTCAATATAAATTGTATCAATGGATTTTCCTTGATCTAGCTGGGTAGCCCATATGTTTTTGCAATGAAGTAGTTGTAGGTTGCAGGATAATTTCTTTCTGAATCCAAATTGTTTGTTAGAGAGTAGGTTATTAGACTCTAAGTAAAGGGTGATATATTGATTTATAATTGATTCCATGATTTTACATGACACGCAGCATAATGATATTGGTCTGTAGTTGTCAACGAGAGAAAGGTCTCCTTTTTTGAAGATGGGGATGACTACTGCTTTTGACCATAGTTTGGGGAGTGTGCTGGTCTTGAAGGATTTTTGGAAGATAATGCTTAGAGGTTCAGCTATAGCAGAAGAGAGCTTCTGGTCCGACTGATAGAGAAGGTTTAAGGTCTTGGATTGCTTTTTCAACACGGTCTACAGTGAAGTCTATTTGGGTTAGGTTGTTGAGAGAGTTTGAGGTGCGATTTGCAAAGATGGGGGATGAGCCATTACTGTTAACAAAGACAGAGCCAAAGAAAGAGTTGAAGAGGTTAGCTTTGAATGGATCATCGTGGTATTCTTTGTTGTTGGGTCCTACGAGAGGTGGAATAGATCTAGAGTCTTTGAGTTTGTTGTTGACGAAGTTGTAGAAGGCTCGGTTAGATTTGGTGCGAAGGGGGTTTTCCTCTTGTTTGCTGTGATAGTTGAGATATTCTGCTTTTATTTGCTGGCATATGCTTTTGTAGCAGCTTTTGAAGTTGGTTGCTTGGCCTTTTTTGCTTTTACAGCACAGAGAACTTTTTTTGGTTTGCAGTTTCTTTATCGAGACAGGTAAGCTATTTTTCCTTCTCAGATCTCATAAGTAGCTGGCAAAACAAAGAGGCTTACAACAGAAGTACCAATGAATTATCATATGTTGTTAGCATATGCTTACACTGGGACAGAAGGGACGTTCTTCGAAACTGCTTGTTTTTGGACCATCATTTTGGTCCTCATCATTATGGCCATGATGGTGTCCTTGTGGTTACATGATTATGATTTGGGCACAAATCAACCAGCTTACTGTCACAGTACAGTATCCTGTGAGCATATGAGCACCATTTGTGGCCTTTGGTCACAACCTCTAACAAAGCAAAATCCATGGGAAAACTGTCAGGAGGCGGCAAACGGTAAGCCTATGACCATGAACTGCAACTGTATAGAACTCATCTAATAATGGTAACTTGGACTTCTGCAACTGCTCTCATAAGGCAGCAAGATAGTGTGGCATAATACCTTATGCCTGCGTCACTTAGGAACAAAGTTCCAAACCCTAATTTCTGTTGGTAAATGAGGATTAGCTGTAATGGTTTCAGAATTCCTTGACAGTAGCTGAGTGTTACGACACTGTCCTCCAAATGTATCAGAAGAGTCTCAGTTTATGTAAGCCTGACTTAGACTCTTCTTTGTTGTCGGCAAGTATTCCTATTGTGACTGAAGACTTGTTTGAGCTTAATGAATAAATGAGAAGGGTCAATGGTTTAGAAGCATTGCTTTAAAACAGGGAGGGTCAAACTGGCGGCCCATGGACCGGATGCATCACACACAGGGCACGCTTACCAGCTCTGCAAAGGGGAAAAAAAACTTTGCGATACATCACGTGATAGCAACATGATGCCACAAGTTTGACACCTGTGTTTTAAAACATCCAAATTAACTCACAACGTGAAGACAGAAAACAATCCTGTGTAATTTTACAAGTGTGTGTGCAATTAACAGTCTTACCGTTGCCTCTGCAAATAAGGACGGCAAGGTCTCATAAAGGAAGCGACATAGGAAATCATTTCATTGTCTACACCTCTTGCTTATTCAACTCATAAGAATATAAATATTAATTGCGGCCACAGCTTCATTCGTCCAATTGTCTGGGCAACTGTTGACCAGCTGTATGCACTTGAGAAGCTCACAACCTGTGACAGGAATAGGGATATGGCGTTTCCATTGTTGCACTCTTGTACCAAGTGCAGAAGACATGCTGCCTTGTTTTCAAGAGGTAATCTACAATCCTCAAGACCAGTAGCCACTAAAAGATTGGTCCTCTATGCGCTTGTCCTCTACCCTTTTAATTCCACTTAAAAGTGTAGATCATCGCTTTATGTCATTAGAATGAATTCTATAGCTTGATTAAGTGTTGTGTAGAGAAGTGTTTCTTTTCATTGCTTCCAAGTCTCCAGTGGATGGTGAGTATGGGGACAGGCATTGTTTATGTAGGAGAATAAACTGCTCTATTCACTTCCCCCCCAACACACCATTTATGATTTTACTCAGTACTGTCATAGGTCTTTGAATTTAAAAAAACCCACACATAAACAATTACCTCTCCTCATGATTTAATGTCCTAACAATTTAAATGGCCTTTTCTCAAGTTTTAGACAGAAGCCTACACTATTCTTAGTAGGAGAAACTAAAGAACTGAACTGGGAATATTTGACAGAATAAAGATGCATCTTGGCATTGAGTAAGGCTGTCCAGCCTTCCACCGGTTTGTGATTTTGAGCTTGGAAATTATATCTCTAGGATAGCTGACCAGATAAGGAGTAAAAAACAAAAATTAAAAAGCAGGGAAATGAAAGTTTATTATTTGCTTTTTTAAAAAAGAATTTTGCATCCATTTCAAGAAAAAAATCTCCGCTTGTAGAATGTTAAATTTTCTTCTGACTGCTATAATTCCAAACAGATTATAAATTTCTGTTACTTTCCTAGCTAGTCACTAACACACACCTCTTTCACAGCTAATGCTTCATTAAAACGATTTCCAGAGTTTAACCTTGTATTCCTAATGTAAGTGACATGGAAAATAATTACTAAGTGTCACTTTTAGAAATCAATTCATTAGTATGAGTTGAGCTGTCTTGCATCCGTTCAAGAGTATGTATCCCAATTAAAAATAAATTGCAACATGATCAGTCAAAGCAAACTGATTATGTTGTGTCTTCTATAGATGCCTTCAAGCAGGAAAAAGGCAATAGATACAAAGAAGGGGGAAAGGAAAGAGTAAGAGCAACATAAATATTTACATGTTCAGTTATTTGGGATAACCAATTCAGGTCCCTGATTTGTTAACCCAATAAGAGGGTTAATCTGAAGCAAGTGAGAAATGTAACCCAGTTTTCATCTCCCAATGTGATCGTGTAATTCAAGCCAGCATAAACATATTTCTCTGATTTAGCAGATGGACATCATGAACCAAAGCCTTTACTGCCTGACCTGTAAACTTGAGGAATAACTTTCAGGGCCAGGATGGACATATCCTAAGAGATTCATGGTGGTCAATATGACTTTCCGTTCTTTTGAGAGAGGAAGAGTGGGTTTTATATTTAGGGATCATAGATGAGGGAAGCAGTGGATTAGACAGGGATGGGTCAATGGCTATTCCATACCCAGATGACTTTGAGATTGTCTCCTAACATATATGCTAAAAATGGAGTGGCTCTATGATGCATCTTGCTTTAAAGCAAGATTGAGAGAAAACTAATCAGCATTCTCTAGACATAACACAAATTAAAAGTATATTCTTCCTCGAAGTGAGCTCAATTCCTGGTGACCATATGGATACATCCATGTTGTTTTCTTGGCAAAAGCATAGAAACAATAAGAGACTATGCAAAGGAAGAGTATAAACGGCTCAGATTTCCCTGCTTCCTCTGTTTAAAATACAAACTAGTTATAGGTCAGGATCCATTTAAACAAATGCAATGGAAATATATCTTTATTGTATATCATTTCCTGTTCAAGAGACCAGCCAAGAAAGCCTCACCATGAGAAGCTAAAATAAATGCAGTATGATGTTTCTTAAGAGCAAGCAAGGAGAGGAATTGGGTGCAGAGCAGTTTTGCAAGGGAGTTTAGCAGTGGAAAGAACAAGCCAGCCACAGATCCAACCCAAACAACAGATTTAGAGGAAGCAATTGAATGGTCTTTGCTTCCTTGCCAGAATGATATTCTAATTATGCATGGGGCAAATATGAAAGGACTGTTGATTAGTTTTTTCTTATTAGATAAGTAGAATAAGAGCTTTGAAGAAGACAGAGCATAGCAAGTTCCCCAAGAGCATTGGAGGCTGAAAGAAACTCCTAAGTTGAAAAGTTACACTTTTGAGCACAGAAATAGCAAAAAATGGGTGATGGTAGAGGAATCCACAATAGCCTAAATGGAAGAAATTTGGCTTCTAGAAGTTGTGTGGCCAAGCTTTGACCAATACCACCCTCACCTTCTTTGCAGGTGTTTTATAAGAAGAAGCCCCATCTCCTCAAAAGTAGTAGAAAGGAGATAATAGTCAGTCTTTAAGCACCTCCTTCATCTGTTTTCTCGATTTAATGATGTCTTTCTTGAAGAGCTACAGCTGGACTGCAGGATACAAGTTCATGGGAGGTTATTCTGCTCCAGACATTATCATTAGCAGGATAAATAAACATGTTAGTCCAGACTTGTCCCTCCCCCCCCCCCCCTTCAAATGTAGTGACCTTCTGAATCTTTTCAGTAGTAGGAAACGTTAAAAAGAACCAGAGCTAATTTTACCCATGAACGCTGTTAACTAGAAGTCTCCCCACCCCACTCCCATCTACACATACACATACTTTTTGTACTCTTCTCCTATGCATAGCATAGTAAGTTTTCTCTCAGGTCCCAGCAAAATGTTTAATAACAGAGGGCCTTGATGATAGCTGACCTGCATTTACTTTCTCTAAATACACAATAGACTTTTTCTGCTGTGCTGTAAAATATTTAAACAGATATTGAAAAGTCACAAGTGGAAATGTATTGGTTTCTTGTAAAACTAGCACTAATGATATAATAGCAAATTTGGTAGGAACTGGGGCAGTATATTTCAGAAAGCATGCACAGTGTGAACCATAAATCTCAAGTTCTCTCTTAACATTATTCCTATTTGTCAGCCTTCCATTTGTTCATTACTAGCCCTGTGCCATTGTTATCACTTCACAAAACTCAACACATATGATTGCTGATAATCTCTGTCCCTCAACTGCCACAATAGGTAGAGCCAACAGCCTCACAGATTGTCATTGGTGAATATTGGCTTCCTTGCCCACTTTTTGCCCTAAATTACAAATTCTAGAGATAGTGGAGCACATCATAGTTGTCTAATCTTTAGCTGGAACAGTTATAACCCTAGAATGTAGGGTCCTCAGGTAGTGAAATTGGCTATTTAGGCCACTGAATTCCACTCAATATAGTCGTATTTGAGCTATCTAGCTTCTGCTTTAACAGAGAGAAGGGACCAGTGTCTCTCTGGGCATGTGGATAAAGCTTCTCAATCATCCAGGTAAAGTTGTCTGAAGGTTGAAGTCCAATATCCAGGACTATAAAAATAGTCAACAGAAGTCATACGAAGAAAGATTGTCATAATATAATAAAGAATTTCTATCAATAAAAGCTTTTCACAATGGAAAAAATTACCAAATCACACAGAGTCAAGTCAACTGGACTTATTTTTTTGCAGGTTTGAGATGTTTCATTGCTCATCCAAGCAGCTTCATCAATCAGAACAAGTTAATTAGTTAGTAGAATATAAGAATTTAGAATATAAATCCAGTTACCATGACTCAACCTACAGACATCCTTTACTTGGATGATTGGGAATCTTTATCAGCATACTGCTACACACTTTGGGGGGGGGGAACGGATGACCCTGAGGTTTGGTGTGGGAGGAGTTGGTACATTCCAACAACTCTCTGCCTAGCTAACTTGTTCCGACTGATGAAGCTATTTGGCTGATCAGCAAAACATCTCAAACTAACAAGAAAATAAGTCTAGTTGTCATGATTCAGCACCTCCCTGGGTGATTTGGTAATTTTTTTTCCATTGTGAAAAACTCTTATTGATAGAAAGTCTCTAATATTTTATAACAATCTCCTTTCTTCATGCGACTTCACTTTGGAGTAACAGAGGTCTTTATCATTTTCTATCTGATATTCTTTCAGGTATTTTGAAGCTTGCTCTCATGTCAATCCTCAGGCTTTTTGATCCAAATATATACAATTTCTTCAGGCTTTCTTCATAGGGATTTGGGTCTTCTTCCCTGATCCCTTTTGACTTTCTTTCTTTCAATCTCTCCAAATTTGTTGGAATCCTTAAAATGTGCCCTGAATTGAACAAAATATTCAAATTGGAATCAATGCAAAATAAAATGGAAATTTTACTTCCATAATTTGGAAATGAAATTTTTCTTAATGAAGCCTAAAATTGTGCCTGTTTATGAAGCCACATCATATAGATATTTATACAGTCGGCTTGTTACCTTTAGGAGTAAATTAAAAGTTAACAAGAAACTAGGATATCTCAATGAGAATGAGTTGATTTGCATTTGGGAATTATTGGAATTTCTGGTAGAATGTATATGGAGAATACTAGGATTGAGACTTTGGTTTTTTTTAAGACATTTCAGTTCAGTTCTTCATCAACAGAAGAAGCTTCTTGGATAATAAGCGAAACATCTTCAAGCAATACAAGTAAGTCCAGTTGCCTTTTGAAAGAAAGCACTTTTGAGACAATCATGACCTGGGTGACCAAGAATCTCCATAGAGATTACTTAGCTACCTTAGAAGATGAGAAGATTTAGGAGATAGAGAGAGAGCCAAAGTGGCACAGCAGGTAGAGTGCAGTACTGCAGGCCACTAAAGCTGACTGTAGATCTGTAGGTCAGCAGTTCAAATCTCATCACCGGTTCAAGGTTGACTCAGCCTTCCATCCTTCCAAGGTGGGTAAAATGAGGATTCGGATTGTGGGGGCAATATGCTGGCTCTGTTAAAAATTGCTATTGATAGATAGATAGATAGATAGATAGATAGATAGATAGATAGATAGATAGATAGATAGATAGATGATGGATGGATGGATGGATGGATGGATGGATGGATGGATGGATGGATGGATGGATAGATATCTTTTTATTTTCAAATTGAATGCCAAAGTGTGAAGATTGGAGTTTTTAACATTGAACGTTTTCCCAGATTAATCATCTTGAATAGTTAATTCATGCCTTTCTGGAAAATTCGGAGTTGGCCACCAGGATGTAAAAAACAACGGCAGCCTAATCAGACAAATATTTGGGAAAGCTGTATAGTCCTTGAACTGAACCCAACATTTTTTTTGCCAAACTACAAGCACTTTAAAGAACCCTATGTGATAACCGATTAGCTCTGTAGCCGTGATTCGGCCTTACAAAAGAGGAAATTACAAGAAGCTGATTCTAGCTGTTGAAGCGTACGTGTCAAAAGCTGACCAACAAAAAAATATTTCTCACATCAAGAAATTAGATTTCCATTTTGTGGAGCTATCAACAGGATAGGAAGAACTTTCTCAGATCCTGCCAAATTGTAGCTCTGTTTTGGAATGCAAATGTTTGTTTTGATAAACTGCAGCTTGCAACTCCCAATTTTCACATCAAGAAATATATTTTTTCACAATTAAAAAAAAAGAAGTTTGGCTTAAACTGCTTTTAGGCCACAATGACTTCTTAAACATGGACAGCCAAAAAATAAAATAAAAAGAAGAAAGAATGACCACAAAGGAAGCTCAGGGACACATCATACTTGGACATCTGAACAGTTTCACAAAGATCTGACTCAGGGGCAGGCAGTATTTACTGATAGGAATAACACTGCCAAATAAGGTATAAAGACTGGAGAAAAGAGATAAAAATCTGATGTGAACCACAATTTGGAACCTATATTAAATTCTTCAGAATTGTGCATCCCAAGACAACTCCAGAAACATTCTGAAGTTATTTGAATTACTGATACATGCTTTGACCTAGCTGAAAAGGGCAGCTAGTGCTACATTTCACTCAATTCAATAAAACAACGTTCTTATAAATAACTTGAATCTTAATAGATTTCATCACTATTTCATCACTGAATAGCTAGTTGGAATGTTATATTTCTCACAAATATTATAAGCAACGCAGCGTTACAAAGAGGGAAGTAAGTCTTTCTCATTCATTTTGAATGCAAAGTCATGATTTTCTGAATCAGCTCACTAGCAACAGCATTGGGTTGCTTCTGGTTCTGACAGGTTCTTAGAACCGATAGCGCCGGCAGGAGGCTCTGCCCACCCACCTGGGATGCTTCACCTACCTGCCTGGGATGCTTCTGCACATGCGCAAAAGCGTTGTGCACAGGCACAAGAACATATGCGAACCGGTGCCAAAACTATTTAGAAACCTCCAGTACTGGAGTGGAGTAGAAAAAAATCCACTACTGACTAGCAGTAACATCTGATGAGATACTGAGTTCTTATTCTCATTCATTTGCTCCACTGATTTAGATCTACACAACAGTATATGATAAAAGAATCCATTACAACTAATGAAGTTCTCCTGGAGGGATTTTTTTTTGCCCCTTCATGGTATACTCAAATATAGGTTTTCTTTACTTATGGAATGACAAAATAGTTGTGGGTTTAAAATAACTTATTGTGTACAGATAGTCCTTGAAGTATGACTGCGATTGAGCCCCAAATTTCTGTTGCTAAGCCAGACAGTTCTTAACTGAGTTTTGCTCCATTTTATGACCTTTCTTGCCAATGCTGTTAAGTGAATAATTGCAGTTATTAACTTAGTAACATAGTTGTTAAGTGAAATTAGCTTCTCCATTGACTTTGCCTTGTTAGAGGGTTGCAAAAGATGACCACAAGACTCTGGGAGACTGCAACCATCATAAATATGAGTCAGTTGCCAACTATCCATGGTTCACAAGTTTGTGTGAAAAATAGCAATAGCACTTAGATTTACAGTGTTCCCTCAATTTTCGCGGGGGATGCATTCCGAGACCGCCCGCAAAAGTCGAATTTCCGCAAAGTAGAAATGCGGAAGTAAATACACTATTTTTGGCTATGAACAGTATCACAAGCCATCCCTTAACACTTTAAACCTCTAAATTACAATTTCCCATTCCCTTAGCAACCATTTAGATTATTATTCACCATGTTTATTTATTAAAGTTTATTTTTTAAAAAATTATTAAGGGCAGACGAAAGTTTGGCGAAGACATATGACATCATCGGGCAGGAAAAGCCATGGTATAGGGGAAAAAGCCACGAAGGTTTTTTTAATTAATATTTTTGAAAAACTGTGGTATAGACTTTTCGCGAAGTTCGAATCCATGAAAATCGAAGGAACACTGTATATACCGCTTCACTGTGTTTTACAGCCCTCTTTAAGCAGTTTACAGAGTCAGCCTGTTGCTATTTGCAGTGCCTTTATACAGTGAAGGGCTACCAAAATGTTTACTTCCACACTGTGGGCGTGGCTTATGAAGGACGCCCTGCATTTACTTTCAACATCTTTCAGTGCCAATTGGGTGCCCTGGGGTGGAGCTCCATTTTTGCTACCCCACTGTGTCCCCCCAGTCCGGGCAGGAGCCCACCCCTGCCTTTATAACTCCGTTCCATCATTAAACGAACTGTTGTAAGTTTAAGACTACCTATATATATATCCAGAGAGGGGCGGCATACAAGTGTAATAAATAATAATAATAATAATAACAACAACAACAATAATAATAATAATAAATAATAAGGATTATTTGTAGTGAAGTGTCACAGATTCTCAATAATAATGATGATATAATAATAATAATAATTATTATTATTATTATATCATTATTATTATTGAGAATCTGTGACACTTCACTACAAATAATCCTCAATTTACAACCAGTCATGTAATGACAATTCAAAGCTACAATGGCCTTGGAAAACCTGATTTCTGACCTGTTGCACCATGTCCAAGAGGGTCATAGCAGTCACCCTTAAATAACTGCAACTGACAGGAAATTCAGCAATTTTTAGAGGCATGCTTGTTTCTCACCGCTCAACGAAAAGCCTAAGAATAAGTTATTTATCTGTGTTTTGGACTAGTTTGCCTATCACAAAAATACTGTCTTCCAAAACCGTGGCCATCCCAATTCTAACTTGAGTGTGTTTTAAGACTGAAGGTATTTTATTAGATGCTTAAAATAAAATTAAAGTTTCAAATCTTGGATAGCCGGGAGAAGCTGTAACAGACTAGAGAAATGTAGAATTCCGGGATGAAATACACTAAGCCATTGTTTATTTATGGTTTAGGAGAATAAATCACAATCTGCTAAATTCACACCTATGAAAAGCCTTAGTTTACAAGCCTCACTGGCTGAGGTCACATAGCAGGCTAAATAAACCACATTGAGGTTTACTCAGTGTGTCCTCATTTAATGTAGTATAGGGATGTAATGCTGTGTGTCTTTAAGATAAAGGTTCCCTCGCACATACGTGCTAGTCATTCCCAACTCTAGGAAGTGGTGATCATCTCCGTTTCTAAGCTGAAGAGCCAGCGCTTCCATTGATGATTCTGCGGTCATGTGGCCAGCATGACTAAACTCTGAAGGCTCACAGAACGCTGTTACCTTCCCACCAAAGTGGTCCCTATTTTTCTACTTTCATTTTTTACGTGCTTTCGGACTGCTATATCGGTAGAATAGCAATAGCATTCAGACTTATCTACCGCTTCATTGTGCTTTTACAGCCCTCTCTTAGCAGTTCACAGAATCAACATATTGTCCCCCAACAATCTGGGTCCTCATTTTGCCCACCCTGGAAGGATGGAAGGCTGAATCAACCTTGAGCCGGTGGTGAGGTCTCAACGGCTAAACTACAACTAGCACTTAGTTGAAGTAGCCTGCAGTTCGAATCTAACCACTGCGCCACCCCAGAAGCTGGGATAGGTAATGGGAGCTCACTCTGTTACACGGCGCTAGGGATTCAAACCGCCAAACTGCCAACCTTTCTGACTGACAAGCTCAGTGTCTTAGCCTGTGTGTCCTTAGTGTCACTCTGATATACAGTACAGTGTTCCCTCGATTTTCGCTGGTTCGAACTTCGTGAATAGCCTATACCAGTGATTTTCAACCTTTTTTGAGCCGCGGCACATTTTTTACATTTACAAAACCATGGGGCACATTGAGGGGGGGGGGGTGGCTAAAAAAAGTTTAGACAAAAAAATTATCTCTCTCTCTCTTCCTCCCTTTTGCTCTATTTCTCTCTCCATCCCTCTTTCTTTCTCTCTTCCTTCTTTCCTCTTTGCTCTCTTTCTCTCTCCCTACCTACCTCCCTCTATGTCTTTCTCTCTCCCACCTTCCCTCCCTCTCTTTCTCTCTTGTTCTTTCTCTCTATTGCTTTCTTTCTCTCTTGCTTGCTTTCTCTCTTGCTTTCTTTCTCTTTCTCTCTTGCTTTCTTTCTCTCTGTCTTGCTTTCTTTCTCTTTCTCTCTTGCTTTCTTTCTCTCTCTTTCTCTCTTGTTTTCTTTCTCTCTTGCTTGCTTTCTCTCTCTCTTGCTCTTTCTTTCTCTCTTTCTCTCTCTCGTTTTCTTTCTCTCTCTGAGCTTCGCGGCACACCTGACCATGTCTCGCGGCACACTAGTGTGCCACGGCACACTGGTTGAAAAACACTGGCCTATACCACAGTTTTTCAAAAAATATTAATTAAAAAATACTTTGCGGTATTTTTCCTATACCACGGTTTTTTCCACCCGATGATGTCATGTCATCACCAAACTAATAATTCTTGCAAATAAATAACAAAAAAAATTATTGTTAATAAATATGTTTATAAATATCAGGATCATTAAGTGTCTTATTCAATGGTGAGTACCAGTAATAATGGTGAGTAAATGATTGTTAAGGGAATGGGAAATGGTAATTTAGGGGTTTAAAGTGTTAAGGGAAGGCTTGTGATACTGTCCATAGCCAAAAATGGTGTATTTACTTCCACATCTCTACTTCGCAGAAATTCGACTTTCGCGGGCGGTCTCAGAATGCATCTTCCGCAGAAATCGAGGGAACACTGTATACTTAAAATAATGGGGGGATCCCATTCCTGAAACATCATTTTTAATCATTGTTGCTGTTGATTATGAATGACAAAAGTTTTCAAAGGGGAATGTTTCTCAGTTCCACCTTTTGAAGCCAAGGACTGAACCCTGAACCTTCTGCCTGCCAACTCTCTGCTCTTTCACTCTCCTCCTAGGTACCAAAAAATCAGAGAGATACACGCATGAAAATACTCATATATATAAAGCGTCATTCTCCAAAGAACAAGGTCTGAAGTAAACCTGGCATCCTAAAGCACTCCTCCAGAAGAAAAGCACGTTTTCTTTTTTAAAGTTTTCTGAATACAGTCCCATGGCTTTGTATATAAAAGTCATACAACGGAACCTTGAGCAGTTTCTCACAAGTTCTTATAGTTCCTTCCTTGATTAATACCTATGGACGGCACCAATCAGATAAAGCCCTTTCACTGGCAATTGAATTTGGCCTGAGGGCTGTACATGTTCCACCTCTGCCCATCCGATGCTTATCCAGCTGTTGCTCTGGAACTCCCAGAATGTAGGATTGTAATCCGGCCCCGCTCTTTCCTAAACATAGGAGCTAAGCCATTGTTCTGAATTCAAATAGGAAAGAGGCATGGCCGAAGTATAGACTCAAGAGAGCAGCACTGGGAAGTCTTGCTTAGGAATCATTAGTTTAACCTGTCTTTGTAGCCATATGGCTGGACTGTTCAATCATTCCTGTTGCAGGGATGCAACAATATTTATTTTATTTTATTTATTTATTTATTTCAATTTCTATTGCCTGCCTTTTGAGGAGAATGACTAACAGGAGACAAAACAAGAGCTTTTCATTCATTTCTTTCTCCCAATACCCTGTTTCCCCTAAAATAAGACATCCCTTGATATTAAGCCGAATTGGGCTTTTGAGTGCATGGCAATAAGAATTTAAAAAAATATTAGATAGGGACTTATTTTCTGGAAGACAGGGTGGTCCTACTGGGTCGCTCCAGCTAACAGTTCTGGAGAAACTGTTTTGTATTTATATGTTATGTATTTAGCATTCCAATGATCAAACATTGTCGCAGTTTATCTAAGGTTCACCATCGCTGCACTAAGCTGTAGCTGCTTGCTATTTTTGTTGTCTTGGAGGCCCAGAACTACTCTTGGGTACCAAGAAAATGCTAGGGTTTTTTATTGTTATTTTTCATTTATTTCATTCATTTTCTGATTCTTGCAAGCCTTAAAATAAATAACTTACGGTGAAGCAGGGAGTATGCTAGATCAAAGGAGAGTGTCAGTAAGCCTATCCTTGGTATAAATTTAGTTGCTTTTTATCTGCAATTGACCAGCCATAGTCAAATTCACTCTTGGTAGAAAAATAACTCCTAATGGTATTCTAGGGCATCCATCAGGGAATGGTCAAACAAAGCCAAGATGGCGGCCATCATAGGTGACCAGAGTCCTACCCCATTGTACATATTTCCACGTACACATACAGAGAGCAGCAAGGTTTTATTCTTTGGACTTATTTTTTGACTCTACTTTGAGAATGCCCCTGGCGGTATTACGTAGCAAAAGGGTAAAGAAGGGAATGGCATAACATAAGCTAGAATTGTTTCTTCCTCTTTCTTTACATTTATAAACACATAAGTGCACAATCTATATTTCTGTCCTATTTTTGAGGCAAAGCGATACCTTGTTACTGTTACCATTATGAACAACACGGCTGTCTTTGAAGCAAGATAAATTATTTGGCCTCTTATTTAGACCAAATAATATTTCCAATTCTTTTCCAGAAAAATGGAGAAACAAGCTTTTTTTTTTTTAATCTATCTTACTGTAGTCTGACTTATACTCCCATTGCTTCCAGTCTATTTGACATTTGAGAAAATGTTAAACAATCACATTCCAGCCACATTCCTATCTCGTCTACATTTTAAAAATATTTTTATGTGCTGGCCAAGGGAAGAGCTGATTTTCTGATTCTTGCAAGCCTTAAAATGTGTCTTTTAGGCTGCACCTTTTCCTTATCTTGAAAAGCTCAACTGGAAAATTAGGCAAAACAGGCCCTCTAAATCAAGCTGTAGCATCTCCAGTAAAATGGTAGTTTATCTTCCGCACAAGCTGGATGGTGAAGATCCATGTAATTAGAGAAACAAATGCAGCCATAGCTCTTAACATCTACACCAGTAATTCAGTTCTTCCATTAAAAGGGGGGGGGGGCGACAGCGACATGAAAGTGTCGGTTGGCTTAGATCACAAATTAGATCCACAGCTAAAACTGTCTTCCATAATTGGTTTTAAATATGCTGCATACTTCAATGCTTTGCTACCACACATGCTGCCACATCGGATCCTGAAATGCATATTATGTGTTCTTTGGAGGTCACTCCAAATGCTATTCTATCACTTTCTAGAAAAAGATACATTTAGAGTATAGAGTAAGTCAACGAACAAGCAATATAGATACACATAAGCAGTGAAGGGCTACCAAAATTTTTACTATCATACTGTGGGCGTGGTTTATGCATTTTCTTTCAATAATTTGCACATCAGTGCAAATTGGGTGCTCTGGGGCAGAGCTCCATTTTTGCTACCTCACGGTAGTTCCCCCCCCCCATCCGGGCAGTAACCCACCCCTGCACAGACGATATATCGATATGCAACACTGCTAAATGAATACATCAACTTTAACTGTTTAGGTTTTGTTCTGTTATGTGATCTGGTCTCTTTTGAATGTTGGATTTGTAGTATGTATATTTGTATTTAAATGTTGTTTTTAAAATTGTTCAATAAAAATTCTTTTTTTAAAAAAAAAACCGCTTTTCCAACATGTTTGGAGCATTCACAAGTCAACAGAAGCTAAGAGCCAACCACAGCTGGATTGAAACAATGATCCAAAAGTGTTTTCCTGAGTCCCATGGGATTGGACAGCATAGAAGTCAAACAAACAAACAAACAAACAAACAATAAATAAATAAATAAATAAATAAACAAACAAACAAACAGGAAGGAAGGAAAGAGAGAGAGAGAGAAAGAAAGAAAGAAAGAAAGAAAGAAAGAAAGAAAGAAAGAGAGAGAGAGAGAAAGAAAGAAAGAAAGAGGAAGGAAAATATAATATGGGGAAGGGGGAAATCACAGCCTAGGACAGTGAAAGAAGAGTAAAGAGTAAAGGTTGAGACTAAACTATAAAGAGCACAATCTAATGATTTCATATAAAAAGGAGTGGCAGGTTGGATATTGACAAAAATATTGCAATTGGTAGCAAATCGAATGATTGGAAACCAAGTGATTGGGCAGATTTTTTAGCAATGGGTAACATGCCAAAATAAGAATGATTAAATATTTGGAGATTATATCACACCTTAAAGCTCTGGAGCTTTGGGTGGTCATAGTAATAGCTTGCTAGTAGTTTCTTGAGATTTCTATTAGATCGCGGTAAGAATTTATCTAAGAACTAGCACTAAGACTTGTATACCGCTTTACAATGCTTTACAGTCCTCTCTAAGTGATTTACAGATGCAGCATATTATATCCTATAATTTGTGGCCCACACTTTACCCACCTCAGAAAGATGGAAGTCTGAGTCAACCTTGAACCTGGTGAGATTTGAATTGCCAAATTGCAGTTACCCAGCAGTCAGCAGAAGTAGCCTGCAGTACTGTACTCTAACCACTGCGCCACCATGGCTCATAACACACTCTAAGACTGTGCAATCCTGATTGGTTACTGTAGCGATTAAATTAAGGAACCAGATCATAATTTCCCAGTGCTGAGTCTCCAAATTTTGTTGGCCATTATTTATGCAGGATGGAGTGGTTAGATCTGAATTCCAACTATCTTTGTACCAGAAAAAAATCTGTATTAACACACCATGTCATTCTTCAAGAAGTCACACCATGTTGTGATTGCAGTATGTATAAGTTTTAACATTTCATACTTTGCTAGTTCAGGTAATGTGTTTATTTTTGGCCAAAAGCTCTGAAGTCTTGAAGAACAGACTGCTGACAGGAAAAATAATCTTGGATTGCAAGCAAAGTCCCTGAAGTTAAATGATACTGTTAAAGGGGATTTCTGATAGTACACGTGCCATCTCGTTTCCAGCAAGCACAAAGAAAAGAAGAACCCTATTTATGTTTGTAAATTAATCCAGTTTCTTGAACTTTGCTCATATTCTAGGGTGTTGTCGTATTACATGTCTCATCTTATTAATTATAGTGATGATGTCTTTATAGTTATTAATAAGAAATGGCTCCAACTATCTGTAAGCAGATGCTTAGTCTTTAAAGAGTCCTCCAGAAACAGCACTTTAAATAAAAAACTTCACTTTTAAAAAATAAAATTAAGTTAGTTCCTTAAACTAGCCTTATTAATTTTATAATGAGTCTTTTTCATTGTCACGCATTTATTTTTATTTTTTTTTGCCTGATCCCAAGAAAGTAAATCATGTTGTGGGGAAAAGGAATAGTCATAGTCTATTGGTGAAATTTATTTTTTCAAAATAGAAAATCTCAGGTTCAGTCAATGTTATCACCAATCAGGGCAGTGTCTGTCAACCTTGACCACTTTAATATACATGGACTCCAACTCCCAGAATTCTGGGTGCCGAAATCCATGAATCTTAAAGTCACCAAAGTTGACAGTGTATGAGAAAGATCAGTGCCAGCATTGCTGGCTGAGGAATTCTGGGAGATGATGTTCATGCAACTTAAAATTGGCAAAGTTGCCAAACAATGAATCAAGGAGATTGGTACTGAACCTTAAAGTGCTATTAATAGGTAAGTAAAAAATAAAGGTCAAGACTGTTTCCCCCCTTATGCTGCATGCTCTAATTAATTTCAGTACCAGCTGAGAAGTTATGCAATAAGAAGGTGCCAGGTTGAACAAGATTGAACTGGATGAACAATGGGATACTTCAGATTATGGTAGCGTCAAAAGTTAAAGTGTGGCTTGGTGGGTGTGGCTTGTGGGAGTCATGTGACTGAGTGGGCATGGCCAAATTGACATCACCCACGGCAACGTGGGGCAGCACCACCCCGCCAAGACACACCCACAGAAATGACAGAAAAGTTTGGCCAAGTCTTCTATCGTTCAACCTGGCTGTTTCTCGCTTCCTTCTTGTTTGCTCTGTGTGTAAAAGCCTGAGAAGGAGGAGAGAAAAAGTGAGGGGGAGGGGAGGGGTCAGTCAGTGGAGTGATTTACTGGTTCTTTGAATTGTGCAAATTGCTGCCATCAGTTCTACAGTCTGTCCCAACCTGCTAAATTTCACCTCCGGTCTTGTGACTGCCTAGATTAGTCCTTGCAGAGTCTTTTTGGCAAGACTTCAGAAGTGGTTGGTCATTGCCTGATTTCTAAGGCTGAGAAAGAGTGACTGGCCCAAGGTCATCCAGCTGGCTTTGTGCCTAAAGTGGGACTTGAACTCACCACTCTTCAATTTCTGATCTGTTAGACCAAACTGGCTCTCCATTGTGTTTAAATGCTTTCGAAGTCAATTAACTCACTCTATCTCAGGACTACAACATCCTGAGTCATTTCAGTGCTATTTTTCCTGCAATGAAAATTTCCATGACTAATACCCTAAATATGAAACTTGGATTTAAGAGCACCACACAATGAAATGCAAGTTTAGTTATATGCACAATCCATTACTTCACTTAAACCTGCTTATTAAAAAGTTTTCTGATAGCTATATAAAACTTAAATGATCATTTCCAAATGTGAGTCCATAACCTATTATGGAATGTATCCAACACCTGCCTTTCATAAATCTCTAGCTGTTCTTTCATTAATGTGAAAGTCTTACAGTATGTTAAATTTAATTGAGCAATCTGAACAAATATTAGCAAGATGGTCCTGAAAAATAGCCTGAGTTGAGAAACCACAATTGAAACAATTGCCCTAATATAACTGTGGTTATACCAGACTGAAAATGCCAGGGGAATGAGACCATGTCCTTGCTCTATAGCAGGTTCACCCAGGAGATGAAGAATATGGAGCTTTACCAACAGAATCTACCACTGGAATATTCTGTTAGATCCTCCATTTTAATTTTAAAATATTTTTACTCACTGGTAGATTATTCTCAACTTACTAGCATTCTTTTTAAAAAAAATAATACATCCTCGACACCAGGGATGTCAAACTCAAGGCCCAGGGGCTGGATCTGGTCCATGGGGTGCTTAGGCTGCCTTTTGGGGGATTACCTTGGAAACAGTGAAGGATCGGCCCACAGTGCCTCTGCCAATGAAAATGAAGCTTGGGAGGCCTTTTTGACTGGCAGAGTGACCATAGTCATCACTGACATGAGTGATGTCAAGTTGGCCATGCCCACCATGGCCACACACACCCCAGTCCCCCCAAAGGCCAAACACAACCCTGATGCGGGCTTCAATGAAATCGAGTTTGACATCCCTGCTAGACACTCTTGACGATTCCTGTGACATTTAGGCTCGCCCATATATTCTGAGGAATGCTTGGCTTCTACAATCGCATGTCTCTTTAGTAACACTAAGTAGGTACATCATGTGAACTGCTACTCATAGTCTGATACTCATGACATGAAAAGAGATTTAAACAAAACACTAATCAAAGCTGAAACTGAAAGATCAAATGTTTTGGAACATTCATGAGGAAAAAAATTGAAGTTTTCTATTTTAACTTTTTTTTAAAAAATGAAAAAAAATGGTTGTCGACTGCTTACTTTCTAAGGCTGAGAAAAAGATGATTTAAACAAAGTCACTAGTTAAAAGCTGAAATGAAAAGAGCCCAAAACGTTTTCTTTGGGCTCCTTTCTTTAAAAAAACCCACCCACTTATTTGGCTCTGTTTGAATTGGCTTTACTTAGTAACCATAACATCACTGCACAGATTTAAACTTAAATAGTTAGGTAGCATTGTGATGTCATCCTCTGACTAACAGGGTGAAATTACTCTTACAGATTTTCAAAAATAAAGGAAAATGAGCTGTGGATATTCTCCCCCCCCCCCCCGGGTATATATTTTTTATTTTTCTCCACCATAAAATAAAACAATACATAATTACAAACACTAAAACAATACTTATAATCAAACATATATTAAACTTTTCTTTTCTATATTAAACTTTCAATGGAGTAAAACATGTGATATTCTGATGGGTTTGTTTCTTTCCAAACATTCGTGTTCATCATTTATATCCTCAAACTAAAACGGATGAATGTCCAACAGATTTAAAGTTGGCGTGAACTACATATTTTTCAGCTTTTTGCAGGTTATACAATAACATGCCTAGCAAATACATATCACTTCTCATAGATAGATTATTAGGACATTTCAGTCTTTTGGTATATTTTTGAAATTGTATCATGATGTGATATAAAACAGAAGACATAAAAGATGAATAAATTTTTAAAAATCTGAGATATTTTTATACTCGAGTCCATGTAGGATTATAGCAGGTTATAATAATTATAAAATAAATGAATAAATAAGAAAAAAAGACAGAGAGGGAGGGAGGGAGGATGAGAGGGAGAGAGAGAGCTCAATAAAGTTATGCATATACTGTATTTTATTACCAATATTTATAAAGAAATGTAGTACTTGCATAAACCCCATTGAACTCAGTGGGAATCACAATGCAAAGTTTACTCCAAATGATTCCCTTTAGTTTCAATGGAGCCTGATTCTAGGTAATTACATATAGGATTAAAACCAAAGGGATTATAAAGTTGAAACAGTCAGTCCAAACGCAAAGTTTCTCTAGGGCATTGGAAACAATGGTACAACAGATCTAATGATAAACTAAAACAAATTACTTTCCACAATGAGAAAGAAACTGTAGGGTTTGTTTAGATCCTTGGGAGTTCTTGATCTTAACTTACAGTAGGAGATCCCACATGAAACTGACGCCATTCTGATTAAAAGCAGAAGAGCCAAATTCTTCTAAGCAAAGATTCGCAACTCTACATGGCTGGATTTTTTTAAAAAAAAATCTGATAATTGTTGCAATATCAAATGGTGAGATTACAGGAAATCCTCAATTTACAACAGTTCATTTAATGACTGCCTTGAAAATAGTGACTTATGACCATTTTCCACACTTACGACCTTTACAGAATCTGCGTGGTCATGTGATTTACATTCGGATGGTTGACAACTGACTCACATTTGTGATGGTTGCAAAGGCCAGGGATCACGCAATCCCCTTTCGTGACCTGGGGTCTTGTGATCATGTTTTTCAAACTTCTGACAAGGCGAAGTCAATGGAGAAACCAGATTCACTTAACAACCTAGTTACTAATTTAACAACTACAATAACTCATTTAACAGCTGTGGCAAGAAATGTCACAAAACGGGGCAAAACATACTTAACAAATATCTCACTTAGAAACATAAGTTTGTGGCTGAATTGTGGTTGTAAATTGAGGACTGCCTGTATCAAAAAAACCAGCTATCCATGTCCAAGTTCTTGGGCTCCGTTGCCACTGCAGCTTCGGAGCGACTGAGAAATAATCACCCAAACGTTTACTACAGGTAATCAGTTGGATTAGTAAAGGAGTGGATTAGATAGCTGCAAAGGGTAGAGAAAGAGAAGGGTTAAAAATAACATATGTTGTGCTTTCAAATTATACCAAAACATGTGATGCTTGTCTCCCAAGTCTGGCACTAAGGAGCCTGTGGTCTGGCAAAAGTTTGGATTTCTGGTTTTGATTTCAGAAATCATCACAAACACTAAAGCTGAAAAGCTCTAAATAACACTTGAAGGGAAGGGCTACAAAATCCTAGTTTGTATACCATACATGAAACTAGACATTGTTCTTCTTGGAGTTTGTGTTCCAATTCTTTCTTTATATAATTAGATATGAATGGATCCTTAAAGGAGGAGGAGGAGAAGGAAGAAATTGGTACTATGTTAGATCTTGCTGTAAAAATCTTTTGGCAACAAAACTGCTTAATCTCTCGGATTAATTTTTTTTATTTGAGAAGACAAGTAAAGAAAGAATCTTGGATACTTCTGAGTCTGCAAGTATCAACATGGAACACCGCCTGGAATCTCCAAAGGCATGTTAATCCAATGGCTTTATCACAAAGTATCTGTCACTCTAAGAAAGCTGGATGGAGGCAAGATACAGTTGCTATCATACTTTAACTCCTGGTGCAAACAGTGGTAGAGTTGCCAACAATCTAATGAAACAAAGTCCTATTACTCTCTATATGATGGGAACGTATCCAGGTGGGTTCTCTCCCAGTAAAGAGCCCACAGTTCTATGGAACTCTAATACATTTGCATGTATTTCCACCTATAAATAAGACATCTGAGCCGCAATGGCACACTGGTTAGAAAGTAGTACTGCTGCCTACTTCTATTTCTGCTGCCTGCAGTTTGGCAGTTCAAATCTCAACAGGCCCAAAGTTGACTCAGCCTTCCATTCTTCCGAGGTCAGTAAAATGAGGACTCAAGATTGTCAGAGGCAATATGCTTAATCTTTGTAAACCGCTTAGAGTGGGCTTTACAGCACTGTGAAGCAATATATAAGCCTAAATGCTATTGCTATCTCTCTATTTCCAACTTCTTGCAGCAATTTGGAAGTCATTTCTAAAATTGCTCTAAGTAGGTTGGGCTCCAATGGTAAAAGGGGATGCAACTTTTATGTAATGAAAAGTTTCTCCAGCAGTCCCTTAAACTTCAACCTTATATAACATATTGCTTTCAGCACAGTTTTCTCTTTATTGAAAGTAGAAGCCTGAGTCATTTTTAGTGTCTCACATATAATATACGCTGCTCAAAATAATAAAGGGGACACTTAAAAAAACAGAATATAACTTCAAGTAAATCAAACTTCTGTGAAATCAAACTGTCCACTTAGGAAGCAGCACTGATTGACAATCAACTTCACATGCTGTTGTGCAAATGGAATAGTTGTGCAAATAAAATATTCAATGAGAATATTTCATTCATTCAGATCTAGGATGTGCTATTTGAGTGCTCCCTTTATTTTTTTGAGCAGCATATATAATACAATGCAGCACCCTCTTCAGGAATTGGTGACGTTGGCATTCCTCAGCGATCTATTCTGAGCAGTTAATCAAAAACATCCTGCAAGTGTATGATTTCTGTCACATGGGTTGCCAACGGGATGAAGAAGAATGCAGACTTTCTAATGGATTAGTTTTAGAGTCAGTTTTGGTGCAGTGGTTATGGCATCAGGCTAAAAGCTGGGAGACTTTGAGTTCTAGTTCCATATTAGACAGAAAAAGCAGCTGGGTGATTTTGGGCCAATCCCTTTCACTCAGCCTTAGGAAGGAGGCAATGGCAAATCACTTCTGAAATCTTGCCAACAAAATTGCAACAATTTGCCCAAGCCTCTCCAAGAAGGACACAATTAAGCAGAAGGGGAAAATGTATAGGTTGCCAGGGAACACAAATACAGTGATACCTCGTCTTACAAACGCCTCGTCATACAAACTTTTCGAGATACAAACCCAGGGTTTAAGATTTTTTTGCCTCTTGTTACAAACTATTTTCACCTTACAAACCCACTGCCACCACTGGGATGCCCCGCCTTTGGACTTCCGTTGCCAGCGAAGCACCCGTTTTTGCGCTGCTGGGATTCCCCTGAGGCTCCCCTCCATGGGAAACCTCACCTCCAGACTTCCGTTGCCAGCGAAGCACCCATTTTTGTGCTGCAAAAACACAGAAGTCTGGAGGTGGGGTTTCCCATGGAGGGGAACCTCAGGGTAATCCCAGCAGTGCAAAAACGGGTGCTTCGGATGGCAAAAAGGGGTGAATTTTGGGCTTGCACGCATTAATCGCTTTTCCATTGATTCCTATGGGAAACATTGCTTCGTCTTACAAACTTTTCACCTTAAGAACCTCATCCCGGAACCAATTAAGTTTGTAAGACAAGGCATCACTGTATAGGAATTGTATTGTGCTCATGTTCTGATTTGGACTTTAGAGCCAAGTTCTCACAACCAGTATGACAAGATAAATGTTAGACAAGAAGAGGAAAGTGTCTGATCCAGAGTGGAACAACTTCAGCTCCATAGGCTCTACAATACTCCTATTTTAATCAACTTGAAATCTGATTTTAAAACGACTGGCTCAAATCATGGGTACAACATTTAATAGGGAAAGGAATGAAATGCATAAATAACAGTCATATTGAGACAGGAAGCTATTTATCAGAACCAAAACTATTACGTTCTCTCTTTCAAAAACTCTATTTTTCCTTAAATTCCAAAACATCTAGGCTTTTCTGCACAGAAAATGCTTTAACCATGAGTTGAATTCTATTACAAATGATGAAGTTATCTTTTAGAATATTCTAATCTTCTTTCTCCTCTGATATGAGGCACTAATGCATATTTCACCAAATACAGACTTTTTTTTCTCAATAGCACACACGAAAAGTACAAGGAACTGCATTATCTTACTGGTTTTCCTACAAAATAAAGGTACATTGGGGCATTCAATTATATTTTAAAAGCTCATAGCACTTCCAGATCAAGCATAACAATATGAGACAGCAGCACAGAAATAGTTTTCTACATCTCTTTGACACCATCTGTTGGTTGTCCAGATTTTTTGCAGCCCCCCAAAAAAGTCCTGCTTCCTCATTATTGGCTCAACTATGGTCCTATATATTTCTTTAATACCTATACTGAGTAGGTCTTTGGATAGTCACTAGACTATATTTATAGTGATGCAGTTAATAACTTAAACAGAGCTAAATTCAAAGAGCAACAGTGATTCAGAGCATATAAGTGTTATGTACATAACGTTTGTTCAGAACACCTTAAAACAGGCACATTTTTCCTTGGGTACCTATGGCAGAACTTGGAAAAGAATCACTGCATTAAGGGGCCCCTGGCAGGTGCAACATACATGATCACACATGTTCCACATCATAATAAAGTGAGATTAGCATGCCATCTCGGACTCAAACATTATTAACAGTATAGAATGAATTAAACTTGTTGAGATATTTTACATTATATTCTGAATCAACAACTGAGAAAAGGCTCGAAGACTAAAAATGATTATTTGTAGGCAGACAGATGGCAAGTTGCTCCAGGAGTCAAAAGCCATACCAGTAGGGTTATGATGGACAGAGATCTCCGTGGGATCACTGGATCTATGAAGGAGCCATCCTCAGATGAACCCATCGCACTTTGCATCTCTGGAAACTGCTGTCTCCTTTTAGGCAAGGAAACATATTTCCACTTCTTAAAGTGTCAGCTTTTAAAGATTCTTTTCCCAAGCAGAAAAACAACCACAGAATTTTAGAGAAGAATTCAATGAGGATAAAAGCCATAGTCACATGAATAGCTAACAAAAAGATGGAGGATACTGTGTAAGCTATCAACAGCACTGAGATCCTCAAAGAGAATAACCGCCAGGCAGACCTGCCAGACAACACAGAATATTTGAGCTTCTGTAGCTCCCGTGTTATGTTTTATACTGCTAACGGTAAAAGGAACAAAGAACAGGGAAATAAAGTGAAAGCTGCACCCTGAGTTCTGCACTTTGCTTGAACTGTTGCACCTAGAGCTCTCTGGCCTGGACAGAGCAAGAGTAACATAACAGTAAATGTTCTGAATAATGGGAAGTTTTAGTGTTGTTGCGGTCAGCGAGAAAGCAGGGGAGGAACATGGGCCAGGCCTGGAGTCCAGAGAAGATTCTTTGTTGGAGTCAGAGATGGGGCTTGGCCATTTGGGAGATCTGTGCGGCCTCCAGAGCCTCCACAGACTGACATGAGGGGGAACCAGTTCCCAATGCACGCATGCACAGATCCACCATAAGGCAAGAACAGTTATGGAGGAAAAAGGCTACTCAGAAGTAAAGGTTGGAGATGATTGGCTCCTCTCAAAGGATATAAAAGTGGAACAAACGGATGTGCTCGTTGCAGGAAGCAACTTGATTCAATTCTGGTTGGTGTAATTCAGCAGCTCCATTCTGACTCTGTGTTCTGTCTGGCCTCCTAGCTAATTAGGTCCTTGGCAGTGTGTATAGAGCCAAAGTTGGCTCTTCTATGACTTATGGACTTCAACTCCCAGAATTCCTGAACAAATCATACTAGCTCAGGAATTCTGGGAGTTGAAGTCCTCATGTCATTGGAGAGCCAACTTGGCCTACCCCTGGTCTAGAGAGATAAAGATTGGTGCATATCAACCTTCTTCCTGAAAGACTATGGCAGACTTCTGTCAGACTAATTAACATTGTTTGGGTCTTATTACAGCTTTGAATGAACATAATTCACAGCCATTGAAATAAAAAGAGGGGGTTTTTTGGGACTACCTTTGAGTTTTATGATTTATCAGGAAACCTAGGTCAGAACAAGTGATGTCAGTAAGGTACAGGAGGCCCAGCTTTTAATTCTGCAAGTAATGATGCTTAGCCTGAGAAAATAAGACTTTACATCTACTCTATGAAGTCTTCTCTTCAGGTGAAAGGTAGAAGTCAAAAGCTCCAGTATCTTGAGGGCTGATTGGTATGGGAAGAATATGAAGTTTGTCAGCTATAATAAAATTTGCAAAACAACAGGTTTCAAAAACCAGAGATTTACAGTGATGCATGATCATAAAGAGCAAGGAGGCATTCAGGTCAATCGTGGTGAAATAAGCAAAAATTATCCTATTTAAGACTGGACAGCTTTTTAAAATAGTATGCATAAATCACACACTATGGCCAACTTGCAATAATAGCAATAGCAAAAGCACTTGGACTTATATACTGCTTTGTAGTGCTTTACAGCTCTTTCAAAGTGGTTTACAGAGTCAGCATATTGCTCCCAACAATCTGGGTCCTCATTTTACCCACCTTGGAAGGATGGAAGGCTGAGCCAACTCCGAGCTGGTGAGATTTGAACTGCCAAACTGCAGCTAGCAGTCAGCTGAAGTAGCCTGCAGTACTGCACTCTAACCACTGCGCCACCTCGGCTCATCAGTGCAATGCCACTTCCTCAGAGACAGGTCTGTATACTTTTAAAAAAATAAAAAGTAAATCCTATATCACCTATATGCCACCAGTGCTGCATCTTCCAAATCCAGCCATGTAGATATATTTATGATTCATAATCCCATACACCAATTTCTGGTGAGTTTACAGCATGTGTCAATCAAGGAAGTTATTTTTGTGCAAATTCTTCATATATGTCACTCACATGATACACGGGGTTCATTTCAGAGATTATTTTTCTGATGGGTCTGTGCTTTTCTCCCGCTTGAAGTCAACCTTTGATTTTCTTAGACTCTTAACTTTAGCACAAGTTTTTAATAGGCATAATATATTTCATAAGAGGCATGGCATTTTGGGCAGTAAAAACTAGACTTTAAACCTTGATCCTTAGGCCACCGAGCTATCAAAGGCAAAATTGATGATCATAAGCCCAACCATAACCAATGTATCAAATCAGGGTGCTTTGTTTCTGTTTTTTGAGGAGAAAAATGACAGGCTGAAGGACTGTCAATTATCTGATTCACAAGACTTCCATTTTTGAAAAGCAAAGCTAAAATCTACCCTCATATTCAGCAACTTGAGCTATATTTATGTGTCATTTGTCCTTCTCTTTCTTTAACCTTTGAATGAAAACAAGGAGAAAAGCTGTAGGTATGATTAATACAGACATTCACCAATAAGCAACAATCCACAAATTATGTGCACATTTAGTACACATTTTTTGTGTATTAGCCCAAAATAAAATAGCCCCAAAGCGTCTGTATTTATGCAGTGTTGCTTTTTTTTCACCCTAGAAAGCGGGAGTCTCAACTACATACAAAATGAAGGAAAGGAATTCATCTTTCAAATAGTACATCCCCATAAACCAACAGGTTCCCTAAAAACCATTTATCTTTCTGCTGAGTAAACATGGCAAACAAGCAATTAGCAGCAATCTACATTAAGAGTTTGGATGCTCCCCTCAATATGGCAATGTCCATTCAATCATGCACTCTATGATGCATTGTGGGGTCTTTGGTCTTTCTGATCTTGGTGGTTTTCATCAAAATACTGTTTTGGACATTAATGATATTGCCTAGTTTGGAAATGAAATATCTGCAAGGAAACACCAGGCTGAGAGAGCACCAAATAGTTTAACCCCAGGCTATAAATATTTTCTTCTATGATGGGCTCCTTCATCTCATTGTTTCTTCCCCTTTGCTCCCCCTGAGAAACCTTGTCTGAAAATATTTTGTTGTTATTTGCCTTATACCTACATATATAAATGATATGAATTTGATATCCACACAACTTACATTAAAAAGAGGTTTGAAGTGGCACACAAGGCAAGTTTGCTGACAATACAGTAGTCCCTCGCTTCACCTACTGCGGCTTCACTTCATCGCGGGTTTCTGAGGAAGTCGATTGACAGATTTAAACAGCCCGCCGAACTCGATCGGCAGGTTTTTCAAAAAAAAAATAATCTAAAATTGTAAATACTGTATTTAAATACTGTATCTAAAATAAATACTGTGTGGGAAGGGTTTATAAACACTTAAAACAATGAAAACTTACCAAACAATTACAATATAAATACTTAAATAAGTACTATCAGTCGATAAATTCCCCATCGCGGATTTCACCTATCGCGGCCAGGTCTGGAACGTAACACCAGCGATAGGTGAGGGACTACTGTATTACTTGAAATGATCCCAGATTTCTTTTCTTATTTCCCCACGCTGTTTCTCAAAATCTTACATCCCCAATTTGAAAATTCACTGAAATATCTTAATCTACAACAGAGGTGTCAAACTGGCAGCCCGCAGGCTGAATGCCTCACCCATAGGCCATACCCACCCCAGCTCCGCAAAGGCAAAAAAAGTCACAATGTGTTGTGATATGTCATGTAATGCCATCAAGTTTGATCTACAACAACCAAGATGTGCTCAACTGGCAAACAGTCATCATCATCATCTTCTTCTTCATCATCACTGAGCACCAGTGGCACAGTGATTAGTGTGCAGTACTGCAGGCTACACTTCTGCTGATCATTGGCTGCCAGCAGTTTTACAATTCAAATCTCACCAGGCTCAAGGTTGACTCAGCTTTCCATCCTTCCGAGATGGGTAAAATGAGGACCCTGATTGTTGGGGGCAATATGCTGGTTCTGTAAACCGCTTAGAGAGGGCTGTAAAAGCACTGCGAAGTGGCATATAAGTCTAAGTGCTATTGCTATCATCATCATGATTCATGTTCACAATCAATAATATAGGGAACGGGCTCAAATACTGAAATCCATTATTAAATAAATTATGATACTTATATAGCTGTTATTAGCATAACCCTAATTCATAATGACATCTAAAACAAATTCATCACACCCAGCAATACAATGATTTGATTTATACTGAAAAGAAAAGAGGGGGGGGGGGAAACACCTCTGGAGAACAAAATTACACTTGTAAGATATACGTGCTTCTCAAACCTAAAGGGTTTTGTTTGCTTGCTTGCTTGTTTATTTTTAAGCATCAAAATAACTAAATTATTAAAAAGGAGGGTGGGCAAAATGCTTCTCTGAAATTAAATCACATGTTTGATTCACGTTCACACGTCCAACTGTTATTAATGTCAAGCTGTAGTGAAGATACTCAAGAAAATCATTACCATTCAGAGCCACTAACAGCTATTAAATCTCCATCAATTCAACTTAACACAAGTGTACTTCAGGGCCTTTCCAGATGCAGCTCAGAAGCTCCTGCCTGACTTTATTCTATTGTCCTCTAAGCCACAAAAGAGCCCTTGGTCTTATAGACCTGATGTTCTTTTAAGGGATCTTTCCTTAATCAACAGATCCCTTTCTCTACCAATGGAGTAAAAAATGGTAAAGAGTTCTAGGATAACCTCAGCAAGTCAGCATGAAACAAAGGAGGGGAAAACAAAACCGTATTAACATTACCCTAACAAAGTTTTTCTTTCACATCTTGGAGGCAGGAAGGAAGGTGAGGAATATTTAATTTGGAGAAAAATAAGGCAAAGGAACTCCTAGACTCGTGACCACAATGGGGACTGAAACTTTCGTCACTAAGTCATTAGCACCCAATTTTACAAATTTTTAAGTGAATCACGCAATCCTAACTTCAGCCCAACTTCCCCCAGGGACTTTGCTTGATGGGAGCCAGCTGGGAAGGTTACAAAGGGGGTTGATGTGACCACGGGACTTTGGAACAGTTGTGAATACGTGGGGGGAGGGGGTTGCCCAACATCTGACTTTTGATCAGGGATGCTGCAACAACTGTTAAGTGTGACCATCAGTCCATAAGTTGGGGTTTTTTTCAGTGCAACCATAAATGAATAGTTGTAATTGGACAACTCCCTACAGATCTCATTTCAGCACAGAGAGCTCAGTTCTGATTCTGGGTTTGTGGGTATTGCTCATTTAAATCCTCAGGATTTCAATCAATGTTGGATGAACAGTGGAACTGCATCCATTGTTGTTGTTAGTTGCAAAGTTGTGTCTGACCCCCTGTGACCCCCTGGACAACATTCCTCCAGGCCTTCCTGTCTTCTATTATCCTCTGGAGTCCATTTAAGCTAACGCCTGCTGCTTCAGTGACTCCATCCAGCCACCTCATTCTCTGTCGTCCCTTTCTTCTTTTGCCCTCAATCTTTCCCAGCATTAGGCTCTTCTTCTTCCTTCTCATTAGGTGGCCAAAGTATTTGAGTTTCATCTTCAGGATCTGGCCTTCTAAATAGCAGTCAGGGTTGATTTCCTCTAGGACTGATCAGTTGGATCGCCTTGCAGTCCAAGGGACTCGCAGGAGTCTTCTTCAGCATTGCATTCATAGCCAATGCCTATAACATTCCAGATAGTTATCACCATCTAATGTGACCAAATGCAGGCCCACCATCAACTGGGCAATGGGTCCAAATCTGTTCCCTGCTCTGTATTCAGTAATTCAATGGATGGAACATGGGAAAGTCATTTCAGGTTAAGCAAAATAGGTTTCAGGTTTGGAAAGCACTTGGATGGGTGCCTGGCTGACCAGCCTTCTTAAGGAGTCTTGAACTTTAGAAATAAACCATGTAAGCAACTGATCTCCGAGTGCCATGATTTGCGGTTCCACAACCGAGCATCACACTATGCAGGTTCCGTCAGTATCAGATGACGGAACAAGTAGCCGGATTGTTTTTTGCAAATGTGCCATGCTGTTTGAGAATTCTAACTGCCATAGGCAGGGGTGGACAGCAGGCAGTACGGGGTGGAACGCAGTTCCACCGACGGAAATGAAGATCGTGCTCAGCTCCAGCTGATCAATGGCTGTCACTTCCTGGATTACTGATCTCGGTTCAGCTCTCCTTTTCTTCCCTGTTGCTGCTGCTACATCTGCGCTCCTTGCTTTTTTCCTCTTTCCTCCTTCCTAGCCTCGGACACGCTTCCCTCTCTCCTGCCTGGCTCCCCTCCAGCCTCACATGGCCACCTCCCACCTGAGGTGCAAGCAAACGGCGCGGGTGGAAGCGGTGCTGGCAGCATTTATGCTTTAGGCGGGGGGTGACCCAAGAAGGAGAGCGCGGGAAACGTGAAGCAAATTGTCACCCCAGCAAGCGACACTAGTAAGGTTGTACGTCGAGGACTTAACAGTTCACTTGAACGATGATGATCGTTCAAGCCACTCCCACCTGATCACATGTCCAGCAAGCCACTCCTACCCAGTCACATGACCATTAAGCCACACCCACAAAATAAGCCACATCCATAGTGTGACTGTAAAAATTTTGGCTGCCCATTACTGCCCAGAGTTCTAGTCACTTTGGGAGGACTCCTGCCCCAAGCTTGAGAAGCCAATGTTCCTGACTACAACTCTAAATGAAGACCAATTTCCAATAGCTGCATGATGGATGTAAATAATTATTTTATGTGGGAACTATTCAAATATTAATCGTGATAGAAATAAAAAAGGACTTGGCATTCAAAGGCAAATTGGTTTACATAGAGACTGGTTGTGCCTACAAAGGCATTTTGCTACCTATTTGTAAAATTTAAGAATATACATTCCTTTACTGATACCCTCTTTATTATTTATTTATTTGTTTGTTTGCTTGTTTGTTTATTTGTCTAATTTATATGCCACCCAACTCCATAAGGACTCTGGGCAACTTACTTGGGGCCAGATCTAGATGATACTTCATTTGATCAACAGCCCCAGGCCTGCTGGAAAAGCCAGGTCTTTACAGCTTTCCCGAAGGCAAGTAGGGTGGGTGAAGTACAGATCTCAGGTGGTAGCTGGTTCCAGAAAGCCAGAGCCACTACAGAAAAGGCCCTTCCCTGTGATCCTGCCAGCCAACATTGTTTAGCTGACGGGACCCAGAGAAGGCCAACTCCTTAGGTCCTTATTGGTTGCTGGGAGCTGTGTGGTTTATCCCAAAATAAGACATCCCCTGATAATAAGCCCAAATGTACTTTTGAGTGCATGGTAATAAGACCAAACGCTAAGTTCAAGGTTCAAAAAAATATAAGACAAGGTCTTATTTTTAGAGAAACACAGTATATAATTGCCTACTCTCTTTTATTTCTACCTGGCATAAAGATAATGACTCATCACTGTTTCAAAGCCAAAGAGCCAGCACTGTCCAAAGATGTCCCCATGGTCATGTGGCCAATGTGACTAAACACCAAAGGCGCATGGACACCAAAGGTTGTCCTTATTTTTCTACTTGCATTTATTACGCAATTTCAAACTGCTAGATTTGCAGAAGCTGGGACAAGTAATGGGAGCTAACTCCATTCTGTGGCGCTAGGGATTCAAACCGCCAAACTGCTGACTTTTCTGATCGACAAGCTCAACGTCTTAGCCACTGAGCCACCTCATCACTGCTACCTGGCATGATGCACCATAATTTTTTTTAAAAAGAGGGGGGTTGTTGATAGAACATTATGGTAGTCTAGAAATACATTAAAAAGCCAACAACCAAAGCACCTCTGATAGTATAAGCAAAATCTGCTGAGACAAACTAATTTAGATGATTATTTGATTACTAGCATTGGGTGTGAGACAACCAGGAAATACTTAAATAGTGCACTAATCTGAGAAGCTGAAAAAATATTGAAGAAGATGATAGCCATTATAACTACATGGCCTTGTCCACATTATCACCAGAAAACAACTAAAAGGACCCTTTTTTTAAACTTCTGATATGGTGAATGTTGTATACATTAGAAGTTCTCTGACTAATATCAGTTATCTGTGATGTCTATTTTCAGAATTCCATTTAATAGACATGCCAGAGATTAATCCAAAAATTTTAGCAAAGAAGACACATATTCTGTCATTCAACTGAGCCTGTTTTTCTTTTCTGAGTACTCTGCCCAGTCAGTCAGGCTCATCCTGAAATCTTCCTTAACTTCCTCAAAGAATCTTTTTAAAATATCAAGCAAACAAACTTCATGCCGCCTTAGACATTTCCTTTCATGTATCTCCAGAAAATGATAATTGAAGATAAGCTATTTCTTGATTGCATTTTCCACTAACAGGCAGCCTTAATGTTCCATTTTAAAAAGAAAGAAGAATAAAACTATTGTTACAACCATGTTAAAGACTTGATGGCATGTGAATGTAAAAATCCCACGCAAATGCTGAGGACAGAAAAAGTATATGTAAGAAATTCAGTCAATAAGCAGCAAATGTGGCCATCAGCATTCACCAGGTTAGTACCAGTGTGTGTGTGCACACACAGAAACAACACACACCTATTTTCATATATTCATCAACTTTCTCTTGGATAGTCAGCAAATTTAACTGAGCAAATTTAACAAGCAGCCACAAGTTATTGGGGGATCAAGTAAAAGTACTTTGTCCTACAAAGGTATCCACAGGCCAATGAGAAAATGTGGTTATTTGGGGGATGTTATCTGAAGTTAATAGAAGATAAGCATCTTACATGTGCTAAATTCAGTTTTCCACTCTCCTGCCAGACAGGCACACAAAAGAAATAAAACAGAAGGCTTAAGAATAACTACTGTTCAGTGTCTTAGAAATCAAGTATGACTGAATCATAAAGAGGGAACAGTTCAAATGATTCCGCCTCTCCCCCCCCCCCTCCCCGACACATAAGTTGCTTGAAAGAAAACCTAGAAGCATAATTGGTCTGGAAGCCCCATTTAATTACAGGGTTCGGGTCCAACTGGGAAAGGAAAAGAACTGCATTTTAACCGCACCACCTGAGATCATCCAGATACTGAAACTATTTGCAAGTTTGACAAAAACATTTGCATCATAAAACGCGCCAAGGCAGCGGCCAGCCGAGGGGGCCGAGGCAAGGCAGATGTGGAATGTGCAAAGATCAGGGCACTAAAACAATTGGGGCTGTAAATAAGGACTAGTAATCAGCAATCATTGCAACTCGGGGGCTTTAAATGCCAGGCAATTAATGGGCTTCGTTTCTACTGAAAGGAAATACTTTATCATAAGCTATCCTGTGAGCAGCCAAGAAGAGCCTTGCATCTAACCCTCACAAAGGTATGAAAAGAGGGAGAAAAAGCATTGATAATTGGGCTTTCTGTCCAGTCACGCACATTACACAAACTTTCTCCCTCTGAACCATTAGGAGCACAGCTGTTTCCTGCACTTTCTACTGTATGTCTTACAGTAGAGGGCACAATGAGAGAGAGGGAGAGGGAGGGTTTCTGTGGCGAAAAGGTGGGAAGGGGCGCCGGAGGGGAAGGCAGAATTCAACCTAGTGCTAAAAGTTCCTTTGATTTCGCTGTTGTTTTTGGTTCATTAAATTTTCCACAGATTTGCAGAGAAGAAAAAAACATGATCAATAAACCCTGACAAAAGCGAACGTGTGAAAAAGGCAAGAGAAAGGCAAAGGGGGAGATAAAAGGGAGATCCTGATTTCAGAGCCAGATGACCAGAGCTTTGGGGCTGCTGAAGAATTTGAATAGGCCATCATTTCTTTACAGCTTTTCACTTTCTTTCTCCCCCTGACTGTTGGAACTCTTCAGTCAATACAATAGTAAATGCACTAAAACTGGTTTTCTTATGCTAATGAATGGGATCGGGCACTCAGAGTTAAAACACACTTCCCACCAATATGTGTTCTTTTTTCTCCTTTTTTTAAAAAAAAAATACATTAACCTATTCAAGTTAACCCAAAACTTCAGAGCCTGCTTAAAGCTTGGCCTCCCCCATGCACAAAATTAATGTGGGTTCTGTTCCCACCTACTCTTTTTAAGCAGCAAAGGGGCAGAAAAAGTCTTCAATCAGGGTAAGGTTTCTTTTAAAAGCCTTTCAGATGAGAGAAATGAAGACTGAAAAGGAAGGAACTGAAAATCAGCATCTAGAATTTTAGCCTGTCTTATTTCATTCAAACACTGAATGGAACTAAGTAAGAGTCATACTAATAACAGGAATAACAATACTTTGTAATTCGTTTCAAGGGAAAAATCTATACTGTGTTTCTGTAAATCTCTGCGAGTTCTGGCCCTGTGATTCGGGATAGCCACCAGAAACTAAATTTCATAAACATTCTTCAAGGTTTAAATAAATGGTTTCACTCAGTTATGCCTCCACAAAACTCCTGGATAAAATATATATGTATCATCTTCAAGTACAATACTGAGAGTCATTGCTATAGCTACCCTATATTTAGAGTGATTCACTTTATGGAATATTCCAAATTACTTATCTCCTTTGGTGTTTTATCTTTAAGTGCCATTTTTAAATAAGAATTTTGTTCTCTTTATGGCTTTGTGTGTTAAAGATGTGATTGACCCTAAAGGGTTTACCTTCAAAATGTTAACAAATAAAGTCCAATTCTTTTCCATAGTCACCCTAATGTTGAGGATATGTCAAACACTTTTCAAGCAAATTAACACAAAGCAATCTACTTCATTCACACACAAAAAAATCCAGATAGCCCAACCCCGCAGCTTACAAGCAAACATTTGCAGCCCGGTTAAGTGTCAGAGAAGGCTTGGAGCCATAATTAGATAATAACCACATTTTTTAAAAAAAGAAGTGGCATTCAAAATAAGCTCTTTTTTTAACCTAGTCCTTCAAAACTCTTTTGGTAAGATGGTGAAGTGTGCTCAGTCTAAGGAAAGCAACGGTTGGGTATTTGCTACACAAATACACAGAGACAGTTTTGGAAAGCTGCTTTGCTGCATTTGCTTTCTTTGCTAATCTGTCCTGGAAACTCTGTTGTGAACAAGGCACTTCTGAGAATACAAAAAGCTTGAAGGATTTGTGTATCTTTCAGGACACAGTGCAAACAACTGGCTTACAGTAGGCCACCAGAAGTTGAGCGAGCAAGCTTAGCAACATTTATTCAGCTTTTATAAATGCTTTGGATGTCTCTAGAAGAGATTGTTCTGCTAGGAGGAGTTGTCCCTTAAAAAGTATATATGTTCAAAGCTATTTTTTTCCTTCAAAAGCCAAAATAGTCTATGCTGTAAATGAAACGGAAAACTCTTGATATATATATTAATGTGGCTAAGGAAAGTTTGTAATTAATCATCACGTCTAAATTCTTCCCCTATCCTGCAACTCTAGAGGAGCCGCCACGGCAAGTTATAAAATAAGTAATTTAAAAATAAAAATGCATTACATTTTGCATAGGTGTATTTCTTGAGATGCAATGCAATGAGTACTTGACAGAGAACTGCCTGTGCAGTCAACAATTGTTTTTTTTTTACCTTGTGTGAAAGTTAATATGAATGAATGATAAAGTTGATGACTCCTTCCCATTTGCTCCAAATACAAGCTTTTGATCAACAGATGATACTTCAGGAAAAAAGGGGTTATGCTGCAGCACCTCAAGATACTTTTAAAGACTATGCTAAACGCACAATACGATTCCTCCACTGTCCACTTCTTTACCGGGTTTTTTTAGGGGGGTGTAAATATTCAGCTTGCTTTTACAGAATTCTCATCCTGCACTAGCTGTATACTACGTTGTGTCAGGTTTATAAGAATTCCAAAAATAAAACTTCTGCATATAGACTAGCACTGTTAGATGCATCATGCATCAATTAATCACTCTAACCTAAGGCAGGAGAACCTAATAGGAGAAAAGAGAAAAACAACAACAGGAAAGGGCCTGAATATTTTGCCTTATTTCTTAAGTGAACATAACTGCATGCAAACATCACTTATATATGTACTGAGTTACCTCCACCTATATCCCCTCCTGGATGTTAAGAAAGAAGGGTATGAAAAAGGAAGCTGTATTTTCTTTTGCAAAACAGTTAACATTTTTAGGCATTTCAAAGTGATGCATTTAAGTCTACAAGTGGATTCAGAATCAAATTATTCTTTTACCACACCCACATTTTCAAAGATTATCTCTTTTAGAAAAGCCACACCACAGAATGAAAAAAGCCACTAAAGAGAAAACAGTGATTATCAGATAGAAGAAACAGTTCTATCTTCCAAAAATTATGGGAAGCCTTTCTAAAGCCTTTAGAAAGATTATACATGTATAGTCCCTGCAATTTTCTTGGTAAGGTTTTTGGAAAGTTGCCTTATGCTTAATTGTCCCACAAAATGTTCCACTAAGAGTAATTTCCTTGAGAGACAAGCATGAGAGGAAAGACCATACCGGATGGGATATTATATTGTAGCTGTCATTTATTTTGAGGGTAAGTCAAAGGCAGGTGTTGTCACCAATTCCTAGCATATGGGGGGGTTGGAAATCACTTTAGGCAAACTTTAAAAACTACACGCACAAACACAAGAGTTAGACACACTGGTGTGTAAACTATGTGCAATGAACATTTGCAGCTAGGAAAACCTCTGATATCTGTAAAAAGTTATTTTCCAAGTGAAGGAAAATAATGTGATTTCCTTTACACACACACACACAAAAGTAAATTTGCTTTATCTTCAGCCTGGTACACAGAAAATCACAAAAAAGGGATTCACTTAAATCTAAGGGAGCTAGAGCAAACAGATGAGATCCATGCAGCTTTGCAAGAAATCAGTTTTTCCCCTTTCTGTATATTTTGGATTTTAGCATTTATTTACTCTATCCTTTTGGCACAGGGTCCAATGGACATGCCAATACAATATTTGTTTAAATACTATTTTATGCAGCAGGCAAGAGAAACGTTTACTTTTGAATTCTTGGCCATCCCCCGAGACCCAATTGCATGAAAAAAGAGAGTAATTTTTACAACTGCTCTTTTTATTGGCAACAGTCAATAGTACACAAACTTCAAAACCCAAAGCTTCAAAAGTGTACCCAGACCCGGTATTTTAGAAACTATGTAAAATAAAAGAAACCAACATAAACTGAACGTGTTAAGGATTTAAAAGATGAAACCTCATAGATTTCAATCTATGCTAGTGGTTCATTTCTCTATTCTGTAATAACTGCCAAACTTTACCTAAACTCAATTTTATTATGTTAAACACATTCTGAATGGTTGCCAAGTTGCTGTCTCTTATGCTTGTTAGAAAGAAATGCTCATGGGGGGGGGGGGGCGGGCGGGGGGGGGATATTGGACTTACTGATGAGTAATCATAAACATAAAATCAATGATAAGGGGTGGTGTAGTTTATCAGAATACTGTACTGTATATATATTCTGTGTGTGTGTGTCTGTATGTTAGACTTCCCATTCAAGTGCAAAAGAATCTTTCCAACTTCTTAAGATTTAAGCTTGTTTTTATTTTTCTGTTATGTAACTTTGTCCAACACAGTTAGTTTTGTGTCCTTTATGATGAAAGGTGACCAATGGTGTGGTCCTTGCAAGCCACAGTGTGTAGATGAGATAAATTTAATGAGAAACTAAAAACTTTACATCACCAGATGTTCTCCCCACTTAAACCAGCCCAAAACGTCTCAGCATCACTCTCCTCACACAACTTTTACAAAGCCCGCAGCTGTCCTCCAAACCTCAGCTCCCTAGAGAAGAAGGAAAGGTACAAGAGGCCCCTGGCTATTATTCAACAAATTCTTTTTGCGGGTGCTGACCGCTAAGAGTTTCCAATCTCGGCTGACTTCTTAAGTTAAAATAAAGACCAAGCCTAACTGCGCCTCAAGCAACCCTTGGAGCCAAAAAGTGTGTAGTTCCACAGGGACTGGATGTTTCTAAACAGGGGAACCCTAGCAAATGACAGCAATGGAGCCCGGGTGCGTTGAGCACCAGATGAGTTCCTTCTCTTTGCAAGACTTTTTGGGCCCCAGGTGGGAGTAGTGGGGAGAGGGAGAGAGAGACAGAGAGAAAGAAAGAGACAGAGAGAGAAAGACAGAGAAAGAGAGACAGAAAGAGAAAGAGTGACACAGAGAGAGTCAGAGAAAGAGAGAGTGACAGACAGACAGAGACAAAGAAAGAGAGAGAGACAGAGAAGGAGTGACAGAAAGACAGAGACAAAGAAAGAGAGAGAGAGAGAGAGAAGGACCGACAGAGAGAGAGAGAGAGAGAGACGAGAGAGAACGAATCCCCCTTTGCTCTTCAAACCCTTAATAGGATTGGCGCCCAGTTCGCTCCACGCCGCTCCCCGACACACGCGGATCAAGTTGCAGAGGTGGATGGTTGAAATTCCTTCGCAAATATACTTGCTGAAAGATAGCTTCGGGGACCGGGGAAGGATGGGATGGCGGGGAAGGGGGGGTAGTGGTGGTAAGAAAACGTCGCAGCTGGGAGACTAGTGCGCGGAGTTAACTCGTATCAAGAGCGCCCTCCCTTCCTCCCTCTCTCTCCCATTCCCCCCCCCCCCCAAGGGAATAAGCCCTACAGAAACTTCGGCCACGTTCTCTCTCTAGTCTCTGGAAAGCTACAAAAATAAACCCCGCGTTGCAAAAAAGAAGAGCCTGTCAGGCTGTTACATCACAGTGCCACGAGGTTTAGCGCCGCTGCCGCCTCAGATCGCCTCACGCAACTTCAGAGAAGCAGCATCCCAAGCAGGGAGCAGCGCGCGCTCGCACGGGGCGCGCGTATACACGCATCCCTCCAACTCGGTCCAAAGTATCCGGAAAATTGAGTCTCAGGGGCAGCCAAAGAGCGGGACGACACCCCCCCCCCCCACACACACACAGGCCCCATTCCCGAAGCAAAAAAAAAAACCTGGGCCAAGACCAAGAGAGGAGAGCAGACGGAGCCGACTCGAGTCTTTGGTTTCCCCGAATGTTTCCCCCTCGAAACGGCCTGAGGGACAAGCCGAGCTCTCTACCTGAGGGCGTTTCGAGGGGGAAACCTGCCCGCCAAGGGGACGGAAGCCGCGGAAACCTCTGCCCCCCACCCCCACTGCTGAAGGCCGGCGGGACGGGGGGGAGGATTCTCCCTTCGCTCGGCTTCATATTACGGCCGGGTCGGGCCTAGCCGGTTCACGCACGCAAGCACACACTTCCCCTCTTTTGCCCCCCCCCCCCCCCCAGCTAGCTCGGTCTCTTTCGGCTGCAGCGGAGCAAGCCAGGAGCGGCCGCTAAGTTTTCTTTTTTTGGGGGGGGGGAGCTTCTTTCTCTCCTCTCTGCAACCTCTCCTTGCGTGCGGGGATGGGGGGCGTCCCAACCCCTTCCCCCCCTTTCTGTCACACCCACCCGAGAAGAGGAGGAGGCGGAGGAGGCGGGAAAACGCGTTTCTCCCCCCCCCCCCCCGGTCCACGATCCTCTGGAGAAAGGCGAGGAATCTCCACTCGGGGAAGCCCCCCACCCTCCCTTTGAGAAATGCCCAAACGTCGCGATGGAGAACCCCAGCGCCCCCCGCCCCTTAAAAAAAAGAAGTCACGAGCGGCTCTGCCAACTTTACCCCCGAAGAGAAGTTTTTTTTTCAGGCGGCCAGAGGCTGTTCGGGCTCCAAAGCGGGACGGCCAGCCCGGCTCCCCATCGTCCACTTCAAGAGGGCGCGGAAAGAGCGAGCGGAGTTTCGCTGGCCGGGCTTCCTTTTTGTGTGTGTGTGCGTGTCCTCTTATTTTTTTTTGTTTGAAAGAAAGGCGAAGTCGCTGGAGCTGCTGCTGCTGCTGCCGGCCCTTCCCGACGCTCGCGCGGATTCTTTTCCCTTCTTTTCTCCCGCTCCGAGGCTCATTGATGATCGCCGGGGGGAAAAGGAGGAGGGGGAGAGAGAAGAAGGGGGGCCGGGCGGCCGGGAGAGTTTTTAAAAAAGTGTCGAGCGCCCCTGCTGCCGGCGTATTTCTGCCCTTCTGCCATCCATCATCCTTGCGTAGGACATCAATACACGCACGCTCGGCGGGGGGGGGAGCGAATTAAGGCAGACGGAAAGGAGGAGGAGGAGAGGGCGAGTCCAATTGAGGAAAGTTCAAAAAAAAGAACCCAAGAGAAGAAAAGGAGGGGAGGAGGAAAAAACTCTCTTTCCCTCTCTCTCTCTCCCAACTTTTGAAACAACCCAGTTGGGGTTTGGTTAACTCAAGTCAGGTGATCTCCGGAACCCAAATCCATTGACTGATCTGTTTTCATTCTAAATCCGCAGGCGGCTGCTGCTCCTCCTCCTCCTCCCCGCCCTGAAGTCAACTGCACCATTAGTTCTTCCAGAGAGGCCGGCCCTTTCCTCGCATACCGGAGGGGAGAGGAGGTGCCGCGAGTGGGGGGAAGAGGCGGTAGAAAAAGGAGCCGGCGCGCAGCGGGAATTAAGCATCTCGGATTCCGCTTGGAAGAACAAGAAGATTCCCCCATGAACGGGTCTCTCTCTCCCCCTCCCTCCCTCCCTCTCTCTCTCTCTCTCTCTCACACACACACACACACCAAACTTTGGCCAAGGCAGAGGGGAATTAAGCATCTCCACGCTTCGAAGATCAACAAGATTCCCCCTAGAAACTGGTCTCTCTCTCTCTCTCTCTCTCTCACACACACACACACTAAACTTTGGCCAAGGCAGGGGGGAATTAAGCACCTCCATGCTTCAAAGATCAAGAAGGTTCCCCCCTAGAAATTAGTCTCAGTCTCTCTCTCTCTCTCTCTCTCTCTCTCTCTCTCACTCACTCACTCACTCACTCACTCACTCTCTCACACACACACACACTAAACTTCGGCCAAGGCCCAGGTCACTTGGGCAGCCAGCCAAGCAAAATGCTGTTCCTGAGTTTGAAGGAGCCAACAAAGGAATTTCTGGCCAGAAGTTCTTGAGAAGAATCCCATCTTCCCAACTCTCACTGATTTAGTTTTGGGACAAATCCCTGTTGACCTCCCTGATTGGGATGTAGTTTCCTTTGTGGCTTAGGATTCCATCAGTGGCAACTTCTTTTCTTTAAAAGAGTTGCCAGGAGGAGGCCTTGTTTGATGGCCTGCTCTGAGTTGTGTATGCCTTTATTTTAAGTTTGGGAGTGCTAGAGGAAAAGAATAAGGAGGGAAATGAATAGGAAAAGTTTACCCTCAAAACTTTCTGTTAGTACTATGTACAAGACAGTTGGGTTTGCAATATATAAACAAGCTAACAATGAATGTTTGTATCTCCAGACCCCGTTTAGAGCCCACTGGGTTGGCCTTCTGCAGGTCCCATTGACTAAGCAATGTTGGCTGGTGGAGCCGCGGGGAACGGCCTTCTCTGTGGCAGCACCGGCTCTCTAAAACCAACTACCACCACCACCTCGAGATCCGTACTGCCCCCATCCAGAAAGCCTTGAAAACCTGGCTTTGCGGGCAGGCCTGGGGGCCATGAGCAATCAACACTCTTTAATTCTGGCCACAGTAAGATTGCATGATATGATATGTCTGTATTAATGGGATTTTAAACTGTTTCTTACATTATTTTTATTGTTGTAAATCACCCGGATTGGGTGGCATACAAAATTTATTTATTTATTTATTTATTTATTTATTTATTTTGTCCAATACATAATACACATTGAAAAGAAAGATATGTAATAATATAAGTAAAGAAAAGAATAGAAGAAAAGATATAAAAGCATAGATGAACATATTTGAAAGGAAGAAAAGATAAATGAGATAAGGAGAGACAATTGGATAGGGGACGGAAGGCACACTGGTGCACTTATGCACGCCCCTTACTGACCTCTAAGGAACCTGGAGAGGTCAATCGTGGATAGTCTAAGGGAAAAATGTTTGGGGTTAGAGGTTGACACTACTGAGTCAGGTAATGAGTTCCACGCTTCGACAACTTGGTTGCTGAAGTCAAATTTTTTACAGTCAAGTTTGGAGCGGTTAATATTAAGTTTGAATCTGTTGCGTGCTCTTGTGTTGCTGCGATTGAAGCTGAAATAGTCATTGACAGGTAGAACGTTGCAGCATATGATCTTGTGGGCAATACGTAGATCGTGTTTTAGGCGACGTAGTTCTAAGCTTTCTAGATCTAGGATTGATAGTCTGCTTTCGTAGGGTATTCTGTTTCGAGTGGAGGAGTGAAGGGCTCTTCTGGTGAAGTATCTTTGGACATTTTCAAGGGTGTTGATGTCCGAGATGTGGTATGGGTTCCAGACAGATGAACTGTATTCAAGGATGGGTCTGGCAAAAGTTTTGTAGGCTCTGGTGAGTAGCGTGAGATTGCCAGAGCAGAAGCTGCGTAGGATGAGGTTAACAACTCTAGAAGCCTTTTTGGCGATATTGTTGCAATGGGCTTTCGCACTTAGATCATTTGATATTAGTATTCCAAGGTCTTTTACTGAGTGGGGGTTGGCTGTGAGATTTTGTTTATTCAGTTTATATATGAGGTTCGGATTCTTTTTGCCGATGTGGAGGGTAGAACATTTGCTGGTTGATATTTGAAGTTGCCATGTGCTAGACCAATGTGAGATAAAGTCGAGGTCTTTTTGGAGAGTAGATGTGTTGTCCGTGGTGTTGAAAAGTTTTACATCGTGAATGAATGAATGAATGAATGAAGTACTATAGCTTTAAGAAGTAATATTGCAAATTGCCATAAGAGGGAGCCAGAAAGCATGATGCTGTCTCTGCTCTCTCTGTTCTTTCTGCTGAATAACTGTGACTGATGTAGTAAACTCTGTGTGTTTGATGTTAGTTTTGATGTATTTGTAAGTTGTAGCGTATGTCTGATATGTAAGACAAAGACAGGCTTGTAATATTATTATTATGTTGACTGCTATTTCTAAAGTAAACACCATTTTATACACTTTAATGTATCTCTCTTGTATGACTGAATAATTACTCCTATCTCCTGGATATCTGCTGGAATCCCACATTTCCTCTGTTCATGTCCTTGATAACTCAAGGATTCTATACACTCCTTAACACTTTCACATACCGATGTCTATGGAGATAGTTGTCCAGGTCACGGTTGTCCCAGGGGTGCTTTTTTCAAGAGGCAATTGGGCTTTCTGGTTTTTCTTGAAAAATGTTTGACTTCTCATCCATTCTTCTTCTCATATAGAGATTAAATTTTTTCTTCCCCTTGTAACAGATGTTTTGGTCTTGTCAACTGCCATGGGTCCAAATGCAGTTGACAATGTGTCAAATTAATAAATAAAAATGCATCAATCAATAAAGATTTCTGTCTCATTATACAGTTGAATGATTAATATTTAAATCAGTTGACTTAACAGTAAGTGGATTATTTTGTCCCTTGCCAGCCTGAGTTCAAGCCAGGGCACACTACTGAAACAGCATTGTTCACGCTTGTCAGTGACCTCTGGAGGGTTCAGGATGGAGGTGAAACAACTCTTTGGATCATTCTGGACTTCTCTTAGGCCGTTTTGGAGGAAAGGATTGATTGAGCCCTAGGCCACTTGCAAGGCCTCTACTTTTTAGCTTCTTCACGAAACCATCCAGTATGGGGACCAGTAACATCTGACGATAACCCAGTTACCGTATTTTTTGGAGTATAAGACATAACTTTTTCCTCCCCAAAAGAGGCTGATAGTTTAGCTGTCTCTTATATTCTAAATGTAGCTTTTTTTCCCCAGCCCTAACCAGCTGCTAACGATCTTCCCAGCTCTTACCTTGCAGGCTGTCTGCGAAGAATGTTTTCCAAGTCTTTGCAGGGTTTTTTTCATTGCTCTAACTTGCTTTGAATAAGTTTTTTTCTGGCCCTAACCAGGTGCTAACAATGTTCCCAGCTCTTACTGGCTTGCAAGCTCTTTCATTGTTACTCTCTGTAAAGAATGTTTTCCAAACCCTGTCTTTGTAGGATTTTTTTTATTCTCTACTTTCATTCGCTCCAAATGTTTCCTTCCAGCCCATACCAAGTGTTAACAATGTTCCCAGCTCTTACCAGCTTGCAAGTTCTTTCACTGTTACTCTCTGCAAAGAATGTTTTCCAAGCTGTAAGACTTTCCAGCTCTAACATCCTCCAAATAAGTTTCTTTCCAGGTGCTAACAATGTTCCCAGCTCTTACCAGCTTGCAAGCTCTTTCATTGTTACTCTCTGCAAAGAATGTTTTCCAAGCCCTAAGTCTTTGCAGGATTTTTTCCATTGATCTATTTGCTCTGAATGTTTCTTTCCAGGTGCTAATGATGTTCCCAGCTCTTACTGGCTTGCATCCTCTTTCATTGTTACTCTCTCCGAATAAAGTTTTTTTAAAGGCCTAACCAGCAGATAAAATAATGTGCTGGCTAAGGACGGTAGCCAGATGAATACTTGGTAAGCAGATTCTTTTCCATATTTTCCTCCCCAAAAACTAAGGTGGGTCTTATACTCCGGTGCATCTTATACTCCAAAAAATATGGTATATCTCTCCTAGCCAGTCAAGTGATGTTATGTCATGCTGGCTGAGTGCCTGCAAGCTGTGAGAATCTTAATGGACACAAACCTGCGTTGACTCAACTTCGGCAAGAGGAGTGCTGTAGGATTTTGCCTCTTCTTCCTCACATCTGGCCCAGATGTGAGGAAGGATAGGGTGATACTCCCCAGAGCTATGTTGATACATAATGTAGAAGACAACCTTAGACTCGGGGCTGCTACTCAAGGGGCTGGTGGCAACCCTGCCTGGGAAAGAGATTTTCCACACATTTGTCTGGAATGCCAATTGCACTTTTAATGGACTGGGAGATCTTGTTCATGGTCACCCAGGCCTTGGTCTCTTCTTGTTTGGGTTACTGCAATGCACTCTACATGAGGCTGCCCTTAAAGACTATTCAGAAGCTACAACTGATCCAGTATGTAGTGGTATGTGCAATGATAGGTAATCCTATGTTTACCTATGCAATACCTCTTATCATGTGATCTGCACTGCCTTCTGGTTTCCTCCTAGATGCAATTCAAGGTGCTGAATATTACCTTTAAACCCTATATGGCACAGGACCACCTTACCTGTGGGATCACCTTTCCTAAGAACATCTATTCCTCCTTCCAAATTACCGTAGATAGGATGGACATGCTCCTACTCCCTTCTCTTACGCGTTGCCATATTATGGGAGTTAGGAAGCATTCCAGCAGCCGCATGGAAAGCTTTCCCATCTGAAATTCAATAGGCCTCTACCCACTTAACCTTCTGAAAATCACTTAAGATTTGGCTTTCCCCCACAAGCTAGTTTAAAATGAGGTGACTGCATGTCAACAGCTTCACTTGGGGTCAGGTTTTTGTTTTCAACGTTTATGGTTTTAACCGCAAAAAAAAAAAAAGCAAAAGTAAGAATATTTTGGACATGTGATGTGACACCCAGAAAAATACGGCACACTTCACTTAATCCTTCACGGAAAGATTGAAAGCAAATGAGGTCCAGCTAGGGAGCACCAGAATCCAAAAGAGCAGTTCCCCGGCAAGCATGTGTGCACTGGGCGGCTGAGCTTCCAGTTTTGGGCGTATGTGCCAGTCATTGATATTCTGGTTTCTGGCATACATGCATATGCGAAGGCCAGCTGGCCAGCACATATGCATGTGCCAGAAACCAGAAGTTCAGCTTACTGGCACATGCATGTGTGCCAGGGAGCTGCTCTTCCAGTTTCCAGTGCTCCCATGCACGTGAAGACCTACTGGCTATAACCCAGAAGAGCAATAGGCGATGGTTCTGCAGGCCACTATGAGCATGCATGCCATTGGTTTGCCTATACAGTGGTACCTCTACCTACAAACGCCTCTACTTACAAACTTTTCTAGAACCGGGTGTTTCAAGATTTTTTTGCCTCTTCTCAAGAGCCATTTTCCACTTACAAACCCGAGCCTCCAAAAATGTAACCAGAAAAGGGAGATAGAAGCCTCTGTGGGGCCTCTCTAGGAATCTCCTGGGAGGAAACAGGGCTGGAAAAGGTGGGGAGAAGCCTCCGTGGGTCCTCTCTAGGAATCTCCTGGAAGGAAACAGGGCCTCCACCCTCTCTGTAGTTTCCTATGGGAAAAATTGCTTCTTCTTACAAACTTTTCTCCTTAAGAACCTGGTCATGGAAAGAATTAAGTTTATAAGTAGGGGTATAATTGCATCTTTAGGGATTCCCCCTGTTAAACTACTGAAGTTTGCAGATGATACAATAGCCATTGATCTCATTCAAGATGGGGATGAATCTGCATACAGATAGATTGAACCACTGGCCCAGTGGTGCAGCTGGAACCATCTGGAGCAAACATGCTTAATGTAGAGATGAGAGTGAATTTTAGGAGAAAGAGCCTTTGTATTTTATCATCTCTTAACTGTATTTGACAGCACAGCGTCAACAGTAGAATCCTTCAAGTTTTGGGATTCTATAATCTTCCAGGATTTGAAATGGACACCTAATGTTAGAACCATTTTTTTTTAAAGCACAAAAAAAGAATGCTTTTGAGTCAGTTCAGGAGCTGTTAATATATTTTTACAGAGGAAATGTTGAGTCTGTCATTTGTATGTCTATAAACTCTCTGGGTTGGTACAGCAACCAAACAGGACAGGTACAGACTCCAACAAATAGTTAGGATTGCAGAAAAAAAACAATTGCAACCAGCCTGCCTTCCACAGAGGGTCTGCATAAGTCATACAGAGGGTTGAGAAAATATCTACAGACTCCTCACATACTGGATATAAACTGACTCAACTCTTCCCCTTGGGGTGCCTGCCTATCCATCCATCCATCCATCCATCCATCTATCTATCATCTATCTATCTATCATCTATCTATCTACCTACCTACCTACCTACCTACCTACCTACTTACTTACTTACTTACATATTTATTTATCAGCTTTATATGCCACCCAGGGATGGGCTACTGCCTGAACGATGGGGGGGGGAACGCAGTGCAGTACTGAAAATGGAGCTCCACCTCAGAACACCCAGTTTGCACTGAATGTTGTTGAAAGAAAATGCAGGGCGCCCTGCATAAGCCACACCCACAGTGTGGTAATAAAATTTTTGGTAGCCCTTCACTGATGCCACCCCTCACATAGGACTCGGGGCGGCTTACAACATATAAAAAAACCAATGTACATCAAAATCCAATTAATATAGTTAAAAATCTAAAATCCTGGAAACCAATTAAAATGCCCTCATATCCATTCAGTCAACAAACTCACCATACATTCATCAGCTAGGGGGCAGTGTCTAATGACCCCAGGCCTGGCGGCATAGATGAGTCTTCAGACTCTTACAAAAGGCGAGGAGGGTGGGGGCAGTACGAATCTCCGGGGGAGCTGATTCCAGAGGGCTGGGCCCCCCACAGAGAAGGCTCTCCCCCTAGGTCCCACCAAGCAACATTTTGTAGTTGACGGGACTTGGAGAAGACTGACTCTGTGGGACCTAACCAGTCCTGGAATTCATGCGGTCCCATAAGTAATCTGGTCCCATGCCATTTAGGGCTTTATAGGTCATAATCAACACTTTGAATCAAGTCTGGAAACCAATTGGCAGCCAGTGCAGACTGGGGAGTGTTGGAGAGACATGGGCATACCTTGGGAGGGCTATGACTGCTTGCAGGGCTGCATTCTGCACAATTTGTAGTTTCCGAACACTCTTCAAAGGTAGCCCCATGTAGAGAGCATTGCAGTAGTCGGACCTCGAGGTGATAAGGGCATGAGTGACTGTGAGTAGAGACTCCCTGTCCAGATAGGGCACTGTAGCCCAAAACACCTAGGCCCGAGGACAGTTTCTTCACTCAGTTGCCATCACTCAGCTGAGCAACCTAATTCTCACATGTCTAATGTCTATTTACATTTACCCATGTTGTATGACTATAGCATTATTGTTGTTGTTGTTGTTGTTGCTGCTGCTGCTGTTGTTGTTGTTGTTGTTACCCTTTTTATCTTTTTTATTGCCCCTTCTTTTTGTAGTGTGCAGTATTGGGTTGCTTGCCAGTACTGGCCACACTGCACACCGGTAATAAAACTGGTGATGTGCGTGCAGCTCCAGGTGTCTGATGGGCATGCACAGAAGCAAAACCTCAGCGGGACCCACTTGTCCATCAGTCACCCGGAGCTGCGCACGCATCGCACCGGTAGTGGCAGTAAGTAGGAACCCCTGCTTGGTGGGATGATTATGATGATGAGGATAATGATGCCTTGCATGTGCACTGAGAGCATTTGTAGCAGAGCCAAATTCCTTATATGTCTAATCATGCTTGGCCAAATAAAGTTGTTCTGTTCTGTTCTTTTTTTTAAATTATTTTATTTATTGATTTTAAAAAAGAAACAAACAAACAAACATAACACATAGGACATAACAAAACACTAAATTAGCATTTCCAAAGTGTGAACTGTAGGTGGTAGACATCACAAAGGTAAAAACTTAATGCTGTGACTATTCTGTTCAGTTCAATTCAGTTCAATTCAATTCGACTGTCCTGTCCTGTGCTATCCTATCCCTGGCCCTATCCCTGCCCCTACCCCTACCCTTACTCCTACCCCTACCCTTACTCCTACCCCTACACCTACTCCTACCCCTACCTCTACCCCTACCCCTGCCCATACCGCTACCCCTACCCATACTCCTACTCCTATTCTATTACCAGAGTTTTGTATAAAATAGGCATTAATGTTTTAAATAAATAAATAAATAAATAAATAAATAAATAAATAAATAAATAAATAAATAAATAAATAAATAAATAAATAAATAATGCCAAGCAAGATTGAATCCCATTAAGACTTGATTGGAAGATAATCAGGAAATCTCAAGGCTGCAGCTAGATTGGAAAGTTAGAAACACACCCTGAAAGAAGGCAGTGGCAAAACCCTTCTCTGTGATTGCCAGGAAACATTCTCAACAAGAGCAAGTCTTCACTGTTACTTAAAAGAGGAAACAATGTGAAATTAAACATCTCCATTGCTGTGTGCTGTCCAAATATGTCAATAATTCTTTGTTGGGGCTTTCCGTGGTGCAGTGCTTGCCCAAAGATAGAAACGAGAGGGAAGCTCTTCACACTGTTGCATAACTGATGGAGAGTGGATGTCCTTCCAACTATCGAGCATTGCTTTCTCCTGTCATCACTGCTTTCCTATGAAACAGTGCTCTGGCTTGACTGTTTATATAACCAAAAACCAGCTCTTGTGGCAGCCAATTTAAGAATACCGAAGCAGTGTGATGGCCAAACACATAAGCTGATTCATCGCTTTTACGGTAGATGAAAAGAAGGAGCGGTAAAGATGAACAATTACTGTACTGCAACAGACATAAATGTTAGATTAACCTTCCCTTCCAGATCTATTGGCCTCCAGCACCTTATTTCTCATAAGGATGGGTTTGGACAATGTCTCCCATCAGAAGCTTGCTGAAATCCTGGAAAATATCGTAAAAACCATGCTACGGATGGAAATTGTGGAGAATGGATGAAAGGAGACCTTGTTTGGAAGTGTAGATGTGATTAACGCATGTAAAAATGGCCAAACAGGGCACATGCGTTTGCTACCAGCATATGCAATTGTTTCAACATAAACTTCAGTCAAACTATATGAGCCACGGTGGCACAGTGGTTAGAGTGCAGTACTGCAGGCTACTTCTATGACTGCTGGCTGCCTGCAATTTGGGAGTTTGATTCTCACCCACTCGTGGTTGACTCAGCTTTTCATCCTTCCAAGGTGGGTAAAATGAGAGTCTGGATTGATGGGGACAATATGCTGACTCTGTAAAACTGTTTAGAGAGGGCTGTAAAAGCACTGAGAAGTGGTATATAAGTCTAAGTGCTATTGCCATTGCTATCTGCACCTGCTTTCTTAGGTTTGATCTGGGCTGAGATTGCAATGTGGACCAAGACATAATAAATCATGAAGAGTATATTCCGAATGGATATTTGTTTGTTTGTTTGTTTGTTTGTTTTGTCCAATACACAATAATACACAATGAAGGTTACAGAGGATATACCCTGTTTCCCCAATAGTAAGACACCCCCGATTGTAAGATGTATCGGGGGTTTCAGGGGGGTCGGCTAATATAAGCCGTACCCCAAAAGTAAGACATATGTCTTACTTTCGGGGAAACACGGGGGTATTACCGGGGGGGAGCCCGATGACGTCGCTTCCAAGCTCCCCGCGCGCCCCTCACCTTCGCCTCGCCGCGGCGCCACCGCCTCTTCCCCAGCTTGGCAAAGCGAAGGACGGCGCTGGTCAGAAGCGAGCCGAGTGGGCGGCGGCTTGCAGCGAAGGCGCTCGTCCCAGCAACCGAGTCCTGCCGAGGCTCGGCTGCAAGCGGCCAGCGAGGCCGACCAGCTCCGAGGTGAGCGGCCGGAGCTGCGCCCTCCTTCGCCCGCCTCCTTTCCGGCAGGCAGGTGGGGCTGCCCAACTGCGCAGAGCGGCTCCTCCCCTCCAGACACACGCTTCCCCGACACGCGTCTGTGGCTCCACGCGTGCACACCGCTTGGAACCCTGAGGTTGAACTTGGAAAAGGGCTCACGAGGCTCCTGTCCCGCGGCGGCCCTTCTGGACTCTGGGGAGATGCCTTCGGGAACGCGACCCTTTCAATTTTTTTCCAATGTAAGACATACCCCGAAAGTAAGACGTAGTGGGGCTTTTGGGGGTAAAAAGAAAGTAAGACACTGTCTTACTTTCGGGGAAACACGGTAGTAGAGAAGAAATACAAGATATAGGAGAGACTATAGGACAGGGGACGGAAGGCACTCTAGTGCGCTTATGTACGCCCCTTACTGACCTCTTAGGAATCTGGAGAGGTCAACCGTGGATAGTCTAATGGTAAAATGTTGGAGGTTAGGGGATGATACTACGTTGTCCGGTAATGAGTTCCACACTTCAACAACCCAATTACTAAAGTCATATTTTTTACAGTCAAGTTTGGAGCGGTTAATGTTAAGCTTGAATCTGTTGTGTGCTCTTGTGTTGTTGTGGTTGAAGCTGAAGTAGTCTTTGACAGGCAGGACATTGCAACCTATGATCTTGTGGGCAATACTTAGATCATGTTTAAGGCGTTGTAGTTCTAAGCTTTCAAGACCCAGGATTGTAAGTCTAGTTTTGTAGGGTATTCTGTTTCGAGTGGAGGAATGAAGGGCTCTTCTTGTGAAGTATCTTTGAACATTTTCAAGGGTGTTAATGTCTGAGATGCAATATGGGTTCCAAACAGATGAGCTATATATCACCTGAATCCATCCAAAGATGAATAACTAGGCATACATACTTCTTCCACCCCCTTCATCACTTTATTTAAATTGGGGTGCAATACAGAGTCATTGTATGATCAAACTAGCCTCCAAATACCTGAGATTAAGTGGAAGGTCATGAGCTATGGTTTCCAAGCAATTAAGGACCCAAGAAACTTTATTATATTTATTTAACATTCTTTTTAGACTACCCCGATCCATATGAATTCTGGGCAGTGAACTACAGAGCGCCAAGTAAGTACAAGAGCCAGATTTCCATGGCACCTCTGGCTTGACCCAGGGCAGCAATATATAGTTGATTGTCATTGACATATTGACAGCACCCTCGATCCAAATTGATGGATGAGCTGTTTCATCAATTTCATGCAGATATTGAACAATGTAGGGGAAAGCACTGAGTTCTTGACACCCCACAACGGAGTAACCATGGACTTGAATACTTCCTCCTGGATCATTATTAAAACTGCCTACTCAGGTGTTAGAACCACCATAGAACAGTATCAGCTCTCAGGGTGGGCCAGGTCTGGAAACAGACACTCTAAGAACTATGGGACACTATTGTTTAAAACCTGACAGAGATTCTCTCTCCCCACTCTTATACCAAAGAAAATCATTTTTGATTTTTCCTTTTTTGTTCCTTCATCCTTTCCAGGGCTAATCTCATTTTACCTAATGGCTGTTGAATTCCTTCTTCAGTGCTATCTCTACATATGTCTACTTATGGTGTCCCCAAGTCTCAACAACTTCAAGTAATCCAAAAGGAAACTATAGTATTCCAGAGGACCACTAGGGGGCAGTTTAAGAAGTGGAGGAAGTAATACCTTGGATTGGTTGAGAGTTCTGTGGTTACAGTATAAATAGGAGCTGTCACCGAGTGGCAGCCCAGTTCTGTCAGACACGTTGTGTTCCAGTAATCTGTTAATAAAGCTAGTTGCCTTTACCTCATTGTCTACCTCGTGAGTGAACCCTCAAACACATCAAATTGGCAATGAAGGTGGGATTCCTTTCCTAATCAAGAGGATCGATATCAAGTGTGAGACCATTGAGGTGAATAATTGTGTGGTACCTAGGTATGAAATGGCAACACTACATAATTAATACATAATAATACAGTGGTACCTCTACTTACTAACTTAATTCGTTCCGTGAGCAGTTTCTTAAGTAGAAAAGTTTGTAAGAAGAAGCAATTTTTTCCCATAGGAATCAATGTAAAAGCAAATAATGTGTGATATTGGGGAAACCACAGGGAGGGTGGAGGCCCTGTTTCCACCCAGGAGATTCCTAGAGAGGCCCCACAGAGGCTTCTCCCTTCCTTTTCTGGTTACAGTTTTGGAGACTCGCATTTGTAAGTGGAAAATGGTTCTTGAGAAGAGGCAAAAAAATCTTGAACACCCGGTTCTTATTTAGAAACGTTCGTAAGTAAAGGTGTTCTTAGGTAGAGGTACTGCTGTATATGATTATGTATTAGAGAGATGTAACAGGGCCAAGAAGAACACATACCTCTTGTTTAAAGATTACCCCACTGGAATCAACTCCTCCAGAGATTCACCCCGGGGCCATTGAGCTTTAACATCTCGCTCAGGTTTGTGATATGATTGCATGATTGTAGTTAGAAAGAATGGGAATGCCTGGTTTTTATATCTTTGGGGGTTTAATATTAGTTTTATGTTTGGGTTTCTCTTGCTATATTTTGTATTATATTTTAGGCCCATTTTTGTAAGCTGCCCTGAGTCTGTGGAGAACGGCGGCATAGAAATACAAACAAACAAACAAATAAATAAATGAGCCTGCCTGATTTTTTGACTCATTTTACAACCTTTTTTGTGGTTTTCATTAAGCAAACATAACAGTCATAAAGCGGCCACCATAGTCATTATGGAGACATTGCGGTTGTTAAGTGACTATGGACATAGTTTTTGTGATGACTATGGACATAGTTTTTGTCACATAGATAACACAAACTGGCCCTTTTAGTGCTCCAAATCTCCCCCCCAAAATCCCTCCAGTCACAATTAGTCCAGCCCAGTCTGCACTAATTGTGGACTATTGCCATGCACCAAGTCTGCATGGCAATAAATCCCAAATTTATTTAGCAAAACAAGAATAAAGCAAGGAGTTCAGGAAGCAAAATATCCAGATAATCAGTCCAGAATGCCACACAGGAATGTAAGGATTCTTGGCAAGTTCAAGCATCAGCACACAATATTCCAGGAACTCAGTGTTTGTGAGCATCTCCTTAAGTCTCATTTTCCAAGTATGCCTGGTGAAGCTGGGTGGGGCACTCTCCTCATAAGTGGCCTCCTTCATCTGAGCTGATCCCGCCTCTTCTGTACTCTCCAAGCCCTTGCATCGAAGAGGGTGGTCCATGCTCCTCGGCTGAGCTCTGTTCTCCCTTCCTGCAGGCCTTGCTAATCCCAAACAGCCTTACCTGAACTGACTCTGCCCTTCCCCACTTTCCTCCAAGACCAAGAAGGCTACTTGTTGTCAGTTCTTGTTCCAGTTCATCTTCCTCCACAGAGTCAGACTCTAATGGGGGCATGATAGTTCTGCTGAAAACCAGAAATTGTAAAATGGATGCTGCAAATGGCCATGTTTGCTAGTTGCCCAAAATGCAGTCATGTGAATGAGAGGAGCAACTGTCAGAACTTTGATCCTGGTCATAACTAGGCCACAAGGTAGATCTACTGTAACTTCAAACAGTTGTAGGTTGTATGCACCAGCCAAACAATCAAGGACTATCTTGTATGTTGTTTGTTTGTTTGTTTGTTTGTTTATTTGTTAGATTTGTATGCCGCCCCTCTCCGTAGACTCTTCAGTTATGTTCTTCAGTGAATCCATATTAAGGTGAACAAAGAATCATCTGAAAATGAAATCAGAATAGATGAAAAGCAATAAGGATTATATTATATTGTTTAAATTTACACTGTATCATCCTTACAATTTGTTTAAAGAGGAAGAAACTACAAGTGGAACATCTGAATGTATATGAGCTGACAATAATTTCAGATTACTGATTTTTTGCTTGTGACTTAAAAGCTGTAAAAATGTATTTGTTTAAATTGGCTGTTCTAGGACATAAGTACATTTTGGCTGAAGCAACCTCATATTAATTCAGTTTTGATTGTGCTGTTTTTGTACAATTGTATATGGTTAAACCTAAGCCCTTTTTTTGCTTTTAAGCTGCTTTGTGTCTCTTTGAAAGGCTAGAGTTGACAATAGATGCATTCAGTATATGAAGAACGAATTAAGTGCAAATATGAAAACAAGAAGAATTAAAACCTCAGTGTCATGTTTATTTAGTACATTGTGGCTCAGTGGCTAGGATGCTGCAAAAAAACCCATCCCCTCCAAATCAGCTGGAACTCGAGAGGCAGATAATATATGAGAGCAGGGCCAGTCAGATGTGATATTTACTGGTTCTCTGAACTACTCAAAATTTCCACTACCGGTTCTCTGAATTACTCAAAATTTCCACTACGGGTTCTCTGGAACCTGCCAAAACCCACCTCTGATTAGGGGGATCTTTCTTCTCTGCTCCTATCTCTATTGTTGCCCTGCCTTTCTCTCTGCCCTTGCTGGGAAGCCCAATAGTCAATCCCAAAAGCTACAGTTTACTCCCATTCTTGGAAGGATCCCTGCTAGACCCAGATGCAGTCATGGCCTGCTGCAACTGATGTTGGAACCAGATGTGGTGCTCTCCAGACAATATGTAGATACAGTAAGGGAAGGTAGAATGAATAGATCAGGGAAAGAAAAGAGGTGTGGTTGGGAGATAGCGGCAGACAGCAATAAAGGAAGACAAATTAATTACCCCTCTGTTGGTGGGCAGCAAACCTACCAGCCTAGTTGTTATGTAATGTTATGGCAGTGATTCTTATTCAACAGAGTTTCCTCCTATCTCATCAACATGAAGAAAATACATCACCAGGGAGGTGTGAATGGAGACTTAGGGTCTTATAGATTTGTTTACTCCTCCCATTATGGTACCATTTGCATTATCTTGCCCTCATGGCACAAGCTTTAGTTCCAGTGGATAATGCATCTCTCTACCAATCAGTGCTTCCTGGGTCTCTTCTTGTGATCTAACATTTAGTCATTTACTAGATCCAGGGAGTGGTTAGGAGTTCCTGCAGAGAAGCACTTAATTTGGAGGGAGGGGAAAGGTACAGCGCTGCCTATCCCTTGAGGCCACATTTTCCAAAGTAGTGGAACTGATTTTACTTTAATTTATATTTAATTAAAGTTAAATAGAATGAGTATGATTAATTTCCAGTCATGTATTTAATGATTTCTCCCTTCTATTACAGTAAAAATTAGAATTTGGAAAGAACTTCGGGGGTTTGTGAGGCTGCAAAGCAAGCTACTTTGGGGGCAGTTTGCATAAGTCTTTCAGACATTTAAAGACATTTTGTTCTAGAACTTCCCTGGCAATTTCAAATAGGGCACTTGACGCACTGTTGGGTCTTGGGTCCTGAACTTTAGATATCTTGCCTCAGGAATATCTTATAGATATTTAGAAGTTTGGGGATAAACGATTGAGCAATGATCCTTCAATATCATCTTTTGCCAGTGAGAACTGAACCGTCATAAACACCATAACCAACTACTCCTTCAAACATTGAACTAGAGAAATGCTCCAGGAAAACATTATTATAATGTTGCAAAGATCATGGACAGAAAACGAATTTAATATTGATTCAGTTGATTCATAAGAGAAATCTATGATTAATTGAATATTAATACTGAATATTAAATACAGTAGAACCCCGACTTACGAGACTAATTGGTTCCGGAAGGAGGCTCGTAAGTCGGAACGCTCGTATGACGAAACATTGTTTCCCATAGGAAACAATGTAAAGTCAATTAATCCGTGCAACAAAAAAAAAAATCGCTGCCGCTGAACGCGGAAGTTAGCGTTTGGCTTCAGGAGACAGCTGCGAAGCGGCGCGGGTGTTTTAAAACGTCGCAGCTGGCCTGGGGGGCTCGGGGGCTTGCCCCCGAGCCCCCCAGGCCGGCTGCGATGTTTTAAAACACCCGCGCCGCTTCGCAGCTGTCTCCTGAAGCCGAACGCGCGCGCGTTTTAAAATGTCGCTGCCGGCCTGGGGGGCTCGGGGGCAAGCCCCCGAGCCCCCCAGGCCGGCTGCGACGTTTTAAAACACGCGCGCCGCTTCGCAGCTGTCTCCTGAAGCCGAACACGGAAGTTAGCGTTCGGCTTCAGGAGACAGCTCCTTGGCGCTCGTATCCCGAATGTGAGCTCGGGAGGCGAACAAAAATGTCGCTCCCCTCCCAGCTCTTATCTCGAGTAGCTCGTAAGTAGAGCTGCTCGTATGTCGAGGTTCCACTGTATTAAATAAAGTTCTAAATGTTATGGTTCATGAAAACATATAATGGTAGAGTTGGAGTTGACCACAATAATCATCTAATTCAACTTTCTGCAATGTGCAAGAAATCCATTTAAGCCTTTTATTCCCCTTTAAAAGCCATCTTTCAGGGTGACCAAAACTGTTTAGTACTCCAAAATAAGCTCCTTAAACCTAGACTGGAAAGTATATTTTGTCTTACCATAGACATACCTGTTTTGGCAATTCAAGAACTATTTAAACAGTGGCAAAGGGGTTTATCTAAGTTTATGTGGCAGGGGGGGAAACCCACAAATTAATTACAAGTATTATAAGATGTAAAGGAAAGAGAAGGATTGGGTTTACTTGATTTGAAATTGTATTGCTTTCATTGCCTGGAGAGATAGGTGGTATGTATGTATGTATGTATGTATGTATGTATGTATGTATGTATGTATATGTATCTCTCTCTCTGTGTGTATGTATATAATAAAAATAAAAAATAGGCTGCATCAAGCATTAACATGTAATATAAGGCGCAGTTGGCTGTCTGACAAATGAGAAGAAATCATACACAGTGGACTCTAATTTTCTTTCCTTATTTATTGAACTTCTGCCAAAACTGGTCCTGAAAATTGCTGGGCCCACAAATTCCATCCGCAAAAACCCAGGCAACCAGTGCAGCTCATGGAGCAGAATTGTCACACGGGTGAGTGAAAGCAAGACCATCACTGTTCACACCATCACATTCTGGATCAGTTGAGCTTCAAGGGCAACCTCATAAAGCCCCAATGAATCTTTGTTTGGGAAGCATCCAGAAAGATGTAGCAGGTGCAAGAACCCAGGAACCAGGATTGTTCAAATGTATACAAGTTTATTCCAAGCTATCCCTAAACAAGAATCTGAACTACTAATGATCAAGGCAACTTGTGGTAGAGTCAATGGAATTCAAGGGGTGGGGCTGAGCACAGAACTCTTGTGGGTGTGAAGGGACTCCAAAGAGAGGACCCCCTCCCTCAGACTCAGTCTGATCTTTTCCTACATCAAGACTGATCAAATTGTATGAATGTTATTGGTCAGGAAAGAGCATAACATGTCTTCTGGACTCTTTGGTAGTTTGCTTAAACAAGGATTACCCATACTTTGATATTTTGCTCTTTTTCTATGGACTTGGCCTGCTCTCAAATCCCAATTTCTGATTTGTGCTTTGGATCTGACTTCTTGGCTCTGGAACCAATCTTTTTATTCAGCTGAGATTTATAGCAGTAATCAATAGGTAATACATTTTTAGTTATTTAAAATATTACCAATGCGTTACTTCCTGTCATTGAATGAATGTTGAGAGAGATGCATTGGGGATAATTGGACTCAAAGTGCAAAAGAACCTAGCATAGAATGGTATAGCTAGCATGTTTAACACCTGGAAAAGTTCATTTTATCACACAAACAAACACACATCAGTCTGGTGTCATGGTTTTGGCATCAGACTAGCTCTAGTCCTGCCTTCACCACAAAGTGGTGGCTTTGAAGCAGCAATTGGTATCTGGGCAATTGCATACCAATTGCTCCCCTTGGTCATTGGTCTGCCATTGCTTGGCACCTAGATCAGTGGTTCCCAACCTTTTTTTGCCCATGCTCCACCCAAGCATCTTTAAAATCCTCATCCCCCCCCCCCCCGGGTGGCATATAAGTCTTATTTTTCGAAAAGTGAACTCCTACTCTTGTGGGTGTGAAGGGACTCCAAAGAGAGGGTGCTTGACCCCCTCCCTCAGACTCAGTCTGGTCTTTTCCTACATCAAGATTGATAAAATTGTATGAATGTTATTAGTCAGGAAAGAGCATAACATGTCTTCTGGACACTTTGGTATTCTCCATACTAAACTATTCTCCATACTAAACTATCCAGGCTTCAAGCTCTGGGGAATCCAGAGCATGATACCACGGTCTTTCAAAACTGAAGGATGCCAATGCAACTCATGTGAAGGACGCCTAAAAAAGACATTAACTTGATTTAAACAAGGCTCCAATTGCCCCTATTATAAATCAAACTGCCCTCCTGTGGGCCATGGGCCCCACATTGGGAACCAGGGTTCTAGAGACTAAACACAATGACTTGCATAGGGAGAATTCCATTTGCCACTCTGTCTTAGCAAAATCTCTTGGCTCAAAATTGGTGCTGCCTTGGTAGAATGCCTTGGCACAAATAGATCATGCCTTGTTTTCAAAATATACTTATTAAGTCTAAGACATTGAAATAATCACTTTTTCGAATAGGTCCTCTACTTTCTTCTTCTGTAACTATATAGGGCAGGGGTGTCAAACTCACAGCGTCACATTGTTGTCATGTGACATATTGCTACTTTCCCCCTTTTCTAAACCGGGAGTGGGCGTGGCCAGTCTGTGACGCAACCGGGCTGCAGTCAGCGAGTTTGACACCCTTGATATAGGGAACGGTCCTCTTGTCCTTTGCAAATGACTTTCTTTTGCAAAGAGGTCATAATAAGAAGCATAATTTTATTTATTTAAAGAAAAGAGATCTGTATTTATTGTAAACCTTTCCCCCCCCCAGAACCAGACATGAATCTCTCAGCTTTCCAACTAAGACAAAAGAGTTTCTGTTGGGCAAAGTTGCTGGTCAGTTAGGAAGCATCTTTCAAGAGGCTTGTTTGTTGCAGCTCCCATAGCATATTAATAGCAGCAGAGATCAATTAAGTTCTAAAGAGGTTCTAATTAGCATCCTTGCAAACTGTTAAATTCATTACCCAGACATCAGAAGGGGAGAGGAATTCTACCTTGTCATGGCAGTGATGATAAATCACTGCCAATTAACTACAGAGCTAAAAGGGACATGATACTGGAGCCTGTGAACACCAGACGTGGGAAAATATGGTCTTGCTGGAGGAATTACACACTTCCTACAGGTTCTAACACAAATATGAATCAGTCTTCTCCACCTGTTCTCCTCACGCACATTGCTCTCTATTGTTTTATATTTTTCCCCAGGAGATACATCCTTTACTATATAGCCAATTAGAAATATTTCATTAAATAAGCAATTCTTATCCCCCACAACTAATTACAGTTGAATAGCCTGGCATCTCTGGAAAATTTTACATTTCAGATTCTTGTTATCAGTCCAGATATGAGATAAATTTACCCAGCTGGCCATCCCTACTATGATCACTCTGTATGTAATAACTGTTTCAAGCTTCTGTGAAAGAATCTTACCTGTACTAATTCATAGCTACTGAAAGTGTGTGTGTGTGTGTGTGTTTGTGTGTTTGTGTGTGTGTTTGTGTGTGTGTTTGTGTGTATCAGGAAGTATGTGTGTGTGTATCAGTGGCAAAAATCCATGTGAACTCTTCCATTGTTACAGTGTTTGGTTAAAAACTGTAACCACATTTTTAAAAAAAATATGATCTGTAAATAGATCGCACGAATAGATCATAGTTAATTTACAAAAGTTAAGTAATATTATAAAATAGAATCATCATTAGAACAAGGTTCTAAAAGGTTACTTCAACAAAAACAGTGTTTTCTTTTCTCTTGGGAAGCTTTTCTACATCCTATGAATCAGAAATAAGAAGGGCCTGTTTTCTGAAATCATGGAAAGAGATCTTTCCAAACATATTAACATTTCAGCCGTTCACAGCCAGCATCTTGGAACTCAGCTGAAAAGCAGCTGGGGTAAATAAGGAAGCTGATGAAGGATTAATAGAGTAGAAGTTTGAATGGGCCTCAGACCGACGAGTAGACAGTCCACAAGGGCCGTCCCAAGTAAAGCAGGACATGCTAATGTAGACTGAAGATTATGAAAACATGAATAAATGACAGCAGCTCTGACACCTTCAGGAAAGGACTTAGACAGAATGGAATAGGGAAGTTTTAAGTTTGTAAGAAAGTTCAGATTCAAACTTCAAACAAAGATTCCATGCAGAACATGGAATTCTATCCTGTCTATAAGAACATCAGAAAAACAACTACCATATTTTTCAGAGTATATGATGCACCGGAGTATAAGACGCACCTTAATTTTGGGGGAAGAAAATAGGGAAAATAATCTACTTACTAGGTATTCATCTGGCTAGCGTTCTTAGTCAGCACATTATTTTATCCCCTGGTTAGGGTTTAAAAAAAACTTTATTCAGAGAGAGTAACAATGAAAGAGCATGCAAGCCAGTAAGAGCTGGGAACATCATTAGCACCTGGAAAGAAACAGTTAGGCCAATAGAAAAAAAACCTGCAAAGACTTAGGGCTTGGAAAACATTCTTCGCAGAGAGTAATAATGAAAGAGCTTGCAAGCTGGTAAGAGCTGGGAACATGGTTAGCACCTGGTTAGGGCTGGAAAGAAACATTCAGAGCAAGTAGAGAATGAAAGAAAAAACCTACAAAGACAGGGTTTAGAAAACATTCTTCATAGAGAGTAACAATGAAAGAGCTTGCAAGCCGATAAGAGCTGGGAACATGGTTAGCACCTAGTTAGGACTGGAAAGAAACTTATTCGGAGCAAGTTAGAGCAATGAAAAAAACCCTGCAAAGACTTAGGGTTTAGAAATCATTCTTTGCAGAGAGAAACAATGAAAGAACCTGCAAGGTAAGAGCTGGGAAGATCGTTAGCAGCTTGTTAGGTCCGGAAAAAAGCTACATTCAGAGTATAAGACACACCCAAATGATCGACCTCTTTTAGGGAGGAAAAAGGTGCATCTTATACTCCAAAAATACAGTACTCTTTTGGCTTTTCACAACTTAAATAATCCAGGAAAATGATAAAGCAATTGTACACAAAAATCATGATGATCTAGATCATATTTATTTAAATCTTCATTTATTTTAGATATTTTCAATTATTCCGTTCTTCTACTAAGGGCTACTGAATGTCTAGGGGAGAAAAAAATTATTTATTTATTTATTTACTTACTTACTTACTTACTTACTTACTTACTTACTTACTTACTTACTTACTTATTGTTAGAGTTGGAAGGGACCATGTGGGTCATCAAGTCCAACCCCCTGCCTAAGCAGGAACCCTATAGCATCCCAGCCAAATGGCAGTTCAATTTCCTCTTAAAAATGTCCATAGTATTGGAGTTCACAACATCCGCTGGTAGGTTGTTCCATTGGTTGATCGTTCTGACCATCAGGAAGTTCTTACTTATTTCCAGGTTGAATCTCTCCTTGGTCAGCTGCCAGCCGTTGTTCCTCGTCCGGCCCTCCGGTGCCCTGGAGAATAAAGTGATCCCCTCCTCTCTGTGGCAACCCAGAGTATACCTGCAGACTGCTATCATGTCCGCTCTGGTCCTCCTTTTCTCTAGGCTATCCATGCCCAGTTCCCGCAGTCTCTCTTCGTAAGTCTTGGTTTCTAGACCCCTGATCATTTTGGTTGCTCTTTTCTGCACCTTCTCCACAGTTTCAATGTCTTTTTTGAAGTGTGGTGACCAGAACTGAACATAGTACTCCAGGTATGGAGTAAAGTCTATTCTGCTTTATTTTTGTGATTTTTATTCTTGTGCATAATCAGAAGTTAACTGTTAAAGCTTTTCCTCTTGGAAAAATGGCAAAGAGATAGAGATAAATAAAAAATGCTTTGGGACTAAAACTAGGAGTTACAAAATTCCATTAAAACTAGTTGGTCTGAACTGATACCTGAGGTGTCATCACCTTAAATTGTGGAATGAACAGACTTTTAAGGGGCCCTTCAAGGTCTTCAAATACAAGCTATGCTCAAAGTAAAGCTATTCTGAATTACTTGGATGAATCATGCTCTTACATTTATTCTATTTAACATTAAAAATTTATTTTAAATAACAACACATTACGAACTGACCACAACATCCAGTAAGTTTTGCAATCTTAAGAGATATATTTAAACTGCTTTCTACAATCTGCAATGGTTGAATTCTTTTTCAACCTAGGTGGTTCTGATGGTATGCCATGCAAGTGCTATCCAGGACTGAGGTTTTTTTCAGCTCAGCTAAGGCTGTTCTAGGCTCTTGTGTGTTACTAATGTGTGGAGTTAAGAAAAGGTACAAAGTTCTTTGCTGTTATTCAGCCTATTTCTTCTTCTTTATCCCTTTTTCAGTTTTAAATAATAAGAGCTGAGGTGGCACAGCAGGCAGAGTGCAGTACTGCAGGCCACTAAAGCTGACTGTAGATCTGCGGGTCAGCAGTTCAAAACTCATCACCGGCTCAAGGTTGACTCAGCCTTCTATCTTTCCGAGATGGATAAAATGAAGACCTGGATAGTGGAGGCAATATGCTGGCTCTGTTAAAAAGTGCTATTGCTAACATGTTGTAATCCACGGGTGGCAAATAAATAAATAAATAAATAAATAAATAAATAAATAAATAAATAAATAAATAAATAAATAAATAAATGAATGAATGGATGGATGGATGGATGGATGGATGGATGGATGGATGGATGGATGAATGAATGAATGAATGAATGAATGAATAAATAAATAGGCAACAAGCCTTTTGCTATTTTCTTGCAAAACCCCAGAGCTTTGCTAATGCCTTAGCTGAAATAATACACTTTTTCTTTTTTTTTCTTTTTTGCAAATAGTCTTCATTGATTATTTGCAATCAAGACAAACAACATAAACAAACATACACACAAACAAACCATAAAAAACATACACATAAAAAAGAAAAGGGGTCAACTGTTCTATTGACTATTGTTTTTGAACAGCCCTTGTATAGCTTCATGTTTTCTTTCTATAGTCTTTTTTCTTTATTGTGCTGACTTTCTTTGATCCAAACTAATACACTTTTTCAATTACGTTGGATACTTAGGTTCATCCCACTAAATTTTCCTTTAATTCATAGCTGGATAGTGTATTTATTTTACTTGGCCCCAAAGATTCTTTTTAACCTCTTGAATCTGTATATTCGTGGCACTGTTTTATTCATTTTTATTAATATTGCTTCTTCATTGCTTATTTGACCCCTATGACAATCATTAAGTGTTGAACCACATGATTCTTGACAAATGTATATTTTATGTTATGTACGTTGAGAGCATATGCACCAAGACAAATTCCTTGTGTGTCCAATCACACTTGGCCAATAAAATTCTATTCTATTCTATTCTATTCTATATACTGTATAGTATAATAAACATGTTTCTAAATCTAAATATTGAGTTATTATCATAATCTGCCATCTAGTGGGGAACATGAAGTATTTCAATACTGTACATTGCTTAGAAAAACCCCAGGAAGCCAAGAAGTTGGAGGGATTAAACAAAACAACTCTAACTGAACAGAACAAAAAAGTCGAGTGACTTTCCACAAATTGAGACTCTGTAGATATATAAAACTATGCCATCCATCATCCAGTGGTTATGCTGCCTGGGAATAAGAGGTATTGTCAGGGCGGGCTACTGCCCGGATGGGGAGGAACACGCAGTGTGGTAGTGAAAATGTAGCTCCACCCCAGAGCACTCAATTTGCACTGAAAGATGTTGAAAGAAAATGCAGGGAATCCTGCATGAGCCACGCCCACAGTGTGGTAGTGAAAATTTTGGTAGTCCTTCACTGGGTATTGTTATAAAACTCAGTTGCAGAACGTCAGGTTGACTAAATATCAGAGAAGATAGCAAGATGAATTTGTGTCTCTCAATAATAGCTATCTCAGCATGGAGGCTCAAATATTCTCAAACTAATATATTTAAAGAAGACAAATCCTCTGAGAAAGCATTGGTGGATAAGTTAGAGAACTGATTCCACTCAGTTCTCTCCATTGTCCACTCAGCATTGTTTCAGAAACATGGAGGAGCAGGGATGAAGAACTAGTAAAAATTCCCAGAACATCCAACTTTGTTGTTCAAGAGGCTTTGAAGCTTCAAGATACTTAGAAACTCCTTAGAATGGAAGGTATTGATACATTGTGACTAGGTGTAAGTGCCTTCTCTAAGCCAGGATTAACAGGAAAAAAAATATAGTTGATGTCCAACATCAAAGTGCATAAATTATGAGACTTGCATCATGACATGTTTATTGTTTTGTTATGTTATGTTATGTTATGTTATTGGCCACGTATGATTGGACAAACAAGGAATTTCTCTTTGGTGCATATGCTCTCAGTGTACATAAAAGAAATGATACAACCATGAGGTACAACACTTAATGATTGTCATAGGGTACGAATCAGCAATCAGGAAACAATCAATATTAATATAAATCGTATGGATACAAGCAACGCATGCAGTCATACAGTCATAAGGGGGAGGAGATGGGTGATAGGAATGATGAGAAGACTAATAGTAATAGTAATGCAACCTTGGTGAATAGTTTGACAGTGTTGAGGGAATTATTTGTTTAGCAGAGTGATGGCATTTGGGGGGAAACTGTATCCAGTTTGTTGTGCTGTGCAGTGCTCTATAGCTCTGTCCAAGGTCAGGTCAGAAAAGGAAAGACAACAGGAAAAGTGAATCCATCTTATCCCAAACTATTTTTGTTACAATGTTAGTGATGCTCTGGTTGTTATTGGAGCACAGTTCCCATTCTCTCTGATTAATGCCATAATAGATGTAGACGGCAAAGAAAGAGCAAACACCACTGTTAAATTGCCCCAGTTGTTTATAGTATTTTAAGGGAATAAGAGATTTTCAGACGGTTTCCACTCACTCAAAGCAATTTCATTCTTCATCTACAAATCCTAGTGCAGGGATGTCAAGCTGGCAGCCTGCAGACCAGATGTATTACACACAGGCCATGCCTACCCCAGCTCGGTGAATGGGAAAAACATTGTGAAATGTCACATGGTGGCAACATGCCTCGGCAAGTTTGAGACCTAGAGTAAATAAGAGGTTACTGAAAGAAAAGGCTGGTTCCTTCCCAAACGTACACATTTTTCGCTTACTTCATAGGATTCTCCTCCTTTTTCTTGCCCATGGGTTGCACTGGTAATTGCTAAACATTTGACCAATAGAAAAGGTGATGTCCTCTTTGGTCAAGGAATATGACAGAGATGAAGCCTTGATAGAGAGAGGTCGGGGATGAGGCAGACCAAAGTCTTGTGGCTCAATTGTCTGGGGGAGGTCCCAGATTCAACATCTCCAAGCAGAGCAAAAATTCAGGCTCCAGGTTGAAGTCCTGAGTCATCAGTATTAATAAGCAAGATGGGTTACAGAGGGGGATTTGCTATATTTTCTAATGTAACCTAGAGGGTGGGCACGGAAGAACAACTCTATAATTGTTCTAGACATGATTGTTCTCTGTCTTGTGGCACGGTCCTGATGCTGTTGCAATTTGCTTCCTCAATATCTTGTTTCCAGTCCCCAGGTGGGTTTGCAACACTGAGATTCCAGTGCTAACTAGAGGGTCATTTCCAGGTCAGCCAGATGTTAACAACTAAATTCAGTCGCAGCCCATTTCTCTGAATACATGTCATATGCTGGGGAACACCATTCTCTCCCTCTCTCTCTCCCCCCCCCTTTTCTATGGAAATTTAATATTGCTTTTGTCCAGATGTAGGAGTTATTCTCATCCTAGCAAATTAGCAACATATGGGATGAGCTCCTAGGTAGCCTCTTTAGAAAGGATTCACTTTCTTACCTGGGGCTTACCAAAGGTTACTTTCTCTTCGACAGAAACAGTCTTGCTGTGCAAGAGCATAATGGCATCGAGCCCGCTGCCTCCTAATGGATCAGGTTTAACACAATCAATCAATTTAACATTGCTCCAGATTTTAAAAAAAGAAAACGATATAAAAATATATTGTTCTAGTTAACACATAACTGTTTAAGGTACATTCTAAAATGAATTTTAAAATTAACAAATGAAAAGTTCAGGTAGAATCCCAAATAGTGACTTGGAATGAAAATGATCCATTAAGAAATTGAGCATTATTTTAGGAAAACAGAGCAGATGTTTAGCAGGTGAAACTTTTCCCGGGACCTTAGGAGGAGATGCTAAAGTTGCAGCTTATGAGTGCCTTTCTCCTTCCTGCTTTAGCCCCATGCTTCCTACTAACTCTTGGCTTGAGAGAGTGAAACACTAGCCACCAGTTTTCTGACTGAATAGTGCTCCAAATGTTGAAGGGCCTCCAATGTTATAAATTTATTTCTTCAATTTAAATTCTATTCTACTAGTTTTTCTCATCATTCCTATCACCCATTTCCTCCCATGTTGACTGTATGACTGTAACTTGTTGCTTATATCCTAAGATTTTTATTAATATTGCTTCTTCATTGCTTATTTGACCCCTATGACAATAATTAAGTGTCGTGCCACATGATTCTTGACAAATGTATATTTTATTTTATGTACGCTGAGAGCATATGCACCAAGACAAATTCCTTGTGTGTCCAATCACACTTGGCCAATAAAATTCTATTCTATTCTATTTCTTCAATTTGTATGCAGCCCAACTTCCTATGGACTCTAGGTGGCTCACAGTAAAAATATAAAACGTCAGTAATAGTACTAAAACCTCTAAAAACAGTTTTAAAACAATTTACAATACAACAATTAAACCCCTACATACTGTTCTTGGCCGGCCCCAGGCCTGTTGGGAAAGTCTGGTCTTTACGGCTTTCCAGAAGGCCAATAGGGTAGGGTTAGTAACCAACAGATGGCAGTACTGAATGAATTAAAAACTCTGATATGTTCCTGAGTGTTTTCTTTCACTCATAGGAAGTTATATTTAAAATAATGTTATGGAGATGGAGGCATTAATTTTCTGGAAACAAGAATGTGTGCAAATTTCAATCTAGAAGCATGTTCTGTTGAATATACTATATATAGATCCAATAACCACAAGTATTCTAAATCTTTTTGGTTTTTTTTAATTTTTCTCCACTTTTAAACACATACAACATGACATACCTTCAATCCTCAATACAATACAATAATTTTAGAATTACTTTCGGTATTTGTCATCCAACAAGTGCTGCCTCCTTAGCTGTTATCACCTGGTTACTTCAATATAATTTTTTTCAATATTCTTATACACATTTACAACACTGTTTGGTATTACAACTCATCTATTGCTTTCAGTCATCTTTTCACTCATCTATTCAATTTAGGCCATTGTGATTATTTTCAATTGTCATACATCCTTATTTACTTCATAAATATTTCTTAACTCTTATCTTATGCTAATTGCCCTTAGAAAAAAAGAAAACATTACTTACTTTAAACATTAATTATGTATACATGTCATCTAAATCTTACGGAATATTATCATAGCAATAACATTCCCGGGGGGAAAAAACAAAAACAAATTATATCCATTAAATCTACTTAACATTTATCATTATGTATTATGTATTAACCTAATTAATTTATAAAACACATTATGCGATTCTTAATCAAAATATAATATTCAGATATCAATCCGTCTAATCAGTGCAAATTTCTATTATTCAACAAATCTTTAACAAGTGTTTTAAATCTTGACTTGGTCTCAATTTGGGCATGATGAAAAGTCCCAGGACTTATATAGAGAATGCCAATGGAGCAGATAAGCTTTCCTAAAATTATTGGATCTATAGGCAGCCATGCTAAATGATGAACTGTTGATCTGTAAGCAGGGCCTTCTCACTTTACAATCTATTTGGCCTATTCATAACAAGCTGTAAGGATGTCAAAATGAAAATTTGTCTGTCATGACCTTATCAGGTAAAAGTTCTCACTTGCTTCATCATAATTCCTTGACACAACATATCTTTTAAAATATTTCTCTCTCTCTCTCTCTCTTTTCTCTCTCTCTCTCTATCTATCTATCTACCTACCTACCTACCTACCTATCTATCTATCTATCCAATTTTGTTTTCCATAGAATGAAAACAAATCAAAAACAAAGAAAAGAATAAGAATAATCCAAGAAGTGAAAAAGAAAGAAACTAAGATTAAGGAATATATATGACTTCTGACCAACTGAAAATTTCAGTTATACAGTGATCCCTCGATTATCGCGGAGGTTACGTTCCAAGACCTCCTGCGATAATCGATTTTCCGCGGTATAGTGGTGCGGAAGTAAAAACACCATCTGCGCATGCACGCCCTTTTTCCATGGCCGCGCATGCGCAGATGGTGGAGCCGGGGAGCGACGAAAGTGCAGAGGCTGGCAATGGTTGTATTTAATGTCGGCCACCCATAGGCACCCGCCCGCCCGCCCGCCGTTCGCCCGCCCGCTCGCTTGCCGCTCACCCGTTCACCCGCCCGCCCGCTTGCTCGCCGCTCGCTTGCTGCTCACCGGTTCGCCCACCCACCCGCTTGCTTGCCGCTTGCCCACCTGCTTGTTTGCCGCTCGCCCGCCCGCTCGCCGCTCGCTCGCCCGCCCGCTCGCCGCTCGCTTGCCCACCCGCTCGCCGCTCGCTTGCCGCTCGCCCATTTGCCCGCTCGCTCGCTCACCACCCGCCCGCCCGCCGCTCGCCCGCCCGCCTGCCGCTCGGGAAAGTGAGAAAAAGTGAGAAAAAGTGAGAGAGGGAAAGTGAGAAAAAGAGAGAGAGCAAGAGGGGGAGAGATAGAGAAAGAGAGAGAATGACAGGAAAGAAAGAGAAAGAGACAGAGAAGTGATTCTTGGTGATGACGTATGACGTCATCGGGTGGGAAAAACCGTGGTATAGAAAAAAAACCACAGAGTATTTTTTAATTATTATTTTTTGAAAAACCGTGGTATAGCGTTTCGCGAAAATCGAGACCGCGAAAATAGAGGGATCACTGTAATGTCCTCTTCCCCTTATAAGCTCTTTAGCCTCTCATTTAATCTACATCTTTCTTAAACTTCAGATCCATAAATCATCATGCTATTTCATGACACAATCTTAAGTTGTATCATGGCATTATGATCAAAGTGTCAACATTTAGTCCCATTTTTCTCTGTGGATACCAATGTTTTTTGTTTTAAAAAATTCAACAATCCTCTGAACTATTATGTGACCCACTGTCATTATTTGAGTAATAGACAAGCTAGTGCTATCTAGATGTTATTCTTCATGAAAATAGGGAATTTGCAGCCAACATGATATACTTTTTGTTGAAAACATTGTTTGATCTTCTCGATTCAAACTGGTAATCATTCCTAGATGACAATATAATACATTTATATCATATCCAACATTTGGGTCGCTTTATGTATAGATTCTATATTTTAATTTGTCAGGTTATGAAAAACTGAAGAGATTTTAATATGCACTGATTTTTTTGTAATCTGTAATATCACATGGTGATATATAGATATACTATGTTGACCACAGTTCGCAATATTAATTCTAACTTTAGAGTTTGATAATGGTTTTTTTGGTGATATATTAAGTTATTTACAATATATATGTTATACTGAAAAATTATAAACTTTATGATGTTTCTTATTCATTTGCATTTACTTTTTATTCTCCTTTCTTATATTCTTTCCCTGTTTATTTACATATTTTTCTCTAATGTTTTTTGATTTAGATGGGTCCTGTTTTTAAAAAAAATTCAGATTTTTGAAGACACCTTTCCTTGGGATTTAAGGTGGCCACTCGCTGTGTAGCAACCAACCAAGCAAGCACACAAACAATAAACACACCCACAACCTATTTTAATATGAATAAAAACATTCCATTATTTTTTTTGAACCTATCAAATGGCCACAAGATGGCAGTGCTACACAATCATGGCAAGAGACAGAACCAGGTGTTAGAGAGCATCAAGAGATATTCCAAAGAAAGTCCTACAGTACTGTATAAGGTCCTGCCTTGTTTAAACAATTGTATGTAGGTGATTAGCAACTTGTTATTCCCCATATTTTCCCACCCCAGTTTCACATTTTAAAAACTTTCTTAAGATATTCATTAACATTTTTTTAATTTTTTGAGCCAGCCATCTTCCTGGTTTATTTAGCACTTTCGAAGTATGTTTGTTTAGTTTGTTTTATATTTCTGATAGTTTCTTGTTGATCTGTAATGTTGACTTGATGTCTGGCTTCCCTCAGCTGTTTTAATATCATGGGATTTGTTGGATTATCTTGGAGGCTTCTTTCTAATTTAGATATTTCTTTTACATAAAGGTTATATGTTTCCTTCTCCTCCTTTTTCTTATTGAGTTTGAGTTTAATCAGATTTGTATGCCGCCCCTCTCCGCAGACTCGGGGCGGCTCACAGCAACACAATACAATGTAAAACAAATCTAATATTTAAGTTAATTTAAAAAATACCACAAATTAAAACCAATCATACATACTAGCGTACCATACATAAATTTTATAAGCCTAGGGGGAGGTAACATGTCAATTCCCCCATACCTGATGACGGAGGTGGGTTTTAAGGAGCTTACGAAAGGCTAGGAGGGTGGGGGCAACTCTGATATCTGGGGGGAGTTGGTTCCAAAGGGTCGGGGCCACCACAGAGAAGGCTCTTCCCCTGGGTCCCGCCAAACGACATTGTTTAGTTGACGGGACCCGGAGAAGGCCAACTCTGTGGGACCTAACTGGTCGCTGGGATTCGTGCGGCAGAAGGCGGTCCCGGAGATATTCTGGTCCAGTGCCATGAAGGGCTTTATAGGTCATAACCAACACTTTGAATTGTGACCGGAAACTGATCGGCAACCAATGCAGACTGCGGAGTGTTGGTGTGACATGGGCATATTTAGGAAAGCCCATGATAGTTCTCGCAGCTGCATTCTGCATGATCTGAAGTTTCCGAACACTCTTCAAAGGTAGCCCCATGCAGAGAGCATTACAGTAGTCGAGCCTTGAGGTGATGAGGGCATGAGTGACAGGTTTTGGGCTGATGTCAGTTGTTTTTTATTTTCTAAGAAAATAAAAAACATATGCAAAATGAAACTTTATTGGATCTGTAATAACAATTAATTCATACTAATGGGTGTGCAATCTTTATTCTAATTTTTTCCTGCATTAAAAATATAAAATTAATTTTTATAATTAATTTTATATAAAAATTAATTTTATATAAAAATTATAAAATTAAGATAATTATCTTTTTTTTCAATAAAAGTTTAAATATATATATAGTTTAAATATATATATATTTTTAAAAAGATATTCATTAAGAGAGGAAATGTGAAACAATGGCATTAAAAGTTTTAATTGCTTGGAACCATTGGGTTCTATCGGGTTCCCATCTGGTACATGCCATACTGCACACTGGTAGTAAAACAGTAGCTTTGCGCACAGCTTCTGGCCACCAGTGTGTACATGTGCAAGTCCTAGCGAGATTTTGGTTCTATGCAACGTGCGCTAGAGAGACTTTGGCAATTTTTTTGCTTCTGCACATGCACGGGAGCAAAACAATAGCTGAAACCTTGCACAGGCGCATCCTGTCATGAGATTCTGCTTCCTGAGTATGCGCAGAAGCAAAATCTCGCTGGAATGCACATGTGTACATGCAGTGCACATGCAGTGCAGCGGTAGCGGAGGTAAGTAGAAACCCTGCTTGGAAACTTCCCTCTAATGCCTGCTTGGAACCCTCCCTCTAACAAATCTGAACTTTGATGGGAAACGTATTGTACAAACACGCTTACGCACACACACATGTGTGTATGGATGTGTATTTGTGTGTGTGTGCAATTTGGGAGTGGGCATCAGAATTTCATTTTTAAATGTGTCCTAGTGCCTTAACAGGAAAAAAAAGTAATAAAGGTTATCTTATTTTATCTTATGTATCTATTTTACAGTAGTGAAAACCAGTCATCACTATATTCATCTAATGTGATACAATTAAATTAGTGAGAATTTTATATTTTTAATTCAGGAAAAAAATTAGAATAAAGATTGCCTACACATTAGTATGTGCAGTCAAGATTTCCCAACACTTCTCCAATTATATTTCCTGACAATAAAATGCTGGTTCAAATATAAACAGAGAGTGAATTTCTTTGGACTATTGTATAATTGACAGGTGTCTTCCATGTCTGGGTTTCTCCTGGTTTCAGATTTGTTTGGATGAACTGGTAGCAAGCTGCTTGTAAGGTCACAATGACGTCATTGACCTGATTTGGTTGGTGTTGATCCATGGCTGCCGCCATCTCTTTTTTAAAATGTTTTTTTTTTATTTTCCCCCAAATTTTTATAATTTTTTTCTTCTGAGCATGCGCAGAAGCCGAGTTTCCGGTTCTGTGCAGGTGGTCGTCATCTTGTTTTCATCTCTATTTTCCCTGGATTTTTGGAGGCACGGTCACATTGCATAGCAGGAAGTGAACTGGCAGAAAATAGAAACCTATCCTTAGTGTCATAAGATTCATAAGGGTTTAGGAGACATAAAACAATATCTATTTTGCAGTATTAAGTGGATAAAATATAACCGATCAAGGTATCTACCATTAATGCGTTCAGAAACGGAACACTTTTATTTCGTTTTTCTGTACTTCTCTATACTCTTAAGCAATAAATTTAATATATCCTAACTTTTAGGTATTTAGTTAAATATATCAGCTGCCCAACTTCGGTGGATTCTGGTTATAAATAGTTAATACGAGTTTAATTTATTTTGTAAAGGACATCATATGGTATTCTCTGGAATTCTGAAGCATTCCGAGTAGCTGGCTCGAAGGCAATCACTCAGCATTTTTTGCACATGATACTCATGTTGCAACTTCTCAAATAATATAAATTCATCCTCTAATCCTTTTAATTGATTTAATGGTACTCCACCCAGATTCTCCAACAAAAGGATTGCCCTGTTATTTTCAAGTGTGGATTCCCCCAGAATATTAATTTGGTCTGCTTGTAAGAATGAAACCAGAGCTGGCATGCTTTTACACACCTCTCTGACAGCTCAAACAAAAAGACTGGGAATCCTATATTTTTGAAAGTAGTCAGCCCTAATGCCTTCTAAAATATAAGAGATAATCAAATATGTCAGTCCCGAGATAACCCAGGAGGGCAAGTTTCCAGTTGACCAAACCTGCCATTCATTGATGTGAAAAAGAAGAAAAAACCTTGAACTGCAAACTTAAATATGGACATTTACATTTTCTTCTCTGGAACTTTCTTTATGCCTGTTAAATGTTCTCTGTCCATCCTTGTGTTGTCACAAAGAAGTCCAGCATAAAATGTGCTTCTTTTCATTGCCAATTCCTATCCTGCCTCTGTTGCCCTCTGCTGTCCTGATTTTTATGGATGCTATTTGTTTTAGGCATGAAAATCGGCTTTCCTTTTTGACTTGGTTCTCTTCCTTTTCAAAATACTATCAGCCAGCTGGATGGTCGGCAATAAGGCATGGTCATACCACACTGGACAATTCCTAACCAGGGATGGACTGCTGGGGGTTTGCAGAGGTTTGGGAGAACCTTTAGCTAAGATTCTGTGGCGTTTGAAGAACCCCTAAATCCCACTCCTGCCTGATCCTTCCGCCCCCTCCCTGCCAGTGATGGGCTGCCAAAATTGTTACTGCCACACTGTGGGCATGGATTAATTTGTGGGTGTGGCTTGACAGTCATGTGACAAGGTGGGAGTGGCTTGACAATCATGTGACCAGGGGGTGGCTTAAAGCAGTGTTTCCCAACCTTGGCAACTTGAAGATGTTGGGACTTCAACTCCCAGAATTCCCCAGCCAGCGAATGCTGGCTGGGGAATTCTGGGAGTTGAAGTCCAGATATCCCCAAGTTGCCAAGGTTGGGAAACACTGGCTTAAAGGTCATGTGAATGGGTGGGAGTGGCTTACCGACCAAGATAAGTTTTCAAATAGGTGCTTGCACTCTTTTTCAGTTGATTAAGTCACGTTATTTGAATAGCCACAAAAAGGACAAATGATAGAGACAGCATTATTTGTTGGGGAGCACAGTAACATTTTAAGGTTTTGTACTGAACCCACAAGGTTCTGTATGATAACAGATTAGGCAAGTAACTCAATTTTCTTTAATCGCTATAAAAGTTCAGTTCTAGATAATGATTAAAATTATTAAAGCATTTATGGATAAAAACATACTATTTAAAAATGTATATTTCCTATTTTAAAAGTAATTAAGGATCATACTAGGGAAGGAAGGACAATAAAAAAACTATTAAGTATTCAATAAATAGTGCATAAACTTATTACCCACACTGGGTCCATCCCCCCCACCCCCCGTGGGGGAAACAGCCTTCCTGCTCCCTGCCCCTCCCAGGAATCCCCACTTGACCTATTTTGGATGCAAGTGCAGGGCACATGAAGAGGCTGGGGAGGTTGAAAAAATAGGCCTACCAGAAGTTCAGGAAGGGCCTCCAGAGCCGGGGAAGGCCATTTTTGCTTTCCTGGAGGCTCGACAAAAGCCTCTCGAGCTCAGGGAGGGCAAAAATGTCCCCCATTCATACAGGAGGTGATTAGGCCACGCCCACCATGGCCACACCCACCCAGCAATCAGCCAGAGAACCCATTGCTGAAATTTTTGAAGCCCACCCCTGTAACTGAAAGCAACATGAAATGAAGGGGGGGAAACTCCAGGGCAGGGGGAACAATCATGATTGCAAAACAAATTAGGCCTCTACTTTTCTAATTTCATGAAGAGGAAGGAGAAACTGATTAAAACTGAGCAATAAAATCTAGCTCACTCTAACCCCTTATATGATTCCCGAGAATTCCAGAATGGAAAAACAGGGCTGCTGCATATAAAAATGAAAAAATACATTTCAGGATATTTTTAAGGAAAAATAGCACTAATACTACTTATCTTCCTTCCCAAATAAAATTCTCTGCTTTCCTCCAACGTTCCTTTTTGTTTGTTTGTTTGTTTGTTTATTTGTTTGTTTGTTTTGTCACGTACGTATTTGTGGTATACAAAGATATAATATTTATATACATGATATTAGTAAGAGAGAAACATTAGAGGAGGGGACGGAAGGCACTCTGATTCACTTATGCACACTCCTTACTGACATCTTATGAATCAGGAGAGGTCAACAGTGGATAGTCTAAGGGTAGACTATCTTGTTAGAAGCTTGGAAAAGAAGCACATGTAACATGGGAAGGAGAAGAGTGTTGGCCACAGATGAAGGCACTTAGGGAACAAAGCATTAACTTAGGAAACAAAGCATTGACTTAATGAACTCAATCTGTATAGTCTGGAGGACAGAAGAGAAAGGGGGGACATGATCAAAACATTTAAATATGTTAAAGGGTTAAATAAGGTTCAGGAGAGAAGTGTTTTTAATAGGAAAGTGAACACAAGAACAAGCGGGCACAATCTGAGGTTAGTTGGGGGAAGGATTAGAAGTAACGTGAGAAAATATTATTTTGCTGAAAGAGTAGTAGATCCTTGGAACAAACTTCCAGCAGACGTGGTTGGTAAATCCACAGTAACTGAATTTAAACATGCCTGGGATAAACATATATCCATCCTAAGATAAAATACAAGAAATAGTATAAGGGCAGACTAGATGGACCATGAGGTCTTTTTCTGCTGTCAATCTTCTATGTTTCTATGTTTCTATTAACAGAAACACCAGGAGGCAAATCACTGAGGTAATGTCCAGAGGGATGGGAACATACCTTCAAGTCCCCCAACAAACTTCGATCATACTCACATTGTCATCCAAACTTCCCTCCAAATTATTGGGTGATAACGTGTTAACACCTTGAAAACTGTGATAGGATAAAGATAGATTAAACTCTGTCCTCTCCAATAACGTGCTGTGGATGAAGTTCCGGAAATGTGATGTGATCATTTATATAAAGCAATATATGTTATGTCAGCACAAATTTGCTGGAGAAGATGCTATTAGTCATTAGTGAGGATCCTGCTTAATTACATTTGTATTCCTCTCCTCATTCTGAGTTTAGCTTTCCCAACTCATACAAGCCTAGCTGCTAGCGTGAATTCCTATTCTATCTCTGTTTTCATGAGTCCATATATCACTTTTAAGAACTGTCTCCATTTTTTCCTCCTTGCGGGGGTTGTTTATACCTGTGATTTCAATAGCTTGTGCTTTGGACTCTTCCATATGTCTCAATTTGTGCACCTGCAGCTTTTCAAACCATAGTATGCTGCCCACCTTGAACTCAAAATCTTCATACGCGACTGATTTCTCCCTAGTTTTGCTCTCCTAGATATGTTCACATTCTATTCTATGCCTGACACCTTCAGTTCATTAAGCAATTCTTTTCTGTTAGTCAGCATTAAATCCAGAATAGTGCCCACCCACCCCTTGTTTTACACCACCCAGAGTCCGTCAGGAGTTGGGCGGCCTATACATTTAATAAAACTTAAACTTGTTTATTCTTCTACTTTCTGCAAAATGAGATCTTCAGAAACAGAGATCATAAATCTGTTGGACCTCCCACTCCTAGCTGATATCAGAGTAGTGGAAGTCTCCCATTACTATTGTAACTTGCTCTTTTGAGAATTTGGTGGGTTGGTTCAGATGGGCATCATCCACATCTTCTATAGCCATGATGGTGAACCTATGGCACACAGGTGGCACGTGGAGCCATATCTGAGGGCATGTGAGGTGTTTCCCTAGGTCAGCTCCAGTGTGCACATGTACCCTGGCCAGCTACTTTTCAGCTTTCTGGAGGGTGGGGGATGCTGTTTTCACCCTCCCCAGGCTTCAGGAAAGACTATGGAGCCTGTGGATGGTGAAAAACGGACCCAAACTCAGAGTTCAGGAGGCTTTCCTAAAGCCTGCAGAGGGTGAAAATCAATGCAATGGTCTGTTTGTTTCTGAACTTTGGGTAGGCCTGTTGGGCCTGTTTTTCACCATCCTTAGGCTGTGGAGGCTTTCCTGAAGCCTGGGGAGGGTGAAAAACAATGCAATGGCCCTACCTGAAGTTTGTTTCCAAACTTTGGGTAGTTCTGTTGGGACTTTTTTTTTGCCATCTTGAGGCTCCAGAGGCTTTCCTGAAGCCTGAGGAGCTTGAAAAATAATGCAATAAGCCTACTGGAATTTTGTTTCCAAACTTTGAGTAGGTCTGTTGGGCCTGGTTTTCACAATCCTCAGGCTGTGGAGGCTTTCCTGAAGCCTGGGGACGGTGAAAACTGTCCCAACAGGCCTACTGGAAGTCCAGAGACTTCAGTGAGGCCTATGAGCATGGATGGGGGGAGGCAGCACGGAGGGGGGGTTGTGTACATATGCCTGGGGGGAGGGCATTGCATTATGGGTGTGGGCCCCCACACGTGCACCCTTTTGGCACCCAAGCAAAAAAAGTTTCGCCAACACTATCCTATAGCAAACCACCACGTTATTGCTGTTACCTGGATTTAATTTTAATCTTATCTAGAGACTTTCAATAGAATTTCCACATTCAGGAGCACAAATATATTCACTGGAATAGAACTTCATTAAGTATAATCCTATTTTGCTGGCTCTGTTTCTTTTGAATATGCAATAACTTTCAGGTTCTACCTTCCATTCAAGACTGTCTCCTCCACCAGGTTCTTCTGTTGTCTGCCTATGAGAACATGTGTGTTTTCCAGATTTGTTTTGCAGTTCTACAGGAAAAAATATTTTTATTTATTTGCTTGCTCACATTACACCCCCTTGCTTTGACCCCTGTGAACAGTTAAGTACAATAAGCACCACATACACTATTTACTAGTGCTTCTAGTTTCAAACTACTCAACTGCCATTTAATCATCTGAGATAAGTCTCAGCCCAAGATTAGTTATTGCCTCTGGGCATCATCGAAACTTATTCAGATCTGTAATGACTTAACACCGAGATGGGAAACATTCACTATTCTAAAATTCTTCTTTCTCTTTCCAGTTGCGGCTCCCATTTTTTCCCTTTTAAATGCAAATTACAATGACATTACTATTGTGAAATTTTCCTTGCCTTTGATATTCAATAATTTGAGGACAGAGAAAGAACAGTACAATGATGTCATTTTTATTGGAAAGAAAAACAGAAGTTAGACAATGTTTGCTTTGAAATATCTCATTAGATCTCCTGAGATAAACTTACCAAGTTCAATAAAGTTGACACTCCTTAGGAGTGCAAATGGAGGGTTTAAGTAAACCCAGAATTTGGTATTAAATTAATTAACATTAAACTGGGCATTCTTGCTGGCACATTGATGTTTAATCATTTTTGCATTTTGGCGTCAATTTCTTACCTTTTTAAGTTTAGTCATATTGAATTGTGTCCACAAAATTTTCTGCATCTACTTTTACATTTAAACATCTGACAGAGGCTCATACTTCTTCCTAATGATCTCATTCATGTCTTCCAGAAGATCAAGTGCTTGAGCGGTAGCCCCCAACTTCTCAAAGACTATTACATGTTTAGGGCATCCTTCTTTCATCGGAGTGGATGGGAATCATTTCTATTCTTCTCTTATATTCTTCTCCTTTCACACTTCAAAAGAAATAATGTCACGCTAATCAATGCAGAAGGCTATGTGCTGCTGCTATTGTTGAATGGGCTTATATTCATGTTCATAGCTATGAGCACAAGCGCCTTCATTGCTATATTTTAAGTCAGGAGAAAAATATAGATTTTTTTTCTTACACTGGCAAACATCTTACTTAGTTTAATGCAGTGCTTCTCAATTACTTTCTGTTATGCCCCCCCCCCGGAAGAAGTAAATATTTTGCACCCCAAACTCTCCACTGAAGTGCATCACACGGCCCACCCCACCTGACCTGCCAACCCCAAATTGTGCCCCATCACAAAATGCGCATCCTACCTGACACTTGTACCGGTACCTCCATTGCGTTCCTTGGCGTTCTAAAAGAAAACATCTCGCAAGTTCAAGAAGTTTGATTGAACTCACAAGTTTTCTTTTAGAACAGGCTGCTCTGAACACAATGCCAAGGAACGCGATGGAGATACCGGTATAAATATCAGGTAGGACGCACATACTACTCCACGGGATTACATGCCCCTCCCCTGGCATCACTCTGCCCCCCCCTAGGGGAGCACCCCACTATTTGAGAAGCACTGGTTTAATGTATGAAAAGCTCTACTTTTAGATGAGGTATAATTGTCATCTTACTACGGATCAGTTGTACAAGTGCTGACCTACGTTGAATCATGTGCTCAGGGAAGAAACTGCTGGTGATCCCTCATTTCCAAGAAGTACAAGGAGCTGAAACTCATAGGCCCTGTTTTATAGTGGTCACACCTATATTATGGAGTAGTGATCAGGCTGACTTCTCCATTGATCATTTTCTGGAAGCCTGAGATGTTTTATGATGAATAATGGGACACCCTGATTGATGGATTCTTTATTATGGTTTTCTGGATTTGTTTTAGTTCTTACTGTGCATGTTGTAAGATAAATTGTATTTGTGCTCTTAATTACTGTGCAGCAGTAATTACTGGTTGATTGTGGCAAGTCTAAATTAGATAGGTAAAGATAGAGATGTAGATCAATGTGATAGATAGATAAATAGATAGACAGACAGATAAATAGATAGATAGATAGACAGACAGACAGACAGACAGACAGACAGACAGACAGACAGACAGTCAGTATATAAGTAGATAGATAGGTAGATAGCTAAAAATGATAGTAGATAGTTGGAGAGATGGATGGATGGATGGATAGAAAGATAGATAGATAGATATAGATACATAAATTAGATAGACAGACAGACAGACAGACAGACAGATGAAGGTACATAAGTAGATAGATAGGAAGATAGCTAAAAATGATAGTAGATAGTTGGAGAGATGGAGAAATGGATGGGTGAGTGGGCAGATGGATGGGTGAATGGCCGGCAGGCAGGCAGAATAATTGTATTCTAACACTATGCAACCATCCATTTTTAAAATGTACCAGGTCACCCAAACCTAAGTACTGTATATCCCAATACAGTGCGTGCACTTAAGTGGCCTTTTGCAAAGAAAGGCCACTAAAACCTTACTTCCTTCTTTTTTTTTTACAAGTTAAAAAAATCAGGCAATAATGTATTCTCCTGGTTGGCCGGAACTAGGGAAGAAGGCAAGAACAAAAATAAAAGTTGTTGGGAAAGGTGAAGGTGCATGCCCAGGATAAGGGGTATTGCAGGATGGAAATTATCCAGGTGCCCTTTCCTCTGAATTCATGTCACCTTAGTTTTAAAACCTCCGTCCATGCAAGAAGCACCCTGTTCAGCCTTGATAGTCTGGTCTGATTTTTGCTCAACTCGGCCACAGGGATTCAGCATTACCTTTTTTTTCTCGGTAGGAAACAAACCATAGGAGCTCATTTTGCTCAGCCGTAAATCAAATCCTGAACATGGTGAATGTCACTGAAAAGCACTCAAAGTCCAAGTAATGCAAGGCATTCCTCAAATCAGCAAAATGGTTCCCATTTTTCCTCGTCTTCTGAAAGATCTGTAAATAATTCCAACTGAGCTGAATTTCTGAGATTAGAAGCGAAAAACCGCACTTTAGCTTTGTAATTTAATAGGGGAGAAAAGGAACTCACACACTTGTAAGGTGCTAACAAAATGGCCTGCGGCAACTTTTTTCTTTCTTTTTTAGCAATGACTAGCCTCACGCAAGTGCACATGTTAAGAACTAAGAGGTAAGAGCCTGAGGATATGTGAGCTCTTTTTAATTTTTTTTTACATTTTAAAGTACATTAGGAATGCTGCCATTTTCCCTTTGCTCAAAAATGGAAAAAAAATGACACCCCCACAGAAGAAGAGATTTTATATAAAATATTATCCTGTGCAGAGATGGACAGACTAATGAAGGATCTAAAAGAGAAAAATGAAACAGAGTATTCTGAAACCTGGGATAAATTCTATCATTGGTGGGAAAAGAGGAAAGCCAGGATTACGAATTAGCAACAAAGTTGGAGATATATAGAATTTTATTTCTCTGTATTTCATTTTCCTTTTAAGAAAGGTAATGGATGCAGATTTAGGAGAAGTAAACAAGTGGAAACATGTAAACTGGATTGTCCTTAATGTACTTGTATTTTTGTCTTTCATGTTTGTTTTGTTTTAAATTGTATCATAAATAAAAAACTTTTTATTTTTTTTAAAAAAGGAGCTCTGCCATTTTCATGACTATTTCAGAGTAATTGCATCAAATGAATTGGCCACAGAACCTGTGAAACTATTGGCATTAGGGGTCCAGAGGAACTGAGATTACATTTAAATTTATAATAATTAACTAGTTATAATAATAAAAGGATAAAAAATCTAGAAAGGCAAAAATGTAGCATTGGAAGCATCTGCTAATCAAAAAACATAAAATTTAGTGATAATTTGTGACTTTTTTTTCTTTAGAAAGTGAGTTGTAAACCCAATCAATACTGTGTGATAAACACCCATCATGCTCTGTCTACTGTATTTTCATCTGACTGTTGGCAGATTGTGGTGAATTCAGTGGAATTACCCCTAAGTGATTATTTAGGCTTTAATTATTTCTCTCTCAGCGATGAAGGTGCCAAGCAGTATCTCTGTGTGCTATGGTTTTACTCAGAGGTTGGAGCAGTCTCAAATCAAGACTCCCAAAATTGGCTTGGTGGGGAATTCTGGGAGTTGAAGTCCACATGTCTTAAAGTTGCCAAGCCTTGCAAGTATCATCACTTGGACTTCTGGCATTTATAATAACACTGTTTACTTCTTTTGTAACTGTTGTACATGCATTATTTTCAATAACTCCAACATGTGCCACCTAAATATTTTGTGATATAATTCCCCTTGCAGACTGAGAATTAAAGCCCAGAACCAGGGGTGGGTTCCGCCTGATTTGGACCAGATCACCTGAATCTTTAATGACCTGTTGGTGACATAATTTTGTCATAAATGATCTGTCTGTGCCGTAACATGCTCACCGCCATCATTTTTTTTAAATTTTGGGTCGATTTTCCTGTGTTTGGATGGCTTCTCTTTCTTCTGTGCTCCTTGTTCTCCCACTTGCCCCCAGGTTAATACTGACCTTTATTTCTTTGCCCAAAGCTGATCAGCTCCTCAGCTGTGTTTTGGGATGAATCCATCTTCTGAGCATGCGTGGAAGTGAGGTCACACAAGGAAACGGGCATGTGAGAAACGTCGCAACTTGAACCAGTGGAGAAGGTAAGTGGAACCCAACCCTGCCCAGAACACTTGGAAGGTTGCCTTTCCTACAATCTACCTTACCTGAGTGTAACCTTATTGGAACTCCACAAGGCTGTGTTGGCCCAAGACATTAGCCCAAAGGTTCTTTAATGAATTATCTCAAATTTCTGCACTCGCTATGCTTGCCGGCTATGTCTGCAGAACACGCCAACTATGTTTGCAGAACACACTGGGTTAAAATAAGTTTCGCAATTCAGTAGGTTATATGGACATAGCCTGTGAATTATTTCTATTTACACTGCATATCTGTGTAAGATTGCACTGTTATTTTGGTGAGTATGAGCTTTCATTTGAGACTTGCCAAGGAATATCTTGGCACATGCTCAGGAATGTGCCTGATGAAAGAGCTGTTTTATATATGCAGGACTCTTCCCTTCCCCTCCTCCCCCAATCCCAAATAATGCATTCCGAATTACCTTTATTGGACAATATTAGATCCACTATTGGGTGACTGGTACTTGCTGATTCTCTGAATGGTGTGTTCATATTTAGATACCATATTTAGGGAAGAAGAAAGTAGATTAGGAAGAGCTGCTGTATTAACATCAAAATTTTAGGTGAACAATCCTCGGTCTTGGGCACAATTTATGACTCTCAAGCAGTGATGGGCTACCAAACTTTTTACTACCACACTGTGGGCGTGGCTTATGCATTTTGTTTCAACATCTTTCAGTGCAAATTGGGTGCTCTGGGGTGGAGCTCCAAATTTTGCTACCGGTACTGCGTTCCTGACCGTACCTGTAGGAGCCCATCACTGCTCTCAAGTATCCAGAAGCAGAACCTCTCTCAAGTTTTCTTTCCATTTTGGAGCTAAAACACTTTCCCTCAGTGGACTGATTCCAGATGGAAACTTTCACCAAAAAAAGGCACCATGGGGCTCTTTTTTCCTGACAATTCTATAGTATTATGAGCTGACGTGGTGCAGTGGGTAGAATACAGTACTGCAGGCCACTAAAGCTGACTGCTAGATCTGCAGGTCAGCGGTTCAAATCTCATCACCTGCTCAAGGTTGACTCAGCCTTCCATCCTTCCGAGATAGGTAAAATGAGGACCCAGATTGTGGGGGCAATATACTGGCTCTGTTAAAAAGTGCTATTGCTAACATGTTGTAAGCCACCCTGAGTCTAAGGAGAAGATAGAAAAATCGAATAAATAAATAAAATAAATAAGCATGAATTGATTTGTAGAAAACCTATGGAAAGATTATGAACGCAGATTGTCCCCAACTTAAAACCAAAATTGGAAACAGAATTTCCATTGCTAAGCAAAGGGATTGTTTAGTGAGTCATGCCCAATTTTACAACCTTTTTGCCATTTAATCATTGCAGACGGGTAAATGAATCACATGGTGATTAAACGAATCAGGCTTCTCCCACTGACTTTGTTTGTTGGAAGCTGGCTGGGAAGATCACAAAATGGTGATCACATGTACCATGTTTCCCCCAAAATAAGACCCTGTCTTATATTTTTTTTGAACCCTGAAAAAAGTGCTTGGCCTTATTTTTTGGGGAGGCCTTATTATTTTGGGAGGGTGGAACAAGATAGGGGTCCTATTGCTGTCTTACCTGGCTACCAACTCTGTCTCCCTAACCAAGGGGTAGGCAAAGTTGGCTCTTCTATGACTTGTGGACTTCAACTCCCAGAATTCCTGAACCAATCATGCTAGCTCATGAATTCTGGGAGTTGAAGTCCACGTGCCATAGAAGAGCCAACTTTGCCTACCCCTGCACCTAACCAAATGGCAGGGACTGGCTGCTCATGGGTTTAAATATTTTCAGAGGAGGACTTATTTGAGGGGAAGGCTTATTTTAGTGCATGTGCTCAAAAGCACAATTGGGCTTGTTATTAGAGGATGTCTTATTTGCGGAAAAGCAGGGTACTTAGGATACCAGAAGCATCAGTTCTGATATTTTGATCATTGAGCTTTTCCCCAATCACATATATTTAGAATTTTAAACAGGTCCCTGTCCCAAAACAATTAATTTTAAACTTCCCCATGAATCAAAACATGTTGCAGCTATGGGAAGACTCCATTAAACAGGTCTCTGCTCAAATATTTGTACTTCTTTTAAAATCCATACCATGAATGTACAAAACAAGCACAGTGTGTGTATATGACAACAGGATGTGGCCAGCACTACTAATCTATCTGCTGAATTATTTATTTATTTATTTATTCAACTTCTATGCCGCCCCAATCCTGAAGGACTCATATATATATATGTATGTGTGTGTATGTATGTGTGTGTGTGTGTGTGTGTGTGTGTATATATATATAACGGTATTGGTATATTCGGGTTTCTTCCCGTGTAGAATTTGGAAATTTCTGGCGACGTTTCGACGAGGTCTCACTCGTCATCTTCAGGCTGGTGTTTCTGTCCTTGTTCTAAGGCGAACACTGCGAGAACTGAGCTGCCTTCCTTCTATAAATACTGGTGGCTGGGTGTGGTTTGATGGCTCAGCAATTGCCTGTTGTGTAGAAACTTCCTGGCGAGTCAGTGGGTTAACAATTGGGGTCGTTGATGTAGCTGAGGTATGCTGATTAGTTAATGGTTATAGATTAGGCGTGATATCCTGGTCCCCTCAACTAAACAATGTTGGTTGGCGGGCCCCAGGGGAAGAGCCTTCTCTGTGGCAGCCCTGACTCTCAGGAACCAGCTCCCCCCAGAGATTAGAACTGCCCCTACCCTCCTTGCCTTTCGTAAACTCCTTAAAACCCACCTTTGTCGTCAGGCATGGGGGAACTGAGATATCTCCCCCGGGCCTATTCAATTCAATTTATGTATGGTATGCTTGTATGTATGTTTGCTTAAATAATGGGGTTCTTTAATATTTTAAATTGTAAATTATTAGATTTGTCATGAACTGTTTTATTGTGTTGTGAGCTGCCCCGAATCTACGGAAAGGGGCGGCATACAAATCTAATAAAACAAACAAACAAACAAAAAAACAAATAAATAAATAAATAAGTCTGAGAGTAATTTTGCTTTGGAAATCTTGTTTTGAAATCTCGCTTATCAGTTCTCGCGCTTGCTTTGAAGTTCGGCAGCTGGAGGACATTCTTTTGTTTTTCAACAAACCTGATTGTACAATAGACTATTTCATTTCAACACCCTGTGTCTGAGCCTTAATTGGAAGTTAATTGCTGCTCGTTTGCCATGTGAGATTCTATCGATCTTACACGGGAAAAGACCCAAATATGCCAAGACACGTACATGCGCCGTGCACACACACACACACACAAAATTGTCAACAGGTTAAGTCTCTTTTAAACCCAATTTTGTGGGGTTATTTCCTGTTGAAGTTACTACCCCTCTACAAGCCTTCAAAATCTGCACCAAATCTCCTTGCATAAGACATCTGCTTGAACTTCATCGTCATGTTCATTCCTCAATGCTCTTTGTGGGAATGTGAGGAATACGAAATTTTACCAAGACTGGCAGCCTAGAGTTAAAGTGAAGAAGAACCTTCCGGAAAGGTGTGAAAACAAGGCTATGAGGCCTCATTTGGGTAGCGCTCAGGCGGATGCTGGCATGGAACTGATTAGCGCCATGAAAGCCCTTCCTTCACCTTTTAATTAATTAAATTAATCAATAAAGTTTAACCTTGATTTTAATCATCCTTGTCTCTTTTTACATTTTCATTTTTATATGCTGTTTTTATGTTTTAATATTTTTTTTGGGGGGTATGCTGCCCGTTGAGGAGATGGGTGGTTCAAAAATATGAATAAATGAATAAATAAATTAAAAAGAAAATAGGCAAGCCAAGCAGGCAGGCTGTGTTGATTTCATTTATCTTCTCTCAAAGAATATTGCTATGGGCTCGCTCACACCTTTTCAGGTCAGCATAGTATTGCAAAAATCTATTTATTTCTGGCCTGAAGTACAATTAGATCTGATTCCTGGAAGTCACTGAGTATGTGCATACTGCCTGACTGATATTTATGGAATCTTGTGTGAAGGTGGTCTGGTTGTGGATGGTGTTGGGCTGTAGGTTTATCTCATGACCTCATTCTGACTCATTTTTCTAGTAAAGTTATTTTTAGAGTGTTACATAGAATCTGCAGTTATAGAAAAACACCCTTCTGTGGTCCTGGTTTAGTCTACGAAGATATGAGACACAAACACAAAAAAGGAAAGGGGAATGAATTGCTCATTGGGTTTAGTGATAAAGAAGCAGGAAAAACAGGATGCCTTTGAGCATCAACACCACAGATATTTTTGTGAGTTGGGGTGAGGTCCCAAGCACAACATCCTCCATGGGACAAGCCAAACCTGCATGCAGGGCACTTTTCGTCAGTAGCAGGGTGCCTCCTTCTTATTTTGGTGACTTTGGACATTACTCAACTCTGCCCCTTTTGAGAATGGACCCCTGAGCATTAGAATCTTGCCCACCATAAGATTCTTCAGTACCTGGAAGTTGGAGGAGGAAGAAAAAAAGGAGGAGAGGAAGAGAAAGAAGGGGAAGGGGAAGAGGAAAAGGAAGAAGAAGAAGAAGAAGAAGAAGAAGAAGAAGAAGAAGAAGAAGAAGAAGAAGAAGAAGAAGAAGAAGAAGAAACAACAACGGCAACTCATCTTCAGGTCGTGCAGAATGCAGCTACGAGAGCAATCATGGGCTTTCCCAAATACTGTATGCCCATGTTACACCAACACTCCGTAGTCTGCATTGGTTGCCTATCAGTTTCCGGTCACAATTCAAAGTGTTGGTTATGACCTATAAAGCCCTTCATGGCATCGGACCAGATTATCTCAGGGACCACCTTCTGCTGCACGAATCCCAGCGACCAGTTAGGTCCCACAGAGTTGGCCTTCTCCGGGTCCCATCGACTAAACAATGTCGCTTGGTGGGACCCTGGGGAAGAGCCTTCTCTGTGGCGGCCCCAGCCCTCTGGAACCAACTCCCCCCAGAGATTAGAATTGCCCCCACCCTCCTTGCCTTTTGTAAGCTTAAAACCCACCTCTGCCGCCAGGCATGGGGAAACTGAGATACTCGTTCCCCCTAGGCCTTTACAATTTTATGCATGGTATGTCTGTATGTATGTTTGGTTTTATAATAAGGGTTTTAACTGTTTTAATATTGGATTGTTATATGCTGTTTTTATTACTGTTGTTAGCCGCCCCGAGTCTACGGAGAGGGGTGGCATACAAATCCAATAAAGAGACAGATAGATAGATAGATAGATAGATAGATAGATAGATAGATAGATAGATAGATAGATAGATAAAATAAATCTTCTCCTGGTTCTTTCAAACCTTGAGCCAATATTTTTCTACATTTCTATGATGGGGCTTTACTTTACTTCCTTCCCTCCTGCATAGACTACTATTGTCTCCTATCAAATTGATCATGGCAGTTTCCTAAGGTGCCACAGGCTACCCAGACCAAATTCAGCACTAATCTCTGCAGTATTTCAATGTCTGTATATCCCCATCTGTTTCGTGTATGCTGAGTGAGAGCCTGCAAGGGTTCCTTCATTTGAGATTATTTTTCTGCCACATGCTTTGCAGCAGCAGCTTTGCTGTGGGTGCTAAAAAAAAAAAAACAATCCTCAAAAGACCTCCATCGTGATGAGATTCCAGGTTTCACTTTTAGAAATTCATGAAGAAACCCCTTAATTTAAAAAGATGCTACTGGCAGTAGGTGAGGAGGGTATTTACTTTATGCTATAGTTAAGGAAGCTTTCCTGTACATTACAGTCTTAGCAAAAACATAATCTTTATCTGTGCCCTAGTGACATTATACTAAATGATGCTGCCAAGTGAGATGTTTAACCAGTGTCCCTTGTAGTTTGGTTTACAGAAACTAGCTTTAATGGATGAAAATATTCCAATCTTTAAAATGCAAATCTGAAAATATTTACAATACATCTACTTTTTGAATAGGGCTCAGATTTGGGAATACCTTGGGCTAAGCAGAAACTGTTCCTCAAGGATGTACCTCAGTCTGATCAGACAAATGATGAAGTGGACAAGGCCATTGGAGCTGCGAGTTCCGCCACCTGTTTGCTGGATCTGAGAGCAATCATGGGCTTCCCCAAATATGCCCATGTTACACCAACACTCCGCAGTCTGCATTGGTTGCCGATCAGTTTCCGGTCACAATTCAAAGTGTTGGTTATGACCTCTAAAGTCCTTCATGGCACCGGACCAGATTATCTCAGGGACCGCCTTCTGCTGCACAAATCCCAGCAACCAGTTAGGTCCCACAGAGTGGGCCTTCTCCGGGTCCCGTCAACTAAACAATGTCGTTTGGCGGGACCCAGGGGAAGAGCCTTCTCTGTGGCAGCCCCGGCCCTTTGGAACCAACTCCCCTCAGAGATTAGAATTGCCCCCACTCTCCTCGCCTTTCGTAAACTTCTTAAAACCCACCTCTGCCATCAGGCATGGGGGAACTGAGATATTCTTTCCCCCTAGGCCTTTACAATTTACGCATGATATGTCTGTATGTATGTTTGGTTTTTATAATAAGGGTTTTTTAAAGTTATTTTACTATTGGATTGGATTGTTACATGCGGTTTTTATCATTGTTGTTAGCCGCCCCGAGTCTACGGAGAGGGGCGGCATACAAATCCAATAAATAAATAAAATAAATAAATCAAAGGTGTGTACACCTTGTTCTGAAGGGCTACAAAATAAAGCCTGTATCTTCTAAACATTATGCAGTCACACTCCAGTCTTTCTTCCAAGAACCAGAGGCCTCTGAAAGAAAATCGATTCAAATGTCAATTTTTATTTAAACTTTAATAGTTTTCCAATCAATTAAGTTAACTTTTGGTGAACTTTGTGGATTCCACCACAGAGGGGCAGGCAAGAACTTTAAATAGGCCTCTCCAAAGCCACCATATTGGAGAGTGGCCTTTAGAAATTGAGTACTGTTTTGAAACCATTTTTTAATTAAAAAAAACCAATTATGAAATTATTGCTCATGTAAAGTATACATGAAAATAGAAATAATGGCAACCACTGAACATAATCTTTCAGAGATCCTAGAACACTAAAGGAACTACCAGAGAACTGGAAATTAGCTGATATGATTCCAATATACAAATAAAAAAGGGAAAGGTGGATCCAGGAAACTGCGGAGCAATCAGCCTGATATCAATACCTAAGAATATCCTGGAAAAAATAACCAAGCAGTGCATCTGTGAGCATCTAGAAATGAACAAGAGAAATAGTAGAAGCCAGCATGGGTTTATCAAAACAGATTTATGTCAGATAAACTTTATTTCTTTTTTTGATAAAGTGACTAAATTAGTTGATAAGAGAAATGCTGTGGACATAGTTTACTTAGACTTCAATAAGGCATTTGACAAAATAGACCATAGCCTATTTTTGAACAATGTAGGATAGATACTATCACCACCAGATGGATTTGCAGTTGGCTGACCAACTGTACTCAGTGAGTAGTCCTACATCTACATGGAGCATGCAGTGGGGTACCTCAAGATTCTATCTTAGTCCAAGTAATTTTCCACAGCTTCATAAATGATGTAGATGATAGGATAAAAGGGCAACTCATCAAATTTGCAAATGACATCAAAATCAGGGGAATCACTAGCACTTTATATAATAGACTCAAGATTCAGAAGAAGCTTGGCAGATTTGAAAATTGGGCCTTATTCAACAAAATGCAGTTCAGTAGTGAAAAAAGAAAAGTCCTATACTTAGGCAAAAAAAACCAAATGCACAAATATATAATAGGTGGTACCTGGCTCAGTAATAGCCAGCGTAAGATATATTTGGTATTCTAGTAGACCACCACTTAAATATGTGATGTAGCTGCCAAAAATACTAATGCAGACCAGGGTCCGTCAACAGAGGGATAGCTTCAAGATTACGTGATGCGATAATACCACTTTATACTGTACCGGTGACATCATATTTGGAATACTGCATCCAAGGATCCTGCATCACCAGGATACAGAAAGTATGTGGAGACTCAAGAAAGAGTGTAGAGAAGAACAACAAAGATGATAAGAGATCTGGAAGCTAAACAATATGAGGAACAATTGAGGGAACTAGATATGTTTAGTCTAATAAAGAGAAGCATTGGGGATTATATGATAGCAGTCTTCCAGTATTTGGTTGTTACAAAAAGAGGGAATCAACTTATTTTCCAAAGCCTTAAGGGGAGGTAGAGAAGTAATAGGTGGAAGATCATTGTTGTGGTTGGCTCTAAAGAAGGTTCCAAATTAGAACTAAGGAGAAATTTCCTGACAGTGAGAACAATTAACCAGTGGAATGGCTTGTCTCTTGAAATTGTGGCTACAATTGTGGTTTTCAAGAGGAGACTGGAGAACCATTTTTCAGAATACTATATCTTCAAGGATAGGGGTTTGAACTAGAAGATCTCCATGGTTCCTTCCAACCCTATTATTCTATGTTCTATGTTTGAGCTACATTAGCTAAAATAACTTCTTAATAAGTGGTTTTGGGTAATGAAGGAAAAGTTTGGGGAACACTGGCCTACATTCTCAATATTTTGTGGTGGACTCCCATCCATATATTAACATGGCCTGACCAGCTTAGCTTTTTGGAATAGTCAATGGCAGCTAAAAGTTGCCATTTAATCTGACAAAAATACAAGTGCCTATAATTAAGCTTGACTCCTAGTAATTTATGTATTTTTCCTGGCAATGGTGTACTGTAGCTTTCTTTCAGGATTTTTCGAAGTTCTCACTTTAGCCCAGTGATGGCGAACCTATGGCATGATTGCCATAGGTGGCACGTGGAGCCATATTTGAGGGCACGTGAGGTGTTGACCTATATCAGCTCCAGCGTGCATGTGCACGCTGATCAGCTCATTTTCACCCTTCTTTTCTGCCATTTTTGCTCTCCCCAGGCTTTAGGAAAGTTTACGAATTTCTGGTTAATCCATTGGACCATTTTTCACCATCCCCAGGCTTCAGGAGGCTGAACTCTGGAGACAGTAAAAAATGGCCCAATGGATCTACTGAAAGTCTAGAGGCTTCAATGAGGCCTGTGCACAGGGGTGGGCAGCAGGCAGGATGGGGTGGAACGCAGTTCCACCACTGGAAATTTATTTATTTATTTTTTATTTATTGGGTTTGTATGCAGCCCCTCTCTGAGGACTCGGCTTGGTTCACAACATAAATGAACCAGCTCCAGCTGACCATCCCATTCTCCTCCTCCTCCTCCTCGGAAAGCGGCAGGGAGACCAGCACCGGCAGGAGTTGCAGGGGGGCCATTTCCTCTCCCATATTTTCTGAACAGCTGATTGGCACCCATTCACCTGGCTACCCAGCCTGAGGCAGACGGTGACCCAGGAAGGAGAGTGCAGGAAACACAAAGCAAATTGTCACCCCAGAGAGCGACACTGGTGAGGTTGTAAGTCGAGGACTTAACAGTTCACTTGAACGATGATGATCATTCAATCCGCTCCCACCTGGTCACATGGCTGGCAAGCCACTCCTACCCAGTCACATGACCATCAAGCCACACCCACAAAATAAGCCACACCCAGAGCATGGCACTAAAAATTTTGGCTGCCCATTACTGCCTGTGCGCATGCGTGGTGGGACAGCAGGGGGTTGTATGCATGCGTTGGAGGACAGCACGGCAGTTGTGCGCATGCACCGGGGAGGGAGGGCATTGCATTATGGGTGTGGGCACATGCACGCACCCTTTTGGCACCTGAGCCAAAAAAGATTCACCATCGCTGCTCTTGCCTATATCCTTGGATTCATTGGGGTTCTTTTTCAAGGCTCAACCCATTTGAGACCCGAGTGCTCCTGTGTGAGAGGGTAAGTTCCCTTCATTCAATCCAGCTTCTTGACAGGGGAAATGAAAGGAGCCTCACCCCACCACCACTCCGGGCATCCCTTGGCAATGGGGATGTCACCAGCCGATCCTTTCAACCGTGAACTGCTTTAAATGGTGCCTCTGACACCTATGGGATTGGGGAAGGGAACTCAGCTTAACTTCTGAACCCAGGCAAATTAAATCATGCCCTGCCACTTGCAGAATATTTTTGGGTAGCTCCTCGTAAATTCAGCAGAGGATCCTCAAAGTGGACAATCACGTGTAATAAATCCCGAGTTTGCGGAGAGCGGCGGCATATAAATCCAATAAATCTAATCTAAATGTAACAGGGCAGTTTTGAGATGTGACTGCAACCAAGACTGACGGCAATGGCATATAAAAAGTAAGTTCTATTTTAAGAAAATAGATTTGATCTCTGTGTGATTATTGATTATGCAAGAATCCAAAGACATCCAGTGTGGTAGAATGGTGAGTGACTGAAGGAAAATTCCTTCTCATAGCACATGCTTAAATGACAATGCTTGTTGCCACAAGGTGCAGTAATAGTCGCCCACAGGGATGGTGTTTTTTTTTAAGGGATTAGATAGATTCAAGGTGGATGAGAAAATGTCAACATCAACCATGCTTGTGTTGGTTGTCAGCATAACAGAGTTAAACTGAGGAATATGACTAGAAGACATCTTGTGCCTATGGCCTCAAAGACAACTGATAAGCCACAAGACGTTATTTGTTATTGATAGTCACTCTACATATTTCTTTATTTTTATTTATTATATTCTTTCTTTTTTTGTTTTTCTTGCGCTTTTCTTCTTTTTCTGTTCTTTTTTTCTTTTCCCAAATCTGATTTGAATTAATTTCCTTAACATCATAATCAAATTTTTTTTAGTACAAAATATATTATAAAAAAGAAAAATGAAAATACATGATTCATACATCTGTGGACGGACCTACCCTGTTCTTTTCCCTATGGAAAAAAAAGTGAGGGCAAAAAAACAGTATCCAAATTTGCATTGTACATTGCACTTCTGGGATGTCAAATATCAAACATGTCATTAAACAGGATTTTCTGAGATTACCGTATCCCACATTTTACTGATTCATTCCCTTGTAGCTTGACAATGAACTTGATAAAATAAGCAAATGTCAGGCCATTCTCCATGATTCATACTCCAGTACGTGACAACAGGCGGCATAAACAACCTCCCCAAACTCCTAACAACAAAGCTTTTAATCTTAAATGCCAGACCCTCAAGGAGATATTTTAGATTCCTGTAATGTCACATTGTTTTCTTTGAAATAAAATGTGGGACATGCCATCATCTCCTGCCGGACTCTTAAGAATACAGGTAATCCTTGACCTACAACCACAATTGAGCCTAAAATTTTATCAATAAGCAAGGCCATATGAGTGCTTCTTAGCACTCATATCTAGTGCACTGTCTTTATGTTCTAGAGATGAACTATGCATCTGAGAAAACTAGCTTCCTGATCAGTTGGGAATTCTCCAAATGCTATCTGAAATCCGTCAAACCTATCAGACATCTGGGTGTAAGATAGGTTCTCTCTCTCCTCTCTCTCTCTCTCTCTCTCTCTCTCCCTCTCCCTCTCTTTCCCCCTCCCTCCCTCCCACTCCCTCTCCCCTCTTATGTGAGTTTTGCCCCATTTTATGATCATTTCTTCAATGTTAAGTGAACCACAGAGTCATTAAGTGAATATGGCTCCCTCCCTCCCATTGACTTTGCTTGTTGGAAGCTACCTTAGAAGATTACAAATTATGATCACATGACCCAGGACTATGCAACCATCATAAATACATGCCAGTTGCCAAGAGCCTGGATTCTGATGACATGAGCCTGGGGATGCTACAATTATAAGCAGGAGTGGGTTCCACTTACCTTCACCACTAGTTCACATTACAACATTTCACATGTGTGGAATCATTCAATTTCATTTCCACAAATGCTCAGAAGGTGGATTCAGACCGAAACACAGCTGAGGAGCTGATCAGCTGTGCTTTGAGCGAAGAAATAGAAGCGAGTATTAACCCAGGGGCTGGCAAGACGGCTTTTTTCCAAGCAGAGAATGTGCAGAAGCCATCCGAACACAGGAAAATTCACTGAAAATTCAGGGGGAAAATCGCAGTGTGCACAGACCAGCACCAACAGAACCAGATCCATGACACCAATCTTACATCAGTAGTGAGTCACTAACGGTTCAGGCGATCTGGTCCGAACTGTGAGGAACCCACCCCTGCCCCTGGTTATAAGTATAAAAACCAATCACATCACTTTTTTCAGTGCTGTTGTAGTTTTGTCACTAAATGAATGGTTGTAAGACTTTTGGTACCCTGACAGACCGGTTTTATCAGGGGCTACTTACAAGGATGTCCCATATGTCCCAGGGGATCAGGAACAACTCTGAGCTACAAATATTCTCCTTTATTGGTTTCAATGGGATTTGTGTATGCCTTGGTATGTATGGAAGGGTGACATGCAGTGAAGGGCTACCAAATGTTTTACTACCACACTGTGGGCGTGGCTTATGCAGGATGCCCTGCATTTTCTTTCAACATCTTTCAGTGCAAATTGCGTGCTCTGGGGTGGAGCTCCATTTTCACTACCCCACTGCATTCCCCCCATCCGGGCAGCAGCCCCCTGGTGACATGAGAAGCCCTTTCCCCGTTCCTTGGTATGCAGGGAGCATTTTCTATTCTTCCAAAGGGCAACTCTCTATCTAAAATTTGTACATCCCAAGAAGTCTAGGATCTTGAAAGTTTAGGAACACACTTATTCCATTTGTATCAATCTGATAAATCTCCCCAAAAGATCAAGTTGGGACAGGAGAGTTTCTGGTCATTTATGGATGAGGGATGAAGATGATGCTCTGTTTTTTTCTTGGCTGTGAGAAAGAGCCTTACAAGAAGGATCTTAGGTACACAAACCAGTATCGGGTTCCTACCTGGTACAGGCCACACTGCAGACCAGTAGTAAAATGGGAATTGTGCATGCAGCTTCAGGTGTCCGGACGTGTGTGCATTTGTGTCCCAGCAAGATTTTGCTCCTGTGCATGCGCAGGAAGCAAAATCTGGTGAGGGAACATGCACACACATACCAGACACTCAAAGCTGTGTGCGCAGCGCACTGGTAACAGCGAGAGTGGCAACCCCCACCTGACACACACAATAACCGCTGGATCCAAAAGGCAAGGCTTGGTGAAGGCCATAGCATGCCAAGGCATTTCTGGTTTTCTTTTTAGGCTTGTGTAAAGAAATTCATATTAATATAATACTGATGTCTAGGGACTTGGGTGTTTTACAGCAGAGGTCCCCAATCCCGGGCCATGGACCAGTCTGTACCAGTATGTGTCCTGTTAGGAATCAGGCCACACAGCTGGAGGTGAGCAGTGGGTGAGCAAAACTGCACATGTGCAGGATATAGGTTGAGCACTCCTCCTCCTCCTCCTCCTCTGGTCTATGGAAACCTCGCCTTCCCCAAAACCAGTCTTTGGTGCCACTGCTTTACAGTATGTAGTTCAGAGGCGAGTTCTATTTACCTTCCCTTCCAGTTCACATCACGATGGAAGTGCACATTTTGAGCATGTGAGACTTCGCTTGTATACCTGCGTATCACTTTCCAAAAATGACCCTCTGCGCATGCGCAATACTAAAAAAAACCCATAACATTGCAGCACCTATAGTGGTGCCAATAGAACTGGCTTGGAGGTGTGGCAGGCCAGGATTGTTGCCAGTTCCAGCTACCCTGGCCGCCATGTTACCAGGGGTGGGCTGCTGCCTGGACCGGGGAGGGGATGCAGTGGGGGTAGCGGAAAATGGAGCACCCAATTTGCACTGAAAGATGTTGAAAGAAAATGCATAAGCCATGCCACAATGTGGTAGTAAAAATTTTGGTAGCCCTTCACTGCATGTTACTATTGGTTCTATAGAACCAGTCCAAACTAGGAGGAACTCACCTCTGATGTAATTGTATCCAAGAAGCAACGGATGGGAACTAAACAAAAAGAGAGAACCAACCTAGAAGTAAAGGAGAACTTCCTGACAAAACGAATTGATGAAGGCTTGCCTTCAGAGGTTTGTGTGCTCTATCACTGGAGGTATTTAAGAAGAGATTGGACAGCCATTAGTCTAAAATGGTGTAGCGATTTCCACCCTTGGGGGGCATCAAGGACCGGTTCCATGGAGAGAGGTTTTTCCATGGACCAGAGTGGGTGTATTTTCACATGCTGCTTGTATTCCGTGGATGGGGCTTTGTTTGTTTGCATGGCCTGGTTTCTGACAGGCTGAGGCCTTGTGCCAATTCATGGACCAGGATTGGGGACCCCTGGTGTAGGATCTCCTGCTTGAGCAGTGGGTTGGAGTAAAAGCCCTCCAACTCAGTTATTCTATCAAGTCAGAAGATGCATTTTCAGAATTTGCCTTAGTTAGATTCCTCTTAAGGTCTCTGGCTCTTATCCAGAACCCTCCTTCAGATTCTCAACCGAGCTTTGTCAGACTGCGTTTCATATTTGCTTTAAGTGATGTGCAAAAAATGTGACTCAACAAGAAGCTGTTGCCTCAGCTTAACTGAAGTAGACCCAGAGACAGGGTTTTGAGCAATCGGTACTTTTATTCAGCTCAGAGAATAAGTGACAGCTCAGCAAGGTAAAGTGACAATTCAGCGAGTACCGACTGACTCTGCCTGGAGAAACCGCTCCTTTTATATATTTGCGGTTCCCGCCAAAGCTAGAGCCGGCCGCGTCTGAGCCAATCAGGAGCGACTTCCTGCTTGGGCTCAGACAGCGCCGAAAGAGGAACAAACTATTTACAGAGTTACAAGGTAGCCATTACAGGATACAACACCCCTCCCCTCATAGTTGGACACATCCATCAAGAAAGCCATGTGACAAAGTCGTCCAATCGGTGGGGCCTCTGAGGAGCTCGCGCTGACCTGCGCAGTTCAATTTCTCCTTCGCCACCGACTGTGGAGGATGGCTCGCCGCTGTTCTCCCGGTGAGGCGGACTTGGCCTGGCGGGCCCAACGAAGGCTTCGGAGGACGAGGATGGTTCGGCGTCGCTGGATGGTTCCCCCTGGCCCGATAAGTCTCTTTGCGTGTCTCTTATTTCGGGCAATGTACTAAAGTCTGTTGAAGGGGGAGAGTCCATGTCAGCGGTTTGTGGCAATTGATTTTCTGTTCGCTTTCGAATGTGGTCTATGTGTCGTTTCCACAAACGACCATCCTCTAGTTTAACAACATAGGTCTTAGGTGCATTTTGCTTAACAATAATTCCCTTCATCCAGTTTACATTTCCATCAAAACTTTTTACATATACATTTTGTCCCAAATACATTTCTCTTTCAGGTTTTGTACACATTTGGTTATTATTAACACAGAACCTTGGGTTTAACCTGTCTAGTGGTGACCTCAACTTCCTTCCCATCAATAACTCTGCAGGGCTTACATGTGTGTGCGAGTTAGGGTTAATGTGTTGGGTGAGTAAGAATTGGTCCAAGTTCTGTTGCACATCCCCAGGGCCTGACCTGCGCAATGCCTCCTTTGCCACCCGTACGTAACGTTCTGCCAATCCGTTAGCCCAGGGCGAATAAGGCGAGATGAGGGCATGCCTGACCCCTAGGCCATCTAGGAACAATTCGAATTGCCTGGCTGTTAGCTGTGGCCCATTGTCAGACACTAAGAGATCTGGGCACCCATGGGATGCAAACAGTCTGCTCAATACCTTGATAGTGGCACTTGTGGTTATGTTGTTCATTGCTATTATTTCCAACCATTTGGAGAAGGCATCAACCACTATTAAAAAATACTGAGACCCCACTGGGCCAGCAAAATCAATGTGGATTCTAGACCAAGGACCAGCAGGCTGTTCCCACTCAGCCGGAGTTGTTTTGGGGGGACTGGGCCGTGACTCTTGGCACGGATCACACTTTGAAACCCAACTTTCAATATCAGCATCCAGCCCTGGCCACCATAAATGCCCCCTTGCCAGGCTCTTCATCCTGACAATCCCAGGATGACCCACATGTAACATTTTGAGTACCTTTCCCCTTAGGCTTTTGGGGATGATCACTCTATCCCCCCACAGCAAACAACCTTTTACATACGATAACTCAAGTCTCTTGTTTTTAAAATCACACAATTCAGGTTTCACAACATCATTTTGCCATCCCCTTAGAACACAGTTCACCACTTGTTTAAGGATTTGATCTTGCTGCGTGTGTGCAGCTACCTCTTTTGCTGTGGTTAGTGGGTTTTCCTCGAGTTCTATCATTAACACATCTGTGGAAGGAACAGGGTCTTCCACTAAGTCTGTTATGGGGCATCTGCTGAGACCGTCTGCATGATTGATTTCCTTCCCCCCCTTGTGGGTGAGCTCATACTGATACCCTGAGAGGAAAAGAGCCCATCTGATTAGTCTTGGAGACATAAAAGGTGGAGTGGGCTTGTTGGGGGCTAGCAGGCCTAGTAGGGGTTTGTGGTCAGTGACTAGCTCAAAGCTTCTTCCAAATATGTAATTGTGAAACTTCTTTACCCCTGCCACTAATGCTAGAGCCTCCTTGTCTAACTGGCTATAATTCCTTTCTGTGCTGGTCATGGTTCTTGAAAAAAATGCTATTGGGGCCTCTGTCTTATTAGGTAGAACGTGAGCTAGGACTCCTCCTATGCCGTACGGCGAAGCGTCGCACGTGAGCCTAATGGGTAGTGAAGCACTATATTGGACTACTACACTTTTAGAAGTTAATAAATTTTTTATTTGAGAAAAAGCTTCACGTTCAGTTTTCCCCCATGTCCAGCGGGCTTCCTTCTGGAGTAAACGATGGAGAGGCTCTGCTACTGTTGCCTTCTGCTTTAAAAAAACGGAATAAAAATTAAGGAGGCCCAAAAATGCCTGCAACTCATTCTTATCTCGTGGCTCTGGGGCTTCTCTAATTGCTCTCAGCTTCTCTGTTGTGGGGTGGATACCTTCCTTATCTATTTTATATCCTAGGAATTCTATACTGTTGGTTCCCCAAACACATTTATCAGGCTTGATTCTTAAACCTTTGTCCTGTAACCTCTTAAGTACTTCCCTTATTCTTTTGTTTACTTGTTCCTGGTTTTCCCCTGCAATTAAGATGTCATCAAAGTATGGGATGGCCCCATTTACCCCTGACAATAGGCGTTCCATAATGCTCTGGAATATTCCTGGGGCTATGCTTACCCCAAACTGTAACCTCGTGCATTTGAAAGCCCCCCTGTGCGTTACAATTGTTTGAGCGTTTGCTGTTTGTTCATCGACCGGAAGTTGCTGGTAAGCTTGCGCCAGGTCGATCTTTGCGAACCTTTTTCCCTCCCCCAGGGAGTGTAGCAGTTGTTGCACCACCGGAATGGGGTAGGGGTGGTGTTGGAGTGCCTTGTTTAGGGTCGATTTGTAATCAGCGCAAACTCTTAAAGAGCCATCTGGCTTCAGAGGGGTAACTATGGGAGTTTCCCATGGCCCCTGTTCCACAGGGACCAAAATACCTTGGCTAATGAGTTTGTCCAGTTGTATGTCTAGTTTGGGGAGGAGCGGCAGGGGGACCCTGCGAGGTTTTAGTCTGATCGGTGGGACCTTGGGGTCAATAGAGAAAGATATAGGGGGCCCCTTATACAATCCCAGTGTGGGGCTGAACACTTCAGGGAACTCTTTCACAAAGTTAGGCATATCATAACAGTTTACATTACACACACCCGAAATCTCGATCCCCAGTGGTTCCATCCATGCTAAACCCAGAAGAGAGTGCTTGGCCCCTGTTACAATAAGCATGGGGAGGGTACATTTAACATTCTTGAATGCGATAGGTACATTTGCTGTTCCCAAGACCGAGATTACTCCCCCCTGAAAGTCTCTAATCACCAAAGAGGTTTGATTTAGGTCAGCCTTAGATACATTAGGCATATACAGTTTAAATTTTTTCCCAGGGCATGATGGTATATCTAGAGCCCGTATCCAGCTCCATTGAGCAAGGTTGGTTATTGAGTAACAGTGATATAACAATTTTAGCCCCCTTTTTGGTTGCCGTGTTATTCACGGAAAATTGAGAGTTACCTCTATAGTAGTCGCGGTTAGCGGTTGAGTAGTTCCTTTGACCCGCGTTGCGGAATGGTCTCCTTTCTCGCGCTTGGGGGGTCTGGTTTTGAGGTCGCTGGTATTGCGGTGTGGCAAATGTTTCCTCTGGCGCTGTTGCTCTGCATGCGATGGCGATGTGGCCTCTCCGGTTGCAACGGCGGCATGTAGCGTCTCGGAAGGGGCATCGATGGCGCTGGTGATTTCCCCGGCAGCCCGCGCAGGGGGCTGGGTGAGTAGCTCTCAGGTGTCTCGGCTGGTCTTGCACCAGGAGGCAGTTGTCTCCGCTGGGAATTTGTTGGCTGTTGTCTGTTTCCACGGCGCTGGGAGACGCGGAGTCGATTTTTGCAATGAGTTCTCGCCTTCCGTGCTCTTTCAATTCTCTCGCCGCTGCGTCGGCTGCTTCTGCGGTTTGCGCCAGTTTAATCACGGTTTGTAGGCTCGGCTCTTCTTCGATGAGGAGTTTATTTCTCACCGTGCTGCTTTTCATGCCGAAAACCAAGGCGTCGGTGAGGCGAGCTTCCGGGTCTTTAAACTTGCTTTGAGCAAGTACCGTTCGAAGCCGCGTTGTAAACTGGCTGATCGACTCGGTTTCCCTCTGAGCCATCATGTGGAATTGATGCCGAAAAACCATGGCTGGTTTGGTCGGCTTGAAATGGCTCGCCAGTTTTTGTTGTAGGACGTCCCACGCTGTGGCTCTTGCTTGTTCCGGTTCGGTGAGAGTTTGGGCAAGTCTACGGATTTCTGCGCCGCAGTAGTTAAGGAAAATAGCCCGTCTGCGATCGGCTTCGGCGTCCTGCATTCCCGCCGCCTCGAGGAAGATCTCGAAGGTGGCCATGTACTCGTCCCATGTCGATTTCTCGGGATCGAAGAGTTCCGGAGCCTGGCCGATCTGGATTTTGTCCATGTTGCACGCGAAGTTTCTTCCGTCCGTTCGTCGCCAGTGAAGTAGACCCAGAGACAGGGTTTTGAGCAATCGGTACTTTTATTCAGCTCAGAGAATAAGTGACAGCTCAGCAAGGTAAAGTGACAATTCAGCGAGTACCGACTGACTCTGCCTGGAGAAACCGCTCCTTTTATATATTTGCGGTTCCCGCCAAAGCTAGAGCCGGCCGCGTCTGAGCCAATCAGGAGCGACTTCCTGCTTGGGCTCAGACAGCGCCGAAAGAGGAACAAACTATTTACAGAGTTACAAGGTAGCCATTACAGGATACAACATTAACAGTCACTAAATGTGTTTGGTGTTTGCTAGTAGATTGATTTATGCCTGTTTCCTCAGATATTTTAGTTTCTTTGAAATATTTGGTGGCTCAGGTTTGGAATTGATTGAAATCTCTTCTGGTTGATTTGGTCTGTGTGTGCATGTATGCATGAAACATCCCCAAGTGATATACAAAAAACAATGCACTGGATTACATGAAATTAAATATATTACCAGTGGTCATGAGTGGTAGAACAGTATCATAATAAGACATTGAATGCTAATGCATTTTTTTTTTTAAAAGGGCAAAAAACATTTGCTGGCCTACAGTATATTATTATTATTATTATTATTATTATTATTATTATTATTAATTAGATTTGTATGCCGCCCCTCTCCATAGACTCGGGGTGGCTCACAACAATAACAAAAACAATGTAAGAACAAATCTAATAATTTAAAAAACACTAAAAACCCCATTATTAAAAGCAAGCATACACACAAACATACCATGTATAAAATGTATAGGCCTGGGGGAGAGGTCTCAGTTCCCACATGCCTGACGGCAGAGATGGGTCTTAAGAACTTTACGAAAGGCAAGGAGGGTGGGGGCAGTTCTGATCTCCGGGGGGAGCTGGTTCCAGAGGGTCGGGGCTGCCACAGAGAAGGCTCTTCTCCTGGGTCCCGCCAAACAACATTGTTTAGTCGACGGGACCCAGAGAAGGCCAACTCTGTGGGACCTAACCGGTCGCTGGGATTCGTGCGGCAGAAGGCGGTCCCGGAGATATTCTGGTCCGATGCCATGAAGGGCTTATATATATATACCAGTGATGGTGAACCTATGGAATGGGTGCCACAGGTGGCATGTGGAGCCATATCTGCTGGCACGCGAGTTGTTGCCCTAGCTCAGCTCCAACATATATGTGGGTGCTGGCCAGCTGATTTTTGGCTCACACGGAGGCTCTGGGAGGGCGTTTTTGGTTTCCAGAGGGCCTCTGAGGGAATGGGGAGGGCATTTTTACCCTTTGGAGCCTGGGAGGGCAAAACACGAGCCTTCTGGGCCCACCAGAAGCTGGAAAACAGACAGTTTCCAGCCTCCAGGGGCCCTCTGGGGGCAAGGGAAGCTATTTTCACCCTCTCCAGGCATTGAATTATGAGTGTGGGCACTCGTGCATGCACACGTGCTCTTTTAGCACCGGGCATCCAAGGAAAAAAAGGTTCGCCATCACTGGTAGATACTGTATTTGGATCTTAACACAGAAAACCTCTGCACTGAGAAAACAAGCATCTAAACTTAGCTGAAATTTAATCCATTTATTTATTTGTTTGTTTGTTTGTTTGTTTGTTTGTTTGTTTGTTTATTCATTCATTCATTCATTCATTCATTCATTCATTCATTCATCTGACTTCTATACCACCCAATCTCAATGGGATTCAGGGCAGCTGAATCCGGGTGAAATATTTAAGGGCTGGTTTTAGTCCATCTTCTGTGACTCTACAGCTGAATTTTATTCTTTGATTTTTATTTTTTTTGAATCATTGACATGCAATAAGGATTTGAAACATGATATGCAGTGGTATTTGCAATTTGACTGTTGTTTTATGGCTCTGATAGTGAACCTATGGCATGCACGCTAGAGGTGGCATGCATAGCCCTCTCTACTGGCACACAGGCCATTGCCCCAGCTCAGTTCTCTGTGGCGTTTCTTTTGTGAGCTTCTGTTTCCCTGAAAGTGATGAAACAGAAGCTCACAAAAGAAAAAGATCTTACTGCTTACCACTCTGCCGGTGTTAGGATGCCCCAACTCCCACCAGCCAGCTGCTGCACATGTGCACATGCCCTGCACGTACACATCCGTGCATGTGCGTGCACATGTTTTCACATGCGTGTGTTCATACATATACATACGCACACCTTTCAATCTGGGCATGCACGCACATTCTGGCTTGGGCACTCGGTGCCGAAAAGGTTCGCCACCACTATTTTATAGCATTTGAAGCATTTGAGAACTATAGTACCAGTAATTGTTCACATTTTTAAAGAATTTGAACAATTACTATAATTTGGAGACTTGCAAATATTTGTTTCAGTGTGCACTCCCGCTTTGCCACATACTCCTTGGGAAAATTATTCTATGCATTTCTGCTTCTTTCCTTTTGACTTAAATTGGCCAAGTTATGTGGCTGGGGCTCAAAGGGGTAGCCTAACTGCCCAAAGAAATATTTATGATTGCTATTATTATCTGAGTCTCATACAGATAAGACACAGTGGAGTTTTATGGGATTGTATAAAAGCAACCATTGCTGTTATCAACAAGGGAGGAAATAGACTTTTCCAAGGCAGTGAGAAGACTAAGCTGGCTCATAAAAAATTCTGTCTATTTAGCAGTATAAGTCTGGGAAACGTTTGCCATATTTATGCGTCATCTAGTTGCTTGAGTGGTTGAGAGAGACTTTATTTTTCCTCCACTCTCATACCTTTGATATTTCTGGGTGACTGTTGGGAAGAGCAGGTAAACAGCAACCAAACTGCTGAATATATAGTGACTTGATTCCAGTGAAGGGCTACAAAAGTTTTTACTACCACACTGTGGGCGTGGCTTATTTTGTGGGTGTGGCGTGCAGGCCATGTGACCAGGTGGAGTGGCTTGACAATCATGTGATCAGGGAGTGGCTTAAAGGTCATGTGACTGGCTTAAAGGTGGCCAACTTGATGTCACTCACGTCAAGGGTTTGGGTTAGGGTGCCTGGCTTCTCCTCGCCTCAAAGAGATACAATTTCCCTATCTATTTACTATTACTGAACATCCAAAATATATTATTTAATTCTTTCTATATATGCCATACTCACGGGCACACAAAAATATACATTATCTACTATATAAAGTGCATGTGTATGTACTGTACTGCAAGGCCACTGAAGCTGACTGTAGATCTGTAGGTCAGCGGTTCAAATCTCATCACTGGCTCAAGGTTGACTCAGCCTTCCATCCTTCCGAGGTGGGTAAAATGAGGACCCGGATTGTGGGGGCAATATGCTGGCTCTGTTAAAAAGTGCTATTGCTAACATGTTGTAAGCCACCCTGAGTCTAAGGAGAAGGGCGGCATAAAAATTGAATAAATAAAATAAATAAATAGTAACTACATGCATGCACAGCTCTTCTAAAATTATACACCTTCAACCTAATTTACTGTGATAGATAAAACATACCCAGAGCCCAAAAGGGAAAAAAATTCAAAAAATTTCTACCGATTCTGTGTACCTGACCAAAATTTTTCTACCGGTACTACGTACCTGGCCATTCCCCTAGGAGCCCATCACTGCTTGATTCCTATACAGGTTCCCCTCCCCCCATAGCAGTTGAGAAGAGGAGTTTGTCATATTCTTTCTATTCCACTAATTCAAGCTTGATTAAAAACAGAAGACGATTGATAGTAAAACACAGGGAGAGTTGGAGGGAGGGAGGGAGAGAAGGAAGGAAGGAAGGAAGGAAGGATGGATGGAAGGAAGGAACGAAGGAAGGAAGGATGGAAGGAAGGATGGATGGAAGGAAGGAAGGAAGGAACGAAGGAAGGAAGGAAAAGGGCAAGGGGAAAGGGAAAGGGAAAGAAGAAGGAAAACGAAAAAGAACTGGACTTCGTGCTATTAATCTCCATTGTAAGGAAGACCCAGAACCTTGATTTCTACAGCCACTTAATCTGGTTTGAAGAGTAGGTCAACCTACAGTATATCCAGTTGCATTTACAAAGCAAAACTTTTGTCTCCCCAAAAACACCAATCCAGTGGCTGCATCCCAGCTGCAGGACCATGAGATGGCAGTCAAGAGATGCAAAACTTCCAAGGCTTTGCTGCCACTTGGTGATGGATACATAGACAAATGGAAAAGTCAGTACAGGTTGTCCTTAAGGTAGAAACATTTATTTAGCAACCAAGTTACACGGTACCAAAAGATGTGAATTACCAACAGTTCTCAGACTTATAACCATCACAACATCCCCAAGGTCATGTGATCAAAATGTGGGCACTTAGCAATCTGTAATAATGTAGCATCTTAGGGTCACATGGTTGCCATTTGTGACATTCCCAGCAGGCTTCCAGCAAGCAAAATCAGTGGAGGGAAGTCAGATTTGCTTAATGACCATGTAACTCATTTAACAACTGCAAGGATTCATTGAGCAATCATGGCAAATAAAGTGGTAAAATCAGGTGCATTTCATTTCGCAACCATCTTGCTTAGCAATGAAAACGCTGGTCCCACTTGTGGTCATAAGCCAATACAGGGAGTCCTCAATTTACAACAGTTCATTTAGTGGCCATTCAAAGTTACAACGGTATTGAAAAAAGTGACTTATGACCATTTTCCCCACATTTTTTCCACATTTATGTCCTTTGCAGCATCCCCATGATTATGTGATCAAAATTCCAATTCAGAGCCTTAGCAGCTGGGTTCATATTTATGACTGCTGCCGAAGGACACTCCAGAGCTTAAAAAGAACTCTCACTAACATTTAAAGCTCACAAATACTTGCACATGGTGATACCAGTAATGGGCAGCCAAAATGTTTACTGCTGCACTGTGGGTGTGGCTTAATGGTCATGTGACTGGGTAGGAGTGGATTTCCGACCATGTGATCAGGTGTGAGTGGCTTGAACGATCATCATCATTCAAGTAAACTGTTAAGTCCTCGACTTACAACCTTACCAGTATCGCTTGCTGGGGTAAAAATTTGCTTCATGTTTCCCGCTCTCCTTTCTGGGTCACCCCGCCGCCTCAGGCTGGGTAGCTAGGCGAACGGGTGCTGTCAGAAGCATAAATGCTGACAGCGCCACTTCCACCCACGCCTTCTGCTTGCACCTTAGGCGAGAGGTGGACACGTGAGGCAGGAGAGGAGCCAGGTAGGAGAGAGGGAAGCTCGTCCGAGGCCAGGAAAGAGGAAAAAAGCAAGGAGCGCAGATGCAGCAGCAGGGAAAAAAAGGAGAGCTGAGCCCAGGAAGTGACAGCCGCTGATCAGTTGGATCTGCACAAGCATCTTCATTTCTGCCAATGGAACTGCGTTCCACCCCATCCTGCCAACTGCCCAGCCCTGGGTGATACATCTGAGTTGCACAAACTGGAGATACCACTACACTGCAGTCAAGGCAGTTGAATTTCTCATTAGGTTTATAGTCCCCTGCATGGAGGGGGATGGGGTGGGGGATAGAGGAACAATACCGAAAAGAGTGCCTGGACTATACTAATGCTACCAGCAAACCTTCTGCTTATTGATTCACAGTGGCTTTTTCTGTGTTTGGCAATTGAATTTGAGCTAGGGAAATATCCAGTCATTTACAGGGTTCCACAGCAGCATAATTCCAGATACATGGTAAAGGCCTGCTGTTGGGGCAGCAAAATTTAGGGGCGGGGGGAGGAATTCATCCTAGTTTAGGGGTAACAAAGGACAAGATGAAAGGAAAAAAAGGCAGTATCAGTATTACCAAACTTCTAGAACTTACGGCCTAGCTACTAGCATTTCAGAAAAGCATAACATACAAGAATATGATTCCTATCAAAGCCGCAGAGTCATGTTTTGACTCCTTTTCAGAAGGGCTCGATAGGTGATAAAAATGCCACATCCAGTCTAAACATCTGGCAGACTGTGCAACCAAACCATTAAAAAAAAAAAGACTAAACATTTCTCACAACAATGAGCCATAAAACGAAAACAAATTCTAGGACAATGTTTCTGCCTCCCCTGTATTAGAAGCAGCCTTGGATTAGATGCTTTGGCTTTGGATTCAGCTCAGAAATACACTTTAACCTGGTTTCCCCCCTCCACCCAACATCGAATGCTAATTGCAAATGCAGAGGTGGTATAGTTTCAATACATCTACAGGCCTCAGGTGTGGGGAGGCTGTTCTAAGGTAGACATTCACCTGTGCGAGTGCTGTCTCTTTAATAACCAGATAGGGAAAGGTGCTTTTTCATCAGGGATCTAACACCTGCATTCCCCTTTATTCTTTCCACCCCTTTTTCATATGATTTTTTTTTGTTTCTGTTCTCTTAATCATATGTGGTATAATTCCCATCTCCACTCCTATAATTAACTGCAGGGGGTTTCCAAACTTGTCAACTTCAAGATTTGTGGACTTCAGTGCCCAGAATTCCTCAGCCATGTTTGGAGGCCCATTATTTACGGGAGAAACTCCTGCTACATACAGTACCTCCCAGAGACCTATTAGATTGCACAGAATTGGCCTTCTCCGGGTCCCGTCGACTAAACAATGTTAGGTGGGGTTTCGAGGACTTCTATATTTTTGCAATGCTGCAATTTTGCTGAGGCTCCCCTTGCTGGGAAACCCCACCTTCGGACTTCCGTTGCCAGTGAAGCACCCGTTTTTGCGCTGCTGGGATCCCCCTGCTGGGATTCTCCTGCAGCATTGCAAAAATGCGGAAGTCCAGAGGTGGGGTTTCCCATGGAGGGGAGCCTCAGGGGAATCCCAGCAGCGCAAAAACGGGCGCTTCAGCTGGCAAAAGGGGTGAGTTTTGGGCTTGCACGCATTAATCGCTTTTCCATTGATTCCTATGGGAAATATTGTTTTGTCTTATGAACTTTTCACCTTACGGTTCGTAAGGGTTCGTCCCGGAACCAATTAAGTTCGTAAAACAAGGTATCACTGTATTATATTTGATTTCTTTTTAATTTGTATTATTGTATTGCTTGTATTGTTGTAAGCCGCCCTGAGTCTTTCAGGATTAAATTAAATTACATTACATTACATTTCTCATCATTCAAGGTTTTGTGGCTAGATCCGCAGCTAGTCCCACTGAAGAGTTTTGAGGTAATGCCTGATGAGGTAAAAGCTCGGCCTCTTTGTGGTCTCTTTCCTGGACCCGGTTTTCCCCTTGCTGCTGAGCATGAATGTATGAAGCTGCCTAAGCAGGTGCCTGCAGGTGGATCATAGAGGTGCTATGCACATATCCCATGAGCCAGGCATCTGGGCCTTCAGCGCAATGTCCTTCTAATTGCTCAAGCGCAATTCCTCCCTGGCTGTGTGTGTATTCAAGAGACGGGAGTGGAGAAATACAATACAAGGGTAAGTCCCTGAAAAGAAAACAGTGTCTCAGCACACAAACCCGAACAAAATCAAAGGGGAAATTGTTCCTAGAGATAAAAGGAAGGAGGCGGGGGACTAGAGCTACCTTCTCACTACGGACATTTCTGCTTCTGCCTCTCTTCCTTTGCGTCTGGTATCAATATCACGGCCTGAATAGCCAAGCCTGTGAGTGGCACCTGCACAGCTCCACGGTGAAGGTCACATACCAGCATCCAACTCTCTCCCTCCCTCCCTTTGTATTAGAGATACAATATCCTACATTCCTGCCTTTCTTTGAGCATGAAGCTGCCCCGAGTCTCCATGCAAACCTACAAAGGTGTGAGGTGTAACCTAATCAGAACTTGTGATTTTTCTGTAACACAGCGAACAATGGAAACCGGAGGTGGGTGACCTTCTTAACCAACCGACTCTTGTGCCCCTTCTCTCCGGTAAAGTAAAGGGCAATGATAGACCCGAGCCTCATCACACCACTACCAAAACAGCTAAAAACATTTTACTCTGAACTAGTAGCCCCACTGGGGGGCGGGGGGACCAAAATACTGAAACATACAAAAGACCTGTCCTCTTCATTCCCTGTTAGGAGAGTTGCTGTCATATCACAGTTTTGCATGGAAAATATCCCAGTTCTTTCACTGACATCTCTGGGTAAGATGAGGAAAGATGCTTGTCAAAGGCCAAAGAGACACCACAACGCAGGACAGAGAAGCTTCTGGCAATCCTTTAGCAGGACCTCTCTTTTTCAGCTGCTTGCTTCATGGTGTACCTAGGATATAGGGCTGGAAAATGGAAAGAAGGAAGGAAGGAAGGAAGGAAGGAAGGAAGGAAAGAGGTAGGGAGTGGGGGAGGGAGGGAGGGAAGAGGTAGGGAAGGAAAGAAGAGAGGAAGAAGTGAAGGAGGGAGGGAAGCAAGCAAGGAAGGGAGGAAGCAAGCAAGGAAGGAAGGAAGAAAAGAGGCAGGAAGGGAGGGAAGGAATGAAGAAAGAAAAGAGGGAGGGAAGGAAGGGAGAAAAGAGGGAGGGAAGGAAGAAAAGAGGCAGGAAGGGAGGGAAGGGAGAAAAGAGGGAGGGAAGGAAGAAAAGAGGCAGGAAGGGAGGGAGGGAAGGAAGGAAGGTAGGCAGGTAGAGTATTTGAAGATGAAAGTATAAGGATCATTTTGCATAAAGAAAAGGGCATACAGAAATGAGCTGTTCATATTTCACTAATTTGCCACCGAATCCACACAATGAATTTAGGGGCTACCCAAAAAACGGTCAGGGTACCAGGAAGGGCAATTTACAGCTCTAGGATGGATGGATGATCATTTCCAAGCTTAAAAGCCTCTAACTCCCAAGTGTTCTAATAACTATTGGCTCTGTTGGTTGCTAATACCTGAGTGGTGCATATGCAAACCAGTTAAGATATACATTTGTATAGGATGCACGTAGCCCATTTTCCTTCCCCCCCCCTCCACATATACTACCCACTTGTCAAAATCTAGGCACAGAAGCAGTGGCTGCCTACATGATGAAATCTGGGAAGAGGGAACAACTTGGAGAAAGTCACGTGACTGTAGATGTGCAGAAGCCACTAGGTGGCACTGGACAAAGACATTTAGTTCCGCAGGAGCAAAATAAAGCATTAATCACCGCCTTTCTCACCCCTCACTCCCCACTTCATCATGACACTTGGTTGCCTTGTAAAAACCATGCGGTGTCAGCGATGGCACGAAGTGAAAGACTCATAAAGTTCCTGGGTGTCTGGCTATTATTTACCTAACATCACCAAGGTACATGACATTTTGTACAAGTAATATAAGCAAAAGTAAAGACTCTACCTGAAGTAGACCCAGAGACAGGGTTTTGAGCAATCGGTACTTTTATTCAGCTCAGAGAACAAGTGACAGCTCAGCAAGGTAAAGTGACAATTCAGCGAGTACCGACTGACTCTGCCTGGAGAAACCGCTCCTTTTATATATTTGCGGTTCCCGCCAAAGCTAGAGCCGGCCGCGTCTGAGCCAATCAGGAGCGACTTCCTGCTTGGGCTCAAACAGCGCTGAAAGAGGAACAAACTATTTACAGAGTTACAAGGTAGCCATTACAGGATACAACACCCCTCCCCTCATAGTTGGACACATCCATCAAGAAAGCCATGTGACAAAGTCGTCCAATCGGTGGGGCCTCTGAGGAGCTCGCGCTGACCTGCGCAGTTCAATTTCTCCTTCGCCACTGACTGTGGAGGATGGCTCGCCGCTGTTCTCCCGGTGCGGCGGACTTGGCCTGGCGGGCCCAACGAAGGCTTCGGAGGACGAGGATGGTTCGGCGTCGCTGGATGGTTCCCCCTGGCCCGATAAGTCTCTTTGCGTGTCTCTTATTTCGGGCAATGTACTAAAGTCTGTTGAAGGGGGAGAGTCCATGTCAGCGGTTTGTGGCAATTGATTTTCTGTTCGCTTCCGAATGTGGTCTATGTGTCGTTTCCACAAACGACCATCCTCTAGTTTAACAACATAGGTCTTAGGTGCATTTTGCTTAACAATAATTCCCTTCATCCAGTTTACATTTCCATCAAAACTTTTTACATATACATTTTGTCCCAAATACATTTCTCTTTCAGGTTTTGTACACATTTGGTTATTATTAACACAGAACCTTGGGTTTAACCTGTCTAGTGGTGACCTCAACTTCCTTCCCATCAATAACTCTGCAGGGCTTACATGTGTGTGCGAGTTAGGGGTAATGTGTTGGGTGAGTAAGAATTGGTCCAAGTTCTGTTGCACATCCCCAGGGCCTGACCTGCGCAATGCCTCCTTTGCCACCCGTACGTAACGTTCTGCCAATCCGTTAGCCCAGGGCGAATAAGGCGAGATGAGGGCATGCCTGACCCCTAGGCCATCTAGGAACAATTCGAATTGCCTGGCTGTTAGCTGTGGCCCATTGTCAGACACTAAGAGATCTGGGCAACCATGGGATGCAAACAGTCTGCTCAATACTTTGATAGTGGCACTTGTGGTTATGTTGTTCATTGCTATTATTTCCAACCATTTGGAGAAGGCATCAACCACTATTAAAAAATACTGAGACCCTACTGGGCCAGCAAAATCAATGTGGATTCTAGACCAAGGACCAGCAGGCTGTTCCCACTCAGCCGGAGTTGTTTTGGGGGGACTGGGCCGTGACTCTTGGCACGGATCACACTTTGAAACCCAACTTTCAATATCAGCATCCAGCCCTGGCCACCATAAATGCCCCCTTGCCAGGCTCTTCATCCTGACAATCCCAGGATGACCCACATGTAACATTTTGAGTACCTTTCCCCTTAGGCTTTTGGGGATGATCACTCTATCCCCCCACAGCAAACAACCTTTTACATACGATAACTCAAGTCTTTTGTTTTTAAAATCACACAATTCAGGTTTCACAACATCATTTTGCCATCCCTTTAGAACACAGTTCACCACTTGTTTAAGGATTTGATCTTGCTGCGTGTGTGCAGCTACCTCTTTTGCTGTGGTTAGTGGGTTTTCCTCGAGTTCTATCATTAACACATCTGTGGAAGGAACAGGGTCTTCCACTAAGTCTGTTATGGGGCATCTGCTGAGACCGTCTGCATGATTGATTTCCTTCCCCCCCTTGTGGGTGAGCTCATACTGATACCCTGAGAGGAAAAGAGCCCATCTGATTAGTCTTGGAGACATAAAAGGTGGAGTGGGCTTGTTGGGGGCTAGCAGGCCTAGTAGGGGTTTGTGGTCAGTGACTAGCTCAAAGCTTCTTCCAAAAATGTAATTGTGAAACTTCTTTACCCCTGCCACTAATGCTAGAGCCTCCTTGTCTAACTGGCTATAATTCCTTTCTGTGCTGGTCATGGTTCTTGAAAAAAATGCTATTGGGGCCTCTGTCTTATTAGGTAGAACGTGAGCTAGGACTCCTCCTATGCCGTACGGCGAAGCGTCGCACGTGAGCCTAATGGGTAGTGAAGCACTATATTGGACTACTACACTTTTAGAAGTTAATAAATTTTTTATTTGAGAAAAAGCTTCACGTTCAGTTTTCCCCCATGTCCAGCGGGCTTCCTTCTGGAGTAAACGATGGAGAGGCTCTGCTACTGTTGCCTTCTGCTTTAAGAAAACGGAATAAAAATTAAGGAGGCCCAAAAATGCCTGCAACTCATTCTTATCTCGTGGCTCTGGGGCTTCTCTAATTGCTCTCAGCTTCTCTGTTGTGGGGTGGATACCTTCCTTATCTATTTTATATCCTAGGAATTCTATACTGTTGGTTCCCCAAACACATTTATCAGGCTTGATTCTTAAACCTTTGTCCTGTAACCTCTTAAGTACTTCCCTTATTCTTTTGTTTACTTGTTCCTGGTTTTCCCCTGCAATTAAGATGTCATCAAAGTATGGGATGGCCCCATTTACCCCTGACAATAGGCGTTCCATAATGCTCTGGAATATTCCTGGGGCTATGCTTACCCCAAACTGTAACCTCGTGCATTTGAAAGCCCCCCTGTGCGTTACAATTGTTTGAGCGTTTGCTGTTTGTTCATCGACCGGAAGTTGCTGGTAAGCTTGCGCCAGGTCGATCTTTGCGAACCTTTTCCCCTCCCCCAGGGAGTGTAGCAGTTGTTGCACCACCGGAATGGGGTAGGGGTGGTGTTGGAGTGCCTTGTTTAGGGTCGATTTGTAATCAGCGCAAACTCTTAGAGAGCCATCTGGCTTCAGAGGGGTAACTATGGGAGTTTCCCATGGCCCCTGTTCCACAGGGACCAAAATACCTTGGCTAATGAGTTTGTCCAGTTGTATGTCTAGTTTGGGGAGGAGCGGCAGGGGGACCCTGCGAGGTTTTAGTCTGATCGGTGGGACCTTGGGGTCAATCGAGAAAGATATAGGGGGCCCCTTATACAATCCCAGTGTGGGGCTGAACACTTCAGGGAACTCTTTCACAAAGTTAGGCATATCATAACAGTTTACATTACACACACCCGAAATCTCGATCCCCAGTGGTTCCATCCATGCTAAACCCAGAAGAGAGTGCTTGGCCCCTGTTACAATAAGCATGGGAAGGGTACATTTAACATTCTTGAATGCGATAGGTACATTTGCTGTTCCCAAGACCGAGATTACTCCCCCCTGAAAGTCTCTAATCACCAAAGAGGTTTGATTTAGGTCAGCCTTAGATACATTAGGCATATACAGTTTAAATTTTTCCCAGGGCATGATGGTATATCTAGAGCCCGTATCCAGCTCCATTGAGCAAGGTTGGTTATTGAGTAACAGTGATATAACAATTTTAGCCCCTTTTTTGGTTGCCGTGTTATTCACGGAAAATTGAGAGTTACCTCTATAGTAGTCGCGGTTAGCGGTTGAGTAGTTCCTTTGACCCGCGTTGCGGAATGGTCTCCTTTCTCGCGCTTGGGGGGTCTGGTTTTGAGGTCGCTGGTATTGCGGTGTGGCAAATGTTTCCTCTGGCGCTGTTGCTCTGCATGCGATGGCGATGTGGCCTCTCCGGTTGCAACGGCGGCATGTAGCGTCTCGGAAGGGGCATCGATGGCGCTGGTGATTTCCCCGGCAGCCCGCGCAGGGGGCTGGGTGAGTAGCTCTCAGGTGTCTCGGCTGGTCTTGCACCAGGAGGCAGTTGTCTCCGCTGGGAATTTGTTGGCTGTTGTCTGTTTCCACGGCGCTGGGAGACGCGGAGTCGATTTTTGCAATGAGTTCTCGCCTTCCGTGCTCTTTCAATTCTCTCGCCGCTGCGTCGGCTGCTTCTGCGGTTTGCGCCAGTTTAATCACGGTTTGTAGGCTCGGCTCTTCTTCGATGAGGAGTTTATTTCTCACCGTGCTGCTTTTCATGCCGAAAACCAAGGCGTCGGTGAGGCGAGCTTCCGGGTCTTTAAACTTGCATTGAGCAAGTACCGTTCGAAGCCGCGTTGTAAACTGGCTGATCGACTCGGTTTCCCTCTGAGCCATCATGTGGAATTGATGCCGAAAAACCATGGCTGGTTTGGTCGGCTTGAAATGGCTCGCCAGTTTTTGTTGTAGGACGTCCCACGCTGTGGCTCTTGCTTGTTCCGGTTCGGTGAGAGTTTGGGCAAGTCTACGGATTTCTGCGCCGCAGTAGTTAAGGAAAATAGCCCGTCTGCGATCGGCTTCGGCGTCCTGCATTCCCGCCGCCTCGAGGAAGATCTCGAAGGTGGCCATGTACTCGTCCCATGTCGATTTCTCGGGATCGAAGATTTCTGGAGCCTGGCCGATCTGGATTTTGTCCATGTTGCACGCGAAGTTTCTTCCGTCCGTTCGTCGCCAGTGAAGTAGACCCAGAGACAGGGTTTTGAGCAATCGGTACTTTTATTCAGCTCAGAGAACAAGTGACAGCTCAGCAAGGTAAAGTGACAATTCAGCGAGTACCGACTGACTCTGCCTGGAGAAACCGCTCCTTTTATGTATTTGCGGTTCCCGCCAAAGCTAGAGCCGGCCGCGTCTGAGCCAATCAGGAGCGACTTCCTGCTTGGGCTCAGACAGCGCTGAAAGAGGAACAAACTATTTACAGAGTTACAAGGTAGCCATTACAGGATACAACACTACCCACCCCCCCACCCAAAAAATGTGCACACTCCAAATCAGCATAAAGGAGGAACAGTGTGGGATAGACCACAAGGAGAAGAGGGTAATAAGAAACACACACTTCCCCAGTGCCAAAGATCATACTGTACTATGTGTGTGGGGTTTTTTGTTGCATGTACGTCGATCTACGTTCTATAATCACGTATGAATGCTGGACATTGCATGAAACATTTTGATCTACGTTCTATAATCATGTATGAAAGCTGGACATTGCATAAAACATTTTGTCTGCATCTAGGACTAAATTGCAACTTTTGCTTCCCAGTTGTGAGAAGCAAATGTTTTGGAGTTCTTTAACTCCAAAACACATGGAATTCAAGCCACATTCATTTGTAGCCCTTATAATTTGAGAGGTTCCGTGCCTTCTGCTACATTCTGGAACAGAATGTTAAGGCTTTCCAGAAAGCCTTAAAGACCTGGCTCTGCAGGCAGGTCTGGGGGCAGTGGTCAATTAACACACTCGTTGATCCAGCCACAATAAGATTGTATGATTGTATTAATTGGGGTTTTTAAATTGTTCCTATATTGTTTTTTTAGATGTTGTAAGGCACGCAGAGTACTTTGGGAGTTGGGCGGCATACAAATACAAAATGAAATGAAATGGAATAAAATAAAAAATAAAATATGAATGAACGAATGAATAGCATATTTCCAGATGTTTATGGTTTTCGTTTTGGTTTCTATTGCCTTTTCTTTTAAAATGTGAGCCTGCCAGATGTGTTTGGATTTCGGCAGCTTCTAAATGTAATGAATTAATGCAATTAATGACACTTATTTATTTATTACAGACATACAATTAATTGAAAACTCATTTTGTGATGCCACAGCAATGCGCGAACATTAGCTTTTGTCCTACCAGTTTCTCTCCACTGGAATCGGCATGGCAAAGCAGCGTTAAGCAGCAGATGGTAGCTTCACCAGGCTCTTGATAAAAGGAAAACCCAAAAGTTTTTATAAACAGAAAAAAAGAAACAGCTCCCTTTTTAAATGTCAAAGGGATTTTCTGGTACACACAAGGCACAGGTTAAATGCAATCCAATTGCTCACCCAATAACTGGGAAATTGAGTCCGATTCTAAAGTCCAGAGAGTCCACACACAATCTTGAACATCACAAAAACAATGATCCTGACAAAACAATGAATCAGATAAAAGGTGGCCTCATTTTCTCTTGTAATAATCCTTCAGTTGTTGTCTCCTATGCATCACTCTACGCATAGTTGGTTGTGTCATTAATTCTTGTTCAGAATCCAGGGATGATACAGATGATTGATCTCCTCCTGGGCTGTCTGCCAAACTCCCCTCTTCCCTGTCACTCACGCTTCCTTGGTCAGAGGAGGCTTCGTCAGCAGATTCCATCGGGAGCAAAAGAAGCCTGCGGCATGTGGATGTTTCCCCCCCATCCACCTGCACATTCCTTGGGGCAGGAGCTGGGCCAGAGCTAACCACAACAGTATGCATAATAGATATATGTGATAAATCATGATCATAGTAATCATAAATACATTCATCATGGATTGTAAGATACAACACTTAATGATAATCATAGGATACTAAATAAGCAATCAGAATCATACTAGGAAACTGAATAAAACAATATAAATTGTAAAGATACAAGCCACAAGGTTATAGTCATAAGCAGAAAAGGAGATAATAGGAAGGTAATAGGAAGGATGAAAAGAATAATGGTAATACAGTTTTAGTAATAGTTTGAGAGTATTGTGGAAATTAGTTGTTTAGCAGAGTGATGGCATATAGGGGGAAACTGTCCTTGTGTCTAGTTGTTCTGGTGTGCAGTACCCTATAACATTATTTTGAGGATAGACATTGAAACAATTTATATGTAGGATGTGCGGGGCCTGTAGATATTTTCACAGCCCTCTTTTTGACTCATGTATAGAGCAGAAAGAGTTAAGTGTGCTGATACTACTTTAGTTCTTACTTCTACTATGGGAAGTTTCTACCAAGAAGCTGAGAAAAATCTGCCCTGCAAGTACATGTTAGAAAAGAAATAAATGTTATCTGACAAGTTGATAACTTTTTATTGTGGTGTGATTGCAAGGGTGTGTGAGAGAAGATGTTACAATTGCAGTGGAATAATTTTCCTCTGACAAGTACATTAATATAATGATGCAGAAAAGGGTCCTCCGTTTGGGAAACAATTTTCACGCACTTGGGTGCTTTCAAAAGCAAGACTTTTCTAGATGATGCCATCTGGTAATTCCCCTCTTATCCCAGGAACATTTTTTTCTTGGCACATAATACACAAAATTCCACTCCAGGTTACAGCATCATTGAAAAAAAGTGATTTATGGCTGCTTTTTGCACTTACAACCATTTATTTTCTTGCCAGGGTCATGCGATCAAAATTTAAATGCCTGGCAAACTGACTCATACTTAAGATGGACGCAATGTCCTGAGATCATGTGATGCCTTTTGATTACCTTTTGACAAACAAAGTCAATGGGGAATCCAGATTTACTTAAAGAGCAGTTTGCTAATTTAACAACTGCAGTGGTTCACTTAACAACAACAAAAGTAATAAAATGGAGCAAAAGTCAATTAACAATTGTCCTACCTAGCAACACAAATTTAATGCACAATTGTGATAATAAGTCGAGGACTATCTGTATTTTGGGGTAGGTTACCCTATGTTGCCGTCTCTCTTTCTCTCTCTCTGTGTCACTCTCTCTCTCTCTCCTCTATTCAACTACCTACCTACCTATCTACTTATCTACTTATCTACTTATCTACCTATCTATCTATCTATCTACCTATACCTATCTACCTATCTACCAATCTACCAATCTACCTATCTACCTATCTACCTATCTTCCTATCTACCTATCTACCTATCTACCTATCTACCTATCTACCTATCTACCTATCTACCTATCTTCCTATCTACCTATCTACCTATCTACCTATCTACATATCTACATATCTACCTATCTTCCTATCTACCTATCTACCTATCTACCTATCTACCTATCTACCTATCTACCTATCTTCCTATCTACCTATCTTCCTATCTACCTATCTTCCTATCTACCTATCTACCTATCATCTACCTATCTACCTATCTTCCTATCTACCTATCTACCTATCTACCTATCTACCTATCTTCCTATCTTCCTATCTACCTATCTACCTATCTACATATCTTCCTATCTACCTATCTTCCTATCCTCATATCTACCTATCTACCTATCTACCTATCTACCTATCTACCTATCTACCTATCTACCTATCTACCTATCTACCTATCTACCTATCTTCCTATCTACCTATCTACCTATCTACCTATCTACCTATCTACCTATCTACCTATCTACCTATCTTCCTATCTACCTATCTACCTATCTACCTATCTACCTATCTACCTATCTACCTATCTTCCTATCTACCTATCTTCCTATCTTCCTATCTACCTATCTACCTATCTACCTATCTTCCTATCTTCCTACCTACCTATCTACCTATCTACCTATCTTCCTATCTTCCTATCTACCTATCTACCTATCTACCTATCTACCTATCTACCTATCTTCCTATCTTCCTATCTACCTATCTACCTATCTACCTATCTACCTATCTTCCTATCTACCTATCTACCTATCTACCTGTCTACCTGTCTTCCTGTCTTCCTGTCTACCTATCTACCTATCTACCTATCTACCTATCTACCTATCTACCTACCTATCATCTATCCATCATCTATCTCTAGCTTCGTACATATGTATCTACTAACTTACTTACCTACCAGATGAATAATCCTTCTGAATACTGTACTGCAATTAATACAGATCTTGCTTTCCTTGTTATGGAAGGCCTATTTCATGAGAAGACGGCGTGGGAACCAATTTGCACTTGCTTGGGGTGTCTCCATTGCAGAAATTGCTGGCTCTTCTAAACTCTGTCGTAAGACCATTGTTTCTAATCATCACTGGCTGCAACATGTTAACTATCCTCTTTCGAGCAGCACAAGCAGAATCTCACTGTACCCATTTCTGCTCATCAATAAAGTTACACGCGCATATAGTTTTTGCCTTGAAAATTCCAATGGTGGTACTTTTTCTACAGGGGAATGAATAGGATCTCCTGAATCTGCTTTAGCATTAATAGCACTATTGCTAGGGAGAAGGTTACATGGAAACATTCCCTCCTGAAGTTTTCCTTTGGAATGGAATGGAAATTGAAAAGCCAGGAAAGTTGTGCAGTAAAAGAGAGGACCTACACAAACACACACACACACAAACAAGCAACATCGAATACCTAGTCAATAGCTCTATAAACACAATAGCATTACACCCCATCTTCTCTATTCTTTGAAATAATTCTCTGAGTACAAAGGCAGCTGCTTCAAATGAATCAGGCAACCAACTGCGGCTGCCAAAAATTATCGGGGTAGGGTGAATGGATGAATATTTAAAATCATAGGAGGGTTTGAAGAGGTTTGAAGATGATCTAATCCAACCCCTTGCCAATGCAGAAATCCCCAGCTACAGTGTTTGGATAGATACCTATCCAATCTTTGTTCAAACATTTTTATCTTTGAAACAATTAGTTATGACATTAGTTCTTATCATCAGGAAATTCTTCTTGATGTTTACATAATTTATACCGGTAGTTTCTTTTCATGTCAATTCTATCTCATCATCGAGAACTCTTTGAATACTTTTGAAGATGAGATGACTATCATGTTTGGATGTACCTTTTGTCTCCAATTATTTCTCCACTTTGTTTTCTTAGTAGACCCCTTATCAAATACCCTTATTTGGCTACTTCTCTGAAGACATCTTCCACTTTGTCCATATCCTTCATAAATTGTAGCATTCAGAACTGGATGCAAAATTCTAGATGTGATCAGATCATTTGGCTCATATCTTCAAACAAACAGGACTAATTTATACCTTTCAAATTACAACTCAGATGAGTTTTCATACCCAAAGGTATTTGATTAAGATAAGCAGTCATTAATATTTACAAAATCTCTCTCTCTCTCTCTCTCTCTCTTTATCTATCTATCTATCTATCTATCTATCTATCTATCTATCCATCCATCCATCCATCCATCCATCCATCCATCCATCCATCCATCCATCCATCCATCCATCCATCCATCCATCCATCTATCTATCTATCTATCTATCTATCTATCTATCATCTGCAGTATCTATATAGCTAGCCAGCTACTGATGCTTCACTTTAAAACTTACGATCAGTCGTGGGATTCAGCTGGTCCGCAATGGTTTGGGAGAATCAGTTGTTAAATTACAGCCCACCAAGTAGCGGGATGCTACTGGTACAGGCCACACCATAGCTCTGGTAGTGAAAATGGAGCTGTGCTTGCAGCTCTACATCCCCAACCTGCACGTGCACGCACTTGAATGAGATTTTGCTTCTGTGCATGCGCAGGAAGCAAAATCTCACAGGGGGATGTGCGTGTGCATGAGAGTTTGGTTATTTTTTGCTTGTGTGCATGTGCGGAACCAAAAGAAATCTTGCACACACACACACATCCCCTCGTGAGATTTTGCTTCCTGCGCATGTACAGAAGCAATATCTTGCTCAGATGCACACGCACACATGCCGGAGACGCTGATCTCCACGGGAAGTGCACCAGTAGTGCCGATAAGCAACAACCCCTGCCTAACCACTTTCCACATTTCCCTCCACTTTCCCTCTTTCTTCTCCTTGTTGCTTCTCCTTCCCTTGGGTTGTCCACCCTGTTTTTCATTTCTCCATTGCAGCTCAGTGCCCAGGATCCAATATGATAGCAGGATGGGTTAATTTAACAACTGGTTCACCCAGGATCAAGTTGGCCATCGTGGGAATTTTGTCCCGCATGTTTGGCAGAGCCTGAGGATGGGGATGGGCCATGCCTCCCATGACAGACAGCCTAACTCTGGATGAACCAGTTGTTAAACTACTTGAATACCACCACTGCTTATGATACTAAAACCAATACAGTGATCCCTCGTTTTTCACAGGGGATGCGTTCCAAGACCACCCGTGAAAAACAAATTTCTGTGAAGTAGAGGAAATATATTTTTTGTGTATTTAATGAGTATTTGGACTTTTAAAACCCACCCTTTGCATTAAACAGTCATTCTATAATGTTTCTCCGCTGGAACTACATGTGATATCCTACCAGTTTCTTTAATAGAGTACAGTACTACTGTAGAAGAATTTTATGAATTTTTAATGGATTTAAGCCCGTGAAATAGCGAATCCATGAAAGATGAACCGCGAAGTAACGAGGGATTACTATATGCATGTTCTGTAAATGATTGCAAACAGATTTTGCCAGTCAGGTATTCATCACTATTTTAATATTTGCTCCCATAAATCTTTGGCTTTATTGGCTGTGGTATATGAAAGTTGTCATCCAACCTTCTTAGAAGACATCAGACTGGAAAAGTCTGCACTAGGATATTATCTTTAGAAAGCATCTTGGTGATTTGTATTAGTAGATTATCCTGCATCTGAGATATTCTTGGCATGTGGCAGATTACAAAATTCCACCTTGACTTTTCAGTCTTCACTTCACTTGTGACGTCAAAGACTATGTAAACAAGTTGTTGCTTTGGAGTGACCCCAGATTACAGTCAAGGGAAACCTAAAAACACCAGTGAAGCAGAATATTTGAGATAAGGATGACTAAGGCAACAAGATGTAAACAAATATATATATACTAGCCTAAGGTGATGTAAGGTATTTATTGTGAAATGAACAAGTTTAAGGCCTATTGTTACCTAGACTGAACTATCAAAGCTAGAAGATTATCAGATATGATGAATGTCAGAAACGTCAAGCTGTAATTTAGATGCATCTTCGCTATTCAATTTATGTCATGGAAATGCAGGATTCAGCTGAACTTCAAGAGCTTGTGTAATGGTCAAGCTGTAAACAGCAATGGCCATACAAGCCTTTCAATTTCAAAGTGCAGATTGGGCAGTGGTAGGGATTATTTTGAAAACATGGGATCAGGTTATTTCAGTGAAGCAGCATGACCACAGAATTCATCTAATTCTATGCTTTCACGCCAAAATGTGTAGTTCCTGGTTACTATTATAATTATGCAATTGTTGGCAGTATTGCACTCATTAGGATAGCCAATCTTGTTAAGAGTTACAGGGCCCATCAAACATATTATTTGATTCCACATAGTTTTGATGTTCAAGGGAAACAAAGATCTCAAGTATGTGGTTGAGTAGAAAAGTAGAAGTAGAAAAGCTTATGCACTTTGCTCAAATTAAGTGGATGCAATGGTTGCACACATCCATGCATTTATGTAGTACTCATTTTTGATATTTCACATTTCATTTGTCATGTAAGATTCCAAGGCAATGTACAAAACATTCCACATTATTTTTTTTAAAAAATCAACAATCTATCATTACACACAGTTCATGTTAATTTTTACTTACAAAGGCATGCATAAGTGCACCAGCATACCTTCCGTCCCCTGTCCTAATGTTTCTTTCTTACTAGTATCATGTATATAAACATTGTTATATCTTTGTATATGACCAAAACATACTTGACAAAAACAAATAAATAAAAAATAAATAAATGTCATGTAAATTAAGATGCCCGGGTTAAAACAGGAATTGAAGAAGAAGCAGCCACTAAAAAAACTCAACAGTTTCTGCATATATTTATTTAATCTGTGCCTGCCATTTTTATCATGAAAATCAAAATTGCCTAAGAGATAGGATTTTATGGCTATTTCCAAATCCATAGGTTCAGGAAAGGGGATACATTGTATTATTTATTTCATGTTTTAGGACAGAGGTCTTCAAACTTGGCAACTTTAAGACTTGTGGACTTCAACTCCCAGAATTCTCCAGCCAGCATAGTTGGCTGGAGAATTCTGCGAGTTGAAGTCCATGTCTTAAAGTTTCCAAGTTTGAGGAGCCCTATTTTAGGAGAATCTAAGAAGGTTTTTTTTTCTAGTAACAAAACCATATTTTTCTCCTGAATAGAATAGAATAGAATAGAAACATAGAAGACTGACGGCAGAAAAAGACCTCATGGTCCATCTAGTCTGCCCTTATACTATTTCCTGTATTTTATCTTACAATGGATATATGTTTATCCCAGGCATGTTTAAATTCAGTTACTGTGGATTTACCAACCACGTCTGCTGGAAGTTTGTTCCAAGGATCTATTACTCTTTCAGTAAAATAATATTTTCTCATGTTGCTTTTGATCTTTCCCCCAACTAACTTCAGATTGTGTCCCCTTATTCTTGTGTTCACTTTCCTATTAAAAACACTTCCCTCCTGAACCTTATTTAACCCTTTAACATATTTAAATGTTTCGATCATGTCCCCCCTTTTCCTTCTGTCCTCCAGACTATACAGATTGAGTTCATTAAGTCTTTCCTGATACATTTTATGCTTAAGACCTTCCACCATTCTTGTAGCCCATCTTTGGAATAGAATAGAATAGAATAGAATTTTATTGGCCAAGTGTGATTGGACACACAGGGAATTTGTGCATATGCTCTCAGTGTATTAAAAGAAAAGTTCATCAAGAATCATAAGTTTGTCAAGGATCATAAGGTACAAATAAGCAAGTTTGTCAAGAATCATAAGCTACAAATAAGCAAGTTTGTCAAGAATCATAAGTTTGTCAAGAATCATAAGCTACAAATAAGCAAGTTCGTCAAGAATCATAAGTTTGTCAAGAATCATAAGGTACAAATAAGCAAGTTCGTCAAGAATCATAAGCTACAAATAAGCAAGTTCGTCAAGAATCATAAGTTTGTCAAGAATCATAAGCTACAAATAAGCAAGTTCGTCAAGAATCATAAGTTTGTCAAGAATCATAAGCTACAAATAAGTAATCAAATCATATTAAGAACCAGTCGATATAAATTGTAAGGATACAAGCAACAAAGTTACAGTCATGCAGTCATTTGTGGGAGGAGGTGGGTGATGGGAACGATGAGAAGATTAACAGTAGTGCAGACTTAGTAAATAGTTCGTCAGTGTTGAGGGAATTATTTGTTGTTGCAGAAGCAGAATTTATTGAGTCATTTGTGGGAGGCGGGGGTAGAAGAGACCTGGCTTCTCATATATCACATCTTTCCAAAGCCAGTCTCCCCACTCTGTGTGTACGTATGTGTGAAGTATGTGTGAAGTCACGTCACATGAAAAGACATGCCCAGAAATCTGGAAGCTTCAAAATTTCCACTACTCCAGAGCTAAGCATTGAATCTCTCCCTATCTTGACTCATCAAAATGTTCTATAAAGTACATGCAGAAAATATTGGGAAGGCACATGGTTACCTGGGGCCGTTTGAATTCCCTACCTTCTCTTTCGGAATGACTCCTTTCCACAGAGACAGCCTGGAGTATAACATTTTATTTCATCCTTATACCGGGGCCAAAAGTCATTGCTTATCCTCCCACATAGCTCCTACAGGCTTCTTTCTGCCTTTCTCCCCACCTATAAGCTGCTTATTTAATAAGTCACTCTTACATTTTCTGATAATTAAAATATATCTTCTCATTTCTGAATCTCTCATTGGCCTTAAAAAAAAACATGTTTAAATAGAAGTTCTGGGGTTTATGTTTAATAGCCTGAGGAATAGTGCAATAACAATGCCACTGGATCAAACCAAAAACAAAACGAAGAGTGCAACATGAGTGTTACTTCAGCTCTTAGAGTTGAGAAGCATTAGATCAGATACTTCACCAGAAGAGCCCTTCACTCTTCCACTCGAAATAGAATACCCTACGAGACTAGACTTTCAATCCTGGGCCTAGAAAGTTTAGAACTAAGACACCTTAAGCAAGATCTAAGTATTGCCCACAAGATCACATGCTGCAACGTCCTGCCTGTCGGCGACTACTTCAGCTTCAACCACAACAACACAAGAGCACACAACAGATTTAAACTTAATATTAACCGGTCCAAACTTGACTGTAAAAAATATGACTTCAGTAACTGAGCTGTTGAAGCGTGGAACTCATTACCGGACTCCATAGTGTCATCCCCAAACCCCCAACACTTTATCATTAGATTATCTACGGTTGACCTATCCAGATTCCTAAGAGGTCAGTAAGGGGCGAGTACAAGTGCACTAGAGTGCCTTCCGTCCCCTGTCCTATTGCTCTCCTATATCTCCTATACCTTTCTTCTATTCCTATATCTCTTCTTCTATTCTTTCATTGATATGTTCTATTACTTTATCTTCTTTTCTATTATCTCTTAGATATATTTTACTATGAGTATCTCCTCTATAACCTTCATCATGTATTTTACTAAGTGTATATAGATATATACCCACTAAAACCCTCATTGTGTATTGGACAAAATGAATAAATAAATGAATTAAAAACCAGAGATCTGGACTGCAAATAAAAACAGACAACTGTTAGCTAACAGAATATTCATTCATTCATTTCACATCCTTTATTTTTCACATGGATTTATTTAACGATAATATTAATGCAAATTAATATTTGCAACAGTAAAGGTCAGTCAGGTCACAGAATTAATTAGCAGTTCTAGATACGTGTTACCTAACAACTAAGTGGCATTAAAAAAAGTTTACTTTTTAAGTCCACATTTCTTGTTAATAATAATGTTTGGCTTGTTAGGTTCTCATTCTCTAAAAAGCGACTTTGGTTAAATAAATAATTCTTTACAAACTTTCATTGTTTGACAGTATGCTTTGCTGCTGCAATGCTGTTCAGCTTGTCTAAAATTTAACCAAAGTTTATAAAGCTTTTTTGTCTTGTTTGATTCACATTGCTTTAGTCACTTATTTCTCCAAACATACAGCCTTACGTGTTTAGACTACTTAGGACATGGCAACATATTACTTACTAGTGAGTATGTGACTAAGAGGTGGCTGTAGAAAGATTATTCATAGTCAAGAGAATGCAAATTGCTCCATGTGGGTATATCAGTGGCGTATTGCTCCCGGTTTGGCCTGGTTCTGAGAACCGGTAGCGGCAGTGGCAGGAGGTTCTGCCCACCCAACCGGAATATTTTTGCACATGCGCTGAAGTGTGCCAGTAGCAATGGTAGCAACAGGTTTTAAAACCCACTGCTGATGTATATGTGCCCATTTTAAAGACATCTGAGTTACCTGGAAGAGGAATCACTAACTCAGCAAACCAAGCAATCAACTCTAGTTTTATATTTAATCACTTGGTTATTTTTTATCTCTCTGGGACTCAAAGATAGCCTGTCCAGCCTGGCAGTTGCTTGGGCTTAATGAAAGTATTCTAAAATTTCCCAACCATAGAACGGAATTTAAAAGGCTATTTGGGCATTTTTGTTGAAAGTTTTTTTTAGTATGGGAGACTGAATTTAAGCATCCCAGCAGTGGTTATAGCATTAGGCTAGAAACTGTGAGACTATGAGTTCTAGTCCTGCCTTAGGCATAAAGCCAACTGGGTGGCCTTGGGCCAGTCACTTTCTCTCAGCCCTAGGAAGGAGACAATGGCAAACCATTTTGGCAAAATCTTGCCAAGAAAATTGCAGGGACTTGTATACAAGCAGTCTTTGAGTATTGGATCCAATTGAATGGAAGAAAACAATAACTGTGAGCTACCTTGCTCTGCCTCAACATATTCAATTAAGAGAAGCCTAATTAGCCCATTGTCAAAACTGCTCCAATAGAAACTGCTCCATTAAGAAGAAAGAATTTTCTAACATCCATTCAAAGGGAATCCCAACACACTTGATCATTCCTTCATTGCATACAAAACACATTGTATCTTCCCCTGCTTTGCAAAATTTTATCAACTTGTTTCATTTTGTTTTCGGTTTCAGCAGGTGGCAGCACCTGGCTGATTTTGTCTACGTTCAGAAACTAAACAGAATTGGATTGGACTGGTACTTAGATTAGGAAGGGAGGGAGGGAGGGAGGGAGGGAGGGAGGGAGGGAGGGAGGGAGGAAGGAAGGAAGGAAGGAAGGAAGGAAGGAAGGAAGGAAGGAAGGAAGGAAGGAAGGAAGGAAATGAATTATTTGAAGTCATCAAGAATTAAATTCAACCAAAGGAGGTTTTACTTTTTTATTCTTTTTAGTGATTACAAATTTCACAGCCATCTATATTCTCATTAACATTATTATTATTATTCCAATAATTATTGGAATTAATTATTTATTCCAATCGGCAATTCCAATCTAATGACTGGAATTGTCCAGATGTTAATCGTCTATTTCTGCCATTGAGTTTAGACTTTAAAGTCTTCTTCACTCTCATGATGTATTCACTTCTAACCTTCTTGACTTCAGGGTGCTTGATGTTTTCATCTTAAAAGATATCAGATAGTCGTAGTGATCTTCTTCATCCAGACCTTGGGAATTGGATTTCTGGAAGGAAGCAGGTAGGAGAGATGATTGAAATCCTCATCAGTTCTGTTTAAGTAATGATCTACTTTGGAAAATCAGGTGAGCGCTTGCATACCAATGACTTCACTGAGGTTGGGCAAAGGAGCAAGTGCCTCCTTACATTAGCTTAATTTTATTAGCAGCTATATCTGGAATGCAAAGCAGAGACTGATTCAAGAGAAGAGAATCGTTTCATAGCATTTTTACCCTATAACTATTTCCACTCCCCAATTCCTCAGAAAGCAATAGGAACCATATTTGCATTTCTATTTACTTCCACCATGCCTGTGTCATTGCTCTCTGCCCATCAGCAGCTCCTAGTCTATTGTAGTTCCAGAGATCATGAGGACAACTGAGGGGGAACTTATCCACACCCGAATTCAGCTTTTAAAAATCTGTTGTTTACAAATTTATTATTTATTTATTTATTTATTTTGACTTCTAAGCCACCCAATCCCGAAGGACTCGGCAGCTTACAACAATATAAAAGATACAAATACTGGAAAGAAGAAGCCAAATATGAAAATCTAAAACTTTAAAACCTAATTAAAAACCCATAATTCAATCAATCCAGGCACACACATGCATACCATTCAATGTAATTTGGCCATGATAGATGTCCGTTTCATGGCCACCAGGCCTGCCGGCAAAGCTAGGTCACCAGGAATATTTATTTTTGTCAAGGGACAGCTTTTTGTCCATATAACATACCCTCGTTTGTATATTGTACAACTTCATTATCAAAGTTTTTTTTTAAAGTATTTAGTCAAGTAGGCCTGTTATGTCTCTCCTGATTGGGTAAACCTTTCCCCTGAAGCTATTGGTTGTTGTTGGGGAGCTTTGTTTGGGCGGGATCGTTACTGCTCTGTGGTTGGTTGTTCTGTCAGTTAGTTGGTGTTCTGCCGGGCTCTCTGATAGGAGCCTCCCGAAAATTCAAGGGTACAAATTTCAGACACGCACACATGTTTGAAAATTCAAAACAATGTTCTTTATGAAAAAATTCAAAATAAACAAAGCACGCCTTTTGTATTGCAAAGAGCACTCTTCCCAAAACAACCGGGTAGTCTGTACAATTTCCCGTAAGCAGTCATTAAGTACTTAGCTAGCAACTGTGAAGAAACTTCACACCCCTTCTTCTTCCAACGAAGTGAGACACACACACACACGTTGCTCTGTTTTGGTTTCAAAGGCGTGAAAAAGCAACAAAGTCCAGCAACACAAGATTCCTGACGAACTCCGATCAGATATTCTTCCACAACGGCCAAACCCACATGCTACTATTTATAGCAGCAGCCCCAATTACTGGAGCCCCACCCAAACTCAGGTGGCCTCCCTTATTTCCTGTAATATGTTCTTACTTGGTCTCTTTTACGCATAATTCTGCACTTGCGTGGGTCCAAAATGTCATCATCTGAATCAACGGAAGATAAGGGAGATTGACTGCCTGGGCTGTGTGCCAAGCCCTTCTCTGCCGAGTCACTCAAACCTTCTTCTTCGTCCGAGGAAACTAAACTCTGAACTGATTCTGTCGGCAATAACAGAGGCCTGTGACATGTTGAATTTTCCCCTGCAGCCACCTCCCCATTCCCTGGGGCAGGAGCTGGGCCAGAGCCAACCACAACAGTTGGGAGTGTAAATAACCTGTCAAAGGGGTTTTTCTCTGTTCTGTTTACTGATCATCGTTACTGCAACCTAGCCTTTTGGGCCTTTCTTACGATATATCTGTAGAATGAAACCATCTCTTTACAGTTTGCTTTGAAAGCAAGAAATAAGTGGAATCCCCCCCCCCCGATACCTTTGTCTAGCAAGTATTTGAATAATTAAAGGCAAAATAAAATCTTGAAAAGCTAAGCAGGGTGAGGCCTATTTAGCATATTGAGGGACTGAGGGATGGAATGATGGTTTCAAAAGGACAAAAAGATATATAATAGAAAGAATAATTCAACAGGTGACTTAAGGCAACTAGTAGTTAATGAAATGAACACCATAAATTAAAGAAACATTTCATGGAGAAGATGAAAAATGGGAGAAAGCAAACTAACATTGTCTCAAAATAGGATCACCCCTTACCCAAGCCCTCTGCTTGAGAAAATAACCAGGTGGCACACAAAAAGCCAAGAAGACAGAGCCGGAGGGAGCCTATTCAAAAAGTAAGTGCTTGACTTCCTGGCACCATTAGATGGTAAAAAGAAGACCTGGAGTATTTCCACCTAGCAGATCCCATGGGATGAGCAGAGGTATTTGGAGACAGGTACTGTAATCCCACAAATAATAAAGCCCTTGGGCCATTTGGGCTTTTGTAGATAATAATCAGCACCTTGAATTGCATCCAGACGTCTACTGACAGCCAGTTTAGCTCAGGAAATGGAGGTGCTACATAGATGGATTAACCACTAATGCTATTTACATTCTGAGCAGCCAATGGAGGAGGCAGCCGCTCGCCAGGCACTGCAGCCAATCATGGCTGAGGCTGATACGAGTGAAGAATTGGAGACCATCCTCTCTAAGTTCAAGACTTGGAAAATGGTTAACAATTACAAAGGAAATTATGATATGATCTTAGAGGCGGAGGGCAAAATTTAAATGCATTTATCATCACTGTTAAAACGAACCACTTCTTAATAACCTTTTTTCTTTCCTTCTCTTTTTTTCTTATTTTCTTTATCTTTTTTTTCCATTTTCTTTATTTTTCTTATTTCTTCTCTAAAATTTGTATTTATTTAAATCTTATTAAACATTTTTCAAATAAAATTATTTTAAAGAAAGTTGAAAAACAGCTGCTTTGACTCAAATCTAGAAGACGAAGGTACAGGATACATTGGTTATATGCGCTCAAAGTGGAGGAGAATAACAACAGCCATTCCTGAAACTAGCAAGTGGAGAGTGACCCAAATATATGGATATATCCTGACAGCATGAAAATGTGGCTTTTAATATGTGATCCATTTGTATTAGGAAATTGACAATCTTGGTCTTGTAATTACTGTTGGGTTTACCTATTCTTGGGTCTCTGGCCAGCCGCTAAAATATTATAATCAGCATGGTGAAGCCTTTGTTAGATTTTACTCTCTTTTTTAAAAAGACTCAAACTGCTAAGACTTTTGTTAGTAGTAAAACTTTTACTACTAAATCCGGTGGTGTGCATCTTATTTTGGGGGACTCAAGGCTGGGACAGAACATCATCTATCCATCTATCTATCTATCTATCTATCTATCTATCTATCTATCTATCTATCTATCTATCTATCTATCTATCTTCCAGAGTTTTATTGCAACACATACAGGTTCAAATCTGGCACAGAAAAGACACAGATCATTGTTTTTCCATTCACCCATCCCAAAAACACCCACCAGAAAAACAGCATGCAATATAAAACAGCCTGGAAAAACACTTGTGTGCATCATGCTGTACCACTGCAGCCTGCAAATCAAGAAGGCCAGAATAGCTTTGGAAAGAGAGTTAAATTTGAACAAATAAAGGGGAGGGTGTGGATGGTTCCCCCCTTCCACCAACTGCTGGAAATGAAACACTCCCTGGATTTCCAGAAACCCTCCTTATCAGTTTTTCTTTGCCGGGAAAGAAAAGAAGATGGGGGTTTCTCTGGAGCCCCCTTGCTCCAAATCAACACCCATATACAAGGGGCTGGTGAGTCCTGTCCTTCCTCGAGGATGGGTTTTGTAGTTCTCCTGCGTGGACACGCCCCGCAGTAGCAGTGGTGGGAGGGCACAATTTGCCTGGGCTCTCTGCCATCCTGGAACTGAGCCAAGGAGGGGGAGTTTTTTCCAGTGTGGTGCAGTTTCAGGATGGCAGAAAGCTTGCTTGGGAAAGCCAGCAGAAGCAGCAGATTGCTTGGGAAAGGCCAAGGAAGCTCTTCACCTTCCTGGAACCATGCCGCAAGGCCAAAACCTCGCCGAGCCGGAAGGGAGGCAGCTGAGCAGGCTGGGAGAAAGGGAGCCTCTTACTCTGAAGCCAGTGAGAGACAGCCTGAGAGCCAAGGAAGGTGCCCCCCCATGCTCAGCAGCTGAGCTGAGCCCCGCGCTTCCCTCTGCCTCCTGCCTCGCCTGCCTTCTCCTCCTGCTAGGCAGGGCCGGAGGGCAGAGAGAGGGGCGGCCTTTGCCAAGTACCTGGAGGTGGCAGACCAGGCATCCCCAGAACACCTGTTAATCCGGCCAGCCACATGACTAGAAGAGCGGAGCGGAAGTCGCAAGTGGGTGGGTGGCAGCCCCCCACATGGGGAGGGGAGAGGACTAGGCCTAACTTGGAAGTGGCTGCAGAAGTCCGTCTGCCTTCCTGGAGCAGTGCTGTTGCTCATGGTGGAAAAGGAAGAAATCAGGCAGTGAGAGTGACAGCTACTTCCAAGTGCAGGCCTGGTTCTCTCCCCGACAGCTGTGAAGGACCCTCACCTCCCACCCTCCTGGAGCACCACAGCCGCAGTTCACTTTCTTCCTTCTCCTGCCACTGCCCCTCTTAGCCCCAAGGTAGCAGCTGCATCTCCCCCAAGGCCAGTGATGGGCTACCAAAATTTTTACTACCACACTGTGGGTGTGACTTATGCATTTTGCTTCAACATCTTTCAGTGCAAATTGAGTGCTCTGGGGTGGAGCTCCAAGTTTTGCTACCGGAATTGCATTCCTGACCATTCCCGTAGGAGCCCATCACTGCCCAAGGGCCACCCACTCATCCACTGGCCAGCCTGACCAGCAGCGGTGCTTCTCCCATCACGGGCTGGACACCAACTTCAGAAGGCAAGCAGGCATGGGGGAACCACCAGGAAGGCCCTGTGGAAGGCCAACAAGCATGGCAGAGCTGTGGGGGAGAGAGTAGGCTGCTACTTCCCTTCCCTATTGCCCCGACACACGTTCCTGCCTTCCATGTGATCTTTCACTTGCCTGCTTTCACAAGTTGCCAATGGGGACACCTATAGGATACCTTGTCCTATATCTCATATTTCTTCTCTACTATATCCTCCATAACATTCATTGTGTATTATTGTGTATTGGACAAAATAAACAAACAAACAAACAAATAAACAAATAAATAAATAAAAGTTGCCGATGGGGACACCGGGAAGGCCACATGGAAGGTAGGAAATAATGTTGGGGCTGTGGGCCACAGGGAGTAGGGGAGGCAGGCTGGGGTGGTGGTGGTGGAGCAGGGAGAGCTAAGTAGGCCCCAACTTCGCAAGCTTACCTGGCAGGCAGATCAGGGGCACAGCGCTTCAGGCAGGCAAGTTGAAGAGCAGAGACTGGAGGAGCAGGGTGAGCAACCAATGATTGGTGGAACGGTTCGAGGGCACGGCAAGCCAGCCATCGCTATTGGCTCGGTGAACCACCACCAGCAGCCACTACCAGTATGCCTGAACTAGTCTGAACTAGAAGCATTTCAGCCTTCTGTGGAAGGCAATGCATAAAAGCTTAATGTAGCAATAAGATGCTTCACACCTGATTATAGAAGTAGAAGAAATTAGAAGCGAATAACATCTTATTTATATTATGGCCAAACATAATATTGGGAACAAATCTGAAATAATTTGAGAAACAGATATCTATTCCTTGCCCCACTCTTCCTCTATTCTACTACTAATTTAATTAGGAACTAGGCTGATGTGCCCCCTTTTTTATTGCCACATTTAAAAAGTGAAGAGAGAGGGGGAGAGGGAGGATGAGGGAGAGAGAGAGAGAGGGAGAGAGGGAGAGAGAGATTCTCTTTGCAATTAAAAGTGTCTTGCATTCTCTCTAAAGAAATGAGAGAATTGTTATTGCCTCATTCATTGCCTCTGCTTTGGTCCGTTCTCTCTCTCTCTTTCCCTCCCTCCTTCTCTCCCTCTCTCTTAAAATTAGGTTAAATTCAAGAAAGGCAAGTGGTTGATGAAAAGAAGCCAAGAAAAACTGAATGCCCAGGATACTTGTTCAGAATATTGCACTAAGATGTAACACTACTGTGGATTATCAAGATATCCAAAGTCCGTTTATGATGAGAAGGTGATTCAAGTACACTGGAAGGTGGTAAGAAGAAAAGCCAATGGGAGCCTCACCTTCATATCAAGTAAATGGAAAATAGGCAACTTTTTATTAGTTGGCAATAGGATCAAGAGCGTCTCTCTAAAATCAGGAGTTTAGAAATAGCTGTTCTATGATTGATTGATTGGTTGATTGATTGATTGATTGATTGTTCTCACTGTTAGGCAGTTTCTCCCTAATTCCAGATTGCTTCCCTTGATTAATTTCCATCAATTGTTTTTTGTCCTGCCCTCTGGTTCTTTAGCAAATAAGCTGCCACCACCACCATCACACACACTCTTCTTTGTGGCAGCTTCACAGATACTGGAATTCTGCTATCATATCACTTCTAGTCCTTCTTTTCTGTAGATTAGCCAAATCCAAGTCCAGCCTCCAAGCCTTTAAACATCTTAGTTGCTCTTCTCTGAACTTTTTCCAAAGTCTCAACATCTTTTTTGTAATGTGGTGATCAAAACTGAATGCAGTATTTTAGTTATAGTCTTATTAAATCTTTATAAAGTGGTACTAATACTTGCCCTGATTTTGATTCTATACCTCGGTTTATATAATCAAGAATTGTATTAGCCTTTTTGGCTGCTGCTGCACACTGCTGACTCATTTTTAAATGATGGTCCACTAGGACTCTTGAAGTTATTGTTTTTGTTTGGTTTTTATTCTTTTAGCATGCTTTTATAATAATTCTACAAAAAAGGTAAAGTCTCATTCAAGTAGAACCTAACCTTTTTACTAGATGGATTTTACTTTCTGGGATGTATTTTTTATTTTTCTGTTCACTCGATGCATAGGTCCATGTCCTCTCATGCTATTAATCTCTCTCTCTCTAAATCTATGCCTACATATACTTAAAACAAACCTGGTTGGTGCCATTAATCACCAAGCTAAAATCTTTCTCTGTGGGTATATAACTTTGTGTGTGCATGTGTGATAGAGAACAATTTATGAAAACGCTAAAAGATAGAGTGATAGTTTAATTGCTGTTTAAATTTATACTAATAAAAGATTGATAAACATGTCAATAACTCCCATGTTTACATTAAATGTGCACTGAGTTATGATCAATTAATCCTAGGGTAGGTCAAAGCAACATCTCTCTTTTAAAGAAAAAAGTCGCTCCTCAGATATTTCCACTTGAATTGCTCCTACATTTTTCTCACGGGTGGGTTCTAACTTACCTTACTGCTGGTTTACTTCCTCCTGTGCAATGTGGGCACACCGCATGGGTGCGCTCACACTTTGCACATGTGTGCATGTACAGTGCCAAAAATCCAGGGAAGAAAAAAGCTAAGAACAAGAGGGCAACTCCATGCACCATGTCGATCAAACTCGGCTTCTGTGCATACTCAGAAGGAAAAAAAATCATTTTTTTTTTAAAAAATCATTTTTTTAAAAAAATTATTATTATTTTTTAAAAAAAGATTGTGCTGATCAAACCAGGTCATTGATATCATCGTGTCATCACCAGAGGGTCATTATTAGTTCGACCAAACCGGTTTGAAGCGGGAGAAACGCACCCCTGATTCCTCTGAAACTTTTTTTCAAGAAAGAGAAAAGTTGGAAATAGCACTGAGGGCATGGAGAGATTTACGATGGGTGACATCAGCACACGGACTTCTCATAAAGTGTGAATGATTGAGCCATAGCAAGTCCACAATAAATCTTCAACTGAAAGAAGCCTCGGTGAGACCTCATCAAGCTCACAGGATTATTGCAAAAAATAAGAGTGAGGAAAAGAGAGAGAAAGATTCATTTAAAATCACATTGGGTACTCATTTTTGAAAGAAAATGTTACCTTGCTTCCCCATCCTATTAAATTCTGCTGTGACTATTGTCTTTCTGCATGTTTAAAGAAAGTTGACTTTTTTAAAGGTAGAAACTCTGGATTAAATATAGCATTCTTTAAACAAACAAATATTACCCTGATAGAAACAGAACAATTCCCTTATTTTGTGGGCCTATTTTTTATCTCTTAGAGTAGTGATGGTGAACCTGTTTTTCCTCGGGTGTCGAAAGAGCATGCACACGCATTGTCACGCATGCACGAGTATCCATATCCATAATTTAATGCCTGGGGAGGATGAAAATAGCTTCTCCCACCCCCTTGGAGGTCCTCTGGAGGCCAGAAATGGCCTGTTTCCCAACTTCTGGTGGGCCTTGTAGGCTTGGGGCCTGTGGGATCGCCTTCTGCCGCACGAATCCCAGCAACCGATTAGGTCCCACAGAGTCAGCCTTCTCTGGGTCCCGTCGATGAAACAATGTTGTCTGGCGGGACCCAGGGGAAGAGCCTTCTCTGTGGTGGCCCTGACCCTCTGGAATCAACTCCCCCCGGAGATCAGGACTGCCCCCTCCATCCTTGCCTTTTGCAAACTCCTTAAAACCCACCTTTGTCATCAGGCATGGGGAAATTGATTCCTCTGGGCCATTCTGTTTTATGTATGGTTTGTCTGGGATGTATGACTGTTTTTTATATTAAGGGTTTTAACTGTTTTTTTAATCATTGGATTTGTACTGTGTTTTGCTGTTGTGAGCTGCTCCGAGTCTCCAAAGAGGGGCGGCATACAAATCTAATAAATCTAAATTAATCTAATCTTGGGTTTCATGGTCCCCTGGCTCCAAAGGCTTCCCTGGAGCTGGGGGAGGGTAAAAACACCCTCCCCCATCCCCCCAAAGGCTCCCTGGAAGCAAAAAAATGCCCTCCCAGAGCCTCTGTGCAAGCTAAAAATCAATTGGCTGGCACATGCATGCTGGAGCTGAGTTAGAGCAATGGCTCGCATGTCAGCAGATATGGCTCCCTGTGCCACCTGTGGCCACTGTCTTAGAGGTAAACACTGGAATTTATTCCAGGTTGCAAACTGACCCATGAGTGAATTCTCACAATTTCTCTGTACAAATCTCTAAGATGACCTTCAGATGTGTGCTAACTCTGTAGAGCATGGGTGCCAAACTTGCTGCATCACATTTCTGTCATGTGACATTTTATGACATTTTTCCCATTCGCGGAACTGAAGTGGTCACGGTCTGGACGTGATGCATCTGGCCCGTAGGCTGCCAGTTTAACACCCCTGCGTGTAAAGCAGGGCTGTCAAACTCAACACCCAGGGGCTGGATCCAGTCCGCAGGGTGCTTAGAGCCTCCCTGGAAGCAGCAAAGTACTGGCCCGTAGTGCCTCTGCCAGTGAAAAAGGAACTTGGGAGTGCCGCATGTGGGTCCTTCCGAGCTCTGTTTTTACTGGCAGAGGTTTGCAGGAGGTTGTCACAGCCGAAAGCAGAGCTCAGGAGTCTGTTTTCTCTGGCAGACCATTAGAGCCACCACAGGCACCCCCAACACAAATGACGTCAAGCTGGCCATGCCCATTCTGACGCACCAAACACAGTCCTGATGCAGCCCTCAATGAAATCAAGTTTGACACCTCTGGTGTAGAGGCACACTTTGCAAATGTTTAAGTGAGAACATAGATTTTTTAAGGTTACATTCTCTTTCAATCAGGTCAAGTGATCCTGATAGCTTTCAGGATTTTATTCGGATGTTTACTTTTTCAGAGATCATCCACCCCCCCCTTTTGCTCCTCCATTTCAGGTTTCACAAAGCATAAGCATTTGTATTTGCATTGGCAGGTGTGTTTTTTTTTAACAAGGAAACCTTTCAACAGGTTAGCAAATATTGGCTTTCTACCAAAGATTCAACTCCCCTCTTTCCTATGAAATCATTATTTTCCTCTTTTCTTTACCAATCTTTTATTTCTATTCCCACCTACTACTTAGAGGTTGCCAAGTCATCATCGCCTACTATGGATCACAGCAATTTAATGCATCTCTTATCTTCCCTCCATTATTTCAGCAAAGAGTGTTGACTTCTGAGATACATTATTTTTAAAGCAAGCTTTTTTGTGGCTTTTATCTACAGCAAGCTCATCTATTGTCACGTCAAGCCTTTTCTCTTGCATTCAGAAATATCACAAAGCAAAGGGAGACCTGAAAATGGGAATTAAAAATCTGGAAAAGGAAACTTAAGAAGTCTCACCGCTTGCAAAGGTTTTAAGGGAAGGCTGGGTAGGGCAGATCAAAGCAAAGGCAGAGTGGAATTGAGATCAATGTCATGACAAAAATGTAGCCCGAAGGCATCAAGTACAATAATTGATCAAGCCAAAAACTCTGACTTTAGAACAGAAGTGGTGGGCGTTCTGCAGTTTTGGCCCAATTTCAAGAGTGTTCATTTGGGGATTTGATTCCAAAAAGGTATTTAACAAGGCATGGGAGCACAGATGAAGCATGCATCTGAAAGCTCAGCGGCATCTTTCTCCAGGATCACATAGCGACTGCCAAGGGCAGCAAACCTGCTGGGAGATGCAGCTGGTTTAAAGAGTTATAGACAGATGCTAACACTGCATGTTCTAAAACACCTGTTCACAATTCTTGTAGAAAATGTTGTGTCTACGAGTACGACAGTTCACTGCAGCCAAGTGGCCGCTGCCAATTTGCTGTGGCTGACTTGCCACGGTCAATTTGCCGCAGGCCAACTCACCATGACCAATTTGCTGCAGGACAAGCATCACACTAATAGTTACATACAATCATTGAATAATAATAATAATAGTATTATTATTATTATTATTATTATTATTATTATTATTATTATTATTATGTCAATACAACACAGCAAATGAGATCACTATGCTGGATTTCGTATTTCATCACCAGTCGGGCGTTTCCCAAGCACCTAGGACTGCGTGATGTAGCAGCAAATTATGTTTGCCAATCCCAGTAAAGCAGCCTTTTGCAATTGACAGATGAAGATTTTGTCAATTCCGATGGTTTTCAAATGCCCACTGAGATCCTTTGGTACTGTGCCCAGCATGCCAAGTACCACTGGGACCACTTTCACTGGCTTATGCCAGAGTCGTTGCAGCTCGAGTTTTAGATCTTCGTATTTCACTAATTTCTCTAGCTGCTTCTCCTCAATTCTGCTGTCTCCTGGGATTGCGGTGTCGATGATCCATACTTTATTTTTCTCCACAATCAGGATGTCTGGTGTGTTATGCTTCAGAATTCGGTCAGTCTGAAGTCGGAAGTCCCACAGTAGTTTTGCTTGCTCATTTTCGACCACTTTTTCCCCACTGATGGGTACACCCCACTGATGGGTACGCCTTGTCGTGGTAGTGGGGCTTGTGTGCTTCAATGAAACTGAGAGCTGTGCCGGTGGTAGTGTAAACTACTGGGAGGTCTAACCTTGCTGGAGTGGTCAAAGCAGAGGAGCCAGACTAAACGTACCTAACCCATTTAAACTAACAGAGAGACAAAACAAAAAGAAGTCCATACTGGCTCGGTCGTCACCCAGGATAAAAAGGACCGCGGTGGCTGCTGTGGAACCTGGGCAGCCATCAACAAATGAGCTACAGGAACAAAACAAACAAAGCTTAAAAATCAAAAAGAGGCAGAAATTCTCAATGTCAGAGAATTGCATTATTATTATTATTATTATTATTATTATTATTATTATTATTATTACTACTATTACTATTACTATTACTATTACTATTACTACTATTACTATTACTACTATTATTACTATTATTATATATTAGATTTGTATACCGCCCCTCTTCGGAGACTCGGAGCGGCTCACAACAACAGAACACAGTACAAATCCAATAGTTAAAAAAAACAATTTAAAACTCTTAATATAAAACAGTTATACATCTCAGACAAACCATACATAAAATGGAGCGGCCCGGGGGAATCAATTTCCCCATGCCTGACAGCAGAGGTGGGTTTTAAGGAGTTTGAGAAAGGCAAGGAGGGTGGGGGCAGTCCTGATCTCTGGGGGGAGTTGATTCCAGAGGGTGGGGGCCACCACAGAGAAGGCTCTTTCCCTGGGTCCCACCAGACGACATTGTTTTGTCGACGGGACCCAGAGAAGGCCAGTTCTGTGGGACCTAATCGGTCGCTGGGATTCGTGCAGCAGAAGGCGATCCTGGAGATATTCTGGTCCAATGACATTAATGATAATGAAAATAATAATAATAATAATAATAATAATAATAATAATAATAATAATTTATTAGATTTGTATGCCGCCCCTCTCTGAAGACACAGAGTGGCTCACAACAGGACAATACACAATTTTACAAATCCAATGGTTAAAAAACATACAACTCAAACAAGAAAGGATGTCAAAGGAGGGATGAAATAAAATTTGAATGACAAAAATTACAATGTTTTAAAAATTATTTTAAAAAATTAAATCAAATTATTGAATTGTCCCTCAGTGAGTTGTCCATGGCAAATTAACCACAGCAAGTTAGCCACAGTGAATTGGCTCTGGTGAGTTGACCATTGCAAGTTGGTCTTGGTGAGTTGTTCCGTTCTGGGTTCAGCTCATTCATGGGATTGTGTTCTTCACTTAGCAGCCTATACAGGAAACTGAACACCATCCCCACTTTTGACTTACCCAAAGAGATGATCATAGAATCTCAATGCTGCCTTGGCACTTGATTGCAGGGAACCATAAGTTTATCTGTGTCAATAACTATAGCGCTTAGAACTTTTATTTATTCATTCATTCATTCATTCATTCATTTATTTATTTATTAGATTTGTATGCTGCCCCTCTCCTTTCCACTTTATAATGCTTCACAGCTCACATAGTGGTTTACAGGGTCAGTATATTGCCCCCCATAATCTGCAGAGGTGGGTTCCTCCTGGTTTAGACCAGTTTTATAGAACTGGTAATAACTTGGTGGCCTGGGTCGTTGGAACTGGTGCTCCAGTTCTTTTGGCGGCGGTGTAGGTGCCGCCATCTTGTTTTTTGCTTTTGCGGATGCCCAGAAGCTTTTTTTAAAAAAATATTTTTTATTGTTTCTCTCAGACAAACATAACAAACATAACATATAACATTTAGTGGAGCTACAATCGCTCCGCTTAAAATAGAAGTCTTCATTATATAAAAAGAAGAAAAATCTTATTGTTGTTTAACACCATCTAAAAATATATATTAAAATATCTATTATAAGACACTACATAAAAGCACATCTAAAAGTTTATAAGGATATATATAGAAATTCTTAATTTGTAGATTAAATCAAACTGAAGTAAAGAAGATAAGAGAAAAGGAAATTACATTTATATTATAGATAATCACAATCTAATAGGTTTTTTCTATTAAATTCAAATTTTCAAAATAATATAACAACAAGCTTATATCTTTTTCTTTTTATCCCAGCAAGTGTATACCTTCTGCCAAATATCATAAAATTCTGAATCTTCTTGATTATTTAACTGCCTCGTCATCATGTCGAGCTCAGTGCATTCTAAGACTTTCTTAAGTATTTTTGCTTCTTTTGGAATTTCCGTTTCTTTCCATTTTTGAGCAAAAACTATCCTAGCGGCTACTAATATATGAACTATTAAGTAATATATATCTTTTTTATATTTGTTATTTGATATACCTAATAAGAAAAATTCTGGTGTTTTCTTAATTTCTTGCTGTGTTATTTCTCTTAACCATTTTTCTATTAGTTTCCAGTATTCTTTTGCTTTTGGACATGTCCACCAAGTGTGATAATAAGTACCTATTTCAGTTTTGCACTTCCAACAATTAGGTGACTTAGTTTGAAACATTTTTGAAATTCCATTTGGTGGCAAATGCCATCTATATGCTTTTTTAAAGTACAGTACTGCACATGCACCCGCCTGAAACATGCCCGCAGTGCCCAATGCCTGCTTGCCCGCATGGCGCATCCCTGAGAGAACCATCAGAAACACAATCTGGAACCCACCCCTGACAATCTGGGTCCTCACTTTACTGACCTCAAAAGAATGGAAGCTGAGTCAACCTTGAGCGAGTGAGGATCAAACTGCTGGCAGTATTAGCCTGTAATACGGCATTCTAACCATTGCACCATCATGGCTCCTGACTATGAGTAGTCATACAATGTTTTGTTTTTTAATATCAGCAAAACTACATAAATATGGATTGCTAGAATGGTATTTCTAGTCGCCAAAGGTTATCTGTGATTATCTAATGAACACACATGGCGTTGTGGTTGACTTTGGTCCAGCTCCTGCCCCAGGGAATGGGGAGGTGGATGCAGGGGAAAATTCAACATGTCACAGGCCTGTGTTATTGCTGACAGAATCAGTTCAGAGTTTAGTTTCCTTGGACGAAGAAGAAGGTGGGAGTGACTCGGCAGAGGAGGGCTTGGCACACAGCCCAGGCAGTCACTCTCCCTTATCTTCCGTTGATTCAGATGATGACATTTTGGAGCCACGCAAGTGCAGAATTATGCATAGAAGAGACCAAATAAGAACATATTACAGGAAATAAGGGAGGCCACCTGTGTTTGGGTGGGGCTCCAGTAATTAGGGCTGCTGCTATAAATAGCAGCATGTGGGTTTGGCCATTGTGGAAGAATATCTGATCGGAGTTCGTCAGGAATCTTGTGTTGCTGGACTTTGTTGCTTTTTCACGCCTTTGAAACCAAAGCAGAGCAACGTGTGTGTATGTCTCACTTCTTTGGAAGAAGAAGGGTGTGAAGTGTCTTTACAGCTGCTAGCTAAGTACTTAATGACTGCTTAAGGGAAATTGTACAGGCTACCCGGTTGTTTTGGGAAGAGTGCTCTTTGCAATACAAAAAGAGTGTTTTGTTTATTTTGTTTATTTTGAATTTTGTGATAAAGAACATTGTTTTGAATTTCCAAACGTGTGTGTGTCTGAAATTTGTACCTTTGAATTTTTGGGAGGCTTCCATCAGAGAGCCCGGCAGAACACATGGTATTCACACAGTTACATTCCAGATAATGTCCAAGCTATAAAACAATTGTTATTCATAATCTGGAGGAACTAAATTCATTTCTTCCCAGTATAATATTAGGGTGTTGGGTTTTTTTCCAGTCCGAGTATTAGAGAAAAAGCCATTTACTTTCAGCACAAGACACAAACATCTGGATCTGAGTTGTATGTGGTAACTAAGTGATTACAGTTCTACAACTATTACTAGCATGTCACGCAAAGAAATCCTTGCATGAAAGGTTTTTTTTGAGTATGTGCGGCCTATGGATCAATTCCAGAAGGCTAACTCGGCTGGACTGATGAGGAAGTAGAAAAAGATCTTGAGTAACTTAAAGATTAAAGGAGCCATTATTATGCCATAAATTTACTACCCACTTCATCAGCTCTGCTTTGTTACTGTAAGTATTTGCTGATGGCTTGAGCACAATGCAGAAGCCACAATGTGCTGTTTTCAGCAGAAGAGAAAAGACAGTTGCTTGTCTTCCCTAATGTGAAAATCTGTTGCCTAAGCAAATCTGCTTCACTTTAAAAAAAAAATTGGAAGTGCAGCTTTTGGCCACAATAGGTTCCATCTGCTTCTCTGAGTCATGTTGTTCTTTTTTATGAAATGATTAAAAAACCCTTTTATGAATCTTTTGGGGAATGTTCTCAAATGTTTGTGCTTCCAATGATGTTTCATACTTCGCTGATTCAAATATAGCTCAGGCAGAGGGTAGTGGGGTGGGTAGCATCAGCTCCGTCCATCTTGCTGGAAGATGGCATCTTTAAATCAAATACAAAGAGTAAACAATATTTCAACTCTAACATGGCAAGGAGCTCTCATTTCCTTCCTTCTTGTTCTATGACAAGAGATTATTATTATTATTATTATTATTATTATTATTATTATTATTATTTATTAGATTTGTATGCCGCTCCTCTCCGTAGACTCGGGGCGGCTCACAGCAATAATTAAAACAATGTACAACATATCTAATATTTAAAAATATCTTAAAAACCCTTATTTAAAAAGCAAGACATACACACAAACATACCATGCAAAAACTATATAGGCCTGGGGGAGATGTCTCAATTCCCCCATGCCTGATGGTAGAGGTGGGTTTTAATGAGTTTACGAAAGGCAAGGAGGGTGGGGGCAATCCTAATCTCCGGGGGGAGCTGGTTCCATAGGGTCGGGGCCGCCAGAAAGAAGGCTCTTCTCCTGGGTCCCGCCAGACAACATTGTTTAGTCGACGGGACCCAGAGAAGGCCAACTCTGTGGGACCTAACTGGTCACTGGGATTCATGCGGCAGAAGGCGGTCCCGGAGGTTGACATGATATCTCCCTAGCAGTAATGTCCAACTTCTGGAATCAGAATGTTAACATGGAACATGACTTTCCAAAAGCATAGGAATGGATAAACTTTCAGCTTCAAATTCAAAATAAAAAGCTTCAAATTCAAAATTATTATTTTTTTTTAAAAAAGGAATGGATAAACTTTCAGCTTCCATACTCCTTTCTGGTGCTTTTTCCTCTGCTAATTTTAAAGCACACATGTTATAGGTCGCAGGCAGTGAAGGGCTTCCAAAATTTTTACTACCACAATGTGGGCGTGGCTTATGCAGGACGCCCTGCATTTTCTTTCAACATCTTTCAGTGCAAATTGGGTGCTCTGAGGTGGAGCTCCATCTTCACTATCCCACTGTGTTCCTCCCCCCATCTGGGCAGTAGCCCACCCGTGGTCGCAGGTCAATATTTTAAGTTAAGTAGGTCTTGAGGATTTTTTTGGGGGGGGGGCAAGACATCCACATCCATCCATAACACAATTGAGGAGGCAATTTGTAGCTCAGAGCTGAAATGAGGTTTCCTGGGTGCTCTCTGAGCTTTTTTGCAGATGTTTCATTACTCAAACTAGGTAACATCGTCAAGAAGTGGAGTCTGCTCTCAAGCACTGATGATGTTGCCTAGTTTGGGTAATGAAACGTCTACGAGAAAACAAGCCAGCTCAGAGAGCACCAAGGACCCCTCATAACACAGCTGATAGAAAAGGATTGTACAGATGTGCTTTCTATACCCTAAAAAAACAAATCTGGAAGATCAATGCTTCTACTATGAGGTCAGTACATATTTCCTAACATTTTGGTACATAACTGGAGGACTGAAAAATTGGAGTTTTTACAACGTTGCTTTCAAACTCTAGGGCAGTGTTTCCCAACCTTGGCCACTTGAAGATATTTGGACTTCAACTCCCAGAATTCCCCAGCCAGCGAATGGTGGCTGGGGAATTCTGGGAGTTGAAGTCCAAATATCTTCAAGTGGCCATGGTTGGGAAACACTGCTCTAGGGAATGCCATAGAGATAGAAATGTTTCAATATTACCAAAATGTGCATTGCGGTTATAGAAACAGTCATCCAGGAAATGCTCATGTGTCTGAGAATTTACCTCAGAATCTATGGTACAATGCCACTTTGAAGTAAAATTGGCCCACATAGAAATTAATTATAGAGTTGTTAAGCTGTTAAGAGGTGGCACAACTTTGAGGGAAATACTTCAGCTGTCCAGAGCAACAGATGTGGATGGCTTGGACCTTGATGTCAAACGTTTCAAGGACAGGTGGGTTCTTTTTCTTTGTAGGAGCCAGGGAAACATGTTTCAGCATGGAATTTAACCAGAGAGCTTACAATTTTTTCTTGCACAGCTTATGATAAACAGCAGCCCTTTGGAAAACAGCCCTTCCTCTGTGGGAAATACCTCTTGAATCTTGATTGTGCAAACAAATTCTTTCTGGGGATCAAGTTCTTTATCAGTGACACAAGACTTTCTTAATGCACGTTAAGGATAGTTAATATTATTTTGAACTCGGCCCAAGGTCATAGATCCTACAAAGACTGTGCAGCGTCCTGCCAGTCTGTATAGATTATATCCTGTTTCCCCCCACAAATAAGTCTTCCCTTGATAATAAGTCCAATCGGGCTTTTGAGTGCATGGCCAAGACAGGATTTTATTGTTAGGGAAACATGGTATCACATATCAGAACTCATCACTTGGAAGAGTCCTTGGTACTGAGACCAAGGAAGACATCTTCCTTGGTCTCAGTACCTACCATAACTATTCAGAAAGCTGCCAGTGAAAAATCTGGTATACTTTCTCATCATTTCTGCTTAGGTTTGCCCAAGAATTCATTTTGCAACTATTTAAATCTTCTGTTTCCTACTTAAAGGAGATATTTGAATTATTTGTTTCTTGTGGTGAGAAATAAATGGAATTTGGTCAACCATTAAGTTGCTAGGACCTCTGCCTCCACATCTGGCAGCCAGAATAAACAAGTATAACCTCAGTCTCCCGGTAAATTTGTGATTGACAGTCCTTCAGAAATGGGAGTCCTTTGTTATACTAAATTAGATGGGAGCAACTGAGGGGGAAAATATCTGAAACCATCACTCTGTATTCAGAATCACTAGGTTTAGGTTTTCTGCTCTGTGATGCTGAATTTCATATTGGGTATCAATATGTATGAGTTCTCATAATAATGTTGAGCAGGCCTCTTCAATCTTTATCTTGGATAGGAATAAGGCTTAGTGCCAATTGGATGAAAACATTGCCAGATTATTAGTTTAATGGTGGATATCATAGTTCCCTCTAAGCTGAGCAGTGAGCAATCGCTCACTTAAAAATCATCATCAACTCAGAGTTTTCCAAACCTGCCTAGAAGCCGAGAGGGAAAGAGTGAGAGGGAAGGAGAGAGAGAGGAAGAGAGAGAAACAGATAGAAAAAAGAGAGGAAGGAAAAGAGAAAGAAAAAGAATGGGAGTAAGGAAGAGAGAAAGAAAATCAAAATCTAGTTTGAAACTAGCTCAACTATTTAAGTGGCATTTTGATATTGATAGAGTTGCCCTATTATGAGCTCACTGTTATAGACACACAGTACAGTATTTTATTTTGAAATTCTCTGAGGCAAAACAGGGTGGGTTTTTTATTTGTTTGTTTGTTTGTTTATTTATTTATTTATTTATTTATTATTTCTGTGCCGCCGAGTCCCGAAGGGACTGCCGCTCAGACACTATACTTTTCCGCCCACCCAAAAAAAAAATTAGAGGGAACACTGGTGGATATATGATCTTTTTCAAAAAGCACTTCAACAAGAAGACTGTGTATCACTTAGGAAGCAACTCTCAGCCTCTATATCCATCCAAACTAGCAATAGCACTTAGACGTATACACCGTTTCACAGTGCTTTACAGTCCTCTCTAAGCAATTTACAGAGTCACCATATTTCCCCCATCAATCTCATTTTACCCAACTTCAGAAGGATGGAAGGCTGAGTCAACCTTGAGCCAGTGAGAATTGAATTGCCAAACTGCTGGCAGTCAGCAGAAGTAGCCTGCAGTACTGCATTCTGACCACTGCACCACCACGTCTCTATGTTTGAGAACAAAATCAACTTATTTGTAGCTCAACCCTAGTAGAATTGAAGCTGTAATAAAAATAATATTTCCCTTGAAATGCTGCAGTTTCTTGGAAGTTCTGTCAAGGATCCAGTTTGTCTTACCTATTAGACCATTCCTTTACACAAAGGATTTGCCCAGGCTTGTATCTGGACTGAAACTTTTCAAATCCACATCTTAGGTTGATTTTGCTATGACTCAGCTTTGTGCTAGTCATACATTATAGAAATCACTTAAAAATTACCTGATCAACCTATCTAAGACACTGAGCCTCAATCTGAATTCCTGATTTCTCATTCCCCTTGGGGGGAAAAACCTCATTTGGTGAACTAATGCTTCTTCAAGAGGCTGATGAAATAAAAATCTCATTTAACTGTTGAATCCCAAGGCCTGAAAAGCTCAAATTAATCTATAATTGGGAAGTTCCTAATGTTTGGGGGGCGGTGGATGGGGGGGTTGGCTAAGATATAAATGAAATTTGGTGATACTTGACATTTTGAAAACAGTGTGTTATTGAAGGTTCTGAATGATTATGTCCATTAGAAAGTGTGAGGAAGTGGAAGGAAAAAATAGGAGAATACAATCTCGGTTATAATTGACAGGAGGAAATACAGTGCAAGAAACGGACAAGCCATTACAGGTGAAGAGGAATAGGAAATTTATTGGCAATCTCTTCCTCTATTCCCCTTTCTTAGCTTGAGAGGCAGGTTTCAGATTCCTGGAGTCTTTGGTCTCAGACTAATGCTCTTAAACACCAGATCTAGCTATAATGAAGCTATAACAAAGCCGTAACTTATCCTTGTTGAACAGGGGATGATCAGCTATAATATTAGATTTGCGCAGTCGATCCATTCTTGCCAGTTCCCGAGGCCCATTCTGGTTAAGTTTGTTTGATCATTCTCACCATTCTTTCTCTCTGGCCATTGGTAGCTGGACTGAATGGCAAAATGAGCACATGCCTTATTCCTAGTTCAGCCAGAAATGATTCCATGTTCTTGGCCATTGGTTGAGGTCCATTGTCTGACACAATAATATCAGGCAGGTCATGTGTCATGAACAATCTTCTGAGAGCTCATATTGTGGCTTCTGTGGTGGCTGTGTGCATTTGCACTACTGCCAGCCACTTGGAATAGGCATCCACAACAATTAGAAATGTCTGCCCCACCATAGTTCCCGCAAAATCAATGTGAAACTTTGACCATGAGGCTTTTGGGAGCTCCTATTCCAGTGATGTGATGTGAGGTTTAGATCTGGGCATAGGGTGAAGACTACATTGTTTGCTCTTGTCAATGACCTAAAGTGTTACCTAGAGAAACCATAGGTGCATCATTATTGGACCTGCTAGATCTCTTGGCACCTTTCAAAACTTTCAAATATTGCATCCTTCCAGACTGTTTGAAAGAATTGGTAGGGGAGAAGTGTTCTGTGGTCTCCTGAGTGGGTGAATCCAGCTGATATGGTGGTGTGATAGAGTGATCCCAATTTGGGATGCTCAAAGGATCGACCTGCTCCCCCATTCTACTCAATATGTATACCCAAATCAATTTAATTCAATTCAATTTATTAGATTTGCATGCCACAATATTATAATGGCACAAATCTAATATTAAAAATAACTAAAAACCCTATCATAATTAAAAACCAAACAGCACATACATACCAAACATAAATTATAATGAGCCTGGGGGAAAGATGTCTCAAATCCCCCATGCCTGATGGTATAGGTGGGTCTTAAGTAGTTTACGGAAGACAAGGAGGGTGGGAGCAATTCTAATCTCTGAGGGGAGTTGATTCCAGAGGGCCGGGGCCGCCACAGAGAAGGCTCTTCCCCTGGGGCCCGCCAGACAACATTGTTTAGTCGACGGGACCCGGAGAAGGCCAACTCTGTGGGACCTTATCAGCCACTGGGATTCATGTGGTAGCAGGCCGTTCCAGAGGTACTCATTGTCCTTCAGTTTCAGCCACCTTAGGAGATTTTTTTCAATAAAAAAATTATAAGTTGATAACTTTGCAGGTCTTCCTTATAGGATAGTGATGGTGAACCTATGCCATGGGGGCCACAGGCGGCACGCGGAGCCATGGTTGAGGGTAAATGAGGCATTGCTTTATGTCAGCTACAGCACACATGCACCCACTGGCCAGCTGATTTTTGTCTACCTTTTCAGCCATTTTTGCTCCTCCCAGGCTTCAGGAAAGCTTCCTGAATCCTGGGGATGGCAAAAAAACCCAGCCCAATGGGGTTTGGAAATGAACTTCCAGTTTGCCTGTTGGGCTGTTTTTTGTCATCCCCAGGGTTTAGGAGGCTTTCCTGAACCTTACAGAGAGTGAAAAACAGCCCAACGGGCCTACTGAAAGTTCAGAGGCTTCAGTGAGGCCTATGCACATGTGCGGGGAGGCAGCACAGAGGGATTGTGTGCATGCACATGGGTAGCACAGGGGTTGTGTGCATGTGTGGGAGGAAGGCATTGCATTGTGGATGTGGGCACGTGTGGGCATGCTCTTGTGTGTGCATGCACCCTTTTGGCACCCAACCTAAAAAAGGTTCGCCATCACTATTATAAGATGAGGAGAATCACTATCCTTCATTATCATGATCTTCATCATCATCACTATCATAATCATTACTATCTTAGGCAAATGTATACAATATAGAGCAAGAATCTAATTGGCGTACAAGCAATTCCTCATGGGGTGCAAATAGGGTGCAAGTGACCCATTACTGGCCTCCTCGTCATGCTTACACAGCATCACAGTATTCCTCCCCTTCCCAGCTTCCAACAAGCAAAGTCAATGAGGAAACTGGCAGGAAGTGACAAAACCCAGGAAATCATCTTCTGCCACACGAATCCCAGTGGCCGATTAGGTTCCACAGAGCTGGCCTTCTCCGGGTCCCGTTGACTAAACATTGTCGATTAAACAATGTCATCTGGTGGGACCCAGGGGAAGAGCCTTCTCTGTGGCGGCCCTGGCCCTCTGGAATCAACTCCCTCTGGAGATTAGAATTTTCCCCTCCTCCTCGCCTTCCATAAGTTATTGAAAACTCATCTTTGTAGCCAGGCATGGGAAAACTTACATATCCCCCAACTATCTTGGTTTGTGCCATCAGGTGATATAAGGCTTTACGACCTCATCCCTTAGCAAGGAGTCCCAATTGCTGTCATAACCTAAGAATGAGAGAAAAGAAGGAAAGCACATTGTTATAGAATAGACTGGCAAATTGAGAAAAAAAATATCATAGAAGAAGACAGTGGGAAACACTCCATTATTGTTGTTCAATAAAATACATAGGCAAGTACCTGACCTCCCCAGAAATTGAGTTTTAGTATTCAAAATAAATTTTATTGTTACATTAAGCATCTGTGATATTGCAATGCGAGTTATTTCCAAGCGCTGGATCTTTAAAAACCACAAAGGGACCATAACAAGGTATTAATAGTGATGGAAATCCTTCATTATTATCCATATTTTATGCTGAAAGTACTTTGTGATCCATAATCATTAAAGGTGTATGTGTATGTATAATTAAAGACGTCTAGATGAAAGAAAGCCAGCAGGGTTTATGTCCTATTACTTTAAATGATAGTTCAAATACATTTAACACTCACTGACATAAACAAAAGGGTCTTAACTGTTACTAGACCACTTTGCCAACATCAAAATTTCAGTCTGAAGATGAAAACAAGCATTAAAGAGTAAAATATAAACAAGCATTAAAGAATAAAATAGCAAAATAAAAATATTTTGCAACCAGTGCAATCAATATCATCATCATCAAGGGGTTGTTTTTGCTCTTACCACAAATCAGAGGTGGGTTCCAAAATTTTTTACTACTCCTCTGTGGGTGTGGCTTAATTTTGTGGGAGTGGCTTGATGGTCATGTGACTGGATGGAATCAGGCGCATTCTGAATTTTTTACTGCCGTTTCTGTGGGCATGGATTATTTTGTGGGCATGGCTTGATGGTCATGTGATGGTGGGCATGGCTTGATGGTCATGTGACTGGGCATGCATGGCTTCATGTCCATGTGACTGGGTGGGTGTGGCTACTTGGTCATGATCCTAGTTCCCCCTACAAGGATTCCTGCATCCCAACCTTTTACAATCCACCAAAGGATTAAAGGAAACCCCTCCCACCCACTCACCCACCCACCCATTCACCTTGTCGCAAGGCAGGCGGGCGGACTCCAATTCCTGTGCACTCCTGGGTGCAACTCCAGGCACTGAGTGCCGCTGATATATCTCTCTCCTGTCTCTTGCCACCTCCTGCCTCTGTTCATTGAGGAGCCAAGCAGCAGCAGGAAGAGCACAGACTTCCTGACTCAAGAAGTGGCTGCCAGCAATGCCCCTCAGCAAGGAGGGGGGGTTTCCCTTAGGAGCCTCAGTTTACTTGTGAGCACTATTGGCCTTTCTCCCTTCCTCTCACGGCTAATGTTACTTACAGGTAAACTGCAGCTAGGATGTCCTGTGTGATTCCCTCACAGACCAGGCGGCAAGGGGAAATGTGAAAGAGGAGTTCCAGAGGGTGGCCCCTAAGGGCCCTGGAAAAGTGCAGGCTTTCTGTATTGGACTTACACAATGTGCTGTGCTGTGAAAGACTCTCTCTCTCCCAAGCAAAAGCAGCAGCTGCTGACCTGGAGAGGACATGATGGAGCTCTCCATGTGTTCTCCAGTGACCTGTTTTCACTCCCCTGCTCTATTGCTGAGAGAGAGAGAGAGAGAGAAAGAGAGAGAGAAACACTTTTGCAGCATAGAATTTTGGGGACCCATCCGAAAAGCCAGGCACAGAGAAACATCCAGGTTGAAGGCTGGAATTTTCAGTGCCCATGAGGAACCAGCCCTTGGAGCAGTTTTGGAGCTTTTTAAGGAGGAGGACTGCTCCTCGGCTCTAGCCTGCCTTTTCAAGCCCAGGCTGCTTATAATGAAAAGTTATTGCAATAGCCCAGGCTTGAAAACACATGACTGGGGGCAAGGAGCCCTCTTCCTCTTTGACAAGCTCCAAAACTGCTCCAAGCAGTAAGGGCTTCTGGGTAAGGTTCTGTGGCAGCCTAGACATTTTCAAAAGAGCTGCGGTAGTACGAATGTGGCCAACAGTAGTTTCAGATAGGCAAAATCTTTCTTGATAAATGAGGGAGCCGGAGATCATCCACTTGCTCCCTGGATAATTGTTCCTCATGAGTCTTGCAGCCTTTTTGTGAGTGAAGCAGCTGAGGGAGAGGAAGAAAGAGTGTTTTTGCACCCACAGGACAGCTTTTGAAGGACATTAACCACCATATCCTCACTTTCCTTGTCATTTTTTGGGGTGTAATCAATTCCTATCTGAAGAGAGGTCTTTGAAACAGAGAGGTGAAGAAAACAACCACTCCATGAGTCAGCTTTCCTTCCAAATTACAGAAAGTAAAGCAAAGAGGGTTTTTTTTTAAAAAGACTTTAAAATAACAACAAGAAAGTTACAAATGGAAAAAGGGGACTGTATAAATTTCAAAGATTAACAATTTGCTGACAGTGCTTCTGGCATTATTTGAAATTAATTAAATAAATAAAACCAGACCCTTGTGGGAATGTTGATTAGTTGACATCAAAGGGAAAAGACAATTGATGGATTTTACAAAACAAGGAGATAAGTGTAATATGAGTTGGGCAGTGTCATGAAAACTATGTAAAGAAAGCTAAAAAAGAAAAGGAGTTGGGGAAGAGAAACCCGCCTTTCACCTTCACCTTTTGTACTTGACTTACTTTTACATTTGGATTGTAAATAAAAGAATAGCCACCCGCAGAAAAGCTGCAAAAACTTGGCGAGGGGAGGAGAGGATCATCAGAGCAAATGACACCAAAAAAGGAATTACTCCAGAAATCTTACAAAAAATGTTTGAAGATATGAAGATCTGTCGAAACTGTTAAAAGCAGGGGTGGGTTCCTACTTACATTGCTTCCTCCCACACGTGGGTGCTTGCCCAGTGGCAAAAAACAAACCTGAAATAAATAAATAAATATATAAATCCCCAAAAACAAGATGATGACTGCATGCACAGATGATGACTGCATGCACAGTGCCAGAAACTCAGCTTCTGCACATGCTCAGAAGAAATTTAAAAAATTAAAAAGATGGCAGCATCCACAGACCATTGCTGACCAAACCAGTCCAGTGACATCATCATGATGTCATCAGCAGGTTGCTACCAGTTCGTCCGAACCAGGAGGAATCCAACCCCTGATTTGAAAAAATCACAATCAAATGCTGGATAAATGGGGAAAACAATTCCTGGACTGATAAACAGAAAAAGAAAGCATGTCAAAGGAGGAGAGTTCTTCACTTTTAAAAAACAGAGATCCAGATTGAATTCCATCAAAAAGCAAGAGAATTTCTAGAAAAATTTAAATGAGACTGAAAGTGACAGCCATGACTAGATACTGAGGAGGAAGCCACCACTTTAGGTGCTCCAGTGGAAAACGTGGTTGGTGGAAAAAATGTGGTTTTCACATTGTGTTATAATTTAAAAGATATTTTTTAAATAAAATGATATACCACTGTACACCAAATGATGTACTGTACACTATATGACTTCAGAAAAATATCTAGAATGCATATTATTGTGTTGGCAATATGGACAATGTGAAGGATCATGCCTGGTCCTCTGACTTGCAAAAAAACCTCAGAAAATATTGAATTCAAATACATAAGATGAAAATAATTTTACATATTCAACCGAAACCAGAGCTTTTCTTGTTGAGATCAATAGACTGGCAATTAGAAAAGTATTATGGGAAGATTATTCTTAAATACGATCACTGCCATAAGACTACTATATGCATGCAAATGGAAAGATTCGGAAATACCTATAATGGTGAAGATGATGGAATTAGCAGAGGTTGGAAAAATTACCTTGTTTGCTTTACAGCTACCACATTTATTAGTGAGTGAAAATCCCTTATGGACTTTTGCTAAAAAAAGAAAAAAATGAACATATGATTTATGGATTTGTTAATTAGAAGCTATTATGACAAAAAAAGAAAATTATGAGGCAATGTTAAAATATAAACATATGTCTATCTGCTGTTAAGATGATTGGAGTCTACTTCTTTATAACTTTTCTTCTTTTTCTTTCTTTTCTATTGCTTTTTATTTCTTTTTCACATCATTTTTTCTTTATTGTTCTTAAACATTTGAATTGTTTTTATTATGCTGAAAACCTTTTTAATAAACATGTTTTCTTTAAAAACCTGGTATGAAATTTCTGACAGCACTAAAGATGATGCAATATTTATTTTTTTTGCCAAAATTCCAAAGTGGGTGACTGAGAGGCATTTTGAGGCATTGAAAAGAGCTGAAAAAAGTGGGAGGCAAAAAAAGCAACAAAGGAAAATATTCTCAACTAACCAATGAATTCAGCCAAAGAGCAAAAAGAGACAAGGAGTTACATTTAAACAAATAATGGAAATAAATGATGGGTAACAATCAAGTGAGAAGGACAAAAGTTCTATAGAATAAAGTTACAGAAAAGAAGCACGGCGTTTATGCAAACATGGACATGATAAAAGACAAAGAAGTCAAAGATTTACAAAGACAAATGTAGAACTGTACAGTATAAATATAAAGAAGAACTGTACAAAAAGATTTCAAACCATTACGTACGAAGGTTTGCTCACTGACCTTCTGGAAAGTAAAGTTAATTAGGCCCTAGGAAATAGTGCTAACCAGAGAGCTACAAGAGTTGGTGAAATGCCACAAGAACTATTTAAAATTTTGCAAGATGGTACAGTTGAAAGTACTACTAGCAGATGGTAAGTAGATTTGAAAAGCATAGCAGTAGCCAAGGAACTTGAAAAGATCAATTTATATTCTGGTTTTAAAAAAAGAATTGTACTAAAAGAATGTTCAAGATTTAAAAAGCCAGACCAGAGGTGTCCTTGATGTGCCTGTATGTGTATAAAAAAAGAGTCAAAATAGTGCACATTTACATTTTTAAAAGGGAAGTGCTCAAATCACATGGCCAGCACCAGCATCTTAACTTTTTTTTTGAGTCTCCCCAAATGCCCTATAGCAGGGGTAGGAAAAGTTGGCTCTTCTATGACTTGTGGACTTCAACTCCCAGAATTCCTGAGCTAGCATGATTGGCTCAGGAATTCTGGGAGTTGAAGTCCACAAGTCATAGAAGAGCCAATTTTGCCTACCCCTGCCCTAGAGTTAGATTGTTCCATATCTCCCATTAGATTTCAGGGTGAAACAATGGCAGTCACAAATACTCCCTTTGATACCCTTTTGATGATTAGAATACAGGAATAACTGAAGGTGAAGAAGAGATGGCAAAAGCCATTCAGCTGTTCAAGAAGTGGGGGGGGAAACCATATTAAGATGATGTCAATAAGCTATAGCAACCCAATATAGCCAACTGAAAGAATGGAAGAACTGAAGTAATATGATTTGATTGCTTATTTGTACCTAGGCTATCATTAAGTGTTGTACCCTACAATTCTTGATGAACTTATCTTTTCTTTTATGTACACTGAGAGCATATGCACCAAGACAAATTCCTTGTGTGTTCAATCACACTTGGCCAATAAAAATATTCTATTCTATTCTATTCCTGACTCTTTTCTCAAATATCCACATGAATTGCTTGGTAGCAAAGAATTCTCTGCTTCTTGATAAAATGGCATATTAAATCTAGACAAAACATTAAAGAGAAAGATACATCACAAAGGTCCAAATTGCATCGGCTATAATTTTTCCATGCAACATGCAATAACAGAAACTGGATTATCAGAAAGGCTGACTATAGTAAAGTTAATGCCTGTGAACTGTGGTGGTGGAGAAAACTGTTTAGAATATTCTAGCCATAATGTAGAAGGAAAAAGGACAGAGGAAGAAAGGAAAGGAAAGAGAGGGGGGTGAAGAAGGAAGGAGGGAAGGAAGGGAGGGAGGGAGGGAAGTGGAGGTGGAGAAATAAGGAACAAGAAGAAACTAATAGTGAAGTGAATTGCAAGGTGAATGGGTTCAGTAACATGGTGATAAGTGTACCATTGGGAGACATGAAAGATTTGGTTAGGGATACGTTGTCTTGGAGAAAATCAATGAGGTTGTTAGGAAATAGTCTATATCAGTCAGTCAGATCATATTGACTGAAAGCATTGCTTGCCATTGGTGAAAATACTTGCATTGGCTCCCTCTAAGCTTTGGAACTTAAAGCCAGGGCCTACTTAGCTTTATTCTAAAGCTGGCTCTGCGTATGTGAGCAAGGAGATACAGTAGATGATAATAGCTTCTAAATCAAAGATAGTCAAGCTCATGTCCTCCAGATTGTTTCAATTACGGTTTTGACAATTCCTCGATCCTGACAGTTCTGACTTGGCTTGAAGACTGAACTATGGGAAGGTACTCTGTTGCATACTTCTGACTTGAGATAATCCAGTGTGTTTAGTCTTATAAATTTTAAACTAGCCTTACATTGAAAGCAAACTGTTAAAATACTGTATCTACCAATGGAATTAATAACTAATTAGGTACAATATTTCAACAGCCACAAGATGTTTGCTCTGCAAAGCTCTGCAAGCTACATTATTTTAGAAACATACATTTAATTTCTTGCCATAGCCATATTCAGAAAAGTGAGGCCTTGCCCAGTGCCCACTCCTATCAACACCACTTTAATTCCAACTTGGAAAGAAACCAAATTTCCATTTCTGCAAACAGGCACCATCATGTACTGTGTGACCTTACCAAGATTTACGATACAAATTATTGACTCTCTAAAATGGCCTCATAAATAGTGCTAGTTGGGTTGATTGTAACCAAAAAAGAAGAAGAAAAAGACTTGATTAACATACAAAAGGATAGAAAGTAGAGATAGTTACCAATTGGTAGCTTTTCATTTATTTTATTTTATTTATTATTTAGATTTGTATGCCGCCCCTCTCCGCAGACTCGGGGTGGCACGAATGCTTCCCCCCATTCATTTGTTGGACATAGAATTTAGAATTTAACTGCCTTTCGGCCACTGCAAGATTATACATTGATGGAGACCATAATTTCCTATAGCAACAAATTTTCAATAACGAAACTTTGTGGGAAACATCATGAGATTATGTCCCTGCAAAAGAGACCAAAGAACTACACAAGAAGTCTGATGAAGAAACAGAGGATTTGGTTATATTATTTCTGGAACTTTGACATGTACCTCAGTAGTTCCCTAGGAGACTGTGTTAGCCAATGAATAGGCATAGCAATTAAGTCAGCCAATGGGAACTAACCACTTCTGAGTCTGTGCAGAGAATTGAAACTGGAATTTAAGCTTAAGGCTGGGTGTGGCTCCAGGTCCACTCTGCACTCACTTTCTTCTCTGCCCTCTCTGAACTCTGAACTAGAAGCTGCTTGTGTTTTACTTTTAACTGTTGCTACATGGAAGAAGAATTCTGCTAATGGTATTGTAAATTTATCTGTTACTATGTTTATAAAGAAGTTTATGAATCCAGCTGAATCGGTCACCTGTATGTGCTTCTGGTTTTGATTTTTATGCAACAAACTTTAATAAACTGCTGATACCAGATTCATCAATTTCTTTCTTTAGGTACTTTCCAAGTTAATTTTGTCTTCTTATTCCTATTTTTTGCAAAAACGGTAGTCCTTGAAGTTACCACCACAATAGAGCCTCAAATTTCTATTGCTAAGTGCTAAGACATATGTGAAGTGAGTTTTGCTCCTTTTTTATAGCTTTTCTTGCCACCATCATTAAGTCAATCATTGCAGTTGTTAAGTTAGTAACCCAGTTGTTGAGTGAATCTGGCTTCCCAACTTGACTTTGCTTGTCAGAAAGTTGCAAAAGGTGATCACATGACCCCAGGAGACTGCAACCGTCATAAATATGAGTCAGTTGCCAAGCATTTGAATTTTGATCACATAACTATGGGGATGCTGCAACAGTCGTAAGTGTGAAAAATGGTCATAAGTCCTGTCTTTCAGTGCCATTGTAACTTTGAATGGTCATTAAATGAACTGTTGTAAGTCAAGGACTACTTCGATTCTGCTTCTAGAAAAGATTAGAAAGCTAGACTTTTTTGTCCATTATCAGAAGCCAAGCTTGCCTCATTATTCCAGCTTGGCGAGATTCCACCAAGTGGAAATCAGCACTTAGATGGCACTGAAAAGTTTTTTGGACTGAATCCAAACTCTGACAGTTTGCAGAATCCCAACCAGTTTTGCTAAAACCACACACCCCAAATTTAAAAAATACAAAATATTGCCCAATTGCTCTTGTGGTTATAACAATACATTATTTGTCTTAATAGCCAACATAAATCCATCATCTTGCATCTTGAATTAATGTCATCATCTTATTCTATTGCCTGTTGTTACTCAGTTTTATTGTTATACTCTCTCTTCTGTGGCAACTCTTAACTATTTCAAAATCATTATACATTCAACACTCTTCTTGCTACAAGTATGCAGTCATTTAAGGTTTTTTTTAAAAAAAATAAGGGATAAGGAAGGAAACATTCAACACACCTAAATTCCACTGAAATGCACTGGATGTTGTTGATATCACTGGATCTTGATTTCTTTCAAAAGCACCATTATGCTTAAATATAATGGATACAATCCTACCAAAGTTAAATACCTGTAAATCTTTATTTCATCAAAAGAGTCCTTGGGATATATTTACATTTTAGGTTAAATTAAATCATATTTAAAGACTACAGGGTTTATTTTATCAAATTTAGACACTTTCCATTTCATTGCCAAGTGACGCTGAGAAGTTTATAGATAGAAGCCATAAATCTTTTACCTTTAATTATGTAATTAAAATAATTAAATTAAAACAAAATTTAAAGCAGCTAAAAGAGTAAATTAAGAGGAAGAGGAAGCACCCCCAATCACCAGCCGATACCTTGAATTGAACCTGAAATGTGGCTCACACAGCAAAGGGGGAACGCAGCATGGTAGCAAAAATGGAGCTCCACCCCAGAGCACCCAATTTGCACTGAAAGATGTTGAAAGAAAATGCAGGGTGTCTTGCATAAGCCACGCCCACAGTGTGGTAGTAAAAGGTTTGGTAGCCCTTCCCTGTGTGTAGCCCTCAACTGCCCAAAACTGCTTTTATGGCCACATTCTGCAGCAACTGAACAGTTATGTCTTAAGGTGCTGGGAAATTTTCACTCCAGTCTCACAGGAAAGCAGAGTAGGAAAATTCTGATTGATTTCTTGCCAGAAGGGCTCTTTATTTAAACCCCTTTTATTATTATTATTATTATTATTATTATTATTATTATTATTATTATTATTAATTAGATTTGTATGCGCCCCTCTCCGAAGACTCGGGGCGGCTCACAACAGTAATAAAAACAAAATAGTAGTGGAACAAATCTAATATTAAAAAACATGTAAAACCCTATCATTATTTAAAAAACCAAACAGCACATTCATACCAAACATAAAACAAAATATAAAAAAGCCTGGGGGAAAGGTGTCTCAACTCCCCCATGCCTGGCGGTATAAGTGAGTCTTGAGTAGTTTACGAAAGACAAGGAGGGTGGGGGCAGTTCTAATCTCCGGGGGGAGTTGGTTCCAGAGGGCTGGGGCCACCACAGAGAAGGCTCTTCCCCTGGGGCCCGCCAAACGACATTGTTTAGTCGACGGGATCCAGAGAAGGCCAACTCTGTGGGACCTTATCAGTCGCTGGGATTCGTGTGGTAGCAGGCGGTTTTTGCTGAAGTTTGCTCGCTCTAACCCAATAAAGAGCTGAAGTCACTTCACCAGCCTCCTGTCTCTCAGTATCGGAACTCAAAGTGAAGCTGACTCAGCCTTCCATCCTTCCGAGGTGGGTAAAATGAGGACTCGGATTGTGGGGGCAATGTGCTGGCTCTGTTTAAAAGTGCTATTGCTAACATGTTGTAAGCTGCCCTGAGTCTAAGGAGAAGGGCGGCATAAAAATCAAATCAAACCAAACCAAACCAAACCAAACCAAATCAAATCAAATCAAATCAAATCAAATCAAATCAAATCAATACTCAAGGAAAGCCCATGTACAGTGCATCACAGTAGTCCATGTGGGAGATGCTTTTGGGTGATTCCTGGGATGAAGATATACAATAGATGTTAAAAAGGAATAGAGAGAGCACCTAACTCAGTGCCACAGGCTAGATCTCTCAGTTCCTATCAACACCCATTGAGACCAAATGCAGAGGAAAGCCATAAACCAGCAAAGAACTGCACCCTCCAATCTCAACTTCTGGAGCTGACCTAAAGGGATACCATGGTTAATGGTACTGAAAGCCATGAAGAGATCAAGAGGAACAGGGATGGATGCTCAACTCCATTCAGCTCTTGCCAAAAATCACCCAAAAGCATAACCAATGCTGTTTCTTGGGCTCCCTGGACACAATGCCGAGGATGTGATGGAGGTACTGGTACAAGTGTCAGGTAAGACACACGTCTTACTTCCTGCAACAACCCCCCCCCCCCCCCACATTCCCTGTGGTCATGATCCATCTCACTATTTGAGAAGCACTGTTAGGGTTTTGAAATTCAAGTTGAACTTCAGTTGAAGTTTTTTTAACTTCAAACTATATTTGAAGTTCAAAAAATCTGGATAACCAGTAGTTGACATCAAGGAGGTACAGAAACCTCTTCTAACTGTCCACTATCATCCATCTGCATTGTTTGAAGTGCAAACATAATTTTATTGAAGTTAATTCCTGTAATCCTTTAACATTGGGCCATGCAAACTGTAGCTCTTAGTTTGTAACTCGGTAATTTCTAGGCCGGTACAGAGTGCACATCCCTGACTTATGCTATAATAATTGCACCATAAAAATTCTATTAGATATGTCCACCACCCCCACCCCCACCTCCAAGTAACAGGCTAAAACAACTAGCTCTTTGGAAATCTGAGATGCAGCGCAGGTGCTCCACGTAGAAACCAGTGACCCAATTCTCTTGATCTTCCCTCTTTTATTTTTTAACAGGAAGGGCAGATCAAATGAATCAAATGTTGACACAAATGTACATGTGGTAGGGAGGAGGGAAGGCAAGTGGAGCTAGTTATTATTTATTATACAGGCAAGTACTTGAGGCTACGCTTCCAATGTACAGGTGTAATTCCCATTGAACATAGTGGGGATTTGAATCTGTGAGTTGAATTCACTACTGTGAATATGAATTTGCAGACTGGGCCTGATTCTCAGGGGAACCATACTGCCATACTGGTGCCTCAGCAAAGTATATAGTATAGAAAAACAACATGGAAAATAAATGTGGAGGGAGGGAGAGAGGGGGGGAGGGGAAGAGAGAGAAAAGTCATTTTTTTCTGTGAGCACACTAGTTCGCATTAAAAATAAAATTCTGTTGCCTGCTCTCAAAACTGTAAACATACACAGCACACATATAGATATGCTATGTGCATACCATACATAAGTATATACATGTACTTGCACCCTAAGATATAAATACATCTAAACAGTGAAGGGCTACCAAAATCTTTGCTACCACACTTTGGGCATGGCCTATGCAGGACGCCCTGCATTTTCTTTCAACATCTTTCAGTGCAAATTGGGTGCTCTGTGGTGGAGCTCCATTTTCACTACCCCACTGCGTTCCCCCCGTCCAGGCAGTAGCCCACCCCTGCATATAAATATTGATCACTGTCCATCTATATGGAAATCTATAGCATCCTCAGTGAAGTTATTGCTACAGAAATTTCTTTTTTTGCAAGAGAACCTCCCTTGTGAGAACAGAAACAAGTAGACTTTGTCTATTAATAGTCCCAGGCATCTGAGCAGGGAATTGGTTGTGGGAAACTGACCAATTAACTTCATGATGTGATGCTTCTGAAATACTGTACGTGAAGCCAATTTGTATCTTCTTGTATATGTTTTCCTTATAACATCGCTTTGCATTAATCTGATCTTTCAGAACATTCCGAGTTCCTCCATGAGCCTGATCAACGTTCTGATTAATCTGAAGGAGACTCTCACAGAAACACTGACATCCAAGATTACTGCTTTGCAAAATCCAAACATTTCCAGGACAGTTAAGAAAGATGTAAAGTTTAAAGTTAATACGAGTTGATGTGTTATGATACTAAGTTGGTCATACTTAGTTGTAAAAGAACACCTGCTTATTATAAATTCAGTAACTGGGACAAACAAACCAGCAGAATGTAGGTTTCACAGCTAGTAGATTTATAGTCTTCAATCATCTGGATAGATTTATTACACCTAACAGGCCAGCTTACTGTACCCTGAATAATCAAATTAAAATGATGTCATTCATGACAACTGATAAATAATTGTACATTCACTGGCTGTAAAAGCATTAACTTAAAGGGTTTTAAATCTAGCACCTAAGAATGTACTTTCAATTACGGAACATTTTTGATATAACTTAAATCCATATTAATAATTGAATTCAATATATTCTATTGGAATCAACAATGTTGTTAATTTCAATTGGCCATCTGCTATTATATTGGATTGGTGAAAGTAACAGTGAACTTCACTTATACTGGAAGCCAGGATAATTTAGTAGAATTTGGGATATCTACTCTAATGAAAAGAAGGACTAGAGGTGACATGATAGCAGTTTTCCAATATTTGAGGGGCTGCTACAAAGATGAAGGGGGGCAACTATTTTTCAAAAGGTAAGATGAGAAATTATGGATGGAAACCATATTTTCCGGTGTACAAGACACACCTTTTTCCTCCCTAAAAGAGGCTGATAATTTGGGTGCACCTTTTACTCTGAATGTAGCTTCTTCCTTTTTTCCCTCCAGCCCTAACTAGCTGCTAAAGCTCTTCCCAGCTCTTACCTTAGGGGCTCTTTCATTGTTTCTCTCTGTGAAGAATGTTTTCTAAGCTCTAAGTCTTTGCAGTTTTTTTCATTACTCTAACGTGCTCTGAGTAAGTTTCTTTCCCTCCCTAACCAGGTGCTAACGATGTTCCCAGCTCTTCCCAGCTTGCAAGTTCTTTCATTGTTACTCTCTGTGAAGAATATTTTCCAAACCCTGTCTTTGGTTGTTGTTGTTTTTTCATTTTCTGCTTTTTCACCATCCTAGGCTTTGGTGAAGCATGTGTACATGCACAGGGACCGGCGGGGGTAGATTTGTGCATGCAAAGGGGGCAGCATGGGGTGCGCATCACTGGTATAGGGTCTCCTGCTTGAGTAGGGGATTGGACTAGAAGACCTCCAAGTCTTCTAGTCCAAGGTCTCCAAGGTCCCTTCCAACTTGATTATTCATGTGTTTGTGTGTATATGTGTGTGTGTGTGTGTGTGAGAGAGAGAGAGAGAGAGAGAGAGAGAGAGAGAGAGAGAGAGAAACAGAAACAGAGACAGAGACAGAGAGAGGGGTGGTGGCTGCTTCCCAATTCAAACCGGTTCGCTCGAACTGCTAGTAAACCGCTGCTGGTGTCATGGAGCTGGTTCAGTTGCTGCTGGTCTATGGACGCCACCATCTTTTTTGGAGGTGGATTTTTTTGTGGGGGATTTTCTTTTTTTCCTTTTTTTCTTCTACGCAAGCACAGAAGCTGAGTTTTTGGCACAGTTCATGTGCCGCCATCTTATTTTGGGCTTTTTTAAAAAAGTGAACTTTTGGCAGTGTGCCTGTGCGCGCATAGAAATCACATGCACACACATGTGCTTGGCCAAGAGGTGTGGGAGGAAGCGAACTGGTGGCAAGGTAAGTTAGAATGCGCCCCTGTGTGTGCATTTATATGTATGTATGTATGTATGTATGTATGTATGTATGTATGTATATATGTGTGTATGTGTGTATGGTGCATTTTTCAAGGAAAATATATCTCATTACCAGCTTGAATAACAGTCAAATCCCACTCTTATTGGCATTAATACTACAGATAAGTAGTGGGTTCTAAAACCCTTTAGTACCAGTTTGCACATGAGCGAGCATGTGCATGAAACACTTCTGCACATGTGCAGAAGCATGCACTGGAAGCTAAATCTCACAAGGGGACATGCAAGAGAGAGAGAGAGAGAGAAATTCTGGTGATTTTTTTTTGCTTCTGTCCCTGTGCCAAAATCTCTCTCGTGCGTGCGTCCTCTTGTGAGATTTTGTTTCCTATGCATGCAAAGAAGCAAAATCTCACTGAATACCTGAAGCTGTGTGCACAGCACACTGGTAGCAGTGGGAGTGACAACCCCCACCTGGTTATGACCTTTCCGGCCTCCTCACAATCACCTTATCAAAATACAGATGCTTGGAAACAGGTTCATACTTATGACGGATTATTATTATTATTATTATTATTATTATTATTATTATTATTATTACTATTACTATTACTATTACTATTACTATTACTACTATTATTATTATTACTACTACTACTACTACTACTACTACTACTACTACTATTATCTAGGTCCCCAGCAGTCGGGTTTCAGGCCCGGTTACAGCACGGAAACTGCTTTGGTCGCATTGATGGATGATCTCTGGCGGGCCCGGGACAGGGGTTTATCCTCTGTCCTGGTGCTTCTTGACCTCTCAGTGGCTTTCGATACCATTGACCATGGTATCCTTCTGCACCGTCTGGAGGGGTTGGGAGTGGGAGGCACTGTTGTTCAGTGGTTCTCCTCCTACCTCTCCGGTCGGTCGCAGTCGGTGTTAGTGGGGGGTCAGAGGTTAACCCCGAGGTCTCTCCCTTGTGGGGTGCCTCAGGGGTCAGTCCTCTCTCCCCTGCTATTCAATATCTACATGAAACCGCTGGGTGAGATCATCCAAGAGCATGGGGTGAGATATCATCAGTACGCTGATGATACCCAGCTTTACATCTCCACCCCATGTCCAATCAACGAAGCAGTGGAAGTGATGTGCCGGTGCCTGGAGGCTGTTGGGGCCTGGATGGGTGTCAACAGACTCAAGCTCAACCTGGATAAGATGGAGTGGCTGTGGGTTTTGCCTCCCAAGGACAATTCCATCTGTCCGTCCATCACCCTGGGGGGGGGAATTATTGACCCCCTCAGAGAGGGTCCGCAACTTGGGCGTCCTCCTCGATCCACAGCTCACATTAGAGAACCATCTTTCAGCTGTGGCGAGGGGGACGTTTGCCCAGGTTTGCCTGGTGCACCACTTGCGGCCCTATTTGGACTGGGACTCACTGCTCTCAGTCACTCACGCCCTCATTACCTCGAGGTTCGACTACTGTAACGCTCTCTACATGGGGCTACCTTTGAAAAGTGTTCAGAAACTTCAGATCGTGCAGAATGCAGCTGCGAGAGCAGTCATGGGCTTCCCAAAGTATGCCCATGTTACACCAACACTCCACAGTCTGCATTGGTTGCCTATCAATTTCCGGTCACAATTCAAAGTATTGGTTATGACCTATAAAGCCCTTCATGGCATCGGACCAGAATATCTCCGAGACCGCCTTCTGCTGCACGAATCCCAGCGACCGATTAGATCCCACAGAGTGGGCCTTCTCCGGGTCCCGTCAACTAAACAATGTTGGTTGGCGGGCCCCAGGGGAAGAGCCTTCTCTGTGGCAGCCTCGACCCTCTGGAACCAGCTCCCCCCAGAGATTAGAACTGCCCCTACCCTCCTTGCCTTTCGCAAACTCCTTAAAACCCACCTTTGTCGTCAGGCATGGGGGAACTGAGATATCTCCCCCGGGCCTATATAATTTATGTATGGTATGTTTGTAGGTATGTCTGCTTAAAAATGGGGTTTTTCAACTATTTTAAATTGTAAATTATTAGATTTGTCAGGAACTGTTTTTATTGTGTTGTGAGCCGCCCCGAGTCTACGGAGAGGGGCGGCATACAAATCTAATAAATAAACAAATAAAATAAATAAATAAATAAATAAATTATCATCATCATCATTATCATTAGCATTATCAATTTGATTTGTATGCCGCCCCTCTCCGAGGACTCGGAGAAGTCCAGTCAATGGGGAAGCCAGATTCACTTAACCACCATGCTTACTAACATATCAACTTGCAGGGATTCAATTAACAACCATGGCAAGAAAAGTCGTAAGCTTTTCACGAGGGGCAAAGCTCCTATAATAATAATAATAATAATAATAATAATAATAATAATAATAATAATAATAATAAAATTATTATTTATTACATTGTGTGCCGCCCCTCTCCGAGGACTTGGAGCGGCTCACAACAGGACAATACACAATATTTAAATCCAATGGTTAAAAAACAATTTAAAGACCCTTATAAAAATAATCCTACAACTCAAACAAACCATACAGGGGGTATATTAATTTCCCCATGCCTGGCGACATAGGTCATAACCAACACTTTGAATTGTGACCGGAAACTGATCGGCAGCCAGTGCAAGCAATGTCTCGTTTATGTTGGGCTCAGTTGATATTGTAAGTGGAGGGCTACTCGAGCCGAGGTGGTGCAGTAGTTAGAGTGCCGTACTGCAGGCTACTTCAGCTGACTGCTAGCTGCAATTCACCAGTTCAAATCTCACCAGGCTCGAGATTGACTCAGCCTTCCACCCTTCCCAGGTGGGTAAAATGAGGACCCAGATTGTTGGAGGTGATATGCTGATTCGGTAAACCGCTTAGAGAGGGTTGTAAAGCACTGTGAAGCAGTATATAAGTCTAAAGTGCTATTGCTATTGCTAGTCACTTTTTCCTGATTAATTTATTGACTCAATCCAGATAAAAGGGGGGGGGGATCCGAACTCACTCCTACTTTGTGCGGCGAGCAGTTCTGGCAGTTTGTGTGTGGTTCCTTATAGACAGATGAAATTGTGATGATTAAAAGTAAGTGGCATATTTATTTCTTGCCCAAGCACAACCCCAGTGAAATCATTCGCTTGATTCATGGGGCGGTCACACCAATTAATTTGTCATCCCAGGGGTCAGGGTGCTGCAAGGCTTAGGAGCCTTCCCTCCCCCCGTCATTTTGCAGCTGCAAAACATTTCCCCAACCTGACCTTAAAAAGAAAAAAAAATCTTAGGAGATGGGGAGAGCCCTGGGAAGACTCCGCAGCCCTTTCTTTCTTCGCTGAGTTCTGATGAAAAGGCAACTTGTGTGAAGGGAGATTTTGACATAGAAAAGAATGAGGAAGGAAAAATGCTCACCAGCTTCTCTTTACATGCTGGGATGTTACCTACAACTTGCCCCAGGCTGCTTGGGATTTTGAGAAAGGAACGCCCTTGAAACATGATCTGAGCTTCAGAGACTAGATGAGACAGGATATTTCGCGGGCAGTCAGATTAATGATTAAAGGAACCTAATAAGGCAATTTGGATAGGACCGTAGAAAGGGCAGAAAATATTAATAACCCACCCTCCATTGCCCAAATAGAACATTCGGGAGCTGGAGTTCTACCCAAAGAGCAACATAGAGGGGAAGAATTACAGCACTTACCTTATGCAAGAGCCAGGTCTTGTATAGATTTTCCTGGCTCAAACAACTTTAGGACAATCAGGATTTAGCTGTACAGTGATACCTCTACCTAATAACAGCTCTACTTACGAACTTTTCTAGATAAGAACCGGGTGTTCAAGATTTTTTTGCCTTTTCTCAGGAACCATTTTCCACTTACAAACCCGAGCCTCCGAAACTGTAAACGGAAAAGGCAGGGAGAAGCCTCCGTGGGGCCTCTCTAGGAATCTCCTGGGAGGAAACAAGGCCAGAAAAGGTGGGGAGAAGCCTCCATGGGGCCTCTCTAGGAATCTCCTGGGAGGAAACAAGGCCAGAAAAGGTGGGGCCTCTCTAGGAATCTCCTGGGAGGAAACAGGGCCTGTGGTTTCCCCAATCGCACACATTATTTGCTTTTACATTGATTCCTATGGGAAAACTTGCTTCTCTTACAAACTCTTCTACTTAAGAACCTGATCATGGAACGAATTAAATTCGTAAGTAGAGGTACCACTCTATAAGGATATAGCTTCTGTTCTTTAACACACCATGGAAAAGAAAGAAAGGGGAGGGAGGGAGGGAGGGGAGGGGAGGGAGGGGAGGGGAGGAGGGGAGGGGAGGGGAGAGGAAAGGAAAGGAATGAATTCTAACTTACCTCACTGTTGGTTCACTTTTTCCTGCACATGGGTGAGTGGGTGCTTTGCATACATGCACATGTAGTGCCAAAAACCCAGTTTCTATACATACATGAAAACCAGCTATTGATTTGGCAAGCGGGGGGAAACCCCACTACCAGAATTAGTCCGAACCAGCAAGAACCCACCTCTGCTTGAGACTCATCTCCAAGCTTGGGAGGGGGGGTTATTTTCAAATTAATGAATCAAATAGGATGGGGGCAAAAGAGGAGGCTTGGCCATGATAGCAGAACTTTGCAGCCAAACCCTCTCCATACTTCCTGCAGGTCTGTAATGACAGTTATTCTTCCTGCCAGTTGGTGAATTGCTGAAGAGAGGGGAACAGCAACGATGCCATATTCATCCAATCATCTCTCGACTCGATTATTGTAACACACTCTACATGGGGCTACCCTTGAAAAGCATTTGGAGACTACAACTGATCCACAATGCAACCACATGAGCTGTTGTGGGTGCACCGAAGTACTGTATATCCACATCTTATCAACACTCTGCAAGCTGCACTTGTTGGTTAACATGGCTTAGGGCCAGATTATCTTTGAGACTGCATCCTGCCGCATAGCTCCCAGTGATCGATAAGGTCTCGCAGGGTTGGCCTTCTTTGTGTCCCATCAGTCAGACAACGTTGGCTGGTGGGGCCGTGGGGGGAGGGCCTTCTCTGTGGCAACTCCAGCTCTCTGGAACCAACTGCCCCCTGAGTTCCGTGTTGCCCCCACCTTGCTGACCTTCTGGGAGGCTCTTAAAACCTGGTTTTTCCGGCAGGCCTGGGGTGGCTGTTGATACACCATCTTGATCTGGCTACTAAGGATATGAACGTTTTTTAATGGAGTTTTAGATTGTTTTATATTACTTTTATATGCTCTACATCGCCCAGAATCCAGAAGGAGTTGGGTGGCCTATAAATATAACAAGCAAGCAAACAAACAAACAAACAAATTTATTTCATCTCTCGTATCCTGAAAACCGATAAGCTGGACTGCACCACTGGGCAATAAGTCAGAACAGCAGCAATTGAGGTAGGATATTTACTGGCAAATGAAGTCCCTAATTTCATGTCTCGATATTTGTCTGCTGAATGAAAGATGGACGGATAGCACATGGGGAACCCTTAGAAGCCCCACTGACAAATATATTTTTTAAATTTTTATTTAGCAAAGGAATTATCTGAATCATGTAACGATTCAGTGGATGGGGAGAATCAACTACTTCCTTTAATTCAAATTAAAGTCTTCGGAGAGGGGCAGCATACAAATCTAATAAATTATTATTATTATTATTATTATTATTATTATTATTATTATTATTATTATTATTATTATTATTATTATATGGATGCATTGGTAGGAACTCCATTCATGCATTCCAGCTCATAGTAAATTCTGAAAGGAACTAGTCACTGTGATTCTTCACTTATGGAGTGAAGGTGCAATTTAAACACATAATGTAACCTTTGCAATGCAAAAGATTGGCTGGTGGGAAGAGAAGCTCATATTTGTGGAAGAATGCTATTATCATTAATGTGACATAAAGTAGCCATCAAGAAACCCAAGTCAAATGACAATGCATGTGTTTCTACGCTGAAATATAATATCTATCTTTAAATGTTGTCTTCTGGTGTCAGCTGAACAGCATTCTCTGCAGCAATCTTATTAAAATTCATATTTTTCATTCCCCATCCTGACACGTACAAAGAAAAATACCTTCTGAAGACTGTAAAGATGTGCTTACCTCCTCTGTTTTTTTCCCCTGGTTCTCCTACTCAGGGTGGCTTTATCTTGATTAAAATAATGCATTTTCAGCAGGTGAAATCAACTGGGCACCCACTCTTACTTCCTTCAAACCATAAAGCTCCATGAACACATCTTCAACAAGATGCACTAGGGGAAGGATCTACGTCAATTCGACATGGGCAACTAACTACAGCTAACTCAGCATGGTCAACTCACTGCAGGACAACTTGCCACGGCCCATAGGACAGCTCACTGTGGGACAAGAGTTACACTAATATCAAAGAAATGGTAGAAGTTCGCTTTAATGAGTTGGCCACAGCAAGTTGGCTGCAATAAGTTGTCCCATTCTCTAAGGGGAAGTGGCAATGAGTAAAACTTTGCACTCAAATTAAAACCAGTGAAATTGGCAGGTCCAAAGGAACACCTAAATTTATCTGGCCAGTATAAGTCCTGGCTAATTAGCTTCCCCATTCACTCTGGACTTGTCAATCGTAATACTTAATAATGCAAAGCCAGTCAAATTCTACCAGCTGAGCCATATTAAAGGCTTCCTGAATCTTAGCTGTGCAAGTTTAAAAGAGAAAGATAGACTTTCCCCCTCGATGATTACTATGAAAGGGATTCTCTACTCCTCTTTTTCCTTTATTTATTTATAACTTTGACTTCTACAACTACCCACTCATACACAAGTTTGGACGTGACTCCATTCAGTAAACTTTAGTGTTATGGCAGGTGTGAACAGAGTTTATTGTAGTTGTTATAGGCTACACTTTAAATTGGAGAATGCATGCACTGTTTAGATTGACCAACAGCAGAAAAACCAATGAAACCGGATTGTACACTTCCCACCCCCAGTTTGTCAAGCACAGAACTATGACCTTCAGACTGAGATCCCCAATGTGACTCTAAACATCTCCTCTACTATTTCACTTCTCCAAATTCCTCTGAAAATCACAGGGCTGGCATAGAGAAGTTTCATAGATTCAATCCATAGAGAAACTGCATAGATTCAATCCACTCCAAAGCTCTTTGTCACCTTCTAATTGCAAATATAGCTAAGACTTCAGTCAACCTGTGCATCAGCGCCTCAGGAACAGTTTCAAGTTAAAGCATGATCACACAAGGTCAAGTTTAGATGAAGTAGGTGGAAGACTCACTCACTGAAAAATTAGGATAGTATTATACCATCGATCATCTGAGGCCCAATCCAAGTAAGATCAAAATATGAGCTTTTCATCTTTCAAACCAAGATACAGGGATCAAGTTGAAGGTTACATGGCAAGGGAACTAAATACAGCATTGCCCTACACCAAAATATTTATGTGTGGTACTTGATAGATTTAAATAACACCACCTGAATACTGAAGCTAAAGTCAGTGCAAAGACTAGCATCACGGATTTGGCAAATTATGTCCACAACCGAAGCTGTGGACACCAGTTTTGGCCCTATTTCTGCAACAGAATAAGCCACTGCAGTACGGATCCACATTTGTTTCTATCCACACACGCAAAACAAGTTGACATAGTTCTCAATAAAACAGTACAGTGACAGGATCAATAACTAAATAACTAAATAACTAAATAACTAAATAACTAAATAACTAAATAACTAAATAACTAAATAACTAAATAACTAAATAACTAAATAACTAAATAACTAAATAACTAAATAACTAAATAACTAAATAACTAAATAACTAAATAACTAAATAACTAAATAACTAAATAACTAAATAACTAAATAACTAAATAACTAAATAACTAAATAACTAAATAACTAAACAAACAAACAAGATGCTGAGAAAATTATCCCCGGCATCTTCTGAATGGATACATGCCTCGAACTCATCAATTAAGATCTAGGAAGAGCTTTATGGAAAGAACAAATGAAGGCCCACAGGAGCAAAAAACCGAATTAGAAGATGGAGGAGAGAATTTACAGAAGAAGGCATAATCCCAGAAGAAAATATGGAGATTTGATCTCCTCTATGTTACTTGGTTGAGGGTGGGAGGGTTCAAGTGTAAGACTAATACACTTAAGTGGGGAATTGCTGGTGGATAACAACACACTGTGTCAATGTGGAGAAGTGCAGAGTCTGGCCCATTTATTGGTCTGTCAGGTTATTACCAATAGAATATACAAAAAGTGTTTTGTTTCAGGACAATGATAAAGCTAAAAAAGGCAGCCTCATTTTGGCAGTTTAAGGTTTGACCTGGACACAAAATAAATAAAAAGTGGCAAGTTCCTTCTCAAACTGCACAAGGTGCATCTGTAGGGTCAAATAAAAACTACCGTACCTCCCAGAAGCAGGAGCAACTGTGGAGAACTCCAAACCCATCTCCTAACTCCACGTTATGTGACATTACCCTAAGACTAGAATTACGTAGAAACATAGAACCATAGAAGATTGACGGCAGAAAAAGACCTCACGGTCCATCTAGTCTGCCCTTATACTATTTCTTGTATTTTATCTTAGGATGGATATATGTTTATCCCAGGCATGTTTAAATTCAGTTACTGTGGATTTACCGACCACATCTGCTGGAAGTTTGTTCCAAGGATCTACTACTCTTTCAGAAAAATAATATTTTCTCACGTTACTTCTAATCTTTCCCCCAACTAACCTCAGATTGTGCCCTATTGAAAACACTTCTCTCCTGAACCTTATTTAACCCTTTAACATATTTAAATGTTTCGATCATGTCCCCCCTTTCCCTTCCTTCCTCCAGACTATACAGATTGAGCTCATTAAGTCTTTCCTGATAAGTTTTATGCTTAAGACCTTCCACCATTTTGGTAGCCCATCTTTGGACCCATTCAATTTTATCAATATCTGTTTGTAGATGAGGTCTCCAGAACTGAACACAGTATTCCAAATGTGGTCTCACCAGCGCTCTACAGAGCGGGATCACAATCTCCCACTTCCTGCTTGTTATACCTTTAGCTATGCAGCGAAGCATTCTGCTTGCTTTCCCTACCACCTGACTGCACTGTTCACCCATTTTGAGACTGTCAGAAATCACTATCCCTAAATCCTTCTTATCTGAAGTTTTTGCTAACACAGAACTGCCAATACAATACTCAGATTGAGGATTCCTTTTGCCCAAGTGCATTATTTTACACTTGGAAACATTAAACTGCAGTTTCCATTGCTTTGATCACTTATCTAGTAAAGCTAAATCATTTGCCATATTACAGACGCCTCCAGGAATATCAACCCTATTGCACACTTTACAGTCATCAGCAAATAGGCAAACCTTCCCTACCAAACCTTCCCCTATGTCACTCACAAAGATATTAAAAAGAATAGGAGAGAGAACAGACCCTTGTGGCACACATATTAGATTTAACATGTGACTTCTACTACAATGCATGTTGCAGCATCCCCGCATCAGGCAATTCAGGCACTTGGCAACTGGCTCCCAATTAAGATAGTGACAGCATCCTGCAGGTGCACAATCACCAATTGCAAACTTCACTGCTGGCTTCTGACAAGCCAACAGAAGAGGGAAATTTGGAGGAGGATACAAATAGAGGTGATGCGACATCACATTTGATGACTACAAAGGAGTTGCTTAATGACCACAACTGGAGCTGCCGAAATTGCTATTGCAAGTTGATACAGTGGTGTGCTGTCACAATTTATGCCCACATAAATAAGTGATACAATGGCAAGTAACGATCCTTATTAACTATGGATTATCTGTATTTTGCCCTCCCTGTCCATGTTGGATATCTGCCCCTATTTCCATTAATCCATTATTGGCTAGACATCATATTGTTGCAGGCAAATATTCAAATACTACTTTCTTACAGTCCAAGTGACAGGCAGGATTTAGTTGAAATGCCCTTAGGTCTAGCAGCTCCTTTTTATCTTTTAAGAAGGGAGGGAGGGAGGGAGGGAGGAAGGAAGGAAGGAAGGAAGGAAGGAAGGAAGGAAGGAAAGTGTGGAGGACAGTATGGTGTTATTTGGAATTTGAAAAAGTCATGAATGAAGTAAAGATAATAGACAGTGCTCACTTATATATAAGGAGTGACCCTTCAAATGCACCTTGTGCAGTTTGAGAAGAAACTTGCCATTTTTTATTTATTTTGTGACCACTCCTTATACCATCTAAGACAAACCATCACATCATACTTTTACCTGGTTTATATTTGTCTTTTGTTTTCTCCTAGCAGGTGGGTGTAAATACTGGTCTCCAGGGCTTTCATTTATATGACTGACAATGTTAAGTGCAGGTGTTTTTTGCAGCATTCCATTTTCCCTTTTTAATTTTTAAAATTAACATCTATTAAAAAAATTAAACTCCAGTGTAGCTTGGAGCCTGGAATATACCAAGGGAGATATCTGTGGGCTTATTTATGCCTCTGGTCGCTACTTTACATGTCTCCTAAATGGAATTCCTCTTACTTAGTGCCTGCTCTTCTGAGTTTCTTTCTTTCTTTAACAATTTTATTCTATACAACCTTTGTGTGGTTCTTCTTTCTAATGCCAAAGAATGTGGGTGATCATTTTATTTGCATTTTAACTACTTAACTGTTGGTTGGCAAGAAAAGGACCTTGGAAGAAAACAGTATCCATGTCTTCTTTTTATCTTATCTCTAATCACTTTTTAGTTGAATTAGCAAAATCATTTAATTAAAACCAAGAATAAATCCTAACACACAGCATAGAACTATGTTAAAAAGTTTCCTTCTCCCATGAAAAGCATCAGTTTTCAACCTGAAAATGTGTATAATTTAAGTTGAAAGGATCTTGAAGAGAAAAATTCTTACCAGCCACCTCAAGTCTCGGTGATTTCCAAAAAACGGTTTCCATCCCTAGTCATTTAATTTTTTCTTTCTAAGGATATGTTAGAAAGTGGAGAAAAAGTAGATGAATTCACTTTATTTCATCCTTTCAGGATGAACACCATAACAAGGAAGATAAAAGTTTGACACCTTACCTCCATTGAGTATATTAAAATTGTGTAAAACATGCTATATATTCAATATCAGAGGTCTTCAAGCTTGGCAACTTTAAGACTTGTGGACTTCAATTCCCAGTCCACAAGTCTTAAAGTTGCCAAGTTTGGGAACCCTGTTCAATACCAATACACGCACACACATTTTACTACCTCCTTTGCTGATCCTGAACTTTTCACAGGCATAATTTCCCCTACTCCCAGCATTGCTACTGTCCTTATATACTGTATGGCATATTAAAGAAAGAAAATGGTACCTTCCTGTGTTCAAGTACTTTGTATTATCCTTTGGGGGGTTTTATGCCAACATTTTTAACTTATCCTCCTGTGTTATGCCTAGCATTGATTGCCCTGTTCATTTTAATGGCTGTAATTATCTGTGCCACAGTCATAATAATTATAGAGTTCTGTGCTGCTTAGCCAAGCCTGGAAGCCATATGATCTAAAGAGATCTCAGAGTTTCCTGCATGGATCAGTCATACCTGGCATCTTTCAATGGAAAAAATGTGACCTCTGCATCTCAACAGCTTGTGTGGGTAGCTCACAACTTTTTTGACCTTACCATTCCTAACCACCTTTCATCATTCCCTACCATTAGCATCAGTTCCGAGCTGAAATATTCTATCATGAGTTAATCCCTGTCAGCTTATCTTCACTACGAAATAATAAACTTTATTTGGAATTGTGAGAAACTCTGCAATGGTATGGAGTTAAGCTGCCAGTTAAATGGGTGTCGAGTACGTTCTCATGAGAACGGGACACCCTCTCTTTGTTTCCTTACCCTCCCACCAAACATCACCATATTCATCAAATACTGCCTTTAACATGGGCGGAGCTGGGGAGGAGATGAGTTTTGACACATGTCAGGTTTCACCATCCATCAAAAGTTACTCCAGATTTTGACAAGCATAAAGGGGTGGTGGGGGACTACACAGTGACACAGGAGAGAGCTATCCCATTGCTCTGGGCAACTCTCCCCCCACACATTCTGTTCATCCCTGTTCATTGGGCTACTTTTCAGACAAGCACCATGTTAAAAAAAAATAGTTGGACAAGTGACAAGCGCTATGAAGGCTTGCAGGATTTAGTAAGAGAAAGCCTTTTCCCACTGATACTTCTCAATCTACTGACCTGAATTTTTGGCAGTGGGTATGCAATGGAAATTCTGCTCCCCATGCTATTTCCTTGATTGTTTTTCAACTGTAAATTGGCCTTTCCTAAAATATAAGTTCTGAAAGGGGGGTATGGCTCTGTTTCAAAAGCAAACAACGAAAAGGTGAAAGTGCAGAGGAGATGGGATGTGATATGATGGGAATTTAACTTCTCCTGCTTTATACAGTCCCCATTTAATGCCTATCACCTGTTAATTGGACAGACACTTCTTTCAAGATTCAAGATTTCTGAACTAGGGATCAGCTCAGAAACTGGAGTTGTATAGAGAGAGGCTGGTTTGAAAGATCCTAGAGCAGTGATGGTGAAACATTTTTCGTTCACATGCCAAAAGGGTGTGTGTGCATGTGCTAGCCCATGTGCATGTGCCCAAACCTGTTCCTTCCCGCCACACATGTGCACAATCCCCTGTGCCTGCACATGCATACAAGCCTCACTAAAGCTTGAGATGGTGAAAAAACAGTCAAAGGGGCAAACCAGAAGTTCAGAAAAATGGAAACAGCACAATGGGAAAACCGGATGTCCATTTTCCAAACTTCCAATTTGCCCATTGGGCAGTTTTTTGTACTCTGGAGCTTCAAGAAGCTTCCCTGAAGCCTCTGGAATGTAAAAAGGCCTTCCCCAAGGCTGAAAATCAGTTGGCTAACATGCTTATGCATGCTGGTGCTGACATAGAGGAATGCCTCATGTGCCCTCTGTTATGTACCTTTGTAAATAAGCAGTATGTAAATAGTTTATGCTAAATTGGATCATTTACATACCGGTTGTGGATTGGCCAAACCGTGGCCGGGAAATTCAAGAGGCTGTCAAAGCCACGCCTACCAAGGAAAAAGTATTTTAAAAAGGGAAACCCTGGCCCCATGGCATCTTTTTAGCTGCAAATTTCAACTGTGTACAGTGTTACAAGTTTCAAGCTACACGAGCCGATTCCTAAAAATACCCGAATCAGGCAACCATGTGTCTTCAACTTATTGCAAACTTAACAGCCTCCTGTATGGCTCTGCGTGCCACCTGTGGCACACATGTCATAGGTTCCCCATCATGGTCCTAGAGCATAGAATCCAGGGGTCAGAGAGGAGGACAAATGTCAATAAATCTGGGCTGATCCCACCCCCATAGCAGACTATAAATCTCTTATGTAATGTAGTCAAAGGAAATGTGCTGGGGTAAGACAGAAAATATTAAAACAATATGGGGCATTCAAATAATATTAATATTGGATATAACATCACTTTAACACTGAGAGTTGGGTGATTAAAGTGAGTGTGGGCTGGAGATCAAATAAAAGCAATGTCTTGAGTGTATGGCAGACAAGGAAGTTTGTTGGGGCATGTCTATGCCATGGCTAGAGGCAAATAAGGAAAGCCCCTAGAATTCCACTGTACAAATTTAATTTAACCATCCAGATAAGTGGATATTAGTGCTGAAATAATATTTTAAACTACATTACAGAGTGGCAGCCTATCAAAGCTTACTTCTTATTTACCTAATGTTATTTTTTTAAAAAAGATAAGAGGTACCATAGGAGGGATTAAAAGGAGGGAATAATATTAATAGAAATCCGATTTTGCACTTGGCCAGAGCCTACTGGAACTTTTTTGGAAAATGTTGTAGATATGTCCTTAAATTACCCAGTAGTGGATTTCACTTACCTTCGCTACAGGTTTGGAACTGTAAAAGTGCACATGAGCGCTGGCTTTGCTGATGCGTGACTCTTTTGCACGTGTGCAGATCGTCCATGATGATGTCCAGGCGGATGGGTGAAGCCTCCTACCGCCATCACTACCGATTCGCCTGAACCAGGGCAAACCGTTAGCAACCTACCACTGCTATTACCCCACAAAGAGATGAATCCAAAATGAAAATCTAATATTTTTTATCCTTGCGTTCATGACACGTACAGACATTAGGGGGCGGGGGATACCTCATCATTAACCAACCACATCCCACCATGAGTCAGGATACTGAATCTGCTTTTTCCCCCCTCTGTATGAGAATTCATTATCTCTCTTGTATGAAATGGGTTAGAAAAGAGAATGGTGATGTGCCCCCCCCCAATCCTTTCAACCTGTGCTAATACAAAGTGAGTCACAAAATGGCTAAAATGGCTAATTAGAATTCTAGTTCTAATCTAAAACAATACATGCAATCCTGTGATAATCTCTCCACAGATCTTGACAGCTGGCCTGTCTGATCCTTGCAGTCTGTTTACAAAGTAGAATTAGTGGCACTTAGAAAGCCGCTTAACAGCATGAGTACAGATCCAGCTAACCTGTCTCGGGCAGCTGGGCTCCCCAATGCAACCGTCAGCTGTTAAATCACCACTGCTGCTGTTTTAATTCGAGAAAATCTCTCCTATCATCAATCAGTTTAGCTGGGATTTCTTTTATCCTCTTTTTTTTCCTTTTAACCGGCAAAGGCTGTAGGAGCAATGTGGGGAGTAGCATTTGATCAACATACATGTAAAGACAGAAAGAGTCTGTGACACGCTTTTGATCATGGGGATGATAGAAGGCCAGTCATTCCCCTCTGATACCAATTGTACTGATCAAACTATGTCTCAACTTATTCTTCCATGGATTGCTGTGAGAGTTGCAGTCCGATCGCTTGTAGAAACCCTTTGTATCCTTCTCTTGCAAGTAATCTGAAGCAAATAAGAAATAAGGTTGGGACATACTATCATTCATATGTGGTGGGAATGCAACAGTTGGAGGAAATTTTTGGAGATAAAATTTGATTCGAAACCTGAACTCTTTCTGTCGGGAATAACCATCGATAAATACGGAAAAAACATTTGTCAATGTTACATATCTTAACCATATCGAGATTAACATATGCTCAAAAATGGAAAAGTAAAGATGTCATATTCAAAATTCTATTGTGTTCAGAGATGGATAAACTGATGCTAGAATTGAAGGACAAATCAGATACAGACTATTTGAAACCTGGGACAAATTGTATAACTGGTTGAAAAAAAAGGAAAACCAAGATTAGGTGTTAGCATATATGTTGGGAAGATTTAAAAATTAATCACAATTTAGACTGATATTGCAAAAAAAATAATAGAAAAAAAGGAATGATTAATGTAAATAGTAAACTGGATAGTCCGTTGTGTGTGTGTGTGTATATATACTGTTTGTATCATGTTGTATTATTGTATATATGTCTTATTTTTAACTATATTATAAATAAAAACACTTTTAAAAATTAAAAAAAGAAATAAGGTTGGGTATAGGGAGGAGGACACTCATTCTGTTTTTCTGTCACCATCTTTCTCACAAGAAGTTTATGATCTTTAGAACTGGTTATGGACTGTTCAATAACACAATGTTGTTTGGGAGAGTAAATTCTCCTTCTCCTTTGTTATTTTCTACTCATCTGAGCTTGAAGCAAAACTGGTCCTTCCTTTGCAGAATTTGTGAGGTGAACCTTTTTCAGCTAATGACAGCCAATGACTTAAAAGCCAGCCAGTCAACATCTAAAAAGCCACATTCAAAAGGCGCTATAGAATACCACACAGAGAACAGCACATACTCTGCTACAGAGAGAGAAATTCCCTGAAAATGGGCTCCAGCACTAGTCTGAAAGCTTGGAGGAGAAACCCTTTGGACCAGATTGGATCCTGCAACATTATCCTGGGACATGTATAGTCACATTCATTCGTGTTGGACCTTTTCCTACTGGAGGAAATTCATGGCAAATTTTGCCTCCTGGACAGTCGTTTCTCATGCTCACCTTTTCCCAATATGCTATCATATTCTCTTGGAATTTTTTTTTTCTGCACTAGAATAGTGACAACGCAACATCAATGTTTTCAAATAACTAGCACTGATCAGGACTAGCACTGATGATGTTACCTAGTTAGGGTCATGAAACGTCTGCAAGAAAACAAACAAGCTGGCAGGCCTTAACTTGGGTGGGGTACTGGAAGGAAGTGAGTATCGGGAATGTCAGCTGGTGGGACTTAGGGGAAGAGCCTTCTCTGTGGGGGCCCCGGCCCTCTGGAATCAGCTCCCCCCAGAGATTCGCACTGCCCCCACCCTCCTTGCCTTTCGAAAGAGTTTAAAAACTCATCTTTGTCGCCAGGCCTGGGGTTACTAGATCTCCCCCTGACCAATGAATGTTTTTAGTATGAATTTATTGAATGAATGCTAATGTTTTAATGTTAGAATTTGTAAAGATTATTTTAAAGACTATTTTTATGGATCTTAATCGGATTACTATGCTCCCTCGAGTCCTCGGAGAGGGGCGGCATACAAACCCCAATAAATAAATAAATAAATAAATAAGTAAGTAAGTAAGTAAATAAGTAAATAAGTAAATAAGTAAATAAGTAAATAAGTAAATAAGTAAATAAGTAAATAAGTAAATAAGTAAATAAGTAAATAAGTAAATAAGTAAATAAGTAAATAAGTAAATAAGTAAATAAGTAAATAAGTAAATAAGTAAATAAGTAAATAAGTAAATAAGTAAATAAGTAAATAAGTAAATAAGTAAATAAGTAAATAAGTAAATAAGTAAATAAGTAAATAAGTAAATAAGTAAATAAGTAAATAAGTAAATAAGTAAATAAGTAAATAAGTAAATAAGTAAATAAGTAAATAAGTAAATAAGTAAATAAAAAACAAACAAACAAATAAAAAAATAAAAAACAAACAAACAAACAAACAAAGTCAGCGCTCCAAATAGCATCTGAGAAATAAATCAGATTCCAGTCCATTTCTCTCATCCAAGGTTCGATTTCTTAACAGTGTCATATGGGTTACACTGTAGCCATCCCGATACTAACTTCCTTCCAGTACCCCACCCACGTTAAGGTTCACCCCTCATCCCCACACCCACAAATTCATCATGTGGACCAGTCCGGTTGTGGGAATCCCACTGACCTTCTTCGTACATCCACTGGTGCAGAACAAAGGATGACCTTGGACTCTAAGAAAGGAATTTGTATGGCTAGTAACTTCCCCTCTCATGCAACTACCCCTCCCAGTATCCATGATACCATTCTATTGTGGCAGGCTAAAGTCTCCAACTCCAAATGATGGCTTCAGCGTGACACAAGCTCATAGAGCACCAAGGACCCTCTCATTTCAAATAACCTTTCTGCATAATACACCAGGACAGAAATCAGGAGATTGCAGGTTCCAGTCATGTCTTAGACTTGAAAGCCAACTGGGTGTTTTGAAGCCAGTCACTCTGCCTCAGCTCAACCCACCTTACTTGTCAGGAAAATAGAAGAAAGAAGCAGTATTAGGTTTTCCTTTCTTGCCTGCATGGGGTGAAGGCGTTGGTTGACTCGCCTTCAGATTGGCGCATCAGTGCAAATTGGTGGCGGTAAACCCGAACAGGAGTTGTTGGCTGAAAGTGAGCGGCAAGCTTGGCTTGAAGGGTGGACCAAGCAACGGTTTCCAAAGTATCTGGGTTGATGAGAGTGGAGGCTAAGGTATAAATTGCCGATTCGCAATAACTTAAGAAGATAGCTCGCTTCCTGTCGTCTTCTGCGTCTTGTAGGTTACTTGCTTGTAAAAAGATTCTAAATTTGGACATGTAGGATGTCCAGGATTCTGAGTCTTCATTGAAGAAAGGCGGTGGTGGAGCCATGACCAAGCTCATGGTTGCTTAGCGGGAGTTCGACCTCCTCGTCGCCACTGTTAAATCACTGCACCGGAGACTTCTGTTTATTCAAAGCATCTTTATTCGTAAATATAAGAAGCAACTGTTCTTCTCGAAAGCAACTCCCAACAAGGGCAACGGCTAACCCGTTGCCCTATTTATACCTTTTCTTATGCGTGGGCTTTTTAACTGACAATCACTGACAATCGTTTAATTTTGGCGGCAACCAACATTTAGCCGCATCTTAACCAATCAGTGATTTTCTGTATTTCTTTAAATGAACACAACAGATTGTTACCCAGAATCTGCAGCATAGTGGCTGTAAAAGAAGAACACTAATTGAAGAATATGTGCTTTTTTTCACTCAGCTATTGGTTAGCTTAAGGCAGTGAAGAGCTACCAAAACTTTTACTACCACACTGTGGGCGTGACTTATGCATGACGCCCTGCATTTTCTTTCAACATTTTTCAGTGCAAATTGGGTGCTCTGTGGTGGAGCTCATTTATATATCCATCCAGGGGTGGGCTGCTGCCCGGATTGGGGGAGGGACACACAGTGGGGTAGCAAAAATGGAGCTCCATGCCAGAGCACCCAATTTGCACTGAAAGGAGTTGACTGAAAGGTGTCCTGCATAAGACACGCCTACAGTATGGTAGTAAAAATGTTGGTAACCCTTCACTGTATCCATCCCTCACTCAAGTTTAAGAACCAGGATGGAATTTCTTGACAGAACAGAAAGGCAACTGTCCATCAATCATGGGGGTTTTTTTCTTTCCTTTCCTTTTTTCCCCCATGAATGTGGGATGACAGTACAAATATTTAAAATCACTGTTTGGGTAGAACATAGAGAAGCTGATGCATAGCAGCTGTTAAATTATGGATATCTTATGCAATGAATACATTTCATCTCCGTCTTTTGAAGAATCAAATAATGATGCCCTTGTTCTAAAAACCCTCTGTCAACTCCTTGTGGGAGTTCTTTGTATAAACAAAAGGGTTCATGTGTCTAAAAGAATTATTTTGTAAATGTGTTAACTGACAGGCACACTAGAGTATGTAGATGCCCAATCCAAGGTAGGTCTTAAAAGAGCCGGAGTTTTAAGTGGATAATTCTACATATACCTACAGTTTAATTGTTTAAACATTTCTCGAAATTGCCCACATTAAACCAATCTCCTTCCTGACAACCTAAAATGTTAAATTAGTTAATGAACCCAGCTACTTAAGTACTCAAGTTGTTGGTGCCTGGTGTTATTATCCAACCCAGGAAGACTCTCTCCTAGGATGTATTCAGTAGTGATGAAGAAGTAGCTCTACCTGTTGATACATTTAGTACTTGTGATGAATGCTGTGCTGCAGAAAACTCCCATTGTTCCACTAGTTCCAAGAACGAGCAGATAGAGATTTTTAGATGATCTGCGGCCTATCCCTGTGGGCTTGTCAAAAACATTTCTGTATTAAGGGAGGCTATATCCGGTGAAAGAAGAGAGTGAAACCAATTATCAAAATACATAGCCTATACTAGCACAGAGCAGTGGTTAGAATGCAGTATTGCACGTTAATTCTGCTAATTGCAAGCAGTTTGATTCTCACCAGCTCAAGGTTGCCTCAGTCTTCCATCCTTCTGAGGACCCAGATTGTTGGGGGCAATGTGCTGACTCTGTAAACCGCTTAGACAGGGCTGTAAAGCTCTCTACGTGGAGCTACCTCTGAAGAGTGTTCGGAAACTTCAAATTGTGCAGAATGCGGCCGCATGAGCAATCATGGATCTCCCCAGATATACCCATGTTTCTCCAACACTCCACGGACTGCATTGGCTGCCGATTGGTTTCCAGACACAATTCGAAGTGTTTGTTTGTTTGTTTGTTTGTTTGTTTGTTTGTTCGTTCGTTCGTTCATTTATTTATTTATTTAGTCCAATACACAATGAGAGTTTTAGTGGGTGTATATGTATATATATATATACACATAGTAAAATTCATGATGAAGGTTATAGAGGAGATACTCATAGTAAAATATATCTAAGAAAAAATAGAAAAGAAGATATAGAAATAGAACATATCAATGAAAGAATAGAAGAAGAGATATAGGAATAGAAGAAAGGTATAGGAGATATAGGAGAGCAATAGGACACGGGACGGAAGGCACTCTAGTGCACTTGTTGGTATTGGTGTTGGTGATGACCTATAAAGCCCTACATAGCATCGGACCAGATTACTTACAGGACAGCCTTCTGCCGCACAAATCCCAGCGGCTGATTAGGTCCCACAGAGTTGGCCTTCTCCAGGTCCCATCGACCAGACAATGTTGTCTGGCAGGACTTAGGGGAAGAGTCTTCTCTATGGCAGCCCTGGCCCTCTGGAATTTGCTCCCTCCAGAGATTCGCATTGCCCCCACCCTCCTTGCCTTTCACAAGAGCCTTAAGACCCATCTATGTCGCCAGGGATGGGGCAGTTAGATCATGCCTCCCCCTCTCTGACCATTAAATGTTATGTGTGGATGTGATTGAGTTAATGGATAACTGCATTCCTGTCAAACAGACAAGTGGTCAAAATAGGGACCGCCCTATCAAATCTTGTACTTCTTAACAGCGGTATCCTCCAAGACAGCATTCTAGGACCAACACTCTTTATAATCTACATAAATGACCTTGAAGATCATATTATAAGCAATTGTGTCCTTTTTTCCAATGACGTAAAACTATTTAGTATCACCGACAATACTGCTACCCTTCAAAAATACTTTGACTTTCTGTTAGAATGGTCAAACAACTGGCAACTCCAAATCTCAACCAACAAATGCTCTGTATTACCCATTTCAAAAAGAATCAGAACTCAAAATACAAACTGAGTGGACACGACATTATAGATGACCCTCACTCTGTCAAGGACCTTGGGGTACTTATATATAATGATCCAAGTGCCAAAGCCCACTGTAACAACATTGCCAAAGAGTTGTAAACCTAATCTTACATAGCTTCTTCTCCGTTAATATTACTAACCAGAACATACAAAACATTTACTAGACCAATTCTCAAATATAACTCATCTGTCTCTGGAGAGGGGCGGCATACAAATCTAATAAATACTACTACTACTACTACTACTACTAATAATAATAATAATAATAATAATAATAACCCCCCAGATTGCATATTGGACATTAATACAATTGAATGTGTCCAGAGATATTTCACAAGAAGAGTCCTACACTCCTCTGCTCGCAACAGACTTAAAATTCTGGGCTTAGGCAACTTAGAACTATGCTGCTTTCAGCATAGTTCATAAAATTATCCACTACAATGTCCTACCTGTCCATGACTACTTCAGTTTTAACCACAACAATACATGAGCAGACAATAGATACAAACTTAAAGTAATCCACTCCAAACTCAATTGCAGCAAATATGACTTCAGCAACAGAGTGGTTAAAGTTAAAGATGGAAAACCCACAGAGGGGGCTTAAAACCTACAGAGAATCTGTCTTGCCAGGATTGAATTAAAGTCTCTTCTTTCCATTCAACTCTTACAGCCTCCAGGCATTGGGAAAGGACCTCAACCACATCATTTGATTAGAGATGTACACTAGGCATCATTATCATACTGAGGTCAACACACCCAATGCTAACCTCACCCAGTGCCTTCATGTGGATGTTAAATGGGAATGAGGAAGGAATAGAGTCTTGAGACTTCCCCCCACACAAAATAGGGTCCTCAGACTTGACTTCTCTCCCCCCACACCATTAGACACACCATGTCTAAAGAAGAGGGGATAATCATCATAACATGGTCCTTCCATCCCAGCCCTCTGAGGCATGCCAGAAGCCATGTTTGATGGTATTGAAAGCTGCGGAGAAGTCAATAAGCACCAGGATGGATGCATTACCCCAATCCTGAACATGCCAGGGGTCACAAACAAATGAAATTAATGCTGTCTCAGTATTATAACCAGATTTGAATCTCAAGTGAAAAGGCTCCTCATAGTAGGCTTCTTCCAGGGCCCTCAGTAATGCCCCTCAACAATGTTCTTTACGAAGGGAATGTTGGAAACTGGGTGAAAAGTGTCCATATCTGTCAGGTCAATGATGGCCTTTTGAGGAGAGGACAGATAACTGCTTCTTTCAAGGTAGAATGCTCCCCCTACAGAGAAGCATTCAGAGAAGTGGTGCCTTATTATCTCTGCATGGGTCGGGGGGGAGGGGATTCACATAGCATGAAACGACTTTCTTCGTAAGCCAAACATGGCTTTTGAAGAGTGCTTTCAAAGCAGACTTACTTATCTGTATCACTACTATACAGTATTGGTCCCAGGAAGAAGTGATTCCAAGAGGAAATATGTCATTCAGAATTCTTGTCACATTACATAAACCTCAACGTTTTCATCGCCGTATTTGGAAGCATGCAAAGCAATGAGTAGTTGATCCTTCTTTTGTGTCTCAACCCAACCAGCTGGTCCATCAGGCAAATGTTATTGGCCGACACAGTGTTCCCACCAATCGGAGGATGGAAAGCAAGTTCTATAGTTGTGTATTACTCGGTGATTTTCAAGGCTAGGAAGGGAAGTACTTTATCTCTGATTAATGGAGTGCAAGTTTCAGAAACTCAGGGCATGCCTCTCCGATGCCTACATGGTTTTTTGTTCCAAGTGGGAACAATTCGGGTTCCTAGGACCCTGCCTGTGTTTGCTAGCATTGCTTTGAGGGACAGTTTCAGAGGCAGGCTGGCCTTCCAGAACAGTACTTTCTTTTTCCTTTGCCATCTGCCTAATGGTTGTTTCTGTGTATGTATTTAAAATTCCAATCTGAATCACTTGAACAAAAGAAATTAAATCCAGTGGAAAAACTGGCAAAGAGCTGTTTTGTAGGATAGCAAAGGAAGGGAAAACATGGTGTAAGGGGCAGCTGGAGGGTATCAAATCGAATGTGGCAGCTCTTTCTTTTCCTGTTATTGAATTAGCTTCAAAGGATCAGCAACATGAAACCTTCTGGTACCTAAAGTTCCATGTAAATTTAAACACTGATTTTTATGAAAGTCATTTCAGCAGAGCATCAAAAATAAAAAATAAATAAAAAATAAAAGGCTTTGCTTCTTCTGCTGTGGGCACTTGCAGGAAACCACTTCCTGCAAACTAATTGACATAGGTTGGGCATTTACTATGGGGATATACATGTGCATTAGGCCAGATCCTGTGCTATGAAGTGGTTTGCATAGTGTGAGAAATTCAGATTCAAGTCCCTGTTCAATAGAGCAGCTGACTCTGTGTCTTTAACAGGGTATGTGGCTGCCTCTTCTTTTAAGCTGCCTCCCAAGATTTGGTTCTGGGAAGCAAGCATCTTTTTGGGAGAAGAGAGAAATGTATTTTGTTTTCCTCCTTTCTATTCAGGAAGCTGGTGATAACAGACAGTTAATTGTTATTGGAAATATTTGTTAAGCCGCCAAGAGAATGCCAGTTTCACATGTTGAGACAGCTTATGCAAGTTGCATCCTCTGTATCATTTCCAAAATTTAATTAAGAATGGATGTGCACCAAAATGCTTTGATTTCATGTCCCATTTCCCTTTCTTCGTCCTTCATCTTCCCACAAAAGAAACCCCCACCTCTGTTGGCATTAATTTCTCATTCTCAGCAATGGCTGGGTAACTTTGGGTGGGTCACTCTGTCTCAGCCCACCTCCACCTCACAGGGTTGTTGTCCCAAAGGTGCTTTTTTTCAAAAGGCAACTGGGCAACTTTTTTCTCCTTGAAGATGTTTTGCCTCTCACCCCAGAAGCTTCTTCTTCTTCTTCTTCTTCTTCTTCTTCAGACTCAAGAGGTTTTGAAAAAAGCACCTTTGGGGCAACCATGACCTGAATGACTGAGAACCTCCATAAGAGAGCTATCATGGGCTTTCCTAAATATGCCCATGTCACACCAACACTCCACAGTCTGCATTGGTTGCCGATCAGTTTCCGGTCACAATTCAAAGTGTTGGTTATGACCTATAAAGCCCTTCATGGCACCGGACCAGAATATCTCCGGGACCGCCTTCTGCCGCACAAATCCCAGCGACCAGTTAGGTCCCACAGAGTTGGCCTTCTCCGGGTCCCGTCAACTAAACAATGTTGCTTGGCGGGGCCGAGGGGAAGAGCCTTCTCTGTGGCGGCCCCGGCTCTCTGGAACCAACTCCCCCCGGAGATTAGAACTGCCCCTACTCTCCTTGCCTTTCAGAAGCTCCTTAAAACCCACCTCTGTCGTCAGGCATGTGGGAATTGATACTTTCCCTCCCCCTAGGCCTATAAAATTTATGCATGGTATGCTAGTATATATGATTGGTTTCTAAATTGGGGTTTTAAATTACCGGTAACTTAAATATTAGATTTGTTTACATTGTATTATTATTGCTGTGAGCTGCCCCGAGTCTGCGGAGAGGGGCGGCATACAAATCTGATTAATAAATAAATAAATAAATAAAGTCACAGAGTTGTTGTTGTTGTTATTATTGTTGTGGGGAAAATAGAAGGAGGAAGGAGCATGAGGCATATTTGCTGCCTTGAGTTATTTATTAAAAAAAATAATGAAGGTTGGATAAAAAAATATTTATTTCTTATTTATTTATTTATTTATTTAAATTTATGGGCCGCCCTTCTCCTAATGAACTCATGGTGGCATACAATAATAAAAATACAATAATAAAAATACAAAATTTAAAAACCCTATTGTTAAAAACATTCATACATCTATCATTCATTGCTTCTGGTCAGAGCAGAGTATATCACTCAACGGCCCCAGGCCTGCCAGCAAAGCCAGAAGGCCTTAAATAATTATCAAATAAAGTATCCAATGTATACTGTCAATCGAATAAACAAATGTATACTCTCTGTAAGTGAGACCCTAATCAGCTCAAGCGGCCATGCATTTAGGCAAAGAGTACAATAGTTATTATGATAATTTTTATTTTATCTTCTCTTCTTAATGAAGGGAGGTGACTCACCCTGTAAGAGGTAAGACATTTTGACTAGGAACAACTGAGATGAAAACTGTATTTCCACTCCCCAAGAAACCTGCAACTAAAATCACAATAGCCTTAATTCTCATTGAACAAGCATCACAGCACCTAAAACGCTTGCAGTAAATGGGCAGAACCAAATATGGTCATGGGGGCAGGAACGTTTTACAAGTAGCCCTTGTTACAATGGTAAAGAGAAAGTACCACATTCTTCACCTTTACAACTTTCACAAGGGACGGGAATGGAATAGAAAGCAGAAATACGATCATCATAGTAAGCACAGTCACAGTTTCACTCGGTGATGCTTTGCTTAATGATCGAGTTGCCAGGCCTTGCTAAATAAGGACTACCTGTACTGTGTTGGGCCATTTTTTCACCTGTTTTAAGTTTATTCCTGCATGTTTCTATGCCAGTATATGGTAAAAATACATAATTTTTTCTTAAAAATGCAGTTACCGTATTTTTGGAGTACAAGACGCACCTAGATTTTAGGGGTGGAAAACAAGGAAAGAAGTATTCTGAAGCAAATGGTATAGTAATATATTATTTAATAAAATACCAATGTAGCAGAATACTTTTTATAAACATGTACACTTTTTACAAACTTCAAACTTGCAAGCTTTAAGACTAATGGACTTCAACTCCCAGAATTCCTCCTCCAGTCATGCTAGATGAGGTAATTACAAGGCAAAAACAGCCCAGTTTTTGTGAAAAATGGGCCATTTTTTCAGCCATTTTTCACAAAAATGGGGTGGGCAAAGGGTCTGGGAAGCCTGCAGAGAACAACTGGGTGCTGTGGGATGACAAAAATGCCCCTGTTTTGTGAAAAATGGGCCAGTTTGGGGTCTAGAAAGCTTAGTACTACGTTGCCTAAAACACGATCTAAGTATTGCCCACAAGATCGTATGCTGCAACGTCCTACCTGTCAATGACTATTTCAGCTTCAATCGCAACAACACAAGAGCACGCAACAGATTCAAACTTAATATTAACCACTCCAAACTTGACTGTAAAAAATATGACTTCAGCATCCGAGTTGTCGAAGCATGGAACTCATTACCTGACTCAGTAGTGTCAACCCCTAACCCCCAACATTTTTCCCTTAGACTATCCACAATTGACCTCTCCAGGTTCCTTAGAGGTCAGTAAGGGGCGTGCATAAGTGCGCCAGTGTGCCTTCCGTCCCCTGTCCAATTGTCTCTCCTTATCTCATATATCTTTTCTTCCTTTCAAATATGTTCACCTATACTTTTATATCTTTTCTTCTATTCTTTTCTTTACTTATATTATTACATATCTTTCTCTTCAATGTGTATTATGTATTGGACAAAATAAATTAATTAAAAAAATATTTTTCAAAAATGGGGGCACTTTGCCATCCCCCAGCACCCAGGAGCTTCCTGCAAGCATCCCAGACGCTCTGTCCACCCCATTTTTGACAAAAATGGTACAGAATGGGGCTTTGGGACAGCAAAAATGGTTGTATTTGGTGTATGCACCGACATTTCCACTCTCTTTCAGGGGGGGAAATGTGTATCTTATACTCCCAAAAATACAGTATTTATGTAATGAAATAATATCCCTAAGTTTATTAAATTTCAAACTTCCCTTTTAAGAGTCTTGGTGGTGCAATGGTTAGAATGCAGTACTGCAAGTGATTTCTGCTGACTGCAGAGTCGACTGACTGCAATTTTATCTATGTCTTAACTCCCCCCCCCCCCCGAACTCTTATTTAATCATTCCTTGCATCTTAACTTATACTTTTTGCTATGTACTGTAATAAGTCAAGAATATAATCAGTATATAAAAAGAAGAGTGTCGAGAGTGATTGCACAAAGGCATTGATGTGAAGCATGTAAGTACACAAGGCAGGTCATTTTTTGCAGCCAAGGTCCAAAGGGGACAAAGCAATTTTCCATTCTCAAAAGGTTCTTGAGATAGGATCAGGGGTGGGCTGCTGCCCGGATGAGGGGGGGGAACACAGTGAGGTAGCAAAAATGGAGCTTCACCCTGGAGTAACCAATTTGCACTGAAAGATGTTGAAAGAAAATGCTGGGTGTCCTGTATAAGCCACACCCACAGTCTGGTAGTAAAAAAAATGGTAGCCCTTCACTGGATAGGATTATTGCATAAATGGAATGTACTCATTTTTCTCTTCCATCTCCAATTAGCTTCTTCTCCTCAATCATGTTTTTGAGTTGTAACCTTTTAACTTCATTTACCGAATAGTGTAATAATTGCTTCTAATAGTGAGCCTGCTATTAGAGATAGGTGTTGATGAATATCTGAAAAAGGAACATGTGGTTACAATGCGTAACTGAAAATTGCAATACTATTTATTTTTTATGGCTTCTTTTGAGAAAGGGTATTGAATATATATTTTTCTTCCTGAGAAAATTGTACTATAATAATAATAATAATAATAATTATTATTATTATTTATTATTATTATTATTATTATTATTATTATTATTATTATTATTTATTAGATTTGTATGCCACCCCTCTCTGAGGACTCGGTAAAATGTTTTCACCTTTTCGCATACGCATACACATATACATAGATAATTTTCCTATTTCTTTTCAGGACAAGTAGTGTTATACGAAGCAGAGAAAGGGAGCAAGAAATAGAGGCGGGGGGAAAGACAACAAATAGCAAAGGAATCCTAACTGAAATAGTAAAGTGAGTTTACAATGCAATTACTCACTATATTTTTCCATATATTTCTATCTACATAAATAATCCCTGTTTCCAACCAGATCTATATTATTATTATTATTATTATTATTATTATTATTATTATTATTATATTTATTATTATATTATTATTATATTATTATTGTTATATTATTATTATTATATTATATGATATGATATGATATGATATTATATTATATTATATTATATTATTTTATATTATTTTATATCATATTATTTTATATCATATTAATTTATTTTATTATACTATATTATATTATATTATATTATATTAATTATATTATGTTATGTTATGTTATATTATATTATATTATTTTATATTATATTATTTTATATTATATTATTTTATATCATATTATTTTATTATACTATATTATATTGTATTGTATTGTATTGTATTATATATTATATTATATTATATTATATTATATTATATTATATTATATTATATTATGTATGCATGTATGTATATGTATATATCATTATATCTATCTCTATCTATCTATCTATCTATCTATCTATCTATCTACCTACCTACCTACCTACCTAATATATAATATAGTATGTGTATGTGTGTATATTGCTTCATACTTCCATATGCTACTTCATACATTGCTTTTTATTGCTTAGTCTTCCCACCACTTTCTTTATTTGGATTTTGTCAACCTCATCCTGCTATGACTTTCTCTGTCTTCCCATTCCTTTCAACTCATTCACTCTGCTTCATATATTTGTTTTGCAATTTCATCCTCATTCATTCTCTCTACATGACCAAAGACCAAATCTGCATGTCAAATTACTTCTTTTGTACTGGCTGTGCTCACTTTTAAATTCAATCCACATTCCTTCGTCACCCATTCATTCTTCACCCTCTCTCTCTCTTTGCTTTAAAGCGCACACACTTCTTAAGTAACTCATTCCGGATCATTCAACTTACTTTGCATTTCTCTTGACTTACTCAAATCTCATTTGCATATACCAAAGAGGGCAGAGGCATTCGGGCCCATTGTCATAGAATGGAGTCATTCTCTATCATGGGAGGGCAAGACGAGAAACTATGGAGTAGACTCGGTGCAAAATTAGGAGCATTCCCTCACTTCAGTTTCATTCATTGGGGGTGGGGGATGGAAGTAGAACTGGATTTGGGAAAGAATGATTGAACCCAGCTAGCAGTGGAAGTTTCAGAAAAAAAATAAAGAGGAAAGCATGAGAAAGAAATTCAGAATCACATCGCTTTGATTTGGTGACACATGGAGTAGAGCAGTGGCCCCCAACCTTTTGGGTATCATGGTCCATTTCCATGGAGAAAGGTTTTCCATGGACCAGACAGGGTGTGGTTTGTGTTCTGCCTGCATCCTATGAATGGGGCTTCGCTTGTTTGCATGGCCTGGTTGCTGGCATGCCACTGATCGGTGCCAATCCATGGACCATGGGTTGGGAACCCCAGGAGTAGAGCAAAACTCTAAACAGGCATTCCACCCTATAACACTAAACAGGAATCCCTGATGCTTCTCTTTTTACACCTTGTCTATCTTGAATAAATAACCATCTGAAATCATTTAAAAGGATGTTGAGACTATAGAGAGAGTGCAGAGAAGAACAACAAAAATGATTAGGGGACTGGAGACTAAAACATATGAAGAATGGTTGCAGGAAGTGGGTATGTCTAGTTTAATGAAAAGAAGGACTAGGGGAAACACGATAGCAGTGTTCCAATATCTCAGGGGTTGCAACAAAGAAGAGGGAGTCAAACTATTCTCCAAAGCACCTGAAGGTAGAACAAGAAGCAATGGATAGAAACTAATCAAGAAGAGAAGCAACTTAGAACTAAGGAGAAATTTCCTGACAGTTAGAACAATTAATCAGTGGAACTGCTTGCCTCCAGAAGTTGTGAATGCTCCAACACTGGAAGTGTTTAAGATGTTGGATAACCATTTGTCTGAAGTATTGTAGTGGGGTTGGACTAGAAGACCTCCAAGGTCCCTTCGAACTCTGTTATTATCATTTCATCATTTTAATTTTTTTATCCTACTCATTCTGCTGGCTGGTCCTTGTTTAACTTTTTAAATTTATTTGCGCAACAATTTTTGTTTCTGTACACATTACTTTTTATTTGTAGGTGCTCTGTTCCGATGTAATCTCAAGGAGAGAGGGAGAGAAGAGAGAGAGACACACGCACACTCAATTCCATCACCCTTGCAGTGTATAATCCTGAAGTTTTCAATCCCATTCTATTTGCATTTTTATGAGGCTGCCGGAGGTGATTGTCAGAGGCCTGGGTGTTATATTTATGACTATGATCTCCAGGTTTACTTTTCTTTTTCACGCTTAAGTGTGCCAAGATTTATGATTGGATTCCTCTGAAACCAGATTATAATCCAGAAGTGATTTATTGAAATTGAATTGAGGCAGGAGTATTCTCAATCAGTTTGAGGGAAGATTTTTCTTATTTGTTGTTTTAAATAATAAATTAATAATAAATTTAATAATAAATTTAAATAATAAATTAATGATGGCAGGGTTCACTCTCTTTACTCTTCTTCCAAGTCCACGTTCCTCTGGTTTCATTATGGACATTATGATCTGTTCTGCATTTAGGATCTCTAATTCTTCACTAAACATTTCATAATGAACAATTAAAACTATCATGAATTTATGTTTATATTCATTTCTGTGTATTCATATGAGTTAACATATGCTTAAACTATGTCTTTTCTCCAAATAGGGTTTTTTCTAAGTAGATACTCCCCTATCACCATTCTCATCTTTTTATTCTGGGATTGTACGTTTTCATTTTTCACTTAGCAACTCAGGTAGCAGAATAATTTAATTAATTTATTTGACTTAATGTCATATAAATATATAATGTCTTTCCCTGAATTTTATTTACTCATAATAAATAATCTGCTTTTTCCATAATCACTATTCATAGATGCAACATCAACATTCATCATCAAAGCATTCATACTTTTATAAGTAACATTTCAGAGGATACCAATCTGTACTTTTTGATACACATTTTGGCTTTAATTCAAACTTAAACCTACACCTTCCCTGAATGCATTCATCAGCTTTAATCTACAAAATCAGAAGTCCTTCATTCAGATTTATTACTTCCTCCCTTTCTCTTATTTTCATGGACATACAGAGTGTACACTTTTATTCATTTCATTTCATTTGTTAATTCAGGCTTTTTATCATTAAGTCCTCTTATATTCCAAGAAGCAATCTTCCATAAGATGGGGGCATGACCAGACAGGCCTATGGATACTGACTTCCATTGCCCATCATGGATTTTGATCAATGGAAACACGCACATAATGCTTTTTATTCTTTCCAACACAACAGATGGTTGGAATAATTTATGTAAAGTGACTTTCAATTCTGTCCATCCATCTGTCTGACTGTAAGTAGAGTAATTTTTCAAAAAGTGAACAGTATTGGATCAAATTTGGTGTGGTCGGGGAGGGGGAGCCAGCGAAAGAAAATAATAGTTTGGGGGGGAAAACATCAGATCTATCTGAGGACAGTGATAAAAATACACCAACCCAACAGGAAAGCAGAAGGAGGGACAGGGGGAGGGGATGGGGAGGGAGAGGGAGAGGAGGGAAAGGAAGGGGGAGAAGGAGAGGGAGAGAAAGAGAGAGGGAGACGGAGGGAGGGAGGGAGAGAAATGTGGATGAGTCTTTTAGCCACTGCTGATAAAGTGATTGGAAAGAATTCCAGAAGGCTTGCTCTGCATGTTTTCCCATAACTTGTAGATAAGATAAAGGAAGTGTAGACCAGGTAACAGGGATTAGTCATATCTATGCCATATGCAGAATCCCTTGCTAATAGTAAGAACAGTAGCAATCAGTTTTGGACAGTTTTACCCCAAGCATAGTCATACTACTGTATTCTATCCAAATTAGGATCACTAATGTAAGGAGTCTCTTGCAAAATAACCTCTGGTCCGTATATCACCAAATAGAAGGTATTCTACGCAGTGGAGAGATACATGCTACAGATACAAGTATATTGTAATTATTGTATATAATAATTTATTATAGCTTTCTGAGTACTCAGAAAAGTATATATTATTATACTTTTCTGAGTATTCATATTATCCCCATTAAGCCTTTGTCCAGTCAACCCTCTCACAGAGACCATGAATCACCCTTCTATAGCAACAATAAGGGGTGTGCATAAGTGCACTTTTGTGCCTAATGTCCCTGCCCTACTATCTTATTATCCTTTCTATTACTACGTTCTACTTATGTTATGTTATGTTAATATGTACTATAATACTATACTTGTTTGACAAATAAATAAATAAATAAAACAATAATCCATGCAACTCTTTTTCTTCTGGGAACAAACAGCGTTATCATGGAAAAAGGTATCTTTTCTCTGTGTAGCACAATAAGGAACCATTTTCCTTCCGGGGGGGTGGGGGGTGGAGAGAAAAGATTTGGTTATATATCAAATTATATCATAGGTTGCAGGGGCAGAAAGGAGAATGCCCATTAACTGCTTTGTAAAATAAACAGCAACTATAAGCAAAGCTTTTGTTAGGCTGAAGCAAACAAAGAAAGTTCAGGCCACTTAAGCTTTGTGTTTGTTACTTTGGCTATAAAAACAATTAGCTTTAGATCGCTCAGGCTGCAAAGTTTGACTTCCACATACCTTTATAATGCTCCTGTGGGTTATCATTCCCATAAATCAGGGCATGCATTCAGCCAGAGTTGAGCCCATTATTGATGCAGGGGCCTCTTGTACAGCTAACAATGTAAAGCCTAAAGGTTAGTGTGGCCCTAACATTCAATCTCATAAGAGAATGGAGGCAAACAGAAAGTTCATGTGAGGACTCCTTGGGCCAGTCCTTCCATTCTAAAGTAGGATGGGTCTAGCTGTTTCTTTCTTTTGACTCTAAAATTGCTTAACTTCTTAGCTGTTGGATAACCAATCTTTTGTTATGTCCACAACAATAGAACTGAATTCAGCTTCAACCTCCGACTTATATGGAAAAAAGCCAACTGATTTTAATAGAATTCCCTTCCAAACATATGTAGGGTTGCAACCTTTTTATTTATACTGAGAAAGAATCAAACATAGGTTTAAATTGCCCACTGAAAGCAAAGAGATATCCTTGATTTGGTCGGGATCATCATTTACAGCTGTTATATTTATTTATAGCATCTTACTGTATATAGATTGTTATTTGATAAATTGAGTAGGTTTTCTACTGTTGCTGAATAATTACTCTTGCTACTTTCATTGTTAAGTATTTACAAATTGTATTTCAGAATTTAGATCTCACCAAATTGCGTAAGCATCAAACACATTTAAAATAATCTTTATAAAAGACTTAAATTTCCCTTGTTAAAGCCACATGAAAATGGTCAAGAATATAAAAGATAGAAAAGCAACAAAGCTCATCAAATCAATCAAAACTGTTGCTGCATCATGTGGTAAGTCAGAGTGGAAGCACACACATACAAGTGCATTCCTATTTCTTACCAACTTAATTTTATATAAATTAAGAATTTATATAAATAAATTCTCAAACTTGGCAACTTAAACATGTGTGGACTTCAATCCCCAGAATTATCCAATCAGCAAGGATGGTGGGAGAATCTGGGATTTGAAGTCCACGTACCTTAAAGTTGCCAAGTTTGACAAATGCTTTATAATTCCCAAATTTGAGAAATATTTTATATTCCCAACAGTGGTACCCAAGATTGTGGAGAACAGAGACACCAATCTTTCCTCTTCTCATCTATTAAGAGATGAGATATGAGTTGATTTTTTTGTAGTGTGAAACTGTATATAGTAGCAACTTAGTGTACTATGCTATACTGTGCTATGCTGTGCTTTGCTATATTATACATGATTCAATGAATTGAATTTAAACATGCCTGGGATAAACGTATATCCATCCTAAGATAAAATACAGAAAATAGTATAAGGGCAGACTAGATGGATCATGAGGTCTTTTTCTGTCGTCAGTCTTTTATGTTTCTATGTTTCAATGTTTCTATAGTGAAACAAAAAACATATTCCCTGCTTCTTCCTGAACTGTAATTATTTGCAGTTGTTATTCCAGGCATTGCTGTCAACCTACTTCTAAAGTTGCTAATGTATAGTTGCTAATATAGGTGCTGAGCACATTAGCTGCTACTCCATCCGCTGCTTTAACTGCTAGAGTTATTGTTCTCAGTTTCATTTTGAAGTATTTAGTATTGAGATATACAATTCTCTCTCTTCCTTTAATTTCTGGTCTTAATGTATATCAAGATTCTTGGTCATCCAGTCTTCGGAGAGGGGTGGCATACAAATCTAATATATTATTATTATTATTATTATTATTATTATTATTATTATTATTATTATCCCAAAGGTATTTTTTAAGAAAGCAACCGTACTTTGTTTTTCCTTGAAGACCTTTTACTTCTCATGCAAGAAGCTTCTTCAGTTCAGTTCAGTTCAGCTATATGTTGTACGTCGCCCAGAGTACGACAGGAGTTGGGCGGCTTAGAAGTCATTTAGTAATTAATTACTAAACAAACCAACAAACAAAGAAATAACCAACCTTTGCATGCCATGGAAATGCAGATACAAACCAGTGGTGGGTTGCTATTGGTTCGCACTGGTTTGGCTGAACCAGTAGCAGTAGCAGTGGTGGTGGGAGACTCTGCCCATGTGCCCGGACATCATCAAAAATGCTCTGTGCATGCACAGAAGATTCTGTGCATGCGCAGAAGTGTTGCAAGCATCCGCCCACACCCGTACACTCCCATTCCAGTAGCAAAGGTAAGTGAAACCCACTACTGCTACAAACACTAAGGTTCAGCCCATAAAAGTGTTAGCATTATCAGCCATTTTAACATCTACTGTAAGAGGACTACTATAGGTAGCCCTCAATGACTGCAATTGGACCCTGCAACTCCATTGTTAAACAAAATACCACATGATTGTGATGGGTCTACAGCCTCATTTCTGCTGCAGTCATTAAATCAATTGCAGTTACTGAATGAGAATTCAAGTGACTAGGACTTGAAATTTAACTGGTAGCTTCTCCAATGACTCTATTAAAAGCTTGCTATGATGCACACAAATGGCAGTCACAAGACTGTGAGTGCACTGTAATAGTTGTAAGTGTGGGCATTACCCAAACAAAAACATTTGTGGTTCAGGATACAGCACCCTAATTAATTATACAACACATTAAAATTAGATGCTCTCATTTTTTAGTACTTAAAATCTCTCTGTTCTGGTTGGTTCTCAAGTAAGAAGATTAAAAATATGAAAACATACAGGAAAAATAACATGGCTTCTTTTGATTGGGAGGTGCTCAAAGTTTTTTAATAAGATAAAAGGCTATATGTATCCCAGCAACCAGTCAGGTTCCACAGATTCGACTTTCTCCAGGTGCCATCAACCAGACAATGCCGTCTGGTGAGGCCTAGAGGAAGAGCCTTCTCTGTGGCACCCCCAGCCCTATGGAATGAACCCCCTCCAGAGATTTGCACTGCCTCCACTCTCTCCAGCTTCTGTAAGGTTTTAAAACCACATCTCTGCAGATAGGCTTGGGGCCATTGACCTTTTAATATCTAGCCCAGCCACTGAGTGAATGTATGCTGCATGACGAGATGAATGTGATTGACTTGTTTTAAGTACTGGAGTTTTTAGATTGTATTTTAAAATTAGATTTCTACCATGTTTTCTACTGATCTTTGTTGTAAGATGCCCTGAGTCTCAGGAGAAGGGCAGCATAGAAATCAAAATAAATAAATAAATAAATTTCAGGGGGAAGGGGGAAGGGGAAGAGAAGAGAAGAGAAGAGAAGAGACACCTGGACAGAAGTTAAAAACAAAAGAAACCCACACAATCTAAAGGAGGGGGTTGTAAATGATTTTGCTACCAGTTTGTGTGTGCACTTGCATGTGCACACAACATTTCTGCTCCTGCACAAAAGTGTCTTGAGTGGGCAGAACCTCCAACTGAAGGAGTTACCAGTTCTAAGAACCAGTCTGAACTGAAAGCAATCCACTACTGTTCAAGCCCATTTTAAACCCCAGAAACTTCAGCATCAGCCTTTCGGGCCGGTCATAAGTTGAGGACTTTGCATTTCTGGTGGGGATGTAAATCAAGGACTTAACAGCTCCAGATAGATAGATAGATAGATAGATAGATAGATAGATAGATAGATAGATAGATAGATAGATAGATAGATAGATAGAGATGATAGATAGAGATGATAGATAGATAGATAGATAGATAGATAGATAGATAGATAGATAGATAGATAGATAGATAGATAGATAGATAGATATGATAGAAAGATAGATAGATAGATAGATAAATAGATATGATAGATAGATAGATAGATAGAGAGAGAGAGAGAGAGAGATATGATAGAGAGAGAGAGAGAGAGAGAGAGAGAGATATGATAGATAGATAGATAGATAGATAGATAGATAGATAGATAGATAGATAGAGATGATAGATAGATAGATAGATAGATAGATATGATAGATAGATAGATAGATAGATAGATAGATAGATAGAGATGATAGATAGATAGATAGATAGATAGATAGATAGATATGATAGATAGATAGATAGATAGATAGATATGATAGATAGAAAGATAGAGAGAGAGAGAGAGAGAGATATGATAGATAAATAGATAGATAGATAGATAGATAGATAGATAGATAGATAGATAGATAGAGATGATAGATAGATAGATCGATAGATAGATTTATTTACTTACTTACTTACTTACTTACTTACTTACTTACTTACTTACTTACTTACTTACTTATTTATTTGACTTACTGTTTAATAGAATTGACTCCCATCAGAAAGTCTGGCCTAGAAACGTCAGTCAGGTTATCAGTCAGGAGTTTCCAGTACTTTGCTCTTCATCACTACTGATAAATAAAACTAATTGCATAAAAGGATGAATATAACCTGATGTCTTCCACCAACTCCATGTTTAGGAAGAGTAGCAGTGCTTGGTTTCAAATGAACACCCAATGCGTCATATCCATGGTTTACAGGCTGGAAAACAACTCCCTGCTTTCTTCTGATCTCTATTTGTCGTCTACCTTTTGATTCATTGAACAAGAACAGCTTTTATTTTTAGATAAATAATCATATCTATCATCAAAATGCATCACATGATCACACTCATTGGATGGATTTCGCTGTCTTATACAGAGCAGGGGTGAAATATACACTGCCTTTGTGTGACTATATAGTTCATTGATTCTTATTCTTCTGAAGCTCACATGATATTTACTAAAAATCACACAGCGATGATGCCAGAGATATAGAGGCAGATTTACGGCATATATGTAATAAGAGTTGGATTTCCCCCCCCCCCTTAAATAAAGCAGGTGTGCTAAGCTACGGAAGACACAAAAATGGCAGCAGGGCGTACAGCTCCAGTCTGTGGTAGTGAAGGGCTGCAAAAGGTTTTACTACCACGCTGTGGGCATGGCTTATTTTGTGGGGGTGGCTTGCCGGCCATGTCACCATGTGAGTGGCTTGATGATCATGTGACTGGGGGTAGCTTAAAGGTCTTGTGATTGGCTTAAAAGTGGCCAACTTGATGTCACTCATGTCAAGGGTTTGGGTTAGGATGCTTGGCCTCTCCTTGCCTCAAAGAGATACAATCTCCCTATCTATTTACTATTACTGAACATCCAAAATATACTATTTAATTCTATGCATATATGCCATATGTGTACATACATATTATACACCGGCACACAAAATATACATTATCTACTATATAAATTATATATGTATGTACACACATATGCATGCACAGCTCTTCTAAAATTATACATATTCAACCTCATTTACTGCAATAGGAAAAAAACATAACCAGAACCCAGAAGGGAAAAAAAGAAAAAAAATGCAATTTTTTTCTACCAGTTCTGCATACCTGACATTACCCGTAGGAGCCCATCACTGGTCTGTGGGCCAAGGATTGCTCAGGTCTGGATTAGGAATTGTCATCAATGCTTCGTTTCAGGTGAGCCAGCCCTCAGTCACAAACAACCCACCTCTTTCTTTTTAGACTTTAAAAATAGAATTTATAATTCTTGGCATTGTGTTCCAAATCATGTCAATTATGCGAAGGAATATAAAAGCAAACAACAAGCTGACCGTGAGTTTTTAATCAGATTCAAAACAGGGAACAGAGGTAAGACAATGCCGCAATTAATACGTAAATATGTACGTAATAAACAGTCCAAGATATATCAGAAAAGCAGGACATAATAATTACAATGACCCTGGAAGATATGAACATTTCTGCTTGCGAAACTGGCACATTTTGATCCTATCCCAGTCAAAATAGCAGATTTTGTTTTGGTGGTAGGCTTTTTTCTTATGAAGATAAGATTAACTGTGAACATTTTCATTGCCACAAAGAGGAAGAATGGGGTGAGGGAGAAAAAAGTGACCTAAAACCTAGAGACAAAGTAGTTGGAAAAGGCAACAAAAGGGACTGAATTTTAAATAAGTCAAGAATTGTCTTTCAACAATTGTTTTATTAGATTTCTTCTATCCTATGTATCGAATTAAGACTGAAATGTACGATCTTAATTTGATACCTAGGATAGGGGGAGCTTGTACATGCTGAATCTTAATCTTTCTTTTTTTTAGATTTCTTTCTTACATTTACCACTCACTCCTTGTTCAAAGAACTCAAAGCCACATACCTGCTCTTTTTGATGTGCCATTTCATCCTTGCAACACCACTGTGGGAGAGAATGGCCTGGCTGCAAATCATCCAGTGAACTTCATAATAAGAGACTCGAACCTAGGCAGGGTAAAGATGAGGTCAAGAAATATGGAGAAATAGACTGAAATAGGAAGTGGCATAACCGAGATGAAGAAACCTGTGAGGTGAACAGAAGAAGCTGCCTTGAGCAAGGAGACGGGATATAAATCAAGCAACCGAACATAAACAGAAATTCAGTTATTGCTGTAGGCAGAGAAATGAAGAAACAACAGACGACTGGGAAATAATGACAAAGGAAGAAGAGATGAGAAAAGAAGCAGAGGAAAAGAAAGGAAGTTTGGATTGCAACAGCTGCTTTTTTTGCGTTGCTATAATTATTATTTTTTAAATGTGATCTCAGAATTATCTGAGTTATGCAGTCGTGAACTATGAGCAAAACAAATCCATTGTTGTACATTATCTTCGTCTACTTACAGGTCGACTTCCTACCACAATTGGACCCCAAATTTCTGTTGCTAAGTGAGACAGTTGTTAAGTGAGTTTTACCCCTTTTTACAACTTTTCTAGCCACAGTGGTTAAGTGAATCACTGTAGTTATTAAATGAGTAACACGGATGTTAAACGAATCTGGCTTCCGCATTGACTTTGCTTGTCAGATGGTCACAAAAAGTGATCACATGACCCCAGGACACTACAACTGTCATAAATATGAATCTGTTACCAAGCCTTTGAATTTTGATCACGTGACCATGGACATGCTATAAAGGTCGTAAGTGTGGGAAATGGTCATAAACCACTTTTTTTCCAGCATCGTCTTAACTTTGAATGGTCACTAAATGAATTATTGTAAATCAAGAACTTCCTGTATTTCTTCTAATGAGCTCAGAGCAGTATCTATAAATCAAGCTTTTCTCAATAATTCTGAAGCATTTGGTTGAGCATCAGTTACTGGCCTCAGGTCTCCTTGGCGGTTTCCAGGTTAAAGGGAGATTGAAATCTGATGTCACAGTAAATAACTGTACTCTTTTTCAGAAAACATTAACTAAAATCCAGCATCAAGATAACAAGTTTTAATCAACCTAGAGTAATAAGAAATGCTGACAAAAGGTTGCATGAGATTTTAGCCAACAAGATGCTTTTGTTTTGTTGTGTTTGGGGGGTTTTTTGTTTATTGGTTTTGCTTTTCTTTTTTTTCTTTTTTTAAATTTCTTTATTGAGTTTTCACATATAGTTCAAATCACACATTATTCCGTTTTACAGATTATGAACCATCTCTATTAAAATTCTTATAATAGATTTTTACCTGTTACATTCCATTATATACATTATATTTCATACTTTTATATTATAATATTTGTTATATTCAATAACTGGTAAATAAAACTTTTTACAAGGTAGCTGTAGATTGTTTCCATTGTACTGTTGCTTCTTATTGTATTGTTTCTATATTCTCTTTTGAACCCATTCATGCCATTTTTGCCATGTTCGTTTTGATTCCGTGATTTTGTTTCCCTTGATTGAGTTAGTGAGTTCGTCCATCTCCACGCATGTATATATCTTATCTATAATTAATTCTTCCGTTGGGGTCTGGTCATTTTTCCAGAGTTGTGCTATTGCAATTCTCATTGCGGTGTTTATGTGTGTTGTAAGAAGCACTGTTTGTTTTGAGTATTGTTTTCTCCAAACTCCTAATAGCATAGCTTCCGGAGTGAATTCGATTTCCTCTTTATTTATTGGTTTTGCTTTTCAAGCACATCATATTATGTATAGTTAGTGAAGGGCTACCAAAATGTTTACTAGCACGCTGTGGCCGTGGCTTATGCAGGACGCCCTGCATTTTCTTTCAACACCTTTCAGTGCAATTTGGTGCTATGGGGTGGAGCTCCATTTTCACTACCCCACTGCGTCCCCACTGCCACCCCATCCAGGCAGCAGCCCACCCCTGAGTATAGCTATTTTCATATAGCAGCCAAATTCATGATTGGTATGGAATTCAGAAGGAAATAGTGAAAGTTAGAAGACCTCCAATGTCCCTTCCAACTCTGTTATTCTGCACTTTGTAATTAGCAGAAAAGGGGAGCTGAGGCAAAAGTTTGGCCTCTTATCCTGCCACACCCACTTTCATTTGACCAAGTGCCAAGAATTGGAGCCTAGCATAATGCCTCACAAGAGACATGTTTACTTGCTTTATTATATTGTTGAGGGTTTTTTTCTTTTGTCCTGCCAGACTTTCTTCATAAAATGGAGCTTGGCCAAAAACGAGTGTTTCAGTGTAAACACAGATCCAGTTTATGGGATGAGTATCTGTTTGATGGTTTTAAAGCATCTTCCAATGAGCACTGGCACAGGTATGTTTCTGCTATGAAGAAGAGGACAAATAAATACAAACACCAGAAACCTGGCTCCATTCAGACTGCCTTGAAGCAATTTGGTGGCATCCTGACTGACAAATGAATGATTCCTGCAGTATGTGGAAATCCAGTGGGTCATAAAAATAACTTTTTCTAATACATTTCTAACAGTGTGGGGACTGTTGTCATCCTATGAGACAAAGGGAGAAAGAGGAAGAGAGAAAGAGAGAGGAAGAGAGAAACAGAAAGAAAAGAGAGAAAGACAGAGAAAAGAAAAGAGAGAGAGAAAAAGAGCGAAAGAGGTAGGAAGAGAGAAAGGAAGAGAGAGAGAAAGAGAGAGAGAGAGAAAGGAAGAAAGAAAAAAGAAAAAGAAAGAAAGGGAGGGAGAAAGGAAAGAAGGAAGGAAGATAGATGTTTGTGTGTGTGTGTGTGTGTGTGAGAGAGAGAGAGAGAGATTGTTAATGTGGAAAGTTCACACAATTCTCTGCAACTGTAATATGGATGTCAACAGACTCAAACTCAACCCGGATAAGACGGAGTGGCTGTGGGTTCTGGCTCCCAGGGACAATTCCATCTGTCCATCCATAACCCTGGGGGGGAATTATTGATCCCCTCAGAGAGGGTCCACAACTTGGGCGTCCTCCTCGATCCACAACTCACATTAGAGAACCATCTTTCAGCTGTGGCGAGGGGGACGTTTGCCCAGGTTCGCCTGGTGGACCAGTTGCGGCCCTATCTGGACCAGGACTCACTGCTCACAGTCACTCATGCCCTCATCACCTCGAGGTTCAACTACTGTAATGCTATCTACATGTGGCTACCTTTGAAAAGTGTTCGGAAACTTCAGATCGTGTAGAATGCAGCTACGAGAGCAATCATGGGCTTCCCTAGGTATGCCCATGTTACACCAACACTCCACAGTCTGCATTGGTTGCCGATCAGTTTCCAGTCACAATTCAAAGTGTTGTTTATGACCTATAAATCCCTTCAGGGCATCAGACCAGAATATCTGTGGGACCGCCTTCTGCCGCACGAATCCAACGACCGATTAGGTCCCACAGAGTTGGCCTTCTCTGGGTCCCATCGACTAAACAATGCCGTTTGGCGGGACCCAGGGGAAGAGCCTTCTCTGTGGCAGCCCTGACCCTCTGGAACAAGCTCCCCCCGGAGATTAGAACTGCCCCCACCCTCCTTGCCTTTCGTAAACTCCTTAAAACCCACCTCTGCTGTCAGGCATGGGGGAATTGAAACATCTCCCCCGGGCCTATGCAGTTTATGCATGGTATGTTTGTGTGTATGTTTGCTTTTAATAATGGGGTTTTTAGTGTTTTTTCTTAAATTATTAGATTTGTTTTACATTGTTTTATTATTGCTGTGAGCCGCCCCGAGTCTACGGAGAGGGGCAGCATACAAATCTAATAAATAAATAAATGAATGAATGAATGAATAAATAAAATAAAACAAAACAAAACATACTGCAGTATCTCAGGATTTAAATGCAGTATCCAAATGTCTATAACTAGAAAGGAAGATGTTATTTAATATGTGCTTAAGTTGACAGCTGCCTCTCATCATTTAGAAAGATGGTCTTCTCCAGGTGCTCTTTTCATTAGGCAAAGCTAGGCCAGCTTCCATTCCAGCCTGCTTTTTCTCTCTTCTTCCTGGCATGGCTTAAATTATTTGCCTCAAGACGACTGTTAACGTGATATAATCACATCACAATCATTAAGCTAATGTTATGGAGCTCACCATAGCTTTTTTTCATACATGGCCCAAGAACCATATTCATTCTCTAATGTAGGTTTGCTAGCACCCTAAGGCAGTATTACAAATTAAAGATGGTGAGAGATTTGTTCTCCAAATCCTTACACAGGTATGCAGACACACATACATAAACAATGCATACTCCTATATAATCACACTTGGCCAATAAAGAATTGAATTGGTTTTCTTTTTCTATTGCTTAATTTTGTTTTACTGGGAATATATTTCTTTTAAATATCCATATAAAGCAAGGCATACAGTACAAGTTCCTAGTCACTCTTTATCATTTTATAATTTTCCCTATATTGGATTATAGCTGGTGAGTTTTTTACATAATACATTTTCCAATCTGCATAATAAATCCACTGTAATGGTTTAGCGTACTGAAAGCAAAAGATCTTAGCTGGGAATTAACTTCTGCTAATGAAGAGAAAAAAAACCCCAAACATGTGAGAAATGCTATCAAGAGATAAGGATTTAATCGTCTTATGTGGCTAATAATCTTATAAAAGGCCGTGTTATCTGATTTAACCCACAAACTGCTGCTGATAGGGTTTATAGGAATTCCTATGGAATTCCTTTTAAAAGTGGATCTGGAGCACCCCATGTTTATCCACAAAATCATAGCACTTACTTATAACACTATGTTATGCATACTGTATTAGAAATGGCACTGATTTATCTAAATGGTCAAGCAGAAGAGTTACAGATAAGGTAAATGTATCTTCTTCTCTTTCCTTCTATAATATGTCCAATGTTCCTGCATCAAAGTTGGGAGGAGCAGAAGGAATGCTAGCATGCCAGATATCTATGGAGATTCTCAGTCATCTATGTCAGGGTTATTGGAAAAGTGTTTTTTTTTAAAAGGCAACTGGACTATGTTTTTCCTTGAAGATAATTCAGTTCAGTTCAGAGCTCAGTCAGAACTGAAGAAGTGAAACGTCATCAAGGAAAAACGAAGTCCAGTTTTGGGGGTAACACATCAGATATTTGGATGGCATGTTCCCTACTTCCAACTAACCATGGTTTAAGGAAATCCAGGCAATATCAACTTTTGTACTAGATTCCTGATGTCATCTCTTCTATAGCCCATGAGTGGGAGAAGCTAGAATAATCCTTTTTTCCTCTTCAAATTAATTAATTTATTATTTATTACAAAATATCAACAGAATACCAAAATACCCAACAAAAACAAAATGAAACTAAGCAACTCAAAATGTAAAAATGGTTAAAAGGGGAAAAGGAAAAAAACTCTGTACGTTCTATATTAAACTTCATTACTAGTTTAGTTACAGCAAGTATGCAATATATACTTTTGTAATACTATATTATAATCAGTACAAAAGATTATTGTAAAATATCATAAAATCTTTGCCAAAGAAGAGCATATTGTTTCCTTAGCTCTTTCCAGGACGAGAAAATTACATGTTTCCAAAAGCCAATTCTTAATGTCTGGAATAATATCACTTTTCCAATTTTCCAATATTATTTTTGCAATCTCCCATACATGATACAACCATAAATCCTCATAGAGTGTCAGATTCCAGAACTGTGATATAGAAACATTGCATTAAAGTATTTAATATTTAAAGATTTCTCCAGAAGTTGACTTAAATACATTAAAGTTCTATTTTGAAAGAGTGTCAAAAATTTGCAACATCATATCATGTGGGTCAATGAAGCCCTATAGTTTTTTTACATCTTCAACAGAGAAAATGTTATATCCATCCTTTCGAAGATCTTTGGGGAGTTTCAAGGAACCTAAATAGAACTTTTTTTATTAATCATCTTTAATCTCAAATTCATCACCATTTAAATGTTTTTTAAGAAAATGCAATCATTGAGGGGACATTATCAGAGATTCCAATTCTTTGGTCAATGTTTCGTGTATCTCAGTAGTGTCAATTGTAAAAAAAAATACTCTTATTCTTTTGATAAAGATATATTGTGAGCTTAACTTTTGTGGTGGACTCAAGTAGAAGGATAGTGCTTTGAAACAACCAGAGCACTGGGGTTCAGATTATAGCCTATTTTTATTTTGACAATTGGTGGCCAATAGTCCATAGCATTGAGGCTTTGATTGCCTAGTTGTGTCTGCCATTTTGAAGACAGGGAATGAAGCTGTGGAGATTCTTGGTAATAAGTGTTTTCCCTTTCTTCTGACAACACTGGAATGCATAAAATTTTCTGAGCTTTGTCACACATTACTTTGCAGGTCAGTCAGTTTGAAATAAGACAATAGAGATAGGGCAAAGACCAACAGTAGGAAACAGCACATTCAGGTGAAAACAATTCTGCTTATGTGTTCTGGAGTCTTGCACCTGAATTATAGAAACATAGAAGACTGACGGCAGAAAAAGACCTCATGATCCATCTAGTCTGCCCTTATACTATTTTTTGTATTTTATTTTAGGATGGATCTATGTTTATCCCAAGCATGTTTAAATTCAGTTACTGTGGATTTACTAACCACGTCTGCTGGAAGTTTGTTCCAAGGATCTACTACTCTTTCAGTAAAATAATATTTTGTCATGTTGCTTTTGATCTTTCCCCCAATTAACTTCAGATTGTGTCCCCTTGTTCTTGTGTTCACTTTCCTATTAAAAACACTTCCCTCCTGAACCTTATTTAACCCTTTGACATATTTTAATGTTTTGATCATGTCCCCCCTTTTCCTTCTGTCCTCCAGACTATACAGATGGAGTTCATTAAGTCTTTCCTGATACGTTTTATGCTTAAGACCTTCCACCATTCTTGTAGCCCGTCTTTGGACCCGTTCAATTTTTTCGATATCTTTTTGTAGGTGAAGTTTCCAAAACTGAAGACAGTATTCCAAATGTGGTCTCACCAGCGCTCTATATAGCAGGATTACAATCTCCCTCTTCCTGCTTGTTATACCTCTAGCTATGCAGCCAAGCACCCTACTTGCTTTTCCTACCACCCGACCACACTGCTCACCCATTTTGAGACTGTCAGAAATCACTACCCTTAAATCCTTATGTTACATAAAAAAAGACAACCGTGGAAAATATTGGATTTGCAAATCTAGTGACAATTCAGATATGTAGCCTACCCTAGCTAAAATACTGGCTGTTGTAGCAGATAAGTTATAACTTAGTTTAGGATCATTTTCGGAAAGTTTTATCTAAGTCACTAAAAATGTTGGGAATAATTTCACTCTTCTTGATCAGAATATAAATAGTAAATGTGCACTGTTGTACTTGTGGATTGTTGTAAATCTACCCAGAGTTGCTTTATAGTGTGAGGGCTGATAAAGAAATAAATAAACACATACTGTACATACATCATACATACAAACATAATATACATACATGGATACATGCATACAAACCTAAAACTGATATCAATGCCTATTGTTCATTCTTTTCAATTAAGTTTATATAAATACTTTATTGAGATGTGCTTTTGGGTGAAAGCTTCAGGGCTAAAGGTACAGTATTATAATAGATCATGGGTGTTGAACTCATTGTGTCACCTTACCATTACATGACGTTTGACATTTTTCCCATTTGTGGAACTGGAATGGGTGTGAACTGCATGTCATGCATCCAGCCAACAGGCCACCAGTTTGACATCCCTGTAACAGATGCAGCGAAGGGCAACCAAAATGTTTACTACCACACTGTGGGTGTGGCTTATGCAGGATGCCCTGCATTTTCTTTCAACATCTTTCAGTGCAAATTGGGTGCTCTGGGGTGGAGCTCCATTTTTGCTACCTCACTGCGTTTCCCCCCCCCCCTCCATCTGGGCAGTAGCCCACCCCTAAATAGATGAATTGTTCACAGGAGGTTTTACTAATAATAGCAAGTAAAACATTTTTTCACAATAATTTTTCATGAATAATTCACTGGTTTTAATACTGAAAAGATGGAACTTTGGCATTTTATGCCCCAGCTATCAAATAGGGGATAGGTACCCCAAATATTTTAAAAAAAACCAACTTCATGCTATATATGTAAATAATAATGGTTTAATTGTGAACCCAGCAATTTTAGACTTATTTCTTCAAATAACCATTATTTGTATATAACCATTATCTTAACTTTTAGGTAAATTCTCACCCTTTTTGACAATTTACCAGTAGACCACTTATTGTAATTGATTAATTTAGTCCTACTTTTTAATTAGGTAGGAAATGAAGAGCAGGCCATTGCATGATGTAGTAATCATTCAAAGAAAAGTAACCCACAGATGGAATCTGGATTTAGACATAAGTAGCAGCTTCTCCATTCCAAAGCTGCTTAAGAAGACATAACTCCTCATATAATGTTATTACATGTGCAAATCCACTGATTATGATATGTAATTAAAACCACAGATCACTTGGCATAATATGATGCACACTGATCTTATGCATTCACACAGATGGATGTCATGTCAGTTACCAATAATCTCATAATGTTTAATTCACAATCCACAAAGAGCTATTGAAGACTACTTTTGATGTCTGAATACAGTATTTGAAATAAGGCTATAAGGCCATCAGGGTATTCTTGATATATTATCATTATTTGAACAACAGAGCATATATATATTGAATGATGGTGATGCCAAAATATCTCATGCCAGTTCTAAATCATTTAAGACAAGAAAAATGCTGCTTATTTGTTTCAAAAAGGAGTAGCTAAATTTATACTGAATATTGATTCTAGTTCTATTTATTTATTATTTATTATCTGTTTATTTGTTATCTGCTTATTCCATCACATAAAATACTTTAATTCTGAATCAAACTGTGTAGCACTGATTTATTGTGTTGTATAGCACCGATGCTTGTGTTGTATGGTTTTAAATGATGGGGTTTTAGATGTTTTTAGATATTAGATTTGTTACATTGTCACATTGTTATTATTATGGTTGTGAGCTGTCCTAGTCTGAGGAGAGGGCAGCATACAAATCTAATAAATAATAATAAAAATAATAATAAATATTATTAATAATAATAATAATAATAATAATAATAATAATAATAATAATTTACTAGATTTGTATGCTGCCCCTCTCCAAAGACTTGGGGCGGCTCACAACAATAATAAAAACAGTATTACAATGGAACAAATCTAATATTAAAAAACATATAAAACCCCATCATTTAAAACCATACAACACACACACATACCAAACATAAAATATAAAAGCCTGGGTGAGTTGTCTCAGTTCCCCCATGCCTGGCGATATAGGTGGGTCTTAAGTAATTTGCAAAAGACAAGGAGGGTGGGGGCAGTTCTAATCTCCAGGGAGAGTTGATTCCAGAGGGCCAGGGCTGCCACAGAGAAGGCTCTTCCCCTGTGGCCCACCAAACGACATTGTTTAGTCAACGGGACCCAGAGAAGGCTAACTCTGTGGAACCTTATCGGCTGCTGGGATTCGTGCGGTAGAAGGTGGTTCCGGAGGTATTCTGGTCCAATGCCATGTAGGGCTTTAAAGGTCATTATCAACACTTTGAATTGTGACTGGAAACTGATTGGCAGCCAGTGCAAGCCACGGAGTGTTGGAGAAACATGGGCAGATCTGGGAAGCCCCACGATAGCTCTCGCGGCCGCATTCTGCACGATCTGAAGTTTCCGAACACTTTTCAAAGGTAGCCCCATGTAGAGAGCATTGCAGTAATTGAACCTCGAGGTGAGGAGGGCATGAGTGACTGTGAGCAATGACTCCCTGTCCAAATAGGGCCGCAACTGGTCCACCAGGCAAATCTGAGAAACACCCTCCTCGCCAGTCCTGAAAGATGGTGTTCCAATGTTAGCTGTGGATCGAGGAGGACGCCCAAGTTGTGAACCCTCTCTGAGGGGGTCAATAATTCCTCCCCCCAGGGTAATGGACGGACAGATGGGATTGTCCTTGGGAGGCAAAACTCACAGCCACTCCGTCTTGTCAGGGTTGAGTTTGAGATTATTATTATTATTATTATTATTATTATTATTATTATCATCATCATCATCATCATCATCATTATTATCATTATCATCATTATCATTATCATCATCATTATTATTATTATAGAAGTATCTGCTAATAAAAAATGTTAAGAGACTGAACTATTGTTGGAAGATCACATAGCTATTTCTCTGAGTTAATTTAAAGATATATCATTATGTCATATAATGTATATGTCATAAACTGTTCTCCATGTACCTGCTTACACTATAATGTTAAGTATATTTAACCAAAGGAAATAAATTGAATTAAGTGCAACATGAATTACTACCAAGTACTTCCTGAGTTAAAGTTTCTAAAATATGGACTTCCTGACACCCTGTTGTGCTAGAATTTCATTCTGGCTAATCATAACATCTGTTAATGTTTGTTTTATTTCTAGTTGGAGACTGTCCCGATTGACGTTATGGATTGATATTTTAGTTACAGCAAAGTTACCTCATCTTTGTCTTGGTAGGTGGTCTAGAAAATAGCACATGTTGCTTTAATGTTCTGGCAAATGCATGCAAAGCAGGTGTCTTAATGAGTCATCTTCTATTGCATATTGTGATTAGAAATTATAATTTCGAACCACATTTATTTAAATTGAGATTCAGGTGTCAAATACTTCCTACTTACCTCCCTCAAGTATAATATTTAGGACAGATACATTTTCTTTTCCTGGCAGAAATGTTTAACAGCTGTAAGGCCAGTAATAATTCATCCAGTGTAATTTTATTTAGAATGGGGAATACAGTGATGAGAAAAGCTATACCTGTTGAATTTCAGTAGCCATTGAACCCTAAAGTTAATTCAGGTAATAAAGGGGACAGCTGTAACATTTTTTAAATTTCGTCTATATTGATCCTGATCAAAACAGAAAGCCTGCATGCAAGTTCCTATTCACTGGAACAGCACCACAAACTGCTCAAACGTTGGAAAAAACAGGCTCTAATGTTAAACCATAAGGACGATTGTCTGATGCAGTGCGCTAAGCTATCTCTAATAGTAAGTCATGACTAGCTGGACTCACATATTGCACTAGAAAATGATCGTGGTTTAGAAATCTGAAGGTTGGGTTCCCACATTATACTGCACAGAAACCAAAGGGAACACCGAATATGGGGAAATGACATTTTTAAAAAATAGCAGGGAGGATAGAGATCATACAAACCCAGGGAAAGGCAGGAGTTTACCAAAACATGGCTCTCATGTAAGCTCATTGTATTCTCTGAACAAAATCTACATTTGACATTTTTTCCAGCTTCAATTGCAATCTCTCCTTTCTTGCACACAACATTTCCCCCCCCTCCTATTGCAAGCCATAGAATACATTTAATTGTGGAGCGGATTTTAGAAAGAAGTATTGTGCTATCTCTGCTTCCAGAAGGGAAGGGGGAGATATACTTTTCATACATGTTACTTTTTACAATTACATCTTGGGTTTTATGCTTTCTATTTCACAACTTTTTATTTTATACACCGCTTTCACCAAAGCAAGGCATGTTCCAAGTTGCTTTCCACACGATGATGTCAGCAGTAAGAAGAAATGCTACTGTTTACACATCAAAGCCAATGAATTCACCAGTCAACCAGGGTTGCCTTTTGAACTAGTATTTAAGTTTTCTTTAAAAAAAAAAAAAGGGTTTAATTACCATCAACTGCAGCATAACCACTAGAGAGCAATGGATGAGAGTATCAGCACATTTCAATGAAGATCAAGGTCATGTGGCTAATTAAAATGCCTTGTAGTGAATGTGGCAGAAGCCCTGCTGATAGGCCATCTGCACCTTCCACAAATTGCCTGCTACTAATGTGGTACTATGGTGCCAATGACCATTACCTAATTAGCCCCTAAACGGGTAAAGGTATTTCTGCAGTCTTCAAACACTGATGGAATACATTACAATTAAGGGAAGATCCAGCCAGTCACAATGCAATTATAGACTAGTTTTACTATACAAAATCATGCTCCTTCTGGAAATGGTCGGTGCATAGTCCACTTTAATTAGACTTTTATAAACTCACCAAAACAACTTGTGAAGCAGCTCTCAAGGAGACATTAGACACAGAGGGAAGGTAGCCCTCTTTGCATTTAGGTAGTTAGAACCATCAGGCAATGGCCTTGTGTGCCCATGATGCCAAATGTGTCAAAATGTGATTTATTTCTGCCTTAGCATAGTGTGCAAACCCATTTGTTTATTCAATAAACTATAGTTAGACCCAGCGAAGGGCAACCAAACTTTTTACTCCCACACTGTGGGCGTGGCTTAAGCAGGATGCCCTGCATTTTCTTTCAACACCTTTCAGTGCAAATTGGGTGCTCTGGGGTGGGGCTCCATTTTTGCTATCCCACTGCGTTCTCCCAACCATCCGGGCAGTAGCCCACCCTTGGTTAGTGAAGAATACTGAGACAGGCAGGTTCAAAGACGGTTCCTTTATTTAGCTCTTTTTGGAAAGTGACATTCAGCAGGGAACGCGTCTGCTGTCAATGAGAAAAGCCGCTCTATTTATACTTTTGCGGCTCGCGCCAAAAGGAACTGTCATGCGTCTGAACCAATCAGACGTGACCTCTTATTATTTACATTATCTGCCCGGAGACAGCGTTTGTACAAGATTCAACTATTTACATAGGATTTAACACCCCTCCCTCCTTAGTCTGGAATATGTCAATCAGTCAACCATGTGATATAGTCCTCCAATCTGCTTGGTCTACGCAAGGCTCTTTCTGACCTGCGCAGATCATTTGACTCCTCGCTTTCGATGGTGGAGGTCGGTTCGCCTGTACCTCCACAGTGCGGCTGGGGCCGAGTTTGAGCTCCGGCCCGCTGAGTTGAGTGGGCAGGCACAACACCGACCTCTGAGGACGAAGATGGCTCGGCGTCGCTGGAGGACCTTTCCTGGCTTGGTAAGTCCATTTGTAAATCCAACAAATCGGGTTGTGTGTAAAAGTCTGATAGGGGGGAAGAGTTTGCATTAGCGGTTTGTTCATGGGAGGATCCAATGCGTCCTCTCAAGTGGTCAATGTGCCGCTTCCACATGCGGCCATCCTCTAGTTGTACATAATAAGTTTTGGGAGCAGTTTGCTGTACAATCTTTCCCTTAATCCAGTTTAACCCCCCATCAAAAATTTTTGCGAAAACATTTTGACCCAGGTACAAATTCCTTTCAGGAGTTACAGACATATAATCATGACAATTATTATTACAATACCGTGGGTGTAACCTGTCCAGAGGGGACCTGAGTTTTCTCCCCATTAAGATTTCTGCAGGACTCTTGTGTGTAAGGGAATTGGGTGTAATATGCTGTACTAATAAGAATTGGTCCAAATGTTGCTGTACTTCTCCAGGGCCTGCTCTGCGCAATGACTCCTTGGCCACCCTTATGGTCCACCAGACCATTAACCCATGGCGAGTAAGGTGATATGAGTGCGTGTCTGACCCCCAAGTTACTTAGGAATATTTCAAATTGCCTGGCTGCCAATTGGGGCCCATTGTCTGACACAAAGATGTCAGGACAGCCATGAGTGGTAAACAAATGGTGTAAAACCCTTATGGTAGCACAAGTGGTTATATTACTCATTGCAATTACCTCAACCCATTTGGAGAAAGCATCTACCACAATCAGAAAATACTGAGACCCTATTGGGCCTGCGAAATCAGTGTGTATCCTGGACCAAGGCCCAGCAGGTTTCTCCCACTCTACTGGAGCTGTTTTGGGGGGATTAGGTCGTGACTCCTGGCATGGGTCACACTTGGCTATCCACCGTTCAATGTCTGTATCCAGACCTGGCCACCACAAGTGCCCCTGGGCTAAACTCTTCATTCTGACAATACCAGGATGGCCTACATGTAACATAGTGAGTACTTTAGTCTTTAGGCTTTCAGGAATGATTACTCTATCACCCCACAATAGACAACCCTTAATATATGACAATTCTAACCTTTTGGTTTTAAACTCACTTAATTTTGCCTCTTCGGGGTCTCCGTGCCATCCCTTTAGTACACAATTTATAACTTTTTGTAGAGTTGGGTCTTGCTGGGTGTGCGCAGCCACCTCCTTTGCTGTTGTTATTGAATTCTCCTCAAAATCTATTATTAACACATCCTCAGATGGGGCTGGGTCTTCAACTAAGTCTGACATGGGGCACCTACTTAGGCCATCAGCGTGGTTGATGGTTTTGCCCCCTTTGTGAATGAGCTCATACTGGTACCCCGAAAGAAATAAGGCCCACCTAATTAGTCTGGGGGACATAAATAGAGGTGTTGGCTTGTTAGAAGCCAGAAGGCCCAATAAAGGCTTGTGGTCAGTGATCAATTCAAACCTCCTTCCAAACAGATAGTTATGGAACTTTTTTACACCAGCCACTAAGGCTAAAGCCTCCTTATCTAGTTGGCTATAATTTCTTTCAGTGCTGGTCATTGTTCTGGAAAAGAAAGCGATTGGGGCTTCAGTATTATTAGGCAGGACATGTGCCAATACCCCACCTACCCCATAAGGTGATGCATCGCACGTAAGCCTGACGGGTAGTAATGTACTATATTGAACCACCACGCTTTTGGAGGTTAATAATTGTTTAATTTGAAAAAAGGCTTCGTGCTCAGTTTTGCCCCAGGTCCAGGGAATTCCCTTCTGAAGCAGCCGGTGTAGGGGTTCTGCTGCCGTTGCCTTCTGTTTCAAAAAGATAGAGTAAAAATTAAGAAGGCCTAGAAAAGCCTGTAATTCTGTTTTATTTTTTGGTTCTGGCGCTTCCCTGATAGCTTTTAACTTTTTGGTAGTGGGGTGGATACCATTTCCATCTATTCTATATCCTAAGAATTCTACACTTTCAGTTCCCCACACGCATTTGTCAGGTTTGATCCTCAGGCCCTTAGATTGCAGTCTATGCAAAACCTCTCTTATTCTTTGGTTTAGTTGCGATTGGTTTTCACCACAAATTAATATATCATCAAAGTAGGGGATGGTCCCCTTAACCCCGGTCAATAAACGTTCCATTATGCTCTGAAAAATCCCAGGGGCTATGCTTACCCCAAATTGTAGTCTGGTGCATTTAAAGGCACCCCTGTGGGTGACGATAGTCTGTGCTAGTGATGTTGGCTCATCAACTGGGAGTTGTTGGTAAGCCTGTGCGAGGTCGATTTTTGCGAATACCCTCCCTTCCCCCAGGGAGTGAAGGATTTGTTGTACCACTGGAATGGGGTATGGGTGATGTTGGAGGGCTTTGTTGAGTGTGGATTTATAGTCCGCACAGACTCTTAAGGAGCCATCTGGTTTTAGAGGTGTGACTATGGGCGTTTCCCAAGGCCCTTGCTCTACGGGGACCAGGATGCCCTGGGCTATGAGTTTATCGAGCTGTAGGTCAAGCTTCGGGAGAAGAGGTAAAGGCACCCTTCAGGGCTTGAGTCTGACCGGGGGGACCTTAGGGTCAATAGAAAACGATATAGGGGGCCCTTTATAAGTTCCCAAGGTGGGGCTAAAAACCTCTGGAAATTCCTGTAAGAAATTGGGAATGTTATCAGAGTTAACAGTACAGATACCTGAAATTTCAATACCCAATGGGTCCATCCAAGTCAATCCTAGAAGAGAGTGTTTAGCCCCTGCAACCACAACCATAGGAAGGAGACATTTAACATTTTTAAAGTTAACAGGTACATGTACTTTTCCTAACACAGGTATGACGTTCCCTTGAAAATCTCTAATTACCAATGTAGTTTGTAATAGATCAGATTTTAAGAGGTTAGGCATGTACATCTTAAGCTTTTCCCATGGCATAATAGTATATTTAGACCCCGTGTCCAGTTCCAGATTGCATGGTCTGTTGTTTAGGAGCAGCGAGATTACGATTTTGCTCCCATTTTTCGTTGTTGTGCTATTTACAGAAAATTGTTCGTTACCTCTTGTGTAGTCGCAGTTAGCGGTTGGGTAGTTTCTGCGGCTGGAACCTCGGGGGAATCTGTTGTCTCGCGGTTGAGATGTTGGTTGGAAAATCGAGGAGGACGAGGAGTGGAGAAGGATTCCTCGGGCAGAGGGGCTCTGCAGGCCTCGGCGATGTGGCCGCGTCAGTTGCAGCGGCGGCAGATGGCATCCCGGAAGGGGCAGCGTTGGCGTGGATGGTTCCCTCGGCAGCCGGAGCAAGGAGCAGTGGGGCGAGGGTATCTGGGTTGTCTCGATTGGTCACTCTGCAGTAGGAGACAGTTGTCCTCGGAGATGGCAGGTGGGCTGAGGTCGTCTGGGGCCTCGGCGCGGGAAGCTGAAGAGACGATTTTGGAAACGGTTTCTCTCTTGTCATGTTCTTTTAGCTCTTTGGCGGCAGCGTCGGTGACCTCGGCGGTTTGTGCCAACTTGATTACCGCCTGGAGAGTAGGCTCGTCTTCGGTGAGGAGCTTGTTGCGGACTGTGGCATTTCTCATTCCGAAGATGAGGGCATCGGTGAGGCGAGCTTCCAGGCTGTCAAACTTGCATTTTGACAGCACCATTCGAAGTCGCGTGGCAAATTGGTTAATGGACTCGGAGTCGAGTTGTGTCATTCTAGAGAACTGGTGCCTGAACACGACGGCTGGCTTCGTGGGTTTGAAGTGGTTAGCGAGCCTTGCTTGTAGGTCGTCCCATGGAACGGATTTTGCTGGCAGCGGGTCGGTTGGAGTCTGTGCGAGGTCAAAGATTTCTGGGCCGCAATAGTTTAAGAAAATTGCCCGCTTTCGGTCGGTGTCGGCGTCCCTCATCCCGGCGGCTTCGAGGAAGATTTCGAATTTGGCCATGTAGGCGTCCCAGGATGACTTCTCCGGATCGAAGTATTCAGGAGCCCGGCCGATTTGAAGGTTGTTCATCTTACATGCGTGGTTTCTCCGTCCGTCGTCGCCAGTGAAGAATACTGAGACAGGCAGGTTCAAAGATGGTTCCTTTATTTAGCTCTTTTTGGAAAGTGACATTCAGCAGGGAACGCGTCTGCTGTCAATGAGAAAAGCCGCTCTATTTATACTTTTGCGGTTCGCGCCAAAAGGAACTGTCATGCGTCTGAACCAATCAGACGCGACCTCTTATTATTTACATTATCTGCCCGGAGACAGAGTTTGTACAAGATTCAACTATTTACATAGGATTTAACAGTTAGACCCTGTGTGAACTCAACCAACAAATCCCTGCAGCTTCATCCCAACATTATTGGCAGTTCTGAGAGAGGCAAGAACTTCTTAATGTCTCTGGAATGTATTTCCCTCCTCACAGAGAATTTCCCATTTGTGGTAGCATCTTCATAGATTATGTATGTATGTATGTATGTATGTATGTATGTATGTATGTATGTATATATGTATGTATGTATTAGATTTGTATGCCACCTTTCTCCAAGGATTCGGGGCAGCTAACAGCATATAGTATAACAATACAGTACAATGGAAAATCTAAGAGTCTTAAGACTCTTACAGAAGGCAAGAAGGGTGGGGGCAGTGCAAATCTCCAGGGGGAGCTGATTCCAGAAGGCCGGGGCCGCCACAGAGAAGGCTCTTCCCTTAGGCACTGCTAAGCGACATTGTCTGGCTGACAGGACCTAGAGAAGACCAAATCTGTGGGAGCTAATTGGTCCCATTTGTCCACATTTTCTATATCCCAGCAGTATTCTAAGTCAGATTTCTTCAGAAGTGGATTTCTATGTCTGTTTCTTACATTGGCTGCCGATCAGTTTCTGGTCACAATTCAAAGTGTTGGTCATGACCTTTAAAGCCCTACATGGCTTTGGACCAGACTACCTCCGGAACTGCCTGCTATCGCATGAATCCCAGCGACCGATAAGGTCCCACAGAGTTGGCCTTCTCCGGGTCCCGTCGACTAAACAATGTCGTTTGGCGGGCCCCAGGGGAAGAGCTTTCTCTGTGGCGGCCCCGGCCCTCTGGAACCAACTCTCCTCAGAGATTAGAATTGCCCCCACCCTCCCTATCTTTCGTAAACTACTCAAGACTCATTTATACCGCCAGGCATGGGGGAGTTGAGATATTCCTTCCCCCTAGGCCATTACAAGTTATGCATGGTATGTCTGTGTGCATGTTTGGTTTTATAATAAGGGTTTTTAGTTGTTTTATTATTGGATTGTTACATGCTGTTTTTATCATTGTTTTTAGCCGTCCCGAGTCTACGGAGAAGGGCGGCATACAAATCCAACAAATTATTATTATTATTATTATTATTATTATTATTATTATTATTATTATTATTATAAATTCAGATTTGTATATATTGGTGTCAAGATTCAGCTTCTCCTGAATGTGAACTGGATGAGATCTTTCCATATAAGGTGGATTACAAACAGTTTAATTAAAACAAAACCATTTCCTGTGTACAGTCATAACACAAAGAGGAAAAAGATCTGAACATTAGATATACACTATATTACCAATGTCCATTCTCTTTCGTCCAAAGGAAACTCAGGTTTGTCTATGGATATTCCTATGCTTCGGCATAGCATTCTTAAGAAGTCTATGGAATATTGAGTTGTTTTTATCAGAGTCCACGGAGAGGGGCGGCATACAAATCTAATAAATAATAATAATAATAATAATAACAACAACAACAACAACAACAACCTGGTATACCCAAATATGGGATGGAGCATATTGATTCTGCTTTTGCCTTTCAGTCCCAATCCACGAGCCTTCGCAGGCAGTTGCTTTCGTGACAAACTATTTTTGTGTTGAATTTATATTTCAAGCTATTTAGCTCTCATCAGCTAGCCATACCACTATCTGGGATTCAAACCCAGGCTACTTAAATATTAGGCCCTCTAAGACATAGTCTCTCCTCACTTTGTTTGCTATATCAGGGAAAAGATTAAGTATTTTTTCCCAGTCTATGAGGGCAAGCTAATCTACCCAAATATGGGATAGAGCAGTGTTTCCCAAACTTGGCAACTTGAAGAGATCTGGACTTCAACTCCCAGAATTCCCCAGCCAGCATTTGCTGACTGGGGAATTCTGGGAGTTGAAGTCCAGATCTCTTCAAGTTGCCAAGGTTGGGAAACACTGGGATAGAGCATCTATGGAATATTGAAGCTCAGGCATTCCTAACATTCAATTTTAATTCTCCATCACTTCAGTGCAGGCCTATCTGTTGCTTGTTTCCCCCTGTAAGTGGAAAATATGCAGGATCTTTGGAACCCTCTCTACACCTCTACAGAGCTGTGAGCAAGCAATTTTAAATTTTTCACAAGGTGCCTGATATAATAACATTCTGGGCGTTGGAGGGATATTTAAAATAATGACATTGATTTCATCAGAGTCGTTGTGGAAAATATGTAAAGGGTGATTATTAAATGCTCCGTGTAGCTGCCGAGGATGCCTGCGGTGCATCTGTATAGTAACACAGCTTGTTTTACTAAGATCCCAATTTAATCTGGGGCTAGCCTTGTGAATTCATGTCTCCTTGTGAGTGATATTGCTGAATGAAGCCTTCAGATTTAATTCGAGATGCATCAGACAATGATCAGCTAGGGATCCAGCAGTAAAATACCTTTTTTAACAGCCATTTGGTAGCAAAGCCATTTGGTAGCAAAGTACTAGTAAATCATTGATGAGCTGTCAGCCTTGATAGCTTCAAGGCAGGATTAGACAGATTCATGGATGCCATGAATCTGGTTATTGAAACGGATGTCCAAGTGCTGCCTCTATGTTGGTTGAGGCAGGCAGGATTCCCTTGAGTACCACTTGTTGAGGGTCAAGGGAAAGGGAGGGTCTTGCCTTCTCTTTCTGCTCAAGATCCCCATGGACAATTGGTGGGCCACTGTGTGACACAGAATGCTGGACTCGATGGACTTTGGCCTGATTCAGCATGGCTCTTCTAATGTTCTTATGTTCTTATTGATACTGAAGATGAATGGAGGGTGGGAGAACAGATCTTTAATCAATCATTTATTACCAATCTTTTTATATTTAAATATTGGCCACAGAATTTAGCTTTTTCCGCTTTTCCTTTTCCTTGGAGACAGACACACATATACAACGTTTTAAAATCATAGTTTATGTGTTCTCCTACAATCGGAGAAGGGCGGCATACAAGTCTAATAAATAATAATAAATAATAATAATATATGGAATGGAATGGAATTCCTTATTGGCCAAATGTGATTGGATGTACAAGGAATTTGTCTTTGGTGCATAAAAGAAAATATACATATATGTATATCATATATGTATATCGGTGTACATAAAAGAAAATATACATTTGTCAAGACCAGCACTTAATGATTGTCATAGGGTTCAAATAAGCAATCAGGAAACAATCAATATTAATATAAATCATAAGGGTACAAGCAGGGGTGGGCTGCTGCCTGGATGGGGGGGGAAATGCTGTGGGGTAGCGAAAATGGAGCTCCACTCCAGAGCACCCAATTTGCACTGAAAGATGTTAAAAGAAAATGCAGGGCATCCTGCATAAGCCACGCCCACAGTGTGGTAGTAAACATTTTGGTAGCCCTTCACTAGGTGCAAGCAACAAGTTACAGTCATATACTCTTAAGTGGGGGAGATGGGTGATAGGAACAATGAGAAAAACTAATCGTAATAGTAATGCAGCCTTAGTGAATACTTTGACAGTGGTGAGTGAATTATTTGTTTAGCAGAGTGATGGGATTCAGGGGAAAACTGTTCTTGTGTCTACTTGTCTTGGCGTGCAGTGCTCTATAGCTACGTTTTGAGGGTAGGAGTTGAAACAATTTATGTCTAAAATGCGAGGGCTCACTAAATATTTTCATGGCCCTCTTTTTGACTCTTGCAGAATACAGGTCCTCAATGGAAGGCAGGTTGGCAATAATTGTTTTCTTCTGCAGTTCTGATTATCCTCTGGAGTCTGTATCGGTCTTGTTGGGTTACAGAACCAAACCAGACAGTTATAGAGGTGTAGATGACAGATTCAATAATTCCTCTGTAGAATTGAATCAGCAACTCCTTGGCTATCATGTATACCGCTCAAAAAAATAAAGGGAACACTCAAATAACACATCCTAGATCTGAATGAATGAAATATTCTCATTGAATACTTTGTTCTGTACATAGTTGAATGTGCACAACAGCATGTGAACTTGATTGTAAATCAGTGTTGCTTCCTAAGTGGACAGTTTGATTTCACAGAAGTTTGATTTACTTGGAGTTATATTGTGTTGTTTAAGTGTTCCCTTTATTTTTTTGAGTAGTTTATATTATGTCTAATGTATAATATAATGTATCTGGCAGCAGTTTCTTATTGAGACAACATCAATCTTCCTGCAATTCCTATTAAATGACAAAAGGAGACAGAAGCAACTTAGAAGTCTGCCTGGCTGAAAAGCTATCATTGTCTATATATGCAGTTTAAGCCCACTGTGTGAGCAGACCTGACCATTCACTAGAAAGGGAAGAAAATGTTTGACTGCTTATAGGAGGTGCATAAGGTGTACTGAAAGTCCTTGTTAAATATCTATGAAGTACACATTGAACTGAGTGTCCTACCTTGGGTGGTCTTCTCAACATTCCTAAGTTGGCAGGGCATTCCTGTGATCCCTCATGTCGACTGTTCAGTAACTGTGCAAATTTATTTGCTGTAAATCCACTTTTCCACTGAACCACTGGAGGTGAATCATTTTTCCCATTGTTGAAAACTCACACCTCCTGGTTCCTGGGCCTCGTTAGCTGGAGTGGTTTCATGCAGAGAAGTTTTGCTTTTTGTTTTCGATGAAGGATAATACACCAGTAGAATTTCCATGTCACAGAAATCCTCCTCCTTATTTTATGAATCATCAAACAAAAGGGAGAAGGAGCAGATTTATTGGCAATCATTTTTATACTAAGCATTTTGAGGTTGTCGGCAATGAAGAAAATCCCAGGCCAACTTGGAACCATTTCTAAGGGAAGTGAAACAATGGTAATACAAAAGACATCTAAAAATAAGACTTGAAAAAAATGTAACCTTTTAGTCCAGTCTATCAACTGTTATGTTACACCTCCGTTTGGATTCACTGTATAAAGTTCATCATAATTGACAGGAGGCATAGAGTTAAGATTAATAACTACAGTAAGTTCCATACTGGGAATAGACTTTAGTGAATGGTATAAAAGTATCCAAATCAAACTTGGCAACTTTAAGATGTCTGGATTTTAACTGCCAGAATTCCTCAGCCAGATGCTATTATTATTATGGTTGGTTGCACAGTCAGCCAGATGTTTAGACTGGATTTGGCATTTTAATCCACCTATTGAATCTTTCCCAAGGATCCGATGAAGGCAGATGTTGTTTGATGGTGTTATAGGTACCATGGCCAGATGTAAGCTGTTCCAAGTAAATCTCCCTTTTGCAACTGACTGGTGGCAAATTTGTCAATGCCAATGGTGTTCAAGTTGTACTCCAGATGTTTTGGGAATGTACCCAAGGCACCTATTATTATTGATACTATCTTTGTTTTCTTTGGCCACAGTCATTCTACTTCTATTTGCAGGTCTTTTTAATTTCTTACTTTTCTCCATATAAATTCAGAGGTACGGTAATCCCTGTTTTTTTGATTATCTAATCTAATCAATCTAATTTAATCCAATCTGAAGGCAATCAGTATAATTCATTATTTTGCTAGAGGTTAGCAAAATCCAGAAGCAATTGGCATCATGCTATTATTTATATTTTCACCTTAACTGAGCAGAAGGTGAAATCCTGCAGATGGAGACATTTGCTAGTCATTTTTTTTAACCTCAAAGGTAGAAAAGTCTAACAGAGGGTGACAATTTCTAAGGACCGCTGATTGTCTTTACTGCTTCTGTTTAGAAATTAGCAAACTCCAGCTAGCATTCTGGTTATAATGTATTGTTATCTATAATAATATCACAAACTATCAACATCTGAAAAATTGAATTTTAAAGATTGTATCATAAATAGGCCGTGGTGGTCCTAGTCATTATCCGAACACTAGTGACCATACCAAACAATATTGGACATCACTTAGAAAATTTGCACATTGGCAAAATTTCCATTTACCAATTGCAAAAGGCCACGCTGCTGGGACTACTATGCTGATTTGTTATGACATTGTAGATTCTTGGGAAGAACTTGATGCATATAAAGGCCAACACCAGCTAAAGACATGGCAGCTATGATTTTACATAGTTGTATAAAAATAATTTGTTATATTTATATGCCACCTGAATCCTAGCAATTCTGAATAATGAATTTCCCTAATTCGAGATAATTCTAACATTTTTGTGATAATTGCTTTTGGTCTTCAATAATCGATGAAAATATTTTGTGATACTTACATTATTGAATGAAGGTGAATATATGTGTCCCAGGATAATGTTACCAGATCCAATCTGGTTACTGGGACCAGATGTTTTGTCTTCTGAGCTTTCAGACCCATGCTGGAGTCCATCCTCAGGAACTCCTCTCTAGCACACAATACTAGAAAGAAATTCCCTGAGGATGGACTCCAGCACATGTCCAAAAACTCAGAAGGCATAACCTCTGGTCCCGGTGACCAACCCAGATTGGACCCTGAAACTTTCACGATTAGCCTATGACATACAACTATCTATTTGGTTGGCTAACCATCCCAAGTTCTAAACTCAATCCAAGGCCTCTCCTTATCAACTTTCCCATTCACAGTTATAACTGTGTGAGTCTGTGCTGAGAAACCAACAGGGAAAGCATGGCAGAGAACATGTGTCCACAATCTCAACGGAAGCACTAGACACACATAGCCATAAGAATTTCCCCACCCCTCCTCTCCCCATTTGCAAAAGTGCATGAGTGGAAAGGCCACAGAACACTGCAGAGATGCCAGAGGTTTTGCCAATTTACAATAAGCTGCCACTAGGTTGCAAGCAGCATGAGGACAACGGAGGATTCCTCTAGGAACAAGTGTAGGCTATCTCTCTGGGAACTAGGACTCCTTGATGAGCGTCAGAAGAGAGAGGTGACTTATAAGCATCAATTATGAAATCGAACCAGACAGAAGATCCAGGTAATCCTTGACTTATGACTTATCAATGACTTATAAGCAACAATTATGAAATTGAACCTGTCAGAAGGTTCAGGTAGTCCTTGACTTATCATTGCCGATGGAACCACAAAGGGCTACTTCGAGCCCTTTTCAAATTCTAATGATGCCCCCTCCCATGATTGCGTGACTGTATTTTGGGTACTCAGAAACTGGCTCATGCCTACTATCATTTGCAGTGACCCAGTGGTCTAGTGAGAATAATTTATGAATGTCTTTCTGGAAATCAGCATTGGCTTCCAGTTTGGCCCCATGGTGGACAATGGATTTATTTAAAGACTACCGCATTCATTTAACAGCCACTTTTTAAAAAAAAAATTAAATTGGATCTGCTCACTCATTTTTTGACTGTCATAATGAATTAGCTTAACTCAGAGGACTACCTATATCTCACACCTAGCACAAATATACACTTTGCACACCACATGGGGATAATAAAAGGAAGGGAAAGAGTAGAAATTTCATCAAGTATCCATTTTACATTTTGTCATATAGAGAACATCAGTGAACACAAATGTATGTCATCTTGCTGAACTTGCAAAGGATGGTGGGAATGGATTCAGTGTTTATCCGGAAGATCTTTTTGAGTGTAGCTGGTCAAACTAAGCATCCAGGAACATTTCAGCTGTTTTTCTTGACAAGTCCTAAAGGAATGATGACTCCCATTACAATTTTCTTTATCCTGGATCTATGTCAGTGAATAAATATCCAATGACAGAAACATAACCCAAAAAACCTTTAAGCGCTTTCACTTTCTCTAGATTAATGGTATTTTGACTACTTGAAAAAGATTTATTATATTGGAATTTGGTTTCTCTATAGTAATTGTTTTTTTTTAATAGTTTTTTTATTATTTTTCATAAAAAGACAAACAAATACAAACAAACAATGAACATAAAGTGGGGGTGTATTTCCCCCGCTTCTTATGAAAGTATAAATTCAAATATAGAAAAAGAATACATATGTATTAACTATTATAAAAAAAAGAAAAAATTAATAAATTTGAATTGAAGTTTACAAATCTTAATGTGGGTATTAAGGTTAGTATAACATAGTTACCAAAAAAGAAAGATACCTTTAATATAATCCTAATTACTATAATAAAATAGTATTAAACCTTCAATCTAAACAGTAAGACTAAATTCAACTATTATACTTCAAAAGTCTTAATATATTGCTTATACTTATACATACATAGCTATATCATAATCATCAAAAAATCCTTTTAAACTAATATTACTATTATTATCATCTAAATAAAAACTAATACAAAATAAAGAGAAAGAAAAAACAACCACTAACGATATATCTTATTTTTTCTTATCTATCCATTTGTAAACGTTGTTCCATGTTTCGTAAAATTTAGTATCCTCTTGATCGTTTAATCTTCTTGTCATCATATCCATTTCAGCGCAATCTAATATCTTAGCTATAACCTCTTCTTCCTTGGGGATTTCCTCCCCTTTCCAGTTTTGCGCATATATTATTCTAGCCGCGGTTAATATATGTATGATTAAATAAAAAATTTCTTTCTTATAGATCTGGGTTGTGACACCTAATAAATAAAATTCCGGGGTATTATCTATATCTTGTTTTATTATTTCTTTTAATATTTTTTCAATCATCTTCCAATATAGTTTTGCTTTGCTACATGTCCACCATTGATGATAGTAAGTTCCTATATCCTTCTTACATTTCCAACATATTGGGGATGTTTTGGGAAACATTTTTGCTATCCTATTTGGTGGGAGATGCCATCTATAGAACATTTTGATTTGGTTTTCTTTTAAAGAAACTGATTTAGTCATTTTCCAATTATTAATCCACACTTTCTCCCATGTGTCTATATCTATTTCCTTACCAATATTTCTACACCATCTTATCATAGTATCTTTTAAAGTCAACTCTATATTTTTATGAGCAATAAGTAGTTTATATATTTTCCCTATCATTTTTGTAGAGTTAGTGGTTATTAAGGTAGTTAAAGGATTCTTACTTTTATTAAAAATGTAAAGAGTTTTATCCTTCTGATATCTAGATCGGATCTGGGCATAGTGCCACCAATCTATTATTATCCCTTCTTCTTGTAGTTCAATTCTAGATTTAAGCTTCATCTGATCATTTAATAGTTCTTTATATCTATGAGTCATTTTCTTGTCCTTTATAGACTTTGGATGCGTTATTGCTTCTAAGGGAGCTAACCAATCTGGGATGCTTAAGAAATGATTCTTCTTTATATCTTTCCATACTTCTAGTAAGTATTTCCTTAATGTATGCCTTTTAAAATATGAATGGTTTTTGTCCTTATCGTACCATAAAAATGCGTGCCATCCAAGCATTAAATCATGTCCTTCTAATTCGAGTGTTCTTTTATTATCTAAGATTATCCAATCTCTAAGCCATGTTAGTGCAGCGGCCTGATAGTATAATTTCCAATTTGGAAGGCCAAATCCTCCTCTTTCTTTGATATCTTCTAAACAATTCATTTTTATCCTTGCTTTTTTACCTTGCCATATAAATTTTTTAACTAAGTTGGTTAAAGTTTTTAAAAAGATACCCCCTGGGTTTATTGGTATTGTCTGAAAAAGAAATAAAACCTTGGGTAAAATGTTCATCTTAATTGTTGCAATTCTTCCTAAGAAAGATATTTTCAAATTGTTCCAGGTTGCTAAGTCTTTTTTAATTTCTGCTAACAATTTCATATAATTATCATTTTTTAATGTTATTGTTTTCGCTGTTAAATTTATTCCTAAATATTTTACCTTTTTTACAGTCTTTATTCCAGAAATAGTTTCTAATTTAGTTTCTAGTGTTTTGTTCATATTTTTAGTCAAGTAATGTGTTTTGTTTTTGTTTATCTTTAAACCTGCTACGTTTCCATATTGTTCAATGGTTTGTAATAAAGTAGGAACTGTTGTAGTCGGTTCTTCAATTATAAACATTAGATCATCTGCAAAGGCCTGGAGTTTATAGATTTCATCTCCTACGGTTAAACCTTTTATTCTGGGGTCCGCTCTTATTTTAATTAATAAGGTTTCAAGGGTCATAATAAATAACAGTGGTGATATAGGACATCCTTGGCGAACTCCCTTATTTATGTCAAGTATTGGTAATTGACTGTTATTCAATATTATATTCGTTGTTTGTTTTGAATATATGGTATCTATTAAATTAACAAATTTTGGGCCAAATCTCATTTTATTTAATTGCATTTTTATAAATATCCAATTAACGTTGTCAAAGGCTTTTTGAGCATCCAAAAACATTAAAGATGCCATCTTATCTGGGTGTTGTTCATAGTACTCTAGTATATTTATTACAGTTCTAATATTATTTTTAATTTGTCTCCCTGGAAGAAACCCATTTTGGTCTTGGTGTATTATTCCATTTATAACTCCTTTGAGTCTCTCTGCATAAATGGCAATAAAGATCTTATAGTCTACATTTAATAGTGATATAGGCCTATAATTTTTGATTTTTTCTGGTTCTGTACCCTGTTTATGTATTAAGGTTGTCAGTGATTCTGACCAAGATTTAGGAATTTTTCCGTCAAGTCTACAGGAATTAAAAGTTTCTAACATATGGTTTCTTATTGTTTCATTATCTATCTTATACCATTCTGCAGGTATGGCATCTGGGCCTGTGGCCTTGTTGCTTTTCTGTTTTTTAATTGTTATTAGGAGTTCCTCCATTGTTATTGGTCCATCCATGGTAGCCTGTTGATCTTCTGTTATTTGTGGTAGATTTGAAGCCTCTAAATAGTTAAAAACTTCATCTTCAATGACATGATCTTTAGCATATAATTCCTTATAAAAATTATACACAATGTCTGCCTTACCTTCTGTATCGTATTTTATTTTACCATCTTTATCTTCTAATTTTTGGATTAATTTTGATTGACTCTGTTTTCTAAGTTTATACGCTAGCCATCTGCCAGGTTTATTTGCATATTCAAAGTATTGTTGCTTTGCTCTTTTAATCTTTTCAGTTAGTTGGTTTTGTTCTATAACTCTAATTTTATGTTTAATTACGTTTATTTCTGTCTTTAAATCTCTATTCTTAGTATGTTGCTGCGATAAGGATTCTAATTGTTTTAGTTCGTTTGTTAATTGTAAATACTCTAATTTCTTTTCCTTATTGTATTTTGCTGTATAAGATATTGTTAAACCTCTTATGTACGCTTTAACTGTATCCCATAAGTTCTGTGGAGTAGTGTCTGATGTTTTATTAATTTCAAAAAATATTTTTAATTCCTTTTCAATCCAATCCTTATATTTCTTGTCGTTTAATATATACCTGTTCATCCGCCAATTGTTCTGTTTATTATTCATCGTCATATAGACCACTATTGGATTGTGATCGGCCCATGTATTAACGTCTATGTCAACTTCTCTTATTTGTTCTGCCACCGTTTTTGGTGCCCATAACATGTCAATTCTCGTCCAAATTTTGTGAGGATTGGAATAAAAGGTAAATTGCCTTTTGAGAGGGTGTCTTTCCCTCCAAATATCACTTAATAATAGTTCCGCTTTCATTTTTTGAAAAGTACTGGGTAGCAAGTTTCTTCTTGTTTTTTTACCTTTTCCCCTTTTTTTATTACCTCCCCCTTCTGAGTGGTCTAATTGTCTGTTCGCAATAGCATTAAAATCACCTATTATCAATAAATTATCAATAGCTAAATCTGTTATTATTTGGTGTAAATTTTTATAGAATGTCATTTGGTCTTCATTGGGGGCATAAATAGAAACAACCACTAGAGGTCTGGGTTCAATGTCTACTTGTACAATCAATATCCTACCCTCTTTATCCTTATATATTTGTTTGGAATTTATAGAATTCTTGACATACATCACTACACCTCTTTTTTTTTGGTCTGCTAATGCAGCATACATTTTTCCAATTTTGGGATTCAACAGTAATTTTTGGTTATCTTTTTTAATATGAACTTCTTGTAGTATTGCAATCTGAACATTTTGGTTTCTGATTTTGGAAAAAATTTGCTTCCTTTTTCTTGGTTCGTTAAGTCCATTAACATTTACGGAAAAGATTTTCAAGTCTTTATTCGTTGTCATTTAATAGGTTTTTTGGTTTCTCGCTGAGGTTGAACTCTTCTAGAACCTTGGTCCTGCTCTATTACTTGGGCAGTTGCCCCCAGGTTTTCTTCTTGCTGAGTTAGTGATTTTTCCCCTGGTTGCTGTTGAGCTGGTTGTAGTTGGACCACTAGTTGCTTACTTGCATGGTCGGAGTGGCCCAAGCCACTCTGTTCAAGAAAGAACATAGCTTGATCTACGTTTTCCAGTTTGTACCTTGTAGAGCGCCATGTCAGAGAAAGTCCTTGTGGAATAAGCCAACGGTAAGTGATATTTTCTTTAATCAAGATTTTGGTTAAAAAGTGGTAATCTCTTCTGTTTTCTCTGACACTTCTTGGAACTTGTTTTAATATCTTTATTTCTACTCCATGTCGTTGAGGCGGGGAGTTTCTTGAATAATGAAGTATCTCATCTCGCAACGCCTTTCTTGTAAATTTAATATGTATCTCTCTTGGGAGGTTGTGTCGACGGATATAGCTATTCGAAATTCGGTATACTTCATCGATTTCTTTCTGTAAAGCCATGGGGTCCTCTTGAAGTATACCTCCAATGATTTCCGCCATAGTCGTTTTTAAGTCTTCATCTTTTTCCTCTTTTATATTCTGAAATCGAAGTCCGTACGAAGCTCGTTGCATCTCCAGCTGGATGATAGATTCATCATATCTTTTGTATCTTTCATCAGCTCTCCCTTCAAGATACTCCATTCTTTTCTCATTTTTGTCAGCTTGCTCTTCAACTTTTTTTACTCGGTCATCACTTTCTTGAAGAGTTTGTTGGATCTGCTTTATCTGATCTTTCATCTCGCCCATATCAGCTTTCATTTGAGCCATCTCCACTTTAAATTCTGCCAAGTCAGCTTTTATGGCTTCTCTTTGTTGTGTTGCCTCCTCCTTTATGGCTTCTCTTTGTTGTGTTGCCTCCTCCTTTATGGCCTCTCTTTGTTGAGTGGCATCTTCTTGTGATTTGACCATAAAGTCCTTCAAAGCATTCAAAGTCTCATGTATAGTTGCAAGATTAGACTGCATTGTTTTGTCTTTGTCTTTGTCTTTGGTAGACATGGTTAGCACTTGATGCGAAGGAGAAGAATGCGGTGACACTTGTGGAGATAGGGTAGTTGGTGTTGTTTGTTTCTTTGTTGTTTTAACAAGAGTTGAGGTGTGGGACATTATCAAATTAGAATCCACTATTTCAAATTTTAAGGTTAGTTTCAATTTTATATATAGTGAAAAGGAAAAGAAATTACTATAAATTCCAAATCTATTCAATATATTTTGTTTCCCTTATAATATGACTATACCAATTCAATAGCAATTCAATTAATAACAAAGTTCAAAAAAAGAAGAAAAAAAAAGAAATATTATTGTTTAGTGCCACAGGGGAAAAAAACAAATATTAGCCTTTTCAAGTAAAAGGAGGACAGAAAATGAAAGAAGAGAAAGAATATCAACTATATATAGAAGACAAAAGAAAGAAAAGAAAAAAAAAGAAAATTTTTGGAGGAAAAGACTTTAGGAGGAGGGAAGAAAAAAGAAAGGGGGAAAAAGTGAAGTAAAAAGAATTGTTCAAAAAGAAAAAGAAGGAGGGTGATATTTTAGTTCAACTATTTAGAATAGAGCAGGAACCCAAGGTTTATTAACAATGCATGTAGTTCAAACCAAACTTCTTCTAGTAATAGAAATGTAAGGAAGAAAGTCAAAGAAAAATCAGGGAGAAAAAAACCAGATAATTATTCAAAGACACAATAACAGTATTGTATACTTAAGTTCTTCTTATAGATCCTGTAATTTTGCTAGGAAGTAGAAATGAAAATCCAAATCTCAAAGGGTAAAGTTATATTTGATTTCAATTCAAAATTCAAGGAGTAAAGCAATTCCAAAGCTTGCTTGTGTTCAAGATGGAGTCAGTTTATTTTCCAAATTCAAAACAGGAACAAAGAACAAAGAAAGAGATCCCAAGATGGAGTCAAGTTAATTTTCGTGCAGCAGGCAGATGTTAAACCAAGAGTTCTCAGCAAATAATCCAAAAGGTGTCAGCAAATAGTCCAAAAGGCTCAGCAAGTATTCCAAATAGGTTAATCCAACAATAAGTAATCCAAGAAAGAAGTGATTTCAATCTCTTCTAGATTCCATTTAATTCATGATTATTAAGTTATTCATGTTGTGAAAATAGGCAGCAAGAAAAAAAAGGCAGCAAGACTGTGTTCCTCCGCTTGAAAAATTAAGTCCAGAAGATTATGATTTTAAAAGTCTATCAAGAACAAATTCTGATCATCACTAGAAATTTCCTTTAGCAGTTAAAATTTTCTAAATAGTCATGTCAAATTTAAACTATTTTGTTAAAGCATAAAGTCAGAAAATTATTTTGTAGATTCCCAAGTTCACGTTCAAAATGGAAAAGTAAAAGTGAAGAGAAAAAATTAGGTCCGGCTGTTATTTGCGGATGGGTTTAAACAAGAAAAAACTTTCACTTTCGCCCTGGAAAAAAAAACTTTTACTTAAAAGTTTTACGATCTTCTGACTTAAAGACGAAACACAATGGAGATTTTTACCTTAAGTCCTTTCTCTGGTATATTCTTTTTCTATGTAGATGTAGATATTTTTACTTTCACTTCTTTGCTTTTATTCTTCCCGCTGAGTGAGGGGAGAAAGCGCTGGCCGGTCCTCTTAAGCAAAGAGGAGCGGTTCTCCCGTCTCCGAAGCTGCGGGGCGAACCGCTGCCTCTGGAGTCCTGGCGATGGGTCCTCGGGCAGAGGAGAGCCCCCTGTTCATGGATCGGGCCATCCGGGCCCGATCCGATCGCAAATGCGACCTTCGGAGGGGGTAGAAGAGATTCGCCTGGCAGAGCCCTGCCAGACACGTCTCGCCGCGATCTCCACCAAACCGGAAGCCTCGGTTTCTCTATAGTAATTGTTAATAGCAGATATCCTTTGGTGAAGAAAATTATTTACCAGTAAATATATATACTGTGAAATAGTCTAACACATAAAACTTTACATTAAAATATTCTTTTTGATGGGAAACAGGCTAGCATACATAGATTTCTTCAAAGTATCCTTAGGGATGTGTAGTACCCTCAGCCAGGAAATCTACACTTGTGAACTCTTGCCTCAGCCATGAACTCCTTATCTGATTGTGCAGAATACCTTTTGGGGCTCAAAAATGAATTTTCGTGTCAGCTTCTTCATAATCTTCAGTCGACTGTTAATGTACGATATCAAGGTAAAGTCAAAAGCCCTGGATCACAGGACTAAAATCCCATTTCTATTTTCATTATCATCCCTGGCTCACTGCCAGGCAGGATAATTTTGGCATGTTTACAGAACTGCACTTGGCTCTTCCAATATTGCAGAAGGCTTTTTATTGGATGGAAGGAGTGTGTAATTATGGACTTGGTTTCACTGAACAACATTGAAAAAGATCCAATTGATGATCCAATTGAGAGAGAGAGAAGTTCCCTGAGGAGCTCCTGCAAGAGTCCAAAAACTCGGAAGACTAAATCTCTGGTTTTGGTGACCAACCGATATTGGATCCTGCAACATTATCCTGGACGTATATATTTGCCAACATTCAAAAGACCTATGAGGGCTCTAATTTTTTATTTTCTGTGTTTATAAAGTAATCTCATGCCCCTTTTGTTTACTCCAAGGATGAAGGAATAAACAAATAAATAAATATATATAAAACAGGATAAATTCCTCCGCACCTACCCAACGGCATTGTTGGTTGCTTGTATTTTTAACCAAATCTCTGCAAATTGGATGCTGACCTGTGATGGCAATTTAATCCTGCTAAAATTCCACTGATTGTGGAACTTTTTATTTATTTATTTACTTTGTTTTGTCCAATACACAATAATACACAATGAGGGTTATAGATGATATAATCAGGTAGAATGTATTAAAGGGGGAATAGAGGAGAAAATAAAGGAGTGAAATATAACTATGAGAGAATAGCAGAAAAAGATACAGGTATAGAAGAGAAGATATAGGAGATATAGGAGAGACAAACTTAAGTGAAGATGCCTTCACATTCTCCATTGCTCAGGAATTGAAGTAATGTGTCCACCATACACCTCTACAAGAGAAAAGGGAATTGACAAGTCTGTGATAGTCATAGAGGAATATCACTTCTTTCCATCTCAGGCAAGATCCTTGCACGAGTGTTGCTGAACTGCTTGACTGACCACCTGGAACAGATTACCACCTGTTCAGGTAATCGAACAAGATCGATTACCTGAAGCACAGTGCGGTTTCCTCAAAAAACGTGGCACTGTGGACATGATCTTTATAGCCCGACAGCTCCAAGAGAAGTGTCAAGAGCAGAATCGTATACACCACCTTTATGGATCTCGCTAAGGCTTTTGACACTGTCAATATTTAGATGTGCTGATAAATTCATCTGATGGCACATCAGTTTTATAAATTCAACTGATGGCACATCAGTTTTATGATGGTATGATGGCCCGTGTGCTGAACAATGAAGAAGCTTCAGAGGCCTTTTCCATCATAAACGGCATCAAGCAAAGGTGCGTGTTGGCACCGACCTTGTTCAGCAAAATGTTTTCAGCCATGTTGTCAGATGCCTTCCAGAACAGTTCCTTAAGAGTTAGCCTGAGATACAGGACTGATGGGAAACTATTCAACCTGTGAAGACTCCAGGCTGTCACCAAGATAAAGGAGACTGTACAGAGACCAATAAGAGCACACAGAGTTGGCCTCCTTCGGGTCCCGTTGACTAAGCAATGAAGGTTGATGGGACCATGGAGGAGAGCCTTCTCTGTGGCCAACCCGGCTCTATGGAACCAACTACCCCCTGATGTCCATACTGCTCCCACCCTGCTGGCCTTCTGTAAAGCCATGAAGACCAGGCTTTGCCAGCAGGCCTGAGGGAACATGAACTAACAACTGACAAGGCCACACTGTATGAATGGTATGTATGTATGTATGGGATTATGACTGCTTTATAATTAATGGGGGGTTTTTTAATACGGGTTTTTATAGTTTTAGATGATATTCAACTTCTTTCTATTGTTCTGTAGCTATTTGTATTTGTATTTCTATTATTATTATTGTAAGCCACCCTGTCGTTCGTGATTCAGCGGCATAGAAGTCAAATAAATAAAGAAATAAATAAATAAACAAATAAATAAATAAATAAACAAATAAACAAACAAATGTGACCTCCTCTTTGCTGATGACTGTGCCTTGAATGCTGGATCAGAGCAGGAAATGACAGCCAGTGTGGGTAATTTTGTAGCAGCATGCAACAACTTTGGTCTCCTTATCAACATAAAGAGGACCGAAGTGATGCATCAGCCAGCTCTGAAAGCCAAGAGCCCAACATCACAGTATAGGGACAAAAGCTACAAGCAGTGGATCAATTTACATAACTTGGCAGCACCCTCTCCCATGCAGTGACAATTTACCTTAAGGTCAACTGAAGAATCGCCAAGGCAAGCTCTGCATTTGGCAGACTAATGACTAATGTGTGGAACTGACATGGAATAAGTCTTGCTACAAAGCTCAAAGTTTACCGAGCAGTAGTGCTAACTACCCTGTTGTATGCCAGTGAAACTTGGACTGTATACAGGAGACATGCTAGGCAATTGAACCACTTCCACATGACCTGCCTCCGTAGAATTCTGAGGATCCGATGGCAGGATAAAGTGCCTGACACTGAGGTCCTCTCCAGAGCAGGCCTGCCATCAATTCCCGCCCTGCTGATGAAGGCCCAGACACGCTGGGCAGGCCATTTACTAGGATGCCAGACTGTTGCATCCCTAAACAGCTCCTCTATGGTGAGCTGTCTAAAGGAAAGTGATCACATGGGGGACAAAGGAAGTGATACAAAGGCATGTTGAAAGCCTCCTTCAAGTCCCTTGATATCAACACCACGTCCTGGGAAACCCTGGCACAAGATCGACCAAAATGGAGTACGCTAATCCAACACGGCTGCCAGACATCTGAAGCCAGAAGAACATTCATAGCAGAAGAGAAGTGAGCACTCCACAAAGCCAGAGCTGCAAATGCTGCAACAATGGTGCCCACCCATGTCTGCCCAACATGTGGTAGAATATTTCATGCCTGTATAGGCCTTACAAGCCACCTTCAGACCCATCGCATACAGCCCACAACCCATTAGATGTCAAGGTCCTCTTCAAACACGATGGACGGACATCAATTTATTTCCAGTAAGGTTTAGGCCAAAACTTTATTACTGATTTTCAGCCAGAGTGAAGTCTTCTTTGGCAGGCCTCTTCCCACTGTTTAAGAAGCAAGGTGTAGGCTGTGCCATGATACATAACATATTAGGTAGTTATAATTAATTGGCGGTTTCAATTCTCCTATCAATGATAGAAATATAGGCTCCCCATTTTATCCCATTCTTTCATGTACCCTTGTGCCTTCTTTGTTTGGCAGTTCCTTAAAGAGATTCTAATAATGCCAGCAGCTTTATTCCGTATAGGCATGTTTGCTTCTGAAAATACTGTAACTTTTCTTTTGTGGTATGCCAACAAAACAATTTGTAACAGAGACGTTGGACCAATTTCAGTCCTGGCTCAACTCCATTAAAAATAATGGCATTATGCCCTTTTCTATCAGTGCTGAATCTACGCCTTGGTTTTCCCCCCTCCTTCTTTCTTTTTAAAGGAGCTATCTGAAGTATATTAGTGCAGTGATTTATTATAGCCTTTATCTTTGAAGGCAGCAGCTTCCTTTATCATGTGCCCACCTAACAAACCTCTGACAAGTTCTACTTTCGAAGGTTTCCCTCTAATTATTTATTATTATTATTATTATTATTATTATTATTATTATTATTATTAAGAATAATAATAGTAATAGTAATAATAATTTATTTATTATTATTTATTAGGTTTGTATGCCGCCCTTCTCCGAAGATTCAGGGTGGCTCACAATATTAGACACAGGGGTGGGTTGGTCATGGGTTGGGTAATAATTGATGTTCTATAGACATAACACAAACAGCATAATAGTCAGTAGTGGGTGTGGGGATGGATGGTCCAATATGCCATCCAAGTAGGAAAAATGGAGATGCACATGCATCTCCACGTCCCCGATACCTGCATGCGTGGGAAGCAAAATCTCATGTGAGAACGTTCGTGAATCAAGATTTCACCAATTTTCAGCGGGTTTTTTGCTTCCGCGCATCTGTGGAAGCAAAGAAATCACCAAATCTCACATGCATCAGCCTCCTTCCATGAGATTTCACTTTCTGCACATGCGCATGTGCAGAAGCTGAATCTTGCACCGGCATGCACGCGTGCACGCCAGACACACATGCACCCATGCCAGTTACCAAAGGAGCACAAGTAGCACCAGCAACAGGGAGTCTTCCACTAATAATAGCTATACAGGGTGAGCATAGGAGAAAGAGAATGGACCTTCTAGTGAAGGACAGCCATGTGTTTGCAGACTCCAAATGCTGCTGCTTTTCATCTCTCATACTGGACATCATAACTCTGGACTCTTTCCTGTTGGAGAATTATTGTCCAGTTTCCAATCTCCCCTTTCTAGGAAAAAGTTTATCAAAATCATGGCTGGATGAACAGTCTCAATGAATTATGGTGGAACCCAACTATCTGGGTCTGTTTCAGGACGGACACATTTGCTGATGATCCTTGGTGGAGCCAGGATTGGGGTGATGTATCCATCCTAGTGCTCTTTGATCTCTCACAAACTTTTTATACCATCGACTCAGGGGTGGACTTCTGGGGGTTTGCAAGGACTCAGGAGAACCTCTAGCTAAGAATCTGTGCAGTCTGGAGAACACTCCCCCCCCCTTAAAAAATCCACTTCCGGCTGGCCTCTCCCACCCTGTCCCTCCCCTCCCAGAAGTTCCCCATGCAGCCCATTTTGGATGCAGGGAAAGTTACCAAACTTCTGGTAAAATTTAGGTCTTACCAGAAGTCTAGTAAGGCCGGAAATGGAGCCTGGGGAAGCTGTTTTCACCCTCCCAAAGGTTCGAGGAAATGGAGCCTGGGGAAGCTGTTTTCACCCTCCCAAAGGTTCGAGGAAATGGAGCCTGGGGAGGGCAAAAACACCCATTCACTCCACCCCCACTGTGTTTCAGGAGGCTGACTAGGCTAAGGTGACCAGATTATAATTTTGGTAAAGCGGGACACCATTGACGGGGGGTATGCCAGAGAGGTGCACGGTCAGTCTCTTCTCCAACCCTCTGATCTCTCTATCTCTCTCACTCTCTCACTCTCAGGGAAGGGGCCAGGAAGAGGATCTTGCTGTTGGGGAATCACCAGTAGAAATTGTACATGACTATAGTGGCTACCAGCGTTTTGTCCAGGCCTATTGGCAGGGAGAGCAGCGTG